>NC_000070.6:106726234-107326234 GCF_000001635.26 Mus musculus
ATAAACAATAATCTATAAGAAATATAAAATTAAAAATTCACTTAAATTTTTAAAAAATCACTTAATATAAGCAACAGGGGAAACAGCAGACTCTTGAGGTCACTAACAAAGGACCTAGCACTCTCCACTTAGCGTCTCAGGAGGAGAAAGCACGTTGAAAAGCTTTCCAAGTAATAATGGCTGCAAATATTCCAAACAGAAGATATAAGCATCTAGATTCAGAAAGAGGGAGCAAACCTGGGGCAAGCCTAAAGAAGTTCATGCCAAAAAACACTAAAGACAATAACCAAAAGTGTTGCAGTTGTGTTATTTCTTTTTATGTTTGTCTAGTTGGTTTGATTGTTTTTTTGTTTTGTTTTGTTTTGTTTGGTTTGGTTTGTTTTGTTTTGAGACAGGGTTTCACAATGCAATCCAGGCTGCCTTTAAAACTGCTATGTAACCTAAATTGTCCTCAAAGTGGTGATCCCCCTGCCTGAGCAACTGAGAGCTAAGATTGAAAGTATGCATCACCAAGCCTAGACACCATTAAAAAGGAAAACATCTTACCAGCAACCAGACAGTATTACCTATGGATGACAGCAGTTTGATGGCAGGGAGGAGTCTGCACATGGGTGTCTGGGTCTCTTTTAGCAGGGCCTTCAGGCCACAGGCAAGTCCCTCCATCTCTCCAGCCCAGTCACCCCCTGCCCAGGTCTTGAACCCACTTTTCAGCCATTCTCAACATCTCTGGTGTCTCAGTGTGTTGGCTCCTCTCTTGCCACGGAACCTTTCAATGCCTTTCTCCTTCCCATGAGACCCCTCAGCTTCACCTTCAAGCCCTTCATCTACCTCAGACCTAACAGTCCCATTTCAGAGCAGCTTGATGACTCCCTCCCCAAGAAAATCCTCCCGAGATCCCAAATGCTGTTGAGGAACCCTCTTCCCGTGATCAACCCCTCTATATCAGTGGCTCTTTCTGTTGTCTTAGTCTCCATCCTAGAAAATGAAGTGGGTGTCTCTCTTACTACTCCTGTTTTTCTGTAACATAGAGCAGTGCCTGGCACAGAGCAGGTATTCAGAAAGCTTTCAGGAGGTAGAGTGAATGAATGAATGAATGAATGTTCTTCAAAATAGGTATCGCTGCCCTCATTAAATAGCACGTTAGTTGGGACTGTTCAGGGAGCTAGTGATTTGTGTAAAGTCTCCAGCAGATGGCTTCTCAACCGTCACTCCCCACCCCTGTAGCACCACAGGGATTTCTAGGGATCTCTTAGTGGGAAAAGCACCTTCCAGATTCTCACCCTATTCCCTCTGCCAATTGGGACACACCTTGCCTTCCACAAACGTCCATCCACACCCCATCCTTCCCTGGGTGAGCAGAGGAGCAGCTCTGGCCCCAGGTCCTCTGCACCCCGCCCCACCCCTGGTCTGTGGCATCCCCTCTGGCTCTTACTCTTCTCCCCCTCACCTTCCCTGTTTTCCCACACTCTGCTCTCAAGACAAAAAGGCTTTCTGTGAGCCTTGAGCTCCTGGTGTGTTACCTCCACCCGGGGCATCCACATGGCAACAGAAAATTCAACTTTAATCCAAAGGTATGAAGTAAGAACTGTGGACTTAGAGCCAGACAGGAGATTTTTACCTAGTGGGGGGGTTGGGGGTCTAGGTAGTAACTGCCTTGTGGAGGCCGTAAAGGCTGACCCTACCCTTGATACTGTCCCAAAACCACCCTTCCGCTTACCTGGGCTCCCCGCCCAGCCCAGGCCGGGCTTATAGTCTTTGTGAGGTCACCATGATCCGGAAGTCCCCCCAGCCAATAAGACTCCTGCTCCTGCCCACATAGTGCAGAGGAACAAAGGAGTCTTTAAAAAGAGAAAGATACATCTTTAGACTCCCACTACACTAAGGCACGACCTGACTCAAATGAAGGCTGATTCTCAGGGGGCCTTCAAAGAACCCCAGAACATCTCCTGTGACCTTATACCTCTGTTTATTTGGAGGATGACAAGTGCTTTGGAGCCAGGCAATCTGTGACAAGAAAGATCAAAAGCCAGGACACCAATGAACCCAAGTCCTTGATCTTTTTCCTGCCCCACCTTGCTTCATCCAAGGACTGATAATATGTGGAGCAGGGTGGGGTGGAGGACAGGGCCCGGAGATACATACCCTGTGTGACCTAGATTCTGTGGTAAGGACAGTAAGGTCCAGTGGCTATCTCTTCCAAGAACATGGCTTAAATTTTTTTTGTATGTTTTGGTGTTTTTTTTTTTTTTTTTTTTTTTTTTTTTGGAGACAGGGTTTCTCTGTGTATCTCTGGCTGTCCTGGAACTCACTCTGTAGACCAGGCTGGCCTCAAACTCAGAAATCTACCTGCCTCTGCTCCCCCAAGTGCTGGGATTAAATGTATGTGCCACTGCTGCCTGGCGGGAACATGGTTTTAATGATGAGCAGTCAGTAAATGATTAGGAAAAGATAGAAACATTTTGAAAGCACCAGTCACAAAATGAGAGTGACACTATGCACGCATGAGGTCCTGTTCTTGTTTGAACTCAAGTCAGTAAGCCTTGGTATTCTTAGATGTAAGACATCCTTTGTTCAGAGACAGGCTGTCCAAGGACTGGCCTCATCAGACTGGCTCAATGTCCCCAGCATCTTTAGCTCCCATTAGTGAATGATAGGCATGTTGTTTGTTTTTTTAACATTTATTTATTCTGTGTGTGCATGTGTGTGTGTATGCACATTATAATACCCATGACTCCAGTACATGGGTTCAGACTTGCTGAAACTCATTCTGTCTTCCACCAGATGGGTCCCAGGGTCATCGGGCTTGTGGCAGGTGCCTTTACCAGCTGAGCATCTCACAGGCTCTGCATCTCACCAGCTCCTGATTGGCATTCTGGAATGCTCTCCTGTCTGCCCTGGGCTCACCCTTCCTGCCCCTTCCTGCTCCTACCCACACCAGGGCCCAGCTCCTTTGTTCCCTTCTGTTGTTTCAGGACCTGGTGTCAGCCAGAATTTCTCCTCTCCCTCCTCCTTTCCCACAGCCTAGAAACACAACTAGGTTTTCTTTGGCCTTGAAAAGTCCTTCCTGGGACTGGAGAGGCAGCTCACTGCACTGATGACTGCTCTTCCTTCCAGAGGATCCGGGTTTGATTCCCAGCACCCATACAGTGGCTCACAATGATTGTAACTCTAATTCCAGAGAAACTGATGCCTGTCACTGGCTTCCTTGGGCACTAGTCACACACATAATACATAGACATAGCTGTGGAAAAAACACCTTCACACATATAATGATAAAGTTCTTCTTTATATACCTATAACCCCAACACTTGAGAGGCAGAGCTAGGAAGATTGTGAGTTCAAGGCCAGCTTGATCTATAAAGTGCATTTCTGTCCCTAGACACACAGACCTGTCATCCCAGCTACTCAGGAGGCTGAGACAGGAGGATTATGTGTTGAATGGGCTTCAAAAAAAGGCAAGGTCACCAGATGCCGTCTCACTGAGGTCACTTTAGCACTTAAGTGAGACGATGTCACACAAGGTAAAAGGAGCTGAGAGTTAAGTTCTATGGCAGAGAGCTTGCCTACCATCTGTGAGGCCCCAGATCCAATCCCACGAACTACAAAATAGAGAGGTCCTTCCCATCACGGTGCGGATGCTGTCACTGTGAGATCAGCCTCCTCTGCAACTTCCTTCCCACCCCTCACACAACAGACAGGTCCTCTGCTGTGACTGTGAAACACAGGAGACCCCAGGTGGAGCCAGACAAGAGACGCAGCTTCTGGCCACTGGGACCAAGGCAACCTGGTTTATGGCTATATATCATATCTAGTGCCTTCAATAAACTAGCACATAGCAGCCTCCCAGACATTCACCTTATGGAAAGCCTGTGCCTCTAATCAGAGACTACTCCTCTTTAAACCAATTAAAGTAAGGCATCTCCTTTATTTTGCACTGGGCATTAAGAAATATCTATTGGACCTGGAAAGATGGCTTGGCAGTTAGGAGCAACTTCTAGACGTCCTGAGTTCAATTCCCAGCAACCTCATGGTGGCTCACAAAGAAGACAGCTACAGTATACTTGTATAAATAAAATTTTTTTTAAAAGGAGAAATATCCCTTATTTCTGGGTATGATGGAGCATGCCTTTAATCCCAGTACTTGAGAGAAGAGCCAGGCAGGTCTCCGTGAGTTCAAGTCCATCCTGGTCTTCATAGTGAACTCCAGAGAGATACACACAGCAAAGGAGATAGGAGGGAGAGAAGTGGCTATGCTCCTGGCTCTGCCTCCTGGGTGCTGGGATTAAGGGTGTGTGCCCCCATGCCTGGTTCATTCTACCTCTGCGTCCTGGGTGCTGGGTTAAAGGCATGTGCCACCATGCCTGGCTCTTTTACTAGCCACTTACTATCAACCTCCTATACGGGTCTCAACATCTTCTTGACTTTTCCACGAAAATCTTAGAAAATATCACTTTGACACAGCTAGCCCCCCAACAGCTCTAACACTAAGAAGACCATCGGAGAGCCTCTACCCTGGACCTTACCATGTTCTAGCTTCACTGCGCTCTATAAATACGATGATACCCTTTCTGCCATTCCCAAAATCCATGCAGACTTTGATTTAGGGAAACTTGAACCCACGTTCCCAAGCCATGCTTACTCAGATTTGTCTTTGAATAAGTGGTTTCCTCTTCTTCATAGTTCTCGATGCAGCGGGAGGGAGCTTGCTCGCTTGCCAGGAGAAGCGTGTGACCTCTGAGCTGCTCCCCCGCCCTCCTTTTACTTTGTATTTTGGAACAAAGTCTAAGTTGCCTGGATTGGACCTGGACTCGCTCTGTAGCCCACACAGCCCATGAACCTGTGAACATGGATCTCAGCCTTCCTGGTAGCCACAGTTACAGGCTCTCACCACCAGGCTTAGCTTGTTAAAGCCTTCCATTTTTAATTTGTTTGCAAGCCTGGGAATTTATCCCAGAGCTTACTGCACACCAGACAAGTGATCTACCACTAAAATACAGCCCCAGAAATCCTTTTTTTTTTTTTTTTCTTATAGTAAAACGTGTCTTCGTGATCATAGGAGCCCCAGCCCTTGTCCAGGTTTCCAGCTGCTGTTCCTCAGGGCAGGCATGGTTCTCTTCCAGTCACCTATCTACTGGATTAAGGGAATTTATCTGACAATAAAGGCCTCAATCTCTCCCCACTGATGCCGGGACCCCTTCTTTGTGAGCCACCATGAGGTTGCTGGGAATTGAACTCAGGACGTCTAGAAGTTGCTCCTAACTGCCAAGCCATCTTTCCAGGTCCAATAGATATTTCTTAATGCCCAGTGCAAAATAAAGGAGATGCCTTACTTTAATTGGTTTAAAGAGGAGTAGTCTCTGATTAGAGGCACAGGCTTTCCATAAGGTGAATGTCTGGGAGGCTGCTATGTGCTAGTTTATTGAAGGCACTAGATATGATATATAGCCATAAACCAGGTTGCCTTGGTCCCAGTGGCCAGAAGCTGCGTCTCTTGTCTGGCTCCACCTGGGGTCTCCCCTTTACTGGCCCCGGAGTACAGAGATTCAAGGCATCTGCCACCAGCCCTGGTTTGGTTTTGTTCTTTGAGACAGGATTTCTCCATAGCCCAGGCTAACTCATGATCCTCCTGCCTCAGCCTTTGTACTATAGCATTAGATCCATGCAGAAGACTTAGCATACTGTGTTATGTCTGATGAATTCTTAATGAGGGTTCATATGACCAGGTGTAGATTTAGCACTTTGTGGGGCTGGGGATACGGCTCACTGAACAAAGCACTTGCTGTACAGACATGAAGACCTGAGGTCAAATCCTCAGCCCCCATGTAAGAGATGGACTGGCAAGACGGCCTGATGGTAATCCCAGCGCCGAGGAAGCAAAGAAAGATCCAGAACAAGATGACTAACTAGAGTCATCAAATCAACAAGCCATAGCTTCAAGTGAGAGACCCTACCTCAGTATGTAAGATGGAGAGACATCAAAGAAGATGTCAAATGTCAACCTCTGGTCACCACATACCACATACACATAGACATACACATATATAGACCATAGACCACATACATATACATACCACATGCACATACCATATACATGCAAGATAAAGAAAATAGAACATTATGAGAGCCCTACTTGTCTCCAGGTGTCTTTTGTTTCCCCGGTACTGGAGATTGAACACACACAAACATATACACACACACATACACACACACACACACACACACACACACATGAGGGAAATGCTCTACTGTTGAGAGTCCCAGAACTTTTAATTTTTGAGACTGAGTCTCATGGTTTCCAGAATAGCCTCAAAGTTGCTATGTAACTGAGGATGGCCTTGAACTCCGATCACTTCTGAACAGAAAGGGCCCTCCTGAAGAATTAAGCTTAAGCCAGGCATGATGGCTCACATCTGTCATCCTAGCTCTTGAGAATCTGAAGTAAAAGGCTTACTGTAAGTTCAAGCCAGTGTGGTCTATATTGGAGTTCCAGAACAGACTGGGTTATATAATGAGACTCTGAAGAAATAGCTCAGTGGTTAAGAGCACTGACTGTTCTTACAGAGGTCTCAGGTTCAATTCCCAGCACCCACATGGTGGCTTATAGCCACCTATAACTCCAGTTCCTAGGGGTCTGATTCAGCCTTAGGAACTCCACAGGGACTGGCACACCAGTATCAAACAGATCTCATACAATAAACATATTTGGCCAGGTGGGGGTGATGCACACATTTAATTTCAGCACTTGGGAGGCAGAATGGAGGTGGATCTCTGTGAGTTCAAGGCCAGCCTGGTCTAAGAGCAAATCCAGGACAGCCAGGGCTCTTATACAGAGAAACCTCGGTGGAGGGTGGGGGTGAGGGTGATGGTATGGGAGAGATTAAAGCAAAAACTACATTTCATTTGTTGTTATTGGTAATACCAAAAGAGCCACTCACCCATCACCCAGTACCCTGCTGTCTCTTAACCTCTAAGGCAAACTTCTTCCACACTCTCTCACAGCTGGCTCTTTGACTCCTCTAAGTTCCCTGGCCTGTGAAATAGGGGAAGTCCTTAACTTCTTTCCTCCATTGCTTCTAGAATTTCTCTGCCTAAGCGAGCAGCTTAGCCCTGCCCGTGCTTCAGAGGTGGCTGCACTCACTCCCACAGGTTCACTCAGGGCTATCAGCTCCCATCCCAGCCCTGTCTATCAGCTACCATCTCAGATAAAAGGAAACTCATGTCCTCAGGGCAGATCTAATCTACTCTTGTCACCAACCCTTTCATGACGTAGGGCTTCCCTGGAGCAGAGCAGAAAGGTCTAGCTTGAGACCTAAAGAGATGGCCAAGTTCAGTTGCTTCCTTTCACACAGGGGTAAAACAAGGCCCGGGCATCCAGATGCATTGACTTGTTCTAGGCCATCAGGAAACCCAGGCCAGCTGGGTTTCCTTAGCCTCCTACCCTTGCACCAAGGGTCGGGCTGTATCCAATCCTCCACCGCTTCCCAACGTTCCCAAGTTCATTTGGGAGGTGGCAGGATTTTCTGCTTAGGTTGATAAGATCCAGCTTGGATGGGAAGAGGAGGGCTGGGAGCAGGGCAGGGTTTCTGAGCTCTCTCCACCCAGGCAGTGGGAGTGGCCAGACCTGAGTTAAATGTTGCTGCAGTCTCGGCCTCCCACCAGATCTCAGCTGCAGGGAGTCTCAGATGACTGTGAGATCCTGAAGGGAGCTCTCTTGAGTGAGGGTCACAATGTCCTGCAAGAAATGGTGCTCCAGCAGCCAGGCCAAGTGGATCCTTGCTGGCAGTGTCACTGTGACACTGGTGTTGGCCATTTCATTGATCCTAGGCCTAACCCTGCATCAGGGCACCCAACCAGGTAGGACCTTCCCTCTCCCTGCCATCCTCCCAACTTCTCATTTCTTACCTCACTGAGCTCTGCCCATGTATCCAGCTCTACTCTGATACTTCAGCCCTACCAAGTCAACCAGAGCAGAAGGTGCTATTGACTTTGCCTTGCTCGCCGGATCTTAGCCTTCCGCCGAGACCCTGTGCTTTTGGAGGGATACTCCTTGGAGACTTTGTGAGCACTCTGAGCAGCCTTCACACTCTTCCTACACATCTGCTAGTCTCTGCAATCTCTCCTTGATAAAGGGCCTTCTAGCCCTCTAGGAACAGCCTCCCCCCAGACCTATGCCTCAATCCTGAGTCTATCCTGATTTGGGGGGCTCTGCTCCCCACCCTTCCCTTCCGTCCCCCACCAGCACTGCCTTCAGAACCCCAGGGCTCTCTCCTAGATCCTTGCAGGGGCTCTGTCTCCAGTGGGCTCTTACCACCCACTGCTCTCTGCAGCCAGATAGCCTTTTCTAAACAACTCCCCTGGTATCATGCCCCACAGACCTAATTCCTCCACTGGAGATAGCTTTCCTTCCTCCAGGAGGACCAGGTAAGACCATTCCTTTATACAAACGTTCTTTCCCATGTCTAAACCTTCACCATTCTTTCAGCCTAGAATCATCTATGCACTTCTGTCAAGTGTACACCCATCCCTCCAAGTACCTCCTAATGTCCCCTTCTCTTTCAAATGCTCCCTTTCCTGATGATTCAAGGCCAACAAGAGGGTCTCTGTGGCCCCAGGAAGCCACACAGTTCGCTGTCTTCTGGGCTCTCTTTCTCTCCCCCTCTCCTCCTTTACCCCTCCCCTCTGTGTGTGTGTGTGTATGTGTGTGTGTGTGTGTGTGTGAGAGAGAGAGAGAGAGAGAGAGGATAGTTTGTGGGAGTCAGTTTCCTTCCATCATGTGGGGTTCCAGGATTAAACTCAGGCCATCAGCCTTGGAGGCAAGTGCCCTTACCTGCTTGTCTGACTTTTGAGACAAGGACTTGTGTATTGCAGGCTGGTCTCCAGGTCCCTGTGTACCATTGAACTTCTGATTGCCAGGCCTCACCCACCCTAGTGATGGGATGACAGATATACATATACTGCAGCAAGCACATGAAAGACCTGGAGCTTCCTATGTGTGTAGTCCTGGGTGGTCTCAGACTACTGCCAATCCCCTGCCTCACTGGGATCAGAGGCATGCACCACCAGGCCAGGCTCCCTGTATCTTACCATACCAGGGGCTGTGGGTCCTGCTGTCTGTCTACCAGACTGAATGCTATATTCAGGGTGATAGGATTATGGCTGAGCATCCTGGGCTGGGGCAAGTGATGATGGTAACAACCCCTTGGCCTTCGTTCCAGGCTGTGAGAACGATGCAATTTGCGGTCCTGATGCTGACATGCTGGACTACCTGATGGGCATGGGCCAGATCAGCCACCGGGATGGCTTGCTGGTCACCTGGTACCACGCAGCCAACAGCAAGAAAGAGATGGCAGCTGCCCTAAACAGTAAGTCTAGCCACCCTGCTTGGGGTCAGGAGACAGTTGACACCGAGGTCATGGCAACTCTGTGGTGGCTATTTTCATATACCTGCCACAGTCTCCCTGAGGGAACAGAGCTGTCAGGGGCTGATGGTCCCTGCTATAAGGAGGCCTTTGACTTCCAGGACTAAGAAGCCAGAGATGTAAGCTTGACAGCCAAGGCTGTGAAGGACACCTGAGCAGCTCCTTAGAGTCTGCAACAAAACAATCATGGTGGCCCTGTCAGTGACAAGCACACACTACCCTCGCACTGTGTGGCGGTCACCTCAAACCCATGCAACCTGCTGGTGGGAATCACTTATGGGAGGAAAACTGAAGCTCATAGAAATTAGGTGACCGAGGTTCTGCTGTCAGAGAGAGGTGAGGCCAACATAGGTCAGCCCCACAGCCCCAAAGTCTGTGATCTGAGTGTCTCAGTTGGATCATGGGGAAACACTCTCTTTCGTGGAGGACTGGGGTAATGGTCCCTGGCTTGAGGTTTCGTCAGGAAGTGCAGGCCTCCATTCAGCCCTGTGGGTGTGGCCTGAGAGCTCCTGGCCACTGGTGTTTAGGACCTCGTTGTGAGAACTGCCACTCAAGAGAAATTTTTCTTGCTGACCTGTAACCCAAGACCTCAGGAAGCTGAGGCAGGAGGATGACTAGTTCCAGGTTGGCATGGGCTATGGATTTTGCTCTGGCAGGTCACCATACAGTGGCCTGGAAAGAACTGGTTGAGTGGAGGCTTGCATGGCAAGTGGGGAGAGGCTGGGCCAGGCTGGGAGAGCCCCAGGCCACCACCACTTCAGCTGTGTCTTCTGACAGCTGAGCCTTGGTGGCCAGGAGTGAAGGAAGGAGAGAAGGAAATAGCGAGCTTTAACATCCACCATGCTTCTCGATCTTACCCAGGAGACAGTGGGTGACACAGGAAAGAGAAATGTCTCCTGTCTGAAACAACAGTGCTACCGGTGAGCTACCGCGTCTGTCTCTTACACCTGCTGGCCCCTTCTTTTCTCTGGAAAAAGAGCACAGAAAGCAAATTCTGTTGGCTAAAGAGGAAACTGTCCTAACCAGGAGCCTGCGAAGTTTAGCCTGTGAGAAACTTGCTTAGCTCTGTGTCTTAGTCGGGGTTTCTAGTCCCACAAAACATCATGACCAAGGCAAGATGGGGAGGAAAGGGTTAATTCAGCTTATACTTCCACATTGCTGTTCATCACCAAAGGAAGTCAGGACTGGAACTCAAGCAGGTCAGGAAGCAGGAGCTGATGCAGAGGCCATGGAGGGATGTCACTTACTGGCTTGCTTCCCCTGGCTTGCTCAGCCTGCTCTCTTATAGAACCCAAGACTACCAGCCCAGAGATGGTCCCACCCACAAGGGGCCTTTCCCCCTTGATCACTAATTGAGAAAATGCCTTACATCTGGATCTCATGGAGGCACTTCCTCAAGCAGGCTCCTTTCTCTGTGATAACTCCAGTCTGTGTCAGGTTGACACACAAAACCAGCCAGGGGCTGGAGAGATGGCTCAGCGGTTAAGAGCACTGACTGTTCTGCCAGAGGTCCTGAGTTCAATTCCCAGCAACCACATGGTGGCTCACAAGCAGCTGTAATGAGATCTGATGCCCTCTTCTAGTGTGTCTGAAGAGAGCAATGGTGTACTCATATAGATTTAAATAAATAAAATCTTAAAAGAAAGAAAAAAAAAAAACAGCCAGTACACTCTCGGGTAGAGATGAAAGATAGTCAATGGTCACAGGGACAAGATGATGACAGTGCCTGTTGCTATACGAGCTACAAAATCTTTCTGACCAGGCCTGGGCCTATTTAAGCAACAGCTAAAGGCTACAGATGCACACTAATTAAAGACTTTTTCCCTTTTTCTCTGGACAAGGGAGCCAGGTTGTAAGGCCTCAGGGGATGCCAAGAGAACCCACCACCGAGCTTCACCCAGAGCACACTGGAACAAGGAACATTCATCAGGATCCCACCCAGGGGTGTGCACTACTGCATCAAGGAACAGAAATACTCACCCTTAGCAGAGAGGCCCAGTTTCCTTGTTGCCAGGCCCCTGGGGAAGGCCTCTGAGGGAGCTGGCAGAGTTAGGGTGGACTAGAGTGGATGTCCAGAGAGAGCCTGGGGGGGGCGGGGCGGGGGGGGCGGGGAGCAGAATACAGACCTGGAGGCAGCACAGAAAGTTCACATTTTTACCTTGGCATGAATCTGGCCAGGCATTGTGAGGCACACCTGTAATCTCAGCACCTGGGAGGTCGAGAAAGGGTGATAAAGACTTCAAGTTCATTCTGGGTCAGGTAGCAGGCTCCAGACTAGCCTGGGCTAAAAGATAGGGGTGGGGGTGTGCCAGTATTGATTCCAGGCAAGTGGCTTCCCCTTCTGAGCTGATGGTAGCCATTTGTCATTCAAGCTGGGGCATGCCTGATTATACAAACAAGATCATTACTAGTAATTGTGTTGAGACAGCAGAAGTACACCAGATGGTCCTGGGTTACCCTCGGTAAGTGTAAATAATAATTAACACTTAGTCAATGCCTAACTTGGATACGTTACTATTTAATTCTCACAGATGAGGAAAGAAGCACAGAGAGGTCAGGTAATCTGGCTTGTGTCACACAGCTTTCAGGTGTGCGGATTTAGAGTCTGCACACCCAACCACCACACTCATGTGACTCAGTGGTAGGTGAGTGGAGAGCTTAGCAGCTGCATGCTTCCTGCCCTCTGCGGGGCACCATCCTGAGGACCCAAGCCCCCCTCACTTCCTTGGTCAGCCCCCAGGTCCAGCCCCTGGAAAGTCCACAATGTTCAGTATTAAAGGAAAGGACCTTCCAGGAAGACATGGCATGGAAGAAGAAGCCACCTCAGGGAGGCCAGTCAGATTGCGAGCAACATTTCTGTTCCACTTATGAAGCAATGGCAGTGTCCCTGCTAGGATGGCAGGCATAAACCATGCCCCGCTTGAAATGGTCTTAATTTTGGCAATGTCGGAGGTAAATTCCAAGGCCTTAATGTAGGCTAGGCAAGCACTCCGCTAGTGAGTTACACCCCTAGCAGCCCCCATTCTTTAATAGGCTAGCATTGAACTCCTTTGTGGTGGTGGCGGTGATTGTTTGGTTAATGGTGTGTGTGTGTGTGTGTGTGTGTGTGTGTGTGTGTGTGTGTTTCTCTGTGTAGCCCTGGCTATCCTGGAACTCACTATAAACCAGTCTGGCCTTGAACTCACATAGATCCACCTGCTTCTGCCTCCCAAGTGCTGGGATCAAAGGCGTGCACCACCACACCTGGCCTAGCATTGAACTCTAACCGCCCTGCCCCCAGGTTCCAAGTGCCAGGCTTACTGGTGTGTGCTACCACACCTAGTTTGAGCCACACCAGTATCTTCAAGGTACCCCTCTCGAGCCTAGATTCTCTGTGCCCCAAACCCATGGTCTCTATCCACTCTATGCCCAATTAGGCAAAAGTTAAGAAAGAAGTTTATAAAAGCTGGAGAGATGTCTCAGGTTAAGAGCACTTGCTGCTCTTGCAGAGGAAACCAGGGTTGGATTCGATTCCCAACATTCACAAGATGACTCATACTTGTATGTTACTCCAGTTCCAGGGGATCCAATGCCCTCTGGCCTCTGGAGGCACTAGGCACACACATGACACATATATACATGCAGGCAAAACACTCATACACATAAAAATAGATTAAAACCACCTTTAAGGGCTGGCAAGATGGCTCAGGGGGTAAGAGCACTGACTGCTCTTCCAAAGGTCCTGAGTTCAAATCCCAGCAACCACATGGTGGCTCATAACCATCCCATAATGATATCTGACACCCTCTTCTGGTGCGTCTGAAGTCAGCTACAGTGTACTTATGTATAATAATAAATACATCTTTAAAAAAAACCTTTAAAAATATCTTTGGACAGAGTGGCAGTGGTGCATACCTTTAATTCCAGCACTCGGGAGGTTCGAGGCCAGCCTGGTCTATAGAGTGAGTTCCAGGGCAGTGAGGACTACACAGAGAAACCCTGTCTTAGAAAAAGAAAATGACAACTTTGTGTTTGAGTCACAAAAAATAAAGTTCATTTCATAACATCTGTGAGCCTTCAGGGCTCACAATGGGGTTGAGGTCCCTGGTGGCATTCTCAGCCTGGGTCTTGTCCCCTCTCACCAATGAGGACAGTAGTTCCAACTTCAAAACACAGACTATGTGCCACATGTCTGAAATCCCAGCACTTGGCTCAGGAGGGGGTAAGGGGAAGTGGGGAGCAGGGGGGAGGAAGATCAGGGTTTTCTTCATCCCCAGCTACATAGAAAGTGCAGGGCTAGCCTAGGCTACATGAAACTGTCTCAAAACAATACATTAAAAAGAATTATTTGAATTTTGTTCTGATGCAAATTTTCAATAGGAAATTAATGTCACCCACTGCCCGGCCCCCAGATATATAACTCAGTACCTTGAAGAGAGAATCCTTGTTTGTCTTGGGCCCTAGCCTACATTTTCCAAATATAACTCATTTTGAGAATCATAGAAAATATTGGCTGGTGCAGGGATAAGATGGAGAGCCTGGCCCTGGGGGGTCGAGGGGGGAGAGCCAAGTTCCAGGCCAGCCTGGACCACAAAACAAGGCCATCTCAAAAGCAGCAGATGCTGGGCAGGTTGGTGTATACAATCCCAGAACTTGGAAAGTAGAGACAGAGGCAGGTGGACTGCTCATGAGTTTGAGGCCAGACTAGACTACTACACAGTATGTTTCAGGCTAGCTAGAGCAGTAGAGTAAGACTGTCCTAAGAAACAAATGAAAGCAGTGCCAGCAACAGCCTATATTTGACTTCATTCTCCCTCCTAAAAATCCAGCACCTGAATTTGAAACTTGATCAAATTCTCAGGCACGAGAGCTGGAGAAAATCTCAGTGTTTGCTGCTTTTGCAGCGGGGCTGGGTTCAGTTCCCAGCACCCACAGGGCAGCTCAAAGCTGTCTATCATTCCAGTTGCAGGGGATCGGATGCTCTCTCTGTCTTCTGCCAGCATCACAGTACACAGGTGGCTCATGTACATACATGTAGGAAGTCATTTAAGCACATAGAATGAATTTTTAAAATTCTCAGACACTAGATGAGCCGTCTCACTTCCCAGGGCCTGGGCTATTGGTCATGAGTTTGTTGTGTTTATTTTTTAGACAAGATCTCAGTATTTGGCCCAGGGACTTGAACTTGCTATAGACCCCCAATGGGCCTCAAACTTATAGCAAGATCTGCCTTGCCATCTCTAACGCTTGCACACGGGTGTAAACCAGCACACCAATGCTGTCTTTCCTTTGCCCTCGTTCATCTCTAAAATGCTTCAGGTGTTAGCCAGCTCCACTACCGTGGAGGAGGACTCAGGAGAGCTGTGTACCCCTTACAAAGAGATGATTTCAGCCAAGGCCCCAGGATGGAGGACTGGCCTAACTGGAGAGCACCTGAGATTAAAAACCTACAATTTCACATGTTGGTTGTACATGTTGGGTGCCAAAGGTTTGAGTTCCATTTCAACTAAACACCCAAGGGTTCACCTGAAATAACCGTGTGAAGTTAGCTGATAAAAATAATGCCTTAGTTGCTACTAAGGACACAGGCAGTAGAATAGTATAGGCGGGGAGCACCAGCCAAGACCATCCTGGACAGTAAGCTGGCAGTCGTGGCTTTCAGTAATGGCCTGACTCAAATTCTATTCACAGGGATAAAACGTAATCAGTAAGCTAAGGCAGGTCAGGTCTGGCGCCTCCCACTCAGAAGTCAGAGGAGATCTCTGAATTTGAGGCCAGTCTGGGCGAAATAAGAATTTCAGACTAGCCAGAGATTCATTTAAAAAAAAAAAAAAAAAGAGGCCGGCCATGGTGGCGCACACCTTTAATCCCAGCACTTGGGAGGCAGAGGCAGGCGGATTTCTGAGTTCGAGGCCAGCCTGATCTACAAAGTGAGTTCCAGGACAGCCAAGGCTACACAGAGAAACCCTGTCTCAAAAAAACAAAAACAAAACAAAAACAAACAAACAAAAAAGAATAACTGGGGCTGGCCAGATGGCTCAGTGAGTAAGAGCACTGACTGCTCTTCTGAAGGTTCTGAGTTCAAATCCCAGCAACCACATGAGATCTGATGCCCTCTTCTGGTATGTCTTAGACACCAGACACCAATAGTGTACTTAGTAGTAGTAGTAGTAGTCGAAGTAGTCGTAATAGTCGTAGTAGTTATAATAATAATAAATACATTTTTGGGCCAGAGCGAGTAGAGGTCCTAAATTCAAATCCAAACAACCACGTGAAAGCTCACAACCCTCTGTAGAGCTACAGTGTACTCATATACATAAAATAAATAAATCTTTTTAAAAAAATACTGATTGAGAGGCCTCTGTCTGGCTCATCAGGTTAAGGCAAGTATCACCAAGCCTGGTGCTTTGAGTGCCTACCCATAAGTCACAGTGCGTGAGCAGACACACAACAAATAGATAAAATAGGTACTTTTTTTAGAGTGCTCATTGAATTCTGCCTCTTGTAAATAGGCGATGTCATGGTCTTAGAAGCCGATGTCACCGTAGAAGGGTTCAACACAGCCAATGAGACCAAGGTGCCCATTATGGCCCACCCTCCAGCCATCTACAGTGACAACACCCTGCAGGAGTGGCTAGAAGCTGTACTGGCCTCATCTCAGAAGGGTAAGTCACCCCTCTCCCAGCCCTACTGGCTTCCCAGACCTCTGCCCTTAAGGTCTTTCTCTAGGGTGAGGTGAAGCCAGAGCCCACCCTGAGCTGCCCGCTTCCCAGACTTCCACTACTCAGGCTCAGGGGGAGTTAAGTGAGGTGGACAAGAGGAAGTGTGACCCGTGTGCTCTCTCCAGAACCCACAGATGAAGCAGGGACATGAAATTGCAAATAAACTGCAAAGAGGCAGACAGGGTCAAAATGTCCCTCGTGGGTCAGCAGAACTGTGTTCTGAGCCAAAACCTGCTCCCTCCAACTCCCCTTTCCAGTCTGGGTCTAGGCCTTGCCCACCTTGCCCCAAACCACATGCTCCCTCATTTTCCTCATCTGCCCAGTAGCTGCCCCTCCCGGCTGTAACTCCAGTCACAGCCACATCATTTTTCACACGTGCAGCCTCATCTAACTGCCACACACACCCATGACTCTTCTGTTTAAACCCTCCCTCCATGGATCCCCTTGGCCTGGCTTGGCTTTCAGGATCTCTACCTTGGAAACTTCATCTCTTGTCTCCACAGTTAGATGGGCATTCATTCACACTGGTTCCCTTTTCTATCTAGTCAACCTCTCGGACATCCCTTCTTGGGGGCCTACTGGACTTCAGAAACTGAAGGCCTTTTCTATGTCTGAGTCTCCCTGTACCAGCCCATGCCTTCAACTAGCTTTTGCTTCTGCCCATCTGGGAAGAAAAGGGGGAGGCCTTCTTCTCAGTGTTGGCTCTCTCTGCCTCAGAGCTGTCCCCTGCAGCCCATCTCCATCTGCCCCCCTCTTCCCACTCTTTCCCAAGACCCTCCTGCCCTTCCCTGCTCTTTCTACTGAGTAAGTCCAGTTCCCCAGTCCTCACCCCTTTCCTGCAGGCATCAAACTGGACTTCAAGAGTCTCAAGGCTGTAGGCCCCTCCCTGGACCTCCTTCGGCAGCTGACTGAGGCTGGCAGGATTCGGAGACCAGTGTGGATCAATGCTGACATCCTGAGGGGCCCCAATGTGCCCATCTCAATTGAGATCAATGCTACCCAGTAAGTGTTCACCCTCTCCCCAGCTGAGTCCAGCCCTCTTCTGTCATCACTGAGCATAAAAAGGGACCTTGGGGGACCTTTGTGGCATTTGCCAGTCGCACCGTGAGACCTCACCTCTGAGCCTGCTCGTTTTGTTTTGGGCATTGATGCCGCCTGTGTGCTGCCGTGATAGTGTAGAAGTCAGAGATTAAGGACTTGGTTTTCTCTTTTCAGCATGTGGGTCCCGGGGCTTGAACTCAGGTTATGGGTCTCAGTGGCAAGCACCTTTTACCTGCTGAGCCTTCTCACCAACCACTTCTGCATTCGCATGCACTGTTCCCTCCTATCTTGGATGCCTGCTCCCTTTATGAGTGTGTGTTTAATGATTTATTTATCTTATGGACATTTGTGGGGTTTGCCTGTATGTACGTCTGTGTGAGGGTGTTGGATCCCTGAAAGTGGAGTCACAGAGAGCTGTGAGCTGCCATGTGGATGCTGAGAATTGAACCTGGGTCCTTGGAAGAACAGCCAGTGCTCTTAACCTCTGAGCCATCTCTCCAGCCCCATTCCTTTATGTGTTTTTTAGACACGGTTTATGTAGATCATGCTGGCCTCATACTTTCGGGGATCCTCTAGCTTTTGTCTCCTGGTACCAGATTTAGTTATAGGCCACTACTGTCTCTTGGTTTTGTGGTGGTGGTGGTTGGTGGTGGTGGTTGTTTTTTGCTTTGATTTGTTTACCTCTTTTGTTGGGGAGAGGATGAGACAAGTTCTCATGTAGCCCTACATAGCCTTGAACTCTGCATGCATGCGGTTCCTGCTGGACTTGAACTCTTGATCCTTTGTCCCCATCTCTGCTACACTTGGTGTACATCAGCATTCTGAATCCCCCCCACACACACACACTTGCTCTATTGAGTCTTTCCCCAGTCCCTGCCACTTCCAGAAGTGTCTCTAGCACCCCAGGTTCCTGAAGATCAGGTCCCCTCATGCCTGACTCAGTTGGACCATTTCTGCTGACTTACGTGTTAGTTACCCTTGCTCCATTGTGACCACATCCTCTCTGTCTCCCCAGTGACATGCACAGGACTTGGCCTGCTAGAAAGTTATAAAGCGATGCCTCCCCCGCCCCTCCAGTTCTCCAAAAGACCCAGCCCCTGACAGGCTAGGATATTTTTTTTCTCCCCATGTGAAAATTCACAATGACAGAAACATGCTGTTGAGTGGTTAGTGTACCCCAGGCACGGTTTCAAGCATTTTATTTGCAGAATACAGCTGAACTCTTAAGAGAATGAGGTAGCAACTAGTCATATTCATCTTGTAAGTATAGAAACTATCTTTGAAAGGTTAAATGAATGGTCTAAGTCTACAAAACGGCAGAGCAAAGGTTCCCACAGGTCTTTCCGTCCTCGAGTTTTGTGCTCTGCAGACACCTCCATCTGCCCGGCCAACATTTACTGATTCTCAAAATGAGTTATATTTGGAAAATGTAGGCTAGGGCCCAAGACAAACAAGGATTCTCTCCTCAGGGTACTGAGTTATATATCTGGGGGCCGAGCAGTGGGTGACATTAATTTCCTATTGAAAATTTGCATCAGAACAAAATTCAAATAACTCTTTTCAATGTGTTGCTTTGTGGCAGTTTCATGTAGCCTAGGCTAGCCCTGCACTTGCTATGTATCTGGGGATGAAGGAAGCCCTGAACCTCCTGCCTCCCACCCCCCAAGTGCTGAGATTATAGACATGTGGCACAGGCTCTTCTCATATGAAAAAAAAAATTAGGAATCTGAAACTTTGGAGACTCGAAGCCATCTGTCAGCATGCAGATCTGCACACCTTACAAGTCTCACTCAAGCCCCTCTGTCGATGTGGGGATGTTTAAAAGGCCCTGCCCTGACAGTCACTATCTTTGAGAATCAGATGGATCACCAGATGCAGAGTAGAGACCGGATCCCAGACCTCTCTGACTGCACAGG
The DNA here is from genome assembly GCF_000001635.26 of Mus musculus. NCBI lineage: Eukaryota > Metazoa > Chordata > Mammalia > Rodentia > Muridae > Mus > Mus musculus. Next base: position 106,745,312 of record NC_000070.6, read on the forward strand.
GTGGTGATATCAGCAGGAGGATGTACAAATCACTGCTGCTCTTTAGGGCTCTGATGTCAATCTCCAAGCTGAGTCTCAATAGGCCTGACTGTTCCTGTCGCTGTGGCAAGAGCCTACAAGAAGGGAAAGATGGGTATCTCTGCTCTGGTCTCTCTCTGCAGGTTTCTGACTCTTGTCCAGGAGAAATATCCAAAGGCCACCATTTCTCCAGGCTTTACCACTCTTTATGTGCCTCAGTTGCCAAACAGCACATACACCCAAGCCATGGTGGAAACAATGCAGGAGCTGGTCGGAGCGCTGCCACAGAAGGTCACCTTCCCAGTGAGAGCTGTCATGACACGGGCTGCTTGGCCCCACTTCAGCTGGCTTCTGAGCCAATCTGAGAGGTGAAACCCCTCTACTGGTCCCAAACCTATCCTGGGCTCTGCCCCAAGATGAACACGTCAAGAGGGGTCCTAAAGATCATCTTGTCCCAGTCCCACTGCCCTAACGACCTCCTATGCTCGGCCTCTGGCTTGTACTCTTCTGGGCACTGGCTGGTCACTGCTTCCATTGGTGGGTAACTCAGAAACAGACATCCCAGGGGTGCACATCCTCCTGCCCTCTGAACCTCCGCTCTCCATCATCCTCTGGTGGGAATCTAGAGAACAGATGCTCCACTCCTGGGCTCAGCTGGCATTCAGTTCTGAGCGCACAAGTAGAGCCAAGAGTCAGGCGGGCCCTGAGTCAGCTCTCTGGTTCCAGGTACAGCCTAACACTGTGGCAGGGTGCCTCAGACCCCGTGTCAGTAGAAGATCTCCTCTTCATCCGGGACAACAGTGCCGCTCACCAAATCTACTATGACCTCTTTGAGCCTGTCTTGTCGCAGTTTAAGCAGCTGGCCTGTAAGAAGGGAGCCTGGGAGGGGAATTGTGGGCTGTGTTCTGCTCAGGGCAGCCTTGGGTGGGCATGGAAGCGGAGAAAGGGTGGTCTAGATGGGGAAAATTCTGCGTGGAACAGGAGACAGGAGCTATTCTGAGAATTTGTCTTCTGCCCCTGGGATATTATGTTATCCAAGCGATGTCCTCAGAACAGGAGTCTGGTTGATAGAGAGGGCAATGGAAGTCCAAAACCACAAGGATTTTGTAGGAGTGCAATCTGATCACAACCTAGCCAAGTCTCACACACACACATACACACACACACACACACACACACACACACATACATACACACACATACACACACACATGCACGCACTCGAGTGCCCTGGCTTCCACAGCACCATTCACCTTTGGCAATAGGGTCTCAAGCACAGCCCTCTTACGTGCCCACTAGTTCATGAGCCAGATGCCACTATGCCCTGTTCTCTTGACCCTGTGTCTAGGGGCATCTACACTTAAGTCATCCCAAGGAGTCACATCAGATTCCACTCCTATTGAGGGAGTTGTGCCTGGGAAAGGGAGGAGACAAGCTTTGGAGCCCCCTCCCCTCATCTCTAGCTCTGTTTGGTTTCTGGCCCAGTAAATTCTGTTGAATGTCAGGCCATGAGACAATGACTTCCAATCTACCCAAAAGGGAGAAGTGACAGCCACAGGGCTTAGGATGCGGGAGAGCCAGTGCATACACAAGGCAATTTGTGGAGAGTGGTCCCTTCACATTGGCAATTTTGGGTCCCACAGTGAACACCACCCGGAAGCGAACCTACTACACAGGTGGCAGCCTGATCCCTCTTCTCCAGCAGCCCAAGGGTGATGGTCTGGAGGTAGAGTGGCTAGTTCTGGAAGTGAATGGCAGTGGGAGAAGAGCAGCCATTACAGTTCCTGGTGAGTCTGCCTGCAGCTCTAAAGCTCCTGGCTACCCTCACCCACAGGTCTGTCATTTGCTTGGGTGGGTAACTTGATTCTCTGTTACCATGGCAACACAATAAGCCACACACTGGATACAAAGTGGGAGGAATAATGTCAAGAGCAGGAACTCCTGGTCTTCACAGCCTTGAGTCCTCAGCCACACTGTGACTAGAGGAGTGGGGAGTGATTAGGAAGGCCAAGAATGGAGGCCAGCAATTTGTCATGCCTGCCTGAGAGTCACCAGTCACAGCACTTGGAGCCTGGGATGGAGCTGGCAAACTCAAGAATGGCTGGTGCCTCTTGATCTATCCCCATGACATGCCCCCATGTATGTCCCCTTTAACAAAAAACACTGACGTCCCATGATGACAGGATCTCCAAACTGTTGCCTCTTCCAGACAGAGAAGGCATGATCTTGCTGGACATTGGCCTCCAGGAACCTGAGGCTGGGAACCCTGTACCCATCCTACACACCCCAGGTGGCCCTGCTCTGACACTGGAGTCGTGTCTGCTGCGTCTGGCTGTTCACCCCAGGCGCTGGGGCATCCATGTGAACATAGTGGAACCCGAAGCTCTCCGGCCATCCCTGGCCACGTTAGCACACCTTTCTACCCTTGGCCATCTGCCCTGGCCTGTGTGGGTGGGGTCCACAGTCTCACATGGTAGTTTTGTGGTCCCTGGCCACATAGCTGGCAGAGAGCTGCTCACAGCTGTGGCTGAAGTCTTCCCCCATGTGACCGTGGCACCGGGCTGGCCCGAAGAGATGCTGGACAGTGGTTATCAGGAGCAGATGGTCACAGATATGCTGGAGCTGTGTCAGGGACTCCGGCAACCTGTGTCCTTCCAGCTGCAGGCTGGGCCACTGAGTCAGAGTCCAGCCAACACTGTGGCCAGGCTCCTGGCCTCCTCCCCTAGAGCCACTGTCACAGTGTACCACAGCACTGCTGGGAACAGCCATGTGGATTTGTGGGCTGGATTGTGGGCGGCCAGGGCCGTGGACAGGACCCGAGTCTATTACAGGATATCCCAGGAGTACTGGAAAGACTTGCAGGCAGATGTGAGCAGCAACCGACCATCCAGTAGGATTGGACCATCTAGTGTGGAAGGCTTCCCTGGGGAGTCAAGGTGAATAAATGTCTCTGCTTTGTTCCACGCACTGTGTAAGACCTGGGGCAGCATGGGTGGTGTCTAGAGGGTCTGGAGGCTGGGAGCTAGGTCATTCCGGTTGTCCAACAGAAAACTCTCACAAGCCTTGAAAGTGTTGTAGAATTCTGAGGACAGGCCGGACACATTGGTGGTCACATAGTTGAGAAAGCCGGGGGTGGCCTGGTTGTAGTAAGAAACCTGCAGGACAGGAAGTCAAGTTCAAGGAGGCATAATGGGGAGGTGAGAGTCAGCAGCCTTGCTTGCCTTCTGGGGAAGCAACAGATACAACCTTGTATCTTGATCAGTTAGAAAACCTGAGTGATAGACCTAGCCTCTTTTGATAGGTCCCCCAGATACACAGGGAACTTCAACTCTGACTGCCCTATCACAGCAAACCATAAGGTCACTGTACACCTCCCTGCTGACTAGGTGGCCCCAAGGGGACAGGAATTGACTCTAATACCTACACCTGAATCCACTTTATAACAGTGCTGGGAGGGTGGGGTGTCACAGAAACGTGGTAGACATAAGCCTTGGACTATGTCCTTTGTGTAGGTCCTTAGCAATGCTGGCCGAGTCAGCACCTGGGCAAGGCTGCAAGGAAAACTGCATGCCAGGGGAACTGCAGCATACCTGCCCCCAGCTCTGCTCTACCTTTCCAATTAACTCTGACTCCCCTGCTGAGCCTTCTATGCCCTCAAAGCCACATAAAGCCCTCCCAGACGAAAAGGGAGACACATTAAACAAACAATGGCAGAATTTTAGATCAGAGCTGGGCTTTCTGTAGTGTGTCCAGAGCTTTTCCCAAGCCCCAATAGCAGTTTGCTCTCTGACCACACTCAAGCTCCAGACGAGCTCCTTTCAGACTGCAAAGTCTGGGGGGTCATGGGGGTTCGGGTCTGGAAGGGCCCAGCCGAACAGCGTAGAGTTCAGTTTATCCATAGGTGGAAGTATAGAGGGGACATCACGTCTTACCTTAGTCATCTGGTCCCCCTCACGCCACAGACAGAAGCCTGAACAGAGAGTCTCCCCACGTTGGTATTCCGGTGTCTCATGGTGCGTGGGCAGCGTGACCGACCTCAGGGCAATGACATAGGGGTCCCTGGAAGAGAGGCAGAGTTAGAAGGGATCAGAGATCATCCAGAGGAGGATGCCTTGCTGGGGGTCAGCTGTAGGAAGGGGACATCTGTGTTAGCAGCATCAGGTTCAGGCTCCCTGTGAACCCATGGACTGTGTACCTTGGGGTTTTCATTCTTCTGGCCTTTGTCTCCAGAAAAAAAGATGCAGTCTACCCTGGCTGCGCCCATGTCTCAGGTAACAGCCACAAGCTTCCAGAGGGCAGAGACCAAGGGATACCCATGGGAAAGGCACTCGTGTCTGTGGCAACAAATGCCACAGTCGCCCTTGCTTTCAGGAGCAGTTTGTGACCTTGCAGTCATGATGAACTCCCAATGGCGCCTAGAAACAGCTGGTGGGTTCTGAGTCCAGCCACCAGTGGGCAGCAGAGCTCTGGCCTCCATGTTGCTGCTCCTCCCAGGAGAGGGAGAGAGGAGGTCTCCCTACCTCAACTGCACCCCTCAGAGAGCAGGCACTCACCCATTGTCACAAGGCTTCCGCCTAGAGGCCAGGATCACAAAGTCCTGGGGCTTGGTGTTCCCGCTCAGGGCGGGGCTGATGACGTGGTAGATGGCGTCATCCTCATCCACTTGCTGCACCAGCTCCACACTCCTGTGGGGAGGCTGAAGTCAGGGCTCAGAGCCACAGCAGCTCTCTATGGGGAGCAGCTCTGCCAGGCTCCCGCAGCCTGCAGCCTCTGAGCGGAGCCGGGGAAGGATGGGGACCCTCCAGCATATGTGTATGCATGAATGTGTATGCATGTGCTTGTCTGTACACACAACATTCACACACACACACAGTGCACCAGAGCAGATACACAGGCACATGCACATATAAGCATATACAGAGACACTCATCTAGGTACACACACACACACACAAAGCACACTGACATATACTCAAGCCAATACAAGTATGCAAACTGATAGTATTAACTGTCAACTTGACAGAATGCAGAATCATCTGGGAAATGGGTCTCTGGGTATGCCTGTAGGAGATTATCTTGTTAATTGGCAGAGGGAGGCCCACCTGAACTGTGGCCAGCACCATCACCTGACAGGGAAAGTGGAGGCTGTGAGCTGGGCACTAGCATGCATTCACACCCCTCTGTTATGTTACTGTGGATGCAGTATGAACAAGTGCTTCAAGCTTCTGCTGCCTTGACCTCCCCACTGCAGTGGACAGTACTTGGAACTGTGAGCCCGAGTGAACCTGTTCTCCCTTCAGTTGCTTTTGTCAGGGTATTTTACGACAGCAATGGAGAAAGACATATGTGAGCGTATGTACACAGACAGCTCTGAACTCACAGATCTGCAGGTGCACACACACCCCAAGTAGCTGTTCAAGGATTCAGTAGTTGTCCATACTGTCTAATGAGTTCCCAGTGTGTTTCAGGTGCTATCCTGGGATCTCACTTAAGACTCCTGTGGGCAGTCTTAGCATCCTCACTAAATAGAGGAGCTAAGGCTGGGGGTTAACCCACTCTGGGCTACAGAGTTCATGAGGAAACAGGGCTGGGGTGTTCAGCCTGATGGGTAACAGAGACAACACAAGACCAGGCATACTCACACATCTGTTCAGGTATACAGGCATCAACTGACATTGGTACCCACAGACACAAGGGCAGTCACATGAGGACATGGCCACACCTCCCCCTATCCTTCTGCTGCACAAAGGCTGGCTAGGGAACAGGCTGGCTGTGCAGGCCTAGGGGAGTGTGCTGGGGTCTCTAGCCTATGTCACTCACCCTCAGTGAACTTTGGTTTGGTCCACAGCAGCCCATCTTTCCCAGCTCCTCTGCCCAGCCACCACCGATCACCTCTCAGTTCTAGAATACCCTGCTAGCAGGTCCGGGTTACCCATGCACAGCATTTTAGAGCAACACAGTTTATTCTTTTCTTTCTTGCCACTTGCTTGATCTCTTGCTCTATGTGTGTGTGGTTGTGTGTGCATGTGTGCGCACATGCACAAGTATGAGTGTTTGAATGCAGGTATTCACCTATTGGTGCACTGTTGATAACAACCTCAGGTATGTCATTGCTATTTGCCTGTGTGTGTGCACCAGACTAACTTTGCTCTAGCAGTTCTAAGGAGTCTCCTGTCTCCCATCTCACAGAAAGAATCCTGGGATTGCAGGCATGAGCTACATGCCCAGCTTTATATGGCTTGTAAACCATCTCTTCAGCCCTCCCAACTTGGGTTCAAGTTCTCATGCTTGTGTGCAAGCGCTTTATCTACTAAACCGTCTCCCCAACACTGCACAAGCATGGCTGCAAAGAAAGCTTAGGCAGGAAGCCGGGCTATGAATGGCTATGCTCACTCCGCTGAAGGCAGACTCAAAGAAGGAGCAGGCTACTCTAGAAAGTCAGCTGGTGATGCGCAGCTCACTGACTTCCCATCTAGCCTCCTAGGGAAGCTCTTGTAATGCAGGCTCCGACTGAGCCACGACATCGGCAGAACAGGAGAGGACTTTGAGGATGCTGAACAAACACCGCTTTAAGCATTAACTTTCCCAGCCCCACAAGTTGGCTCAATGGGTAGGGCACTTTGCCATCATGCCTGCTGAGTTCAGAGTTTAGTTCCCAGCACCTTGTCTAGTGGGTCACAACTGCCTCTACAGACATCTGTACTTACACACACACACACAAGTAGAGCCTTGGCAGGTGGTAAGAACACTGGCTGCTGCGCATTTATGACCTGCTCACCCCCTAAGACCCTTCTTAAGAGTTGGGAGGGCTGGGTTGGAGAGATGGCTCAGCAGTTAAGAGCACCAACTGCTCTTCCAAAGCAAAGGTCATGAGTTCAAATCCCAACAACCACATGATGGCTCACAACCATCCGTAATGAGATCTGATGCCCTCTTCTGGGGTGTCTGAAGACAGCAGTGTACTTACATATAATAAATTAGTCTTTAAACAAACAAACAAACAAAAAAGAGTTGTAAGGGCTGAAGAGATGGCTTACAGGTTAAGAGCACGGGCTGTTTTTTTATTTTTTATTTTTTTTAAGAGGACCTGGGTTCAATTCCCAGCACCCACATGGTAGCTCAAAATCATCTTTACTGATGCTTTGTTCTGGTTCCCATGAGCACCAGACACATATGTGCTGCACAGACAGGCAAAATATCCATATTCATAAAATATTTTTAAAAGGCGCAAACAGAGGCCCAGGTCAGAAACGGCCTGACCAATGTCAAACTATCTAGAGCAGAAACAAGACTTAAACCCAGGCCTCCACGTTCAGTTCCAGGTTTAGTCTCTTCCCTAGGGCTTCAACATACCCATGACTTTGCCATTTAACACAGGACTGACTATACTCTGTAGCCAGGCCCACCCCAGCTGAAGGCCAGTGGGAGCAAAGCATTGTGGGATATGCTTAGCATCAGCAGGCAATCCCCCACCTTTCTCCCAGCACTGGCCCCTCACCGGTAATGCTTGTCCCACTCTGGTCTCCTGCGCAGGTCTGACAGCAGCTGAAAGACCTGGGCGGCATCCACATTTACCACCATCTCCAAGTGAAAGGAGAGGAAGTCCTCTTCTAGGATGTACAGGCGGACCTGCAGAGCACAGAGAACGGCCTCGCCACAGCCCCAGACTGCTGCCGGTGGAGTCTGTCTGCTGGAAGTCAGGGCTGCCACTGACTGGCTGTCTGACTAAAGAAGTGACTGAATGTCCTTGCCACAACCCCGTGAAAATGGACCTCTCACAGAGCTCAGTACGGACAGACAGAAAGCACTGCTGTAAGAAGCAGTAGTCAGAGCTGGAGAGATGGCTCAGAGGTTAAGAGCACTGGCTTCTCTTCCAGAGGACTGGGGTTCAATACCCAGCATCCACATGGCAGCTTAAAGATATCTGTAACTCCAATCTAGGGTATCTGACACCCTCTTCTGGCTTCCCTAAGTACTAGACATACCCGTGGAGCACAGACATGCATGCAGGTAAAACACTACACACATAAAAATAATTATAAAACAAAAGAAGCAGTAACTGAGGCGGCAGAGCTTGGCTTCATCCAACTTGCTAATGTCCAACTCCCTAATGTGACAAGTGAGGAGATGACCTGTCCAAGGAACAGGCAAGAGAGGCAAAATGCCCCCGTCCCACCCCTGCAGTGATCTGCTCTGCATGGAGTCAAAGGAGAAAGTGGGGAAGAAGGGGCCTGTGCAAAGCATCTGGGGAAGGTGGCAGGCAGGAAGAAAAGAATCAGGGGCTTCACTCAGTGCCTTGGAGACAGTTCCTAAAATTGGGTGGCTTCATGACCTTGCTGATACTGCCTTTGATGCTCGTAAGGAAAAGAAAGGTGGGTGGGTTACCTCGCTGATCTCCACGGACAGCACCCAGTTGTCCTTGGCCATGAGCGTCTTCAGAGAGGACACGTTGTAGTAGCTCAGGTATACCTGAGAAGAGTATACAAATGCTACTTTCTCCTGCCCCAGGGGTCCCCGGGTGGGGCTGTGTAGATATGGGGAGAGGAGCTGGGCTTAAGGCCCTACACAGTCCCGAGCAACCACACCCTCTTGCAAAAACAAGGGACACCCACGAATGTCATGAACAGCCATCTCGGAGCAAGGCACAGAGCTCTCCATGGCCCTGGACGGGCAAGCTTTCTTCCAAAACTTTTCTGACCAAAGGATGCAAAAGGGCCCAGTGGGCTTTGAAACAAAGAGGCTTACCTGGTTGCTAGGGTCCCAGGGGACAGACAGGGCCACTTCTGCCTGCTTACAGGACACAAGGTATTTCCTGAGAGGGAAGAGGACAACCTGGGTCTCTCAGAGTTCACTGTGTTTGGCAAACATCATTGCCAGGCCAGTGCAAGCTCAGTGGGGTTAGAGACTCTGCCTGGCAGGGCATTGGGCACACGGGTACAGAAAACACAGCAGCTGAGAACAGATCAGCTAGCACTCTGGGAAGTGCACAGGGGACTGGAGAGGAAAAGGGACAAGCTCAGGCTCCCCGTCACCCATGCCACGCCTCAGTGTTCTCTTTGGAATGGAATCCATGTCGTCTCTACATTCAAGGGGCTTTGCAAGGAACACAGTGCTTAGCGTATGAAAATGTCCCAGAAATGTAGGTGTTCCTTATCAATAACAACGTGTGAGGCTGGGTGCATCTACAGCATGCTACAGTCTACGAGGTGCTTTGCCGCCAGTTCAGACACACCACTATACATGTCTTGAGCCATTGGGTCTATGCTCTAGACCTTTCTGGGCTTTGTTTTAATTGATTCATTTTGGTTGAGATGGGTATCTCTATGTAGGCCAGGTTGGCCTTGAACTTATGTCAATCCTCTACTTCCCTCTCCTGAGTGCAGAGATTTGACCCTTTCATGGCCATACAAACAGCACTCAGAGTAAATGGGCGGAAATCACCCAGACTAAGCCAGGACCAACAGATCTCACTCAACTGTGTGTCCTGAGGACAAGAGATCTACCTTCTGTCCTCAGTGTCCTGGTATCTAGAAGGGCCGTAAGATGCTGACTCAGGACTATGCAGATGCAAAGGGCCAATCCAGATGACTGAGGCAGAGGAATCCCAAGAGTTCAAGACCAGCTTGAACTACTTAGAGAGTTCCAGCCCAGCCTAGGTTACAGGGCTACAGTGTCAGATCATGACTCAAAATAAAATAAAATTTAAAAAGGAGAATGAGAGGGCTGGAAAGATGACTCAGCGGTTAAAACTAGCTGCTCTTCCAGAGGTCCTGAGTTCAATCCCCAGCAACCACATGGTGGCTCACAACCATCCATAATGAGATCTGACGTCCTCTTCTGGTGTGTCTGAAGACAGCTAAAGTGTACTCATATACATAAAATAAATAAGTCCAGGAGGATTCCTGAAGACTGTCTCAGGGCCAGCAGGTGGAGAGCAGCCCTGAAGTACGGCCCTCCCACTGCCCAGCCCCACCCACCTGTCCAGGCGGATCTTCTTCCTGGCACTGGCTTCTCGGTATCGCCGTTCACCCTCCTAGGATGGAAGCAGGGACATGTTGTGGTACAGATGGGATGACCAGCTGACCCAGAGCTCTGCCATCCCTGTCCCCTGGGGCCAGAGGACCTTGCAGTCCTTAAGACAAGCTTAGCTCTTGCTAGGGCAGCAGATGTCAAAACACCCTTACTGAGAAAGCCCCAGGGCCCCTAAGCTGTAACTTAGCTCTGCACGGAGCCTCAGAGATAGAAGTCCAAGAATGAGGCAAGGGTGAAGCTCAACCAGCCTATGGTGGCCAGACTAAGGGTCTCTTCAATCATACAGGCTGTTCAGGCCCATGAACCCCTAACATCAGCCAGCTCTCATGGTGTGTATGTTCCAGTTCTGGCAGGCAGAGGGGGTGCCCAGCTTCACAGGGGAATCCCTGGGTGAAACCAGAACACTCTGATCTGGTTGTATCTCAGTGAAGAACTGGGGGTGGGACTGTCACACGATGAGGAAACTTAGGGGTAAGATACTCACTCCAGGCTGGGGACGAATCCAGGGCAGCTTCTGAGGCTGGTCATCTTTGTCCAGGACCACGAAGGTCATGAAGGCGCTGTTGATGTGCCGGCGCTGGGTCTCAGCTTCCTGGCGGTACGCCTCCACACACACACCCACCTCCATGCTAAGGTCAAATGAAAGAGGGAGTCAGGCTCCACAGACCTTCCCCAAGCCATGCCCTTCCACATCACACACACTCACACACTCATGCACAAGTACACACACAGGCAGGCAGGTGTACAGAGTGTGCACACACTCTCCTGCAGCTCTTCCAACAACTGGACCCAAATGGCCAGAACCGTATCTGCCCCCTTCAGTAATCTCACAGAGCACGTAGAGTGTGCAACACGGGGAGAGATGAACCCGCCAAGCCAGGCTTCCAGCTAACAGCCCAGAAAGCCAACAAAGCAAGAAAGCAAAGACGCCCAAAGGTCATCAGGGGTTAGGCAAGATGGCTCAGCAGGAAAGGCACTTGCCGCCAAGTCTGACAACCTGAGTTTGATCCCAGAGACCTAGCCTAAAAGCAGGTGGTCACACTCTGCCCCCCAACACATACTCCATATATACAGTAAATAAATATAAATGTAACTTTTTTAAAAGTTTAGCCATGGGAAATTACAAAGAAAGCCAGGCATTCTGACATATGCTAGTAATCTCAGCACTACGGATACTGAGACAGGGGTATTGACATAAGTTGAAGACCAACCTGAGTATCAGAGTAAAATTCCATCTCAAAATTCAAAATAGTAATAATTATCATTATAATTATAGTTATCATCATCAGGGGCCGAGGAGATTGCTCAGCTCGAAAAGTACAAGTAGAAGGACCCAAGTTCAATCCCGAGAACCACCTAAAAGCCAAGTATGGCAGCTCACACTTAGAGTCCCAGCCCCGGGATCACAGAGAGCAGAGCATCGATGGGGCTTGCTGGCAGCCGGCCTAACTGCGGCAGGCTCCAGGCCGATGAGAAAACTCTGCCACAAACTATGGTGGACGGTGCCTGAGAATAGTTACCCCCAGCTTCCAGACACCTACACATGCATGAACACCTACACAAACACCCATACATATACACATCATTCTGTTGTTTTGTTTTGTGAGACAGGGTCTCACTATATAACTCTGGCTGTCCTGGAACTCTACCACACTAGCCTTGAACTCAGATCCTGCTGCCTCTGCCTCCGGAGTGATGGGATTAGAGGTGTGAGCCACCATGCCCAGTGTACACATTTTTTTTTCCCCTAGGATAGGGTTTCTCCGTGTCCCTGACTATCCTTGGACTGTCTCTCTGTAAACCAGGCTGGTCTCAAACGTAGAGATTTGCCTGCTTCTCTGCCTTCAGAGCTAATAGAGAATTAAAAAGAGAAAACATACTAAAAGCTAGAAAAGGGGCCAAGGATATGTAGAGCATTTGTCCAACAGAGGCAAAGCCAGGGAGTCTTACCGCTGCAAGAGGTGGGCCTAAGAGGAACAGGGAACCACACGCCAAGCCTCAGAATGAGGCAGGAAAAGAAGCTAAGGAGAACCAAGCCTGGGAGGGTCCTGAGAGAGGCAGGAAGTGGGCTGGTGGGATTGCAAATAGCAGCAGCTGTAACAAGAAGCTCCACCATACAGCCACAGACTCTGACTGGACAGTCTCTTTGCCTTTCTCGAGGGGGCTGCGTGAGCATTTTATATGCTAAAGAAGGGCGCAGGGGCTGGAGAGATGGCTCAGCAGTTAAGAGCACTGACTGCTCTTTCAGAGGTCCTGAGTTCAATTCCCAGCAACCACACGCTGGCTCATAAGCATCTTTAGTGGGATCTAATGCCCTCTTCTAGTGTGTCTGAAGACAGAAACAGTGTACTCACATACATTAAACAAACAAACAAACAAACAAAGGGATGCTCAGAGACATTAAGTAACTTGCCCAAAGACACACAGCCTGTGAGAAGTGAAGCCAAACTTGAACCTAGGCTGTTCAGCTTCAGATTGCCCTAATCATAAATGAGCACACTAAGTTCTCAGAAACAGCCCTTAGCTAAAACCAGCTGTGGTGAGGATAGCCCTCAGAACCCATTCCAAGGTGAGATAGTAAAATGACCTGTTTTAGGACATGGGTGAGAAAGGATCTGAGAAACAGAAGAGGCCCTGAGACCTCTGCAACCCCAGAGCTCAGTCCTGCAGCCAAGCAGGGAGAGACAGAGCACGCAAGCACAGGTCAGTGGGAGGCACAGCACCGACAGAAAACTCCAAGAAGACCCCAGGCCCACCACTGGACAATAGTGGGAGTCATAGAACATTCCAGAAGACAGACCACTAGCTAAACTTGGGCCACGTAAACAACCCAGTAATTCAAACCTCATCGACTGGGGAAAGGCAGGTCTGCATTAGGTGATTTCTAAGATCAGAAAGAACCCTCAACCCTCGGTGGCCCGGTCCCACCCATCGAGACCCCTCACCTGTGCTTAAAGGCGTTATTCACGATGGCCTTGAGCACCAGACGGTCCCCCACCTGAGACGGGCCTCGGAAATGGAACATCTCGATGGCCTTGAGCGTAGGGTGGGCGTGACAGAGCCGGCTGCAGGGAAGAGCAGGAGACAGAGGAAATGGCTGCTACTGTCTAAGGTGGTTGAGCCAGCGCTCTCTAGTACCTAGCCCGTAACCCATCTCTGGCCCAGTCCTGGGATGATCCTGCTCAACGCATAGTACTAAAGCTGTCTCCAGCTTAGCATACTGTGCATAGCCAGAGAGGAGCTGAATTTGAGGCCAGAAGAGAGCAAGTGTAGAGAATGACCTAAAGCAAACCCTTCCCCACCTTCTCTTGGCATTTTTTAAAACTTATTTAAAAAAAAAAAGATTTATTTATTATTATATCTAAGTACACTGTAGCTGTCCTCAGATGCACCCAAAGAGGGCGTTAGATCTTATTACGGATGGTTGTGAGCCACCATGTGGTTGCTGGGATTTGAACTCAGGACCTTTGGAAGAGCAGATGGTGCTCTTAACCACTGAGCAATCTCTCCAGCCCTTTTTTAAACTTTTAAAAAAGATTTATTTATTATTATATCTAAGTACACTGTAGCTGTCTTCAGACACACCAGAAGAGGGCATCAGATCCCATTACAGATGGTTGTGAGCCACCATGTGGTTGCTAGTGATTGAACTCAGGACCTCTGGAAGAGCAGTCGGTGCTCTTAACCGCTGAGCCATCTCTCCAGCCCTTCTCTTGGCATTCTTGTCTCGGTATCTATGTCCCCTGAAACCTTAAAGCCCATCCCTCCGCAAAGCTTCTTGTCCCTGGTGGCCCTGATGAGGCCCTCCTCCACCAAGAAGCTTTCCCTGATTATCCAGGCCCTGGACCTCCCCAGGTCTCCCCACACTCACATGCTAGGCTTCACAATGTTACTTCGTGGACACTACCTCCAGCTTAACCTCAGGGGCGAGGGGCCTGGGGTAGGCCCTAAGAATGAAAACTGGCCTAGTGGAGCGGGTTATGGTGTGGTGGGAGAACAGCAAGGACAACCATGAGGCACAAGGTGTCCAGTATGGACTGCCGGCCTGTGAAGCCCTGGCTGTCCTAGAATTCTCTCTGTAGACCAGGCTGGCCTCCAAGCCTCGAACTCAGAGATCCACCTTCCTCTGCCTCCGAAGTCCTGGGATTAAAAGCGTGCGCCACCACTGCCTGGTTAACCTTTTTTTTTTTTTAATCCCTGATATCTCAAGTACCAGGAACCACACACATCCTACCCAAGAGCTATAGGAGGAAGTAGAACTTATTTTTGCCACTAGAAAGAGGCATCAGTCCAAGGTGGCTTTGTGGTGGTGCTGGGCAGTATGCTGATCCATGGGAGGTCACACCAGGAGCAAAATCAGGGGCTAGGAAAGTTGAGGAGGAAGAGAGCTTGAAAGAGCAATTACTAAGGGAGTTCAGGTAAAGGGTGATCAAGGGGAGGCTTCAGGGTCAGACTGCAGTGGAAACTCCCAGCAGCTACAAGGAATGTGGTAATGGATGAGTAGAAAAAGGAAGCATGGCCAGCTCACAGAAATGGCTCCTCTCTGGCTCCAGAGGTGTGGAAATCTAGGGTTCTCCTAGCAGAGCACCCAAGCTGCTGGAGCTCTGAGAGCTGACACCAGCAAGACTCTCTCTTGCCAAGGAAACAGAGGAGAGACGGCAAGCAGAGGCTGTCTCACCCGACTGCAGTGCTGTCTCACCCAACTGCAGTGGTGTCTCACCTGGCTGCAATGGTGGCCACATTCTCCATCCAAGCCATGATCTGTCCCCCGAAGGTATTGCCCTGATGATTGGCGTGAGGAGGCAGCACCAGCTCCACACTCTCCACTCGGGTCTTCTCGGCTGGCACCATATTGCTGCAGTCCTTGTCCAAATCTGGCCAGGGAGGAAAGCAAGCAGATGAGAGGATCCCTAAGGATAGACTGTCCATGGAAGCCCTGGGACAATGACACCCTCCATACCCTGAAACGTTAATTAACTACCACCAAGTGATCACAAGGCCTAGACTGGCCCTGGGTAAAGAGTGGGAGGCATGGGAGGAAGGACACACACCTGCCACAAGGCAGCAGACAACACAGCTGTCAGATAAGCAAGCCTGAGCCAACCCCTGCTACACTGAACACAGGCTGTATGACACTGGATACATCAAGCCAACCACTGGCTCTCAGACTCCCATCTGTAAGGAGCAAGTGTCAGCCCTAGCCACCCAGGACTGGGTGTCCACGAGGGATGGTTGTAGCTGTAGTATGCTCAGCTTATAGCCAGTGGCTACACTCTCAGGACAGACCTTGCTGCCCACTACCCTGACTGGTCCCTGTTCCTGGCAGAAGTGGCATTCGGATACCCAGGGTAAGAAAGGCTGATGAGCAAACATGGCCTCAGAGATCCAGGAAGCTGTTGCCGACATGATGCCCAACTGCTTGTCATGTGTCTCCAGAATCCTAAGAAAGTCCTCCACAGAGCACCCGGGCAGAAAGATGGCATTCACTCAGGTGAAGGGCCCCATAAGATGTCCCAGGAGAGGTAGGACAGGGAAGCAGAAGCTGATATTGATAATAAGGCCAAGTCTGCAGTAGGTGCTGGCAGATGCAAGAGAAGCCTTTGGCTAAGCTGGGGGAAGGACACTTGCACTGGGGCAGAAGCATTAGTCTGAGGCCAGCATGCCAGGAAGAGGGGTCTAGACCGACCCCTGGAGGCAGGCTGTCTGCACAGGAGGGATTTGAGAGGGCTACGATGGAATGGACAGATCCATGGAACTGACTGGAAGAGCTGGGCTCCCTCCAGCCATCCCCTAAGTCCAGCACCAGGGCTCAGGATGGTCTTGAACTCCTGATCTTCCCGCCTCAGCCTCCTATGTCACTGCTGGAACAGTTGGTGTGCTCCACCGTGCCCAGCCAACAACAGTTTTTCTTTGTTTTGAGACAGGATCTCACTATGTATCCCAGGGTAGCTGTGAACTTCATATGTAATCAAGGCTGGCCTCTAACTCATAATCCTCCTGCCTCAGCCTCCAGAGTGCTAAGGTTGTTGGGAGTGTCACTTTGCTCAGCTGAATTTCTTTTTATTTGTCGGAAAATTGGCTCCTTCAATTTCAATGTCAAGAAAGACCTCACATAAGAACATGGACATGCACCAAGAACCCCAGGGTCCCTGTCCCTACCCCCCGGGGCCTTCATTCTCTGTAGAACACCTTCCTCACCTCACTACCTGCCAAAATCCCACAGTCCAAGGCAGACAGGTCATCCGGCATCAACAAGAGACCAACCATCAACCATCAAGAGGGGGAAAAATCAAGATCAAGATACAGAACAATGTGTCCTATGTGTTCCCTTCAGGGTAAAACCAGGAAACTAAATAACACACGCTTTGCTTAAATCTACAGAAAGAACCTCTAGAATAACATTGGAAACCAGGTAGCAGCCTTTGCCTCTAGGGAGATGATGGCCTGAGCTCTGGGGGGGAGGAGGGAGAAGACTGAAAGGAGACTTGCTTTTTATATAGGGACAGAGGTCCATAGTATGATCCCTTTCTCCTTCCATTAGAAGTGGTTGTGAGGGCACCAGCTTCCCTTCTGTGTAACCTAGCTGCCCCCTTGTGCACATACCGTCCTGGATGACACAGTGGGTTAGGAGATCTTTGATGGTGTCTGCATAGACCAGTCGCATACGCCGGCGCTCAGCCGCCACCCCATGTTCAGTCTTCTCCTCCTCGGTCAATGGGATGACCTGCTTCAGCTTCACCTATTGGCCAGGAGACAAGGCGCACAAGTTCCCAGAGACAGCACAGTGGCCTGCTGCTGCTCCCTGATGGGCCTGGGCTGCTGTGGAAGAGGAGCTCCAGGGATCTCTCCTCGCTGTGCCTACCTTGTCTCTATTGTAACCTGACAGGGCATAGTCCTCTCTAAATGTCCCCCAAGATCCCTTCTTGGGCAGAGGCCCAGAACATAGAGGGGTCTGTTTAGTGATCTGAAGACATTTAAATGTGCAGGAAGAGATGGGGAAAGGGCGCGGGCACCTGGATGGGATCCCAGAGGGTCCCTCTCTGGGTAATGTGAGTGGGGCAGAGCAGCTGGGACAGCAGTCTACCTTGGAGAGCTCCCGGTGGGCCACAAAGGTGGCCAAGGCCTTGCAGACACTCCACTGCTTCTCAGAGCACAGATCCTCAGAGACCACCTGGATTCCCACCTACAGAGGGAGGAGGGTGTGGGAGGAGGGAGGACAGGAAGATGTGACTCAAGGCTTGCAACTTTAGGGAGGCTGAAGAGCCACCCAGGCTGGACCTCTGGAGTCTCTATATCACCTACCAGGTATGGGACACCAGGTACATAGAGCTGGTTCTGCCTCCACCTCTGGTTCCCTGGAAAACCTTGGGCAATTCACCTCCCTCATCTGGATCTGTTTCCTCATCTATGGAATGGGAGTGGCCACAGCTGTTCTCGAAGAATTACTCAAAAGGTTCAAATGTCTACTCCTGCTACTGAAAGATCAGATCTGTGGGGTGCATTTGTGTACTGCCCAGAAGCATAGTCAGAACTATTAGCCCAGCCTCTGTGGCTCTCAGGAATCAATGGCTCACTAAGTTGCAGAACCTAAATAAAGCCCAGAAGAAATGAAGTCCTTAGTAGATCCCAAAGCCAACCTTCAGTTCTCCGAGTACAGGAGCCATGGGCCCATTGTACAGATGTGAAAACAGAGGCCATCCAGGTGAGCTAATGGGCAAAAATACAGTCTCTCCCATTGCAGCACCATGACCAGACACAGCGCTGCCTTCCTCTGCCTTCACACCTGCCTCCTACTGAATGTGCCTGAGCAGGAGTGGAAGCCCTGAGCACACCCCTTCCCCGCCCTGGTCTCCATGTTCCCTCCTGTGCTATGGGATATTAGCAAGGAAGGCCTTAGGGTCCTCCTATCCCAGCCAGCTATCTTGGAACTCTAGTCAGAGTCCTACAGTGTGAGGGGGCTTGGGCTTGGATCCCGAAAGACAGAGTGGAACAGGAAGGCCACCCCACCCCCAGGCAGGGCCAGCCACACACACCTCCATGCTGGAGTTGAAGGCCCGGTTCACCTTGGCCTTGATATTCACCACTTGGCCGACACTGAGGAGAGGAAAGCAGGAGGTAAGCCTTCCAGAGGGACCAAAGGAGAGACAGGCACCTCAGACGCCCATACCTCAGAGGAGGAGGACTGGCAAGAGTACTTCAAGACTCCCAGAACATAGTCACACAACTGCAGTGTCACCAAGCCAGCATACAACATGAGCACTCGTCCCATAGGTGGAAAATCAGAGCTTCCATGAGCAGCTAATTTATACATCCACCCCCCAGCCTAGAAGCTAGAGCCCTCTTTTTGCTCTGCAGCACCCTCCTGGGGGCAGCCTCCTATCCCCCAGTGTCCAGAGCTCGCCCTCCAGCACCCCCCCTGGAATATGACCTCTGCCTCCTGAGTCTTTAAACTGCACTGCCAAAGCCCCTGGCTTTTGTTCTCGCTTCTTTTGATTCATTTCTGTGGCTCACAAAAGCCAGAGCCTGTGCAGGGTGCGTGGCTACAGGCTCAACTGTGAGTCCTAGCCCAGCCAAGCGAGTGTGTGCTTTGCTCCTCAACACACCAAGCACATGAGGCAGGGTGAGACCTCCATAAACAGTGACTAATGGAAGCCATCCATCCACATTTGACAAATGCTTGCCAAGTGCCAATGGCTGGAGAGAGGAGTGGGCAGGGATATGTGACATTTAAAAGTGCTAGTGTGCATTTCTACATTTGAATCTCAAAACAAACCTGGAGACAGGTTTACAGGGGAGTGAACATCAGAGAGGCTAAGCATTTGTCCAAGGTATTCTAGCTAACAAGGTCACCCAACTAACTCGCAGCAGGGCAAGAATTCTAAATGATCTGTGTTAACCCAACCAGCCCAGTTCTTCCTAGGTGCAGCCTGTCCTTCTGGGAATGCTTCCCACATCCAAATCTCCTGGGAGCCACCTAGCTTGCCCTGTGCCCAGAGTGTGCCCAGCTGATGGGCTGTCGGGGTGAGGAGGGCAAAAGGCTAGAAACCTTGCCGAGTTCAATCTCTATGACCTCAGAAGTCCTTTAACCCCTCTGCCCCGTGGCTTGTGAACACGCAGAATGCACTGCCTGTCGCCGAAGCTTGGAAAGGTCCATTCCAAGGGGCATGCCAGTCACAAGGCCCAAGTGTGGCCACACAAGACTAGGTTTGTCATGCTCTGCTTCAACTGTCACACCACAAATTGGTGACTTGGGGCAAGTCACCTTGCCTCTGAGTCTGTGTCCTTGTAGAATGTATGGAGACAGCCCAGTGAGAGGTAGGGTGATTCAACCTGACCCTTGACTAGTCACTGCAGGGGCTCGGTGAGTGACTTCTGCTCTCAATGCTAGACAGGTCATCTCTGCTCATGTTTTCAGCAATACTGACACTCGGGCGGAGAAATGCCTTCTGTACACTGTATTTTTACATGAATTTATCCCTGTATAGATATAAAGCGAATCAGCAAAGCAAAAGCTATCAGATCCAGGCATCAGTGACATGTCCTTTCTTTTTTTTTTTTTTTTTTTTTTTTTTTTTAAGATTTATTTATTTATTACATGTAAGTACACTGTAGCTGTCTTCAGACACACCAGAAGAGGGAGTCAGATCTTGTTACGGATGGTTGTGAGCCACCATGTGGTTGCTGGGATTTGAACTCTGGACCTTCAGAAGAGCAGTCGGGTGCTCTTACCCACTGAGCCATCTCTCCAGCCCGACATGTCCTTTCACTTCCATGCACTGGAAAGTTTTCATGATCAAAAGTTAGGAAAGAGGACTGGAGAGATGGCTCCATGGTTAAGAGCATTGGGCCACGTGGCAACTTATAACCATCCGTAACTCCAGTTCCAGGGAATCCGAAGCCCTCTTCTGGCCTCTATGGATGCTACATATGTGGTGCACAGACATACATACAGGCAAAACACTCACACACATAAAGTTAATAAAACGTTTTAAAAGAGACAGGTAACTTCAAAGATTGCAATGTTTATGAAAGTATATTTTTATAATTGCTAGAGGATAGCTTCAAAGATTTTAGTGTTTATTAAAGCATATTGTTACAATTGATCATTTTTACTATCATTTTCTGTCACCTCAGTACTGGATTGGTCCTTGGGCCTCAGGCAACTGCTCTACCACTAAAATGAGTCGCCAGTGCCTTTTTAAAATGTTAATGTTGAGACAGGGCCTCAATGAGCTGCACAGGTTGACCTTGAACTCACTCTGTAGCTCATACTGGTCTTGAATTCATGATCCAACTACACTAGGCTTTGAGTAGCTGGAATTACAGACTTGTGCCACCAGGCATGGCTTAGCCATTTTTGCTCAAGCCTGACTGCACCTAATTTTGAACTAAGCTTTACCATGGCTGTGAACCTATGGGAGATATCACGGTCTGTGTAGGGACTGATGCCAGTCAGGGTCCTAGGCACCTATCAGAGATCTAGGAATAGATTCCTCCCAGGGAATAGGGGATTGCTGATTTAAAATGAACTTCCCTTTCTGTGGTGTTACAAGGGGTCTGAGGGGACTGGAGGATGGCTTAGTAGTTAAGAGCACACACTGCCCTTGCAGAAGATCTGAGTTTAGTTCCCAGAACCCATGTCCAGTGGGTCACAACTGCCTATAGTCTCGGCTCCAGAAATCTAATGCCTCCGGCCTCTACAGCCATCTGTACTTACACACACACACATACACACACACACTCATACACACACACAAAGGCAAATAATTATTTGGTTGTTGTTCTTTGCTACAGGGGTTCTCTGTGTATCCTGCCTCTGTAGACCAGGCTGGCCTGGAACTCAGAGATCCATCTGCCTCTGCCTCCTGAGTGCTGGGATTTAAGGCGTGTGCCACCACCACCATCCAGATAACACAAATAATAAAATAGAATAATATAATATTTTATATTAATATAATATTTATATTATTTTAAAAATAAAATAATAAAAATAAGTCTTTCTTTTTTTTTTTTTAAAGAGGGCTGGGAGTAACTCGGTTACAGGGTGTTTCCCAAGCTTCCCTGATAACTGTGGTACCTGACAGCAGTCATGTGTCACCTCTCTCTGTGTGGTACTGACAGTCATGTGTCACCTCTCCGATAGCCACCTGGACTCAGGAGCTTCTCATCCTTCCTGTCTGTCCTCCATCCCCAGCACTCACCCCAAACAGCCTCCTTCCCTGTCACTGCCCATCTCAAGAGAGCCCCCCACGAGCCTCTGGCTCCCCAACATCCTCCAGACAGTCTTCACAATGCAAAGAGATGGCCCCTTAAATAAACCAACATGTCAAGGCCATCCCTAGGACCCATTTGTTCTCAGGGGACAGAGGGACATGTTACATTACACCAGGATGAGGCTCACAGCAAAGTTCAGATGATGGAATCTCAAGGCAGCAAATGACCAGGTATCCACAACACACAAGGAGGAAGAAAGAGGAAAAAAGGGAGGGAGGGAGAGAGGGAGGGAGGAAGAGAGAGGGCACACAGTCCCCTTCAAGAGAGCTGGTTGGAGGTGAGAGGTTAGGAGTCAGGAGCATTAGAAGACTCAATGGATTTGCAAACTTATTTCCAGACTTACTGGGATAACAAAAAATAATGACACAGCAAAACAAACTTGCAATTCGGTGTGGTCATATGCTGACAGGACGGCACTGGTGGGGGAAAGTAAGTGGCCATTTTTCAGGTGTGATAATCATATGGAAGTTGTTGAAAATTAATTCTTAGTCCTTCTAGATGTTTGAAAATATTTCACTTTGTCTTCTACTGTTTGAGACAGGGCCTCATTATGTACCCCAGGCTCAGGAAACTCCAGCCTCAGCTCCTGAGTAGTGGTATTCCAGACATGGGAACCTCTTAAAATGTCTCATTTATTAAATTAAGTTATTATATTTATTTGGAGGTTGCTTTTTGTTTTTGTTTAGTTTGTTTTTTTCTGTTGGTTTTTTTTTTCTGTTGGTTTTTTTTTTCCTGGTTTTTGGGGTTTTGTTTTGTTTTTTTTTTTCGAGACAGGGTTTCTCTGTATAGCCATGGCTGTCCTGGAACTCAGACCAGGCTGGCCTGGGACTCAGAAATCGGCCTGCCTCTGCCTCTGCCTCCTGAGTGCTGCGATTAAAGGTATGCGCCACCACGCCCGGCTGGAGGTTATTTTTGAGACAGGGTTTTATTATGTTATATAAACTAAGTCAGTTTTGAATCACACTCACAGCAATGCCCCTGTCTTCCAAGCGCTAAGTCTATCAGTGTCCACCACCACACCTGGCTTGAAATATTTCTAAATAGCAAAACCGAAAACAAACGAAGGTAACCCTGTAACTGTCCGGGTGCTGCCAAGCCTGTCCTAGGCACTAACACGCTCCTGGCTCCGGACAATGTGCCCTCCTTCTGTACTCTTGGCCCAGACTCAGTGTCACCTTCTGGCTCCTAGAGCAGGTGGACCACTTACCACATATGCACCATAGCCCTCTCCATGCTACCCAGATATGGTGTCACAGCCGCCAAAGCACAAGGCTCACAGCCCTCCAGCCAGCTCAGACCACTCCAAGAACTCTCCTGGAGACCCTGTGCTGCCAACTCCGACCCCATGAAGTGCACTGATAAAAAGCAAAGACCCTAGGGCCAGCCAGCCTGCTGTTAGTCAATCCTGGGTCCTCCACCTGCTGTGTGACCTGAAAGGGTTTCCTCACTTCTCTGTGCCTCAGTGTCTCCTCTGTAAAGTGAAGATACTAACAACAAAGACCTCAGACTGTAGCCCTCGTTATTAATATGTCAACAATTTAACAAAGGCATTCTAACCAATATAAATGTAAGATGCTAATGGAGGGGAACTCAGTACTGCCTTCAGGGGAGGGGAACTCAGTACTGCCTTCAGGGGAGGGGAACTCAGTACTGCCTTCAGGGGAGGGGAACTTAGTACTGCCTTCAGGGGAGGGGAACTCAGTACTGCCTTCAGGGGAGGGGAACTCAGTACTGCCTTCAGGGGAGGGGAACTCAGTACTGCCTTCAGGGGAGGGGAACTCAGTACTGCCTCCAGGGGAGGGGAACTCAGTACTGCCTTCAGGGGAGGGGAACTCAGTACTGCCTTCAGGGGAGGGGAACTCAGTACTGCCTTCAGGGGAGGGGAACTCAGTACTGCCTTCAGGGGAGGGGAACTCAGTACTGCCTTCAGGGATAAAGCCTTTTTGTCAAGCTGAAAGTTTATCAAACTGATTCAAATTAAGTTGGATCCCTCGAACTGAGGAATGAATAGAAAAATAAAGACAACTCAGCAGCTTATCAGAGCTCACTGTGTCTGTGGTGGTGGTGGTGGGAATCGAACCCAGGGCTCTGCATGCTGAACACATGCTCTGCCACTGAGCCACACTTCAATCCCCAACTTCCCACTGCAAATACAAATGACATTTCTCTATGTTCCTCTGCAGACTGGGTAGAGGGCATAAGGACTGTGTTAGTGTCTGCAACCCTAGCATGACACCAATGCTTTCTGGATCAGTTAAGGCTCTGAACTATCTTAACTAGGTTTTCTTTCTTTCTTTTTTTAGAGAATTATTTCCTTATTTCGTGTATATGAGTATACTGTACTGTTGCTGTCTTCAGACACACCAGTAGAGGGCATGAGATCCCATTACAGATGGTTGTGAGCCACCACGTGGTTGGTGGGAATTGAACTCAGGACCTTCAGGGAATTGAATAGTCAGTGCTCTTAACCTCTGAGCCGTCTCCCCAGTCCTTAACTAGGTTCCAATTGTTGTAATGAAACACCATGACTAAAAGCAACTTAAAGAGGGAAGGGTTAATTTCACTCACAGTCCTACACTACAATTCATCCATCAGCCAAGAAAGTCAGAGCAGGGACCTGGGAACAGACACTAACACGGAGGCCATGGAGGATGCTGCTTACTGGCTTGCTCCCCATGGCTTGCTCAGCCTGCTTCTTTATACATCCCAGGACTACTTTCCCAGAGTGCCATCACACCAGTGGGCTGGGCCCTCCCACATTAATCATTCATCAAGAAAATATCCCACAGGCCAATCTGACAGGGGCATTTTCTCAATTGAGGTCCCTTCTTCCCAAATGACAGCTTGGGTCAAGTTGACATAAAACCAGCCAGTCTGTTAACTAATACTGAACACATAGTGAACAAGTGACTGAGTACAGGGACCGGCTGACATTCTTCCTTAATAGGACACACATGGCACCAGGCAGCCCTCAATAAGGCCTTGGCACTTGACGTCCTGTGTGTGGATAGCATAACTAGGAGTGGGCCAGTAGCAAGAGCTCTATGTAAGGCCTGTCCTAGGCCAATGGCTCAGCAGCCTTCTCGTGTCCCAGCCTGATGAGGCTCAGGTACTCAGCATGTAAGGTAACCTGTAACAGCCACTGAAAAATAAAGGCATCCCTGAGTAAGAGATGGAGGGGGGAGAAAAGCACTGATAGCTGCTGGCTCACTCTTCTAGTGTAGACTTCGGTGCCGTGTCAAGGGGTCTTCTTTTCAGAATAATCTCTTGTGCACTGCATAACAAAGCATCAGCTGTCTCCATAAACACCTTCTCCAACACCTTCTGAATGGTTTGTTAAGTAGCTGAATGGCCTATAGGAAGCAGGAGAGGAAAGGCAGAAACCCCAGGCAGAGATAGGAACTCTGGGAAAGAGTCAGAAGACTGAAGGAGAGAGAGATAACTGACAACCCCCATGGTGGGACCCTGCTAGATGACCACGTTTACTTAGATGAGCCAGTCCAGAGCCATTTAAAAGTGACATGTCATTATTGGGGCTGGCACCTCAGAGACATTTCAGCTACACTACCTATAATCCAGTGACCAGGAACCTATGAACAAATGTCTGAGCTAAAAGAGCTATTTCCTGACCAAATGCAAGTCTTTTCACTTCCCAGGGAAGGAAACAAGGCCCAGGGAGAGAACTGACTTACCCAGTCACAGAGTACGGCATGACACATAGAGCCCCAAGCTGCGGGCTCTGCATATTTCCACAGCCTGGCTAAGGCCTCCATACTCCACCAGAGGAGCCTTTCCAACTGTAAACCCGAGGCAACTTCCCCAGCCTCAACCTGACAAGAAAGCCCACCTGATGGCACAGAGCAAAAGGCCACACCTAACCCATTGCTGTCCCACACACCTGCAGAAAGATGTTCCACTCCCAAGACACCATGCTCCAACCCTCCAAGGCCATCAGTCAACTGAGGCCGCTCCAAGTGTCACACAGTCTGGTGGGTGCGGGGACAGGGATACAGGCCCTGGGCTGGGGCGGCAGGTAGAGAGAGACCAAGAGGGTAATCAAGCCACTTACCTAATGGTATGGTCGAAGTAGATGTCATCCATAGAGGCTGTGACGCAGGGACAGCCAGCATGCCTCTCCGCTGGCTCAGGAGAAGAAAGCCCGATGTTAGCAGCCTCCCGGGTCACACAGACCTCTGACCAAATATCTTCCAACAGCTTCTCCATGAGAAGTTCCCCCTACTTCTCCTCCCACTTCTGCTTCCGTGCTTCAGCCCTGGGTCTGCTCTGGAGCCTTTTCCCTGACCCCACAGCTGCCTCAGGGCCTCTCAAACCCTGCTGGTATAGCCAAGTCACTGTTAGACCCTAGAGGCTGGACACAGAAAGGATCCTCACTCCCTGTGTCTGGCCTTTACCAACCAGCCAATCAGGAAATCGCTGTGTTTAAGGGCGCAGTAGAGGCAGACAGGGTCATCTGCATGGTACCAACACCCAGGGCTGGGTAACTTGGGGCGGGGGAAGTAGGAAGAACAGGCTGCCCCGACAACTAGTTGAAGAGAAGCAGGGAACCAGCGGGACCTAAGACCAGAAGGGGAACAAGTGTGGTACTCATGAGAGAGGAAGAGATCATCTTTAAAATCTGAAGCCCCTGCTTCAGGTTCTACGGGGCAAGCCGTGGGGATGTGCCAGCGAGCCTGGAACATGGCCTCACCTGATAGGCAGGCTGTGGTGTCGATCCACTTGAGCAACTGTCCAATGCTCAGCTCCCCACGGTGGTTGGTGTGGCAGGGCAGTACCAGCTGGCTCATCTGCACCTCCGTGGGGTTCCGGTATCCTTCACCCTCTGCCATGGTAGGAGGGTCTCCAGACTCCGGATGGGAGATTGACTTCCGGGATGTGCGATTAGAGAACATAGAGGCGAAGCCCTGGGGACGGGTGAGAACGGCATGGTCAGCATCCTGCACGTCTCTGCACTGTGGAACCCTGGCACCTCAAGTACGCAGAGGGAGAGAAGCTAGGACCACCGCCCACCAGCCTCATCGGGAGTGGCCACCACCTCCAGCCCAGGATCTCAGAGTTCAGCGGAATGCCACCTGTGCCTGCTCCCTCTTAGGAGAGTGTCCACTTCCTTGTTCCAGCTAGTGGGCGACTTTTAAAGTCTTTCTTTACACTGACTTTCCTCAGCCTCTAGACAGCTGGAATTATAGACATGTTGCCATATTAGGTTCCTGACTTTCTCTCTTTGAGAAAGTCAAAAAGTGGTAGGGGGCTAGACAGATAGCTTAGCAGTTAGGAACACTTACTGTGGACTGGAGAGATGGCCCAATGGTTAAGAGCACTCACTGCTCTTCCAGAGGTCTTGAGTTCAATTCCCACCAACCACATGGTGGCTCACAACCATCTGTAATAGGATCTGATGCGCTCTTCTGGTGTGTCTGAAGACAACTACAGTGCACTCATATACATAAAGTAAATAAATCCATTTTTTTTAAAGCACTTGCTACGAAGTCGAAGTCTGAGGACCAGAGTTCAGATCCCAGCACCCACATATCAAACTGTGTGGTATTTTGAATGAGAACGCCCCTGCTCCCCCTTATAGGCTCATAGATGTGAATGCTTAGTCCCCAGTCCTGTTTAGGAAGGTGTGGGATATGGGGCTGCTTCAGACTGTCCACTGCAGCCGACTATGATTTGCCTCCTGCTCTAGCAGGGGTATGATTTTGCCAGCATCGGATAGCTTCTATAAATGTGTGACGTCAGGAATTCAGGAGACTTTTCCAAGGGTATATAAATAAATGCTAGAGCCCTGGGGGCTGGGGGAACAGTTGGATTGTTGGACTGTTGGTTGGTTGTTGTTGGTCACCGTGTGTTAAGTAGTTGTGCACAAAGAAGAAACAACAAGAAGAAATCAGATATCTTGCCGGTGAAGATCAAACTTGCCCCAAAGAACTAGACACCCCTAATCAACAGGAAGTAGTCTAACAATAACATAACATTCCCTTTCCCTCTATTCTTTTTTCTCTCCTATCTAGTATTAGCTGTTAAAAGGGTGGAGAAGGGTGGAAAAAAGAAGAATCCATAAAGTAGCCAAAGTCCAGCTACAAGGTGTGGCCTTATTGTAGGAGGTGTGTCACTGGGGCAGGCTTCAAAAGCCCATGCCATTCCCAATTAGCAGCTCTCTGCCTCATGGTTGTGACTCAGCTACTGCTCCAAGCCATGCCCACCTACCTGCTGCCATGCTCCCTGCCATGATGGTCATGGACTCACCCTCGGAAACTGTAAGGCTCCAGTACACTCTTCTAAAAATTGCCTTGGTCATGGTGTCTCTACACAGCAAAAGTAACTAAAACATTGAGCATCTTACAAGCTCCTGTAATCCTAGCTCCAAGGTGGACAGAGCCAGGAGAAGAAACAAGTGTGGCATTCATGAGAGTGAATAGGCCAGCCTGCCTGAAGACAGGAAAGGGTCACCCAGCTTAAACCCCACCTCTCATATGTGGGTTCCAGAACTTTCTGTTGGTCCTTTGGTTGTGCCACATGACTGACAATGACTACCCAGAGTTCCATACTCAGTAGATCTGAGGAACCCTGGGGCTTGCTGGTTTCCATCTTAGCCAGGAAAATGTGAGCTCTCGGTTCAGAGAGAAACTCTGGCTCAAAGGAATAGGTGGAAAGTGATAAAGGAAGACCCTTGAAGCCTTTTGGCACACCTGCACACACACACACATACATGGACAATACAAATAAATTAATTAGATACATTTTTAAATGTAGCCGGTACATACATGAAGAAGTCACATGTCTCTATCTCAGCATCAAAAAGTAAGGAAATTTTGACATAGTCTCAAAAATAAATGAAAGGTATAGACATTATATTGAGTGAGACAAGGCGGTCACAAAAGGACAAGCACTTGAAGTCATTCATAGGACATCCTTGGATCATGTTCATAGTACAATGGGATGGCTGGGAGCTGAACTACTGCTTAATCGGGGGAGCAGAGGACAGGGTCCAGTTCAAGAAGATAAGTTCAGGAGAGGGGGCTAGAGAAATGGTTCAGAGGTTAAGAGCACTGAATGCTCTTCCAGAGGTCCTGAGTTCAATTCCCAGAAACCTTATGGTGGTTCACAACCATATGTAATGGGATCTGATGCCCTCTTCTGGTGTGTCTGAAAACAACACTGAACTAACATATATAAAATAAATAAACCTTTTTTGTTTGTTTGTTTGTTTTGTTTTGTTTTGTTTTGTTTTTCGAGACAGGGTTTCTCTGTAGCCCTGGCTGTCCTGGAACTCACTTTGTAGACCAGGCTGGCCTTGAACTCAGATATCCGCCTGCCTCTGCCTCCCAAGTGCTGGGATTAAAGGCGTGTGCCACCACGCCCGGCAAATAAACTTTTTTTTAACAAAAAGTTCTGGAGCTCGTGAATAGTGAAGAGGGCTCAGTATCAGCAGTTAACCCCACTGATCTATACATGTTAATTCCCAGGTGTAGTGGTGCACACCTGTAATGCCAGTTCTTGGGAAACAGAGGCATCCAGATGTCTGTGAGTCAAAGCCAGCCATGACTACATGGAGAGTGCCATGCTAGTCAGGGTTCCACATTGAGACACTGTGAGAAGAGGAGGAGCCGGGTAGTGGTAGCGCACACCTTTAATCCCAGCACTTGGGAGGCAGAGACAGGCGGATTTCTGAGTTCGAGGCCAGCCTGGTCTACAGAGTGAGTTCCAGGACAGCTAGGACTACACAGAGAAACCCTGTCTCGAAAAACCAAAAAAAAAGAAGAAGAAGAAGAAGAAGAAGAAGGAGGAGGAGGAGGAGGAGGAGGAGGAGGAGGAGGAGGAGGAGAAGAACAAGGAGGAGGAGAGTAGAGGGGAGGGGAGGGGAGGGGAGGGAGAGGAGAAAGGAAAGGAAAGGAAAGGAAAGGAAAGGAAAGGAAAGGAAAGGAAAGGAAAGGAAAGGAAAGGAAAGGAAAGGAAAGGAAAGGAAAGGAAAAAGAGGAAAAGTTTAAAGTAGTAAATTCTAAAGCAAATGGAGCAGATGCTCCAAGTAAAAGCAGATTTCAAGAGGCCCTGGAAATGGTAAGATCTGACACTGATCGTACTGTACACAGTGAGACCCGAGGCTCTCCACTTCTCAGAGAACTGGGAAGGACACTGCCTTAGTGGACACTCACTACCATAACTTCCAGTGTATTGGTGAAGCCTCAGCTACATGGTCCTCAGGCCAAGCGTCTGCAGGGTCATACTGTTGGTTCATGGTGGCCCTGGGAGTTGCAGTTTCCTGTAAGTTTGGTATGGCTGAACCAAGAAAGAAGGTATATGCAGATTTCTACAGAAAATATGATTCCGTGAAAGATTTTGAAGAGATGAGGAAGGCTAGTATCAAAATGCAAAGTGATTTTTGAATGTAAAGAATTCTTTGGATTGAGTTCCATAAACATTCAATACTGAGCTATGTGCCTGAACTATGAAACATTAATATGTGGGCTAAGAGCCGGGCGGTGGTGGCGCACACCTTTAATCCCAGCACTTGGGAGGCAGAGGCAGGAGGATTTCTGAGTTTGAGGCCAGCCTGGTCTACAGAGTGAGTTCCAGGACAGCCAGGGCTATACAGAGAAACCCTGTCTCAAAAAAAATAAAAATAAAAAATAATATGTGGGCTAAGAAGTAGTCTCTTTCAATAAACAGTTAACAATTAGAACAAAACCAAAAGTGAGACCTGGGGTTGGCAGACAAGGAAAGGAAGGAGAAGATATAAGCAAGAGTCCTCCACCTCCTATGCAGGGAGGTCTGGGCCAGCGAAGCCCAGGAATACAGAGCTCCCAATACCGTGTCTCAAGCAGTGACTCCAACTTCATCCCCACAGCCCACAGGCCCCTCTCTCAGGCTCTGTCTTTCCTGAGGTGGCCTCAGAAGGAGTGCCTCAGTCAGTACTGCGTCTTCACTGCTCAAGTCTACAGACCATGGAGCTCTGGGTAGTCAGTCACCTGACCCAGCGGAAGAAACAACAGAGAAAGTTCTGGATCCCACATATGAGATATAGGGGCTTCACGCTTGGCAAACCCTTTCTTACTCTCCAGGCAGAAGCAAGGACATGCCTGGCAGCCCCTCTGATGAGAGAGAGACCTGTTGTCCTATCTCTGTCTTTCTCCCTAGTCAGAAGTGTGCTCCAGTGCTTGGCACACCTGCACTTGTGAAAAAGAATAGGGGTTGGGGGACTGGCAAGGTGGCTCAGCGGGTAAGAGCACTGACTGCTCTTCCAAAGGTCCTGAGTTCAAATTCCAGCAACCACATGGTGGCTCACAACCACCTGTAATGAGATCTGATGCCCTCTTGTGGCGCATCTGAAGACAGCTACAGTGTACTTATATATAATAATAATAAATCTTTGGGTCGAAGCGAGTGGAATTGATTGACCGGAGCGAGCAGAGGTCCTAAAACTTCAATTCCCAACAACCATTGGGAATGTATTTATACATGTATTTATACATAAAATACATATACATATACATGTATTTATACATAAAATAAATAAATAAATAAATCTTTAAAAAAAAAAAAAGAATGGGGGTGGGGTTCCAGTTCTCCTGGCCAATGGTGGCTGTCAGCTGTGGTTAGTCACAGCGTGTTATCATAGCTCCTAAGTGCTGCATACTCTCTGAAGTGCTTCACATGTATAAATCTAGTTCTATTCCAACAACAGACTTGTGGGGCAGGTGCTCATTACCATCATGTCACAGACAAGGAAACTGAGGCTGGAGTCAAAGGCAAAGCCCAACTGCAGTCCCAGGGATCTGGTCAGGAACTTGTTCCTGGGAGCTATACACATGGCCCCCAGGGTCTCCTAGGGCAAGAGGAGGCTAAAGCCCGGGTCCTTGGAGCAGCAGCACAAAGTGTTCACAAGACAGGGACAGGTATGAGCCTAGTTCAGCTCACAGTGGGATGAGGGCACAGCTGGCTGGTGGGCCACAGTCTCTTATAAGGGTCCTGCAGCTAACCTGTTGACTTCAAAAGATCCAGGGTAACTCATTCAAAGCCCATGACTACTAGGATGATAGAGACAAGCTGGGCCTCTCTAACCCAGAACTGCTGTGCCTCCCAGAGATGCAGCCTCTTCCAAGAATCCCTGAGTACTTGGGAGGCAGAGGCAGGCAGATCTGTGAGTTTGAGACCAGTCTGATCTACAGTTTTAGGATGGACAGGGTTACACAGAGAACCCTGTCTCAAGAAAGAGGAAGAGGAGGAGGAGGAAGGGGAGGAAGAAGAAAGGAAAGAAAGAAAGAAAGAAAGAAAGAAAGAAAGAAAGAAAGAAAGAAAGAAAGGAAGAAGGAAGGAAAGGAGAAAAGAAAAAGCATACAAAAAAAAGAAAGGAAGGAAGGAAGAACAGACAGGAAGAGTCCCTGGGCAGCATGCACAGTTGCTGGACCGTGTAGGAGAGGAGGAGAGCACCTAGGAACTCTTGGCCTGGGTGGGAGTCCACACCAGACAGCTATCCATCTTTTAGGCTCTCAAAGGCAGCCTAAAGGCTGCTACACTTGAAGCAGCAGGTCCTGTTGCCATGGAAACCACTGCCAAAGGCAGCCCCAGCCTGGCTGTGCACCCGGAGCCTGCATGGATGTTGATGCAGGTGGCTGGATTTCTGGGTGTGGTTGCTCAGAGAAGAGGGAAGGTAGATTCTGTTTTCCCACATTATTCACAGGGTGAGAAGCTCGTAGAACATTCTAGACCAGTGATCTCAACCTTCCTAATGCTGCAACCCTTTAATACAGTTCCTCATATTATAGTGACCCCCCAACCACAAAATTATTTCAATGCTACTTCATAACTGTAATTTTGCTACTGTTATGAAATGTCATGTAAATATCTGATATGCAGGACATCTGATATTTGACCCCTGTGAGAGGGTTGGTGGAACCCCAAAGGGGTCATGACCCACGGGTGAGAACAGCTATTCTAGACAGAAGCCCTGAGAGAGCTGAGGAAATGCAGGAGGCTGGAGGCAGAGGATAGATGGGAAAACAAAAGAAGCCCCTGTGGGGAACACAGCAAAGACCCATATGCCCACACGGTATCCTGAATTACCACATCCTTGGTCACACAGGATGCTTACCAGGAATGCAGAGATCAGGGATCATGGCCCATCTCACAGATGAAGAAACTGAGAACAGCTAAGCCCGGGCCAGTAGTCAGCACTTGGGATCCAGACTCCCCTGCTCCTCTGCTTCAATCCTGAGACACACACACACACACACACACACACACACACACACACACACACACACACACACACAGTGCTGGAGTGTGGCCATCCCTTCGGACTCCATAATGTCTAAAGACAGGACTAATGACATTGTGGCTCTTTTCGTTCATTCATTCAATCAATCAATCAATCAATCATTCATTTGACAAGCACCTCTTCTGCATACTGGGCCCTAAGTCAAATGCCAAGGACACAAGATGCATTGAGCCTATATACAGTAAGACCTCAGCCAAGAGACAAACAGGACCAGACTTAAGTACAAATCCCATCCTGTCCCCCAGACACTGCGATTTCAAAGAAAGGCCCTTCCTTCCCTGAGCCAAGCCCTAGATCTAAGATTCTGGGTTCTAGCCTGAGTTCTGACCTGCCTAGTTTCCAGTGAAAAGCCATGGGGGTCATCACCCTGTGAAACAGAAATGCCACGCTTCGGTGAGCAGGGCTGAGTGCCTGCCTGAGGCAAGCAGAGGAACTTATTCCTATGTCCCCCTACTCTGCAAAAAGAAGTGTGCAGAACCCCAGGCTAATGCCCAGGCCACAGGATCGGGCCCTCCAATTACTATTGCATAAATGTCTCAGACTTTACTCTCTCCTTGAGCTCTGTGGTAATCTGCTCACTCCCAGAGCCAAGATGGGCAGCCAGCCAGCAGGAGGCAGGAATGTGTACAGCCAGGAAAGCTTTAGCCAATGGGGACATTAGAGCATGGCCACTCCTCCCAAGACTGCAGAAGCCTGGGATGAAGTCAGAGCCAGGCAAGCAGGGCCAAGACAGCTGACAGGGAGGGAGGGCGGGCATGTAGAGGTCAGAGCCAGGCCTTCCCTGACTACAGCTATGCCAGACACTGGCCCCAGGTCACCCAAACCTGGCCAGATTTTAGTCCTGACCCCAGCTGACCATGCCATGGACTTGGTTGGTTTCCATCCTCCTGGCCTGTGTCGCCCCACTGGGTCAGAGCAGAAGAGACCTCATTGCCCAAACCCTCTACAGTGAGATTTGAGACACTAAGGCTGCCCAGTGATACCCAGATGAGGAGCCAATAGAAACCTTCAGGAGCCAGGGTTGCTGCTAAGCAACCTAACGGCTTCCCCTCTATTTCCTCCATGGTCCAAGTAGCCAAGTCTTGGTGATCTCAACTCCTCCAGTCCTGCCCACCATCTGCCCACTCTGGGCCCTGTATGTCTAACTGTACATGTTTCCACAGCCTGACCTCAGGCCCCCACGCTCTACTGGCCATTCTCAGACTCCACTTAAAGCCCACAACCACAGCCACTTGCTGTGCCTTGCCTTCCAGGGAGACCTAATCAGATCTTCACAACGTCCCTGCCACAGGTCTTCTTGTGGCACTCTGCCCTTCCTAAAGAGCAGTCCCCACCAGGCACATTCCTCACTCAAGACTATCGGATGCAGAGGGAAGACAGGAGACAGATGCTGTTGGGTGCCTGAAGGCCAAGCCAAGGGGGTTCCTTTTAGTCCTGAAAAGCCCTGCAGAAAGGAACGCCCTACAGTGGTTAGTGGGGACAGGAAACCCAGAGTTTATGGGACCACTCTGCAGAAGCAGTCCTATGGCAAGGGACTATCCTGAAGGGAGTCACTGGCTTAGGAACCCTTGAAGTAACTCATCATGAAACAAGTGCTGGGGCCCCTTGGCTTAGGCTCGAGTGCAGTTATATTTTGAACCTGTACAATCTCAGGCAAGCTGTTCAAACTCAGTTTCCTTGCCCATAGAAAGAGGATCGATCCTAAGCCAGGCCTGGTGACACACACCTCTGATCCTATCACTGGGAGGCAGAAGCAGACAAATCTCTATGAGTTCAAGGCCAACCTGGTTTACATAGCAAGTTCCAGGGCATCCAAGTCTACATAGAGAGACCCTGTCTCAAAACAACAACAACAAAGATTATAATACCTGCCTCCAAGGGTTATCAAAGGGATGGCACTAAGGAGATCAAGCATGAAACACCCCTGGCATCCTCCATCCATGGAGGACATTTGTTGAGCACTTACTTTTAGCACTATGAAACTAAGTCAGATGCTGTCCTTTCTACCACGAAGATAGCAGGGCCACAGGGCAACCCAGGGCAGGGGTTAGGAGATTGTTATCATCTCCTCCAGGAGGGAGGCTGGGAGAATCTAAAACACCAGCGATCTGTGGTCCCCTGAACCACAAGGCAGAGCTTCAATCCCTGACACAGTCTACAGTCAAGAGTTCTTCCCTGCCCTCCCCTCCCCCATCCTGTCTCTGCCAAGGCCCCATGGAGAGCTATAATGGCATCCCACAAGGAGGTGGGAAGAGAGCCCTCTGGCCCACCCTGGGAGCCACAGGCAGGCCCCATGAAAGGCCTCATTGTCTGAAACCGGCCGCACTGAGCCATGTAATGATGTTGCCTAAACTGGATACAAAGGAGGCCATGGCCCCAGCCTCTCAGAGATCCCAGCTACACACACACACACACACACACACACACACACACAGAAAGAGAGAGAGAAGAACGCACATACACACCCCACAGAACACAGATTGAGAGCAAGAATGCAAACAAATCAAGTTAAGAAACCAGGAGGTAAGGTCCTCCCATCAGACCAGGCAAAAGTGAGTATTGTGGTTTCCAATCCCAAAAGAGGGATTCGAAGGAAGGAGCCCAGAGGACAGTTCCTCCAGGCTTCCTACGGTCTAGACCACCAGGCTTCAATGTTATCTGTACCCAGGAGCCAAGCAAGCATCTAGACTTCTTGCTAGCACTACATGTTTCAAGTCTGGGAAGGGTAGAGAAGTTAACCAGTGCTTTTTGGTCAAGCACTTCCTCCATGCCAGCTTAAGTGTCAGGGCCCGAGTTAGGTGTTCCCATATTGTCATTATCTTCCCTGCACAGCATCCACCTCTACTGACAAACAAAGCACGGAGGAGAAAAGGCACACGGCTTCTGCATGGTGGCTCTTCAGTCATCCCAAGCCCAACAGCGAAGACCATGGGTAGCTCTCCCCAGCATTTCTGCAAGCCCTAGATGTAAGAAGGGCAGAAACTCAGAGAAGTGAAGAAAATGACCTCCAAGTCACACAGTCAGTGACAGATGAAAGAACAAAGCCTCGGGCCCTGGGTCCCCCACGAGAGGCTGACAGGAGCTGATCGGACTGCTACATGTGCAGGCATTGGGTTTGCCTTACTTCTGAGCTCTTACTGGGCTTCTTGGGGTGGAGAGGGGGAGAAAGACCTGAACTCAATATGGAGAAGAAGGAAAGGAAGGCTAGGATAGGGACAAGCACTCTCTTTCTGCCCCTCCGATCCCAGCCTCAGGTGCTGTCTCCAGCCCTGCCACTTGGCCTCCTGGAGCTGAATATAAATGCCTTTCCCGGCACATCAACCCCATGAGACCTGAACGGGCCACTCTCATCTCAGTTTCTATATCTGCCAAACGCCTAAGGCTAGTGAGCCCACTGGGATAGCTAAACCCAAAATCACAGGGAGGAGCTGGACATGGTGGAGTAGGCCTGTGATTCCAGCACTTTTGAGGCTGCTCTAGCAGGGAAATGACAAATTAGAGGCCAGCCTGGGATACACAGAGACACAGTGGTGGTCTGAATGAGAATGGCCCCATAAGCTTATATATTTGAATGTCTGTCCTGCGTAGTCATATTCTGCCCCCACCCACCCACAGTTGGTAGAACGATTTAGAAAGGACTAGGAGGTGTGGCCTTACTGGAGGAGGAAGTGTATCATTGGGGGTGGGCTTTGAGGTTTGAAAAGACTTCCCGCCATTCCACTAGCGCTCTCTTCTCTCTGCCTTCTACTTGCACGTAGGATGTAAGCGCCCAGCTACCTCTGCAGTGCTGTGCCTTCCTGACTGCTGTGAAGGTTCACACCATGATGGTCATGGACTCTCTCTCTCTGAAGCTGCAAGCAAAGCCCTCAGTTAAAAGATGTCTTGAGTTCAATTTCCAGCAACCACATGGTGGCTCACAACCATCTGTAATGAGATCCTATGGCCCTCTTCTGGTGTGTCTGAAGACAGCATACAGTGTACTTACATACATTAAATAAATCTTTTTTTTTAAAGATGCTCTGGACATGTTTTTGTTTTTTGTTACTGCAACAGAAAAGTAAGTTAGACAGACACTGTCTCAGAAAACAATGAAATCATGGGAAATAAATAAGCACTGGTCAGGCTATGGAGACAGCCCTTTAGTGTCTGTTCCCTGGCCAGGCTATGCAGACGGCCCCTTAGTGTCCAGGCAGCAACACAGAAGGCTTGAACACCCGTGAAAGGTGTCACCTCAGAAAAGAAAGTTGAATAGAGGGTCTGGAGACATTGGTCAGTAGTGAGGAGTGTGATGGTCTTGCAGAAGGCCAGAGCTCTGTTCCCAGCATCACTTCAGAAGACTCACAATGGCGTGTAACTTCTGCTCCAGAGATTCTGCCCCCCTCCCCTGATCTCCATGAGCAGTCACATATGCACAAACCTACATGTGCACATAAAATACTTTTTAAAATTAAACAGAAGGGCTGGTGAGATGGCTCAGTGGGTAAGAGCACCCGACTGCTCTTCCAAAGGTCAGGAGTTCAAATCCCAGCAACCACATGGTGGCTTATAACCATCCGTAACAAGATCTGACTCCCTCTTCTGGAGTGTCTGAAGACAGCTAGAGTGTACTTACATATAATAAATAAATAAATAAATAAATATTAAACAGAAACACCTCACGTCTGAGCCCTTATCCTCCTAGGGTAGTCCCTTTTTTTTTTTTTTAATTTTTAAAGAAATCAAAATAGGTCCTCAAAATATACAGGTATACCAGCTTCTAGTTCAGTTAGAGACCCTGTCTCAACAAATACGGTAGAAGACAATATAAGGAAGACACACAGCATTGACTTCTGCCCCAGTCACCTGCACACAGACACACAGGAACCCATGTACATGCACACTCACGAATACAGCCGGAGGACCAGAAGGCAGAGCGTGCCATCATGACACCTGGCACGTGGCTCCATGGCCTCACTTTCTCACGTTTCAAATGGCCCTTGGCCAAACTGTCTTCAAGACTTTCCAGCCCCGAAAGGCTCCCTGCAGGAAGAACTGCTTTAAAGGCCTCCAAGGCACAGCCACCTCCCCTCAGCACTGTTCTCCATGATGACACCATTATTTAACTGTGGGAATGTTAAAGAAAAAAGACACACAGGGCAGGAATCCTCTCTCAACTTGGTACCCATGTGGCCTTAGAAGCAAGTCTGGCTTGTTGGGAAGCAAATTCAAGAGTTTGTTCAGTGGGTCCCCCATTCCAGTTTAACGCCACAGCAGGAAGAAGGCAGAGCATACGCCCCTGCTCCCTCACCCCATTCTAGAACTCAACAGAACATCATCTGCCTCCCTTCACCCCAAGGATAAAAATAACTTCGTATGCAATCTGATGCCTGCCATCAGCCAGTCACCAGAACTGCCCGGGGCCCACCAAGGAGCTGGCAGCAGACCAGATCAAGCACAGGGATACTGTCTAAATGCAATCCCACGCATGCATCGCCTGACCCATAGACAAAAAGAGAGGTCCAACATGGGTTCCAGGGAGCTCAGCTCTGTGTCAGAGAGGCGGGACGGAGGCCATGCCTCCTGCTTGGCGACCTGCAGCCTTTGTTCTAGCATCTTGATGCCGAGAAGGGCTTAGAAATTAATTACGTCCATTGGGAAGGTATCAGTGGTGAAACAGAAGCAAAGAAAGTCTCTGTCCCAGATCTTAAATGAGTGAGCAAAGCCAGGAGTTTTGGGGCAAATCATTACAGGGTTATTTCCTCTGAACTGAACTTCTCAAAGACGCCACATCTATACGGAAGGTCCTGAATGTGGCTGGACTGTCGGCTGACTTGAACACTGTGACTGTGGAGAGATGGAACAAACCTGTATTTGTCTCTTAGGTATTGAGACAAAGTCTCTCTTTGTAGCTCAGGCTGGCCTCACACTCATGACCCTCCTCCTGTCTCAGTGCTGGGATTACAGTATGTCCAGAGCCTTTCCCAAAGCCATTCACAATCATTTCCATATGTGACCCAACATCCTCATGACTACCAGGAAACCTCCTGGGATACGCAACTAACCTAGCAGAACGATATCCTTCACTCTTTCACCAACCCCAAAGCTAAAACTACATCAAGTAACCTGTCTGAAGACAGAAGCACACCCTCTGCTGTAGCCCACCGACCTGAAGTCTCCTGGGACACGTTACGGCAAATTTAGACATACCTGCCTCCATCTCCATCCAAGGTGTTTTGAGGATTAACACATTTCTGAAACCAGTGAGATGCCATGGTGGAAGAGGCTGGAGGGCAAGGAGTAGCTGGTTAGCTAGCACGGAGCCCAGCAGCTCATCTTCTGCTTGGGGAAACAGGAATGTGGAGAAGAGAGGTTCTGGAGTCTGTAGATGGCTTTTGAGTCTAGTCCAATCTATCTCTGAGGGCCCCAAGCAGCTCTCTTCCCTTCTGTCCACTTAGATATTCTTTTGTTCAACCGCCACCTGGCAACCCAATAATCCAGTTTCCTTGTTTGTAAAGTGAGACTCTAAAGACTTAGCATGGCTGACCTGAGGTGTAAATGAGAGGACGTAGCCAAAGGACTTTGCCAATCACAGTGGCTCTGACCTCCGTCTGAGCAAGGGCAGTCCACCAGACTGGGTCAGCCTACCAAGTAAGTGCGTCTAAGCCGGCTGCCATCCCAGAGTCAGGGTCCAGACGAAAGACAGACAAGG
Source organism: Mus musculus (assembly GCF_000001635.26). Lineage (NCBI taxonomy): Eukaryota > Metazoa > Chordata > Mammalia > Rodentia > Muridae > Mus > Mus musculus. The sequence continues at coordinate 106,784,616 of NC_000070.6, forward strand.
CAAGAAGTAATATGGGAAATGCTGTCACACCCAGGGGCACAGGGGTCATGTGACCAGGATGCAGCTTTCCCCTGACAGCATGCCCGCTCTGACTTCTCTGTATTGCTTGGACATTATACCCACCATGTACCTGAACTTAACAACCTGTACAATGTGAGCAAGTATTTCACCTTCTCAGAGCTCAGACCTCAGTTCATGGAGCTGAAAGAGGTAAATGGGAACGTAAGTTGAGAATAACTACCCTCCTTTGAAGACATTTGGGTTGTTTTTTTGAGATGGGAATCTCATTCTGACCCCAGGCTGACCTCAAACTTACCATATAGCCCAGGCTGGTAAGTGCTCTCCACATGCCAGTGTTGCAGACCCCGCCCACCATGCCAGCTGCGTTTACTTCTTTAATCTTCACACCGCCCTAATAGCTGGGTGTCCCATTCCCATTTTACAGATGGGGAAGCAGAGGCTCAAGAAGAGTAAACAGCTTACACATACACACATAGGATCACCCATCTGATAAGGACAGAACTGAGACCTAGGTCCACACTTGTGTAGCTCAGAATCCAAGGCTGCTCGACCGTTTTGAAGTACTACCGCTCGTCTAGCAGACAGGATAGTCATTTATGTCTCTGGGCATTTGATCCCACCACAGGTAGGCCAAGCCAGCACCCACATCTCTATTCTGGTTTCCTGAGACTCCTCCTCATGTCCCTTTAAGCCCTCTTGCAGGGAGAGCAATGGTATCAGGACCTGGATCAAAACCGTCTGAAACACGCTGGTCCACCCCCAAGGACGAAAATGCTGGAAAGGCCTTTGTCTATCTAGACAGACTGCTCGGGAACAGTATTGAGATCACCACACCCTCCAGCAGCAGCTGGCTACCATGCGCTTTCTTGCCCACAAATCAGAGGGTCCACTCCCTTCTGCAAACCCTTCTCCTATCCAGTCCTTCATCTCCCACCCTCTGCCTCTATGCCTCACTGCCGGCCTGGCCTACTGCATTAGACTGTTTGCCACTGCCCACCCCCCAAACCCCCCAACCTTTACCCCCCCCCCCAGTCACCAGAAGGCCTAGAGGGCAACTAGAATGTTTTGATCACAAGCCGTCTAGCCCCAGTGTGATCTTACCCTCCATGTGCCACACCCAGCCCCAAACCCCCAGTGACATGCATTGATCCCTCCATGCTGAGCCCTCACACTGAGGTCGGGGCTGCCACTCAGGGGGCTGTGAAGGAAAGACCTGGCTTCTCCCCATCAGAACCCTTCACACCCTCCCCACCACATGGCTAAGAATGCAGCCTGTCCCTGCCTCTGGGTTACCATGGCAACAAGAAGCCAGGCAGTGGGCCCAGGCCCTGCTATCCTACAAGCCACCTCATTTACCCTGGAGCTGGGCACAGCAGCCATAGATAGCACTATTCCTTCTGGAGAGGAAACAAGAACAAGCGGAAAGGGGGAGGAAAAAAAAAGAGAGAGAAATCAGCTACAGAGAGAGAAGGGGAAACAAAACAATTAGAGAAAAGACAAGACACAGGGAGGAGGGAAGGAGAACAGAAAAGAAATGTCAGAGGGAGAAAGAAATGGGCTGGGAGGGAACAAAACAAGTAGAAAAGCACATGCACTGGGGGGGGGGGGGGGGCGGGGGACAGGAAAGGGGCCGCTCCTGATCCACACTCCACACCACACATTCCTGGGCCTGAGCTGCTCACAGCTTTTGAGACTCTGGGCAGCTAAGACTTCCTGCCCCAGGAAGCTGGCAGCCTGGCTGGGCCCCCTCCAGCTGCTCTCTAGGCCCTCTAGCCTCTACCCTGCTGAAGGATGGTGTCCAGGCTTCCCCCCAGCAAGTGGGGCCCCTTCTCCCACCCCTCGGGGATCCTCAAACCCTCCTGCCACTCTGTCCTCTCCACCCCCACCCCACCAGCCTCCTTTAGCTCAAACCAGCTTAGTTCTTCTCTGTGTTTAAAAAGCCATTCCTAAGAAGGCTTGCAGAATGGTGGAAGCAGGACTCATGATTTACCAACTGGATACATCTTGTCACTTGTCACTTGGTCATGCCCTGGAAGAGGCCGAAGTGTCCTCTCTGCAGGTAGAAGATGCTGATCAGGATCAGGCAACCCATGGCAGAGGCTGGACCGGGCACTGCAGCCCAGGCAGCCCTGCAGGGGCTCACTTCTTATACCCCAGGTTCTTCTCCGAGCCTTCAGCTCAGGGGAGTTGATGGACTATAAAATAGCCCTGACCTGACCTGGCCTCACAGCACCAACATACTCCCTCCACTGTGTGAAAGGGACCTGAGCCAAGAGAAAAGCTTGCTGAAAAAGCCAAGAAAGGTAGAAAGAGAAGAAAGACAAAGTTTGCGGTGATTGGCAAGAGATCTGTGACCAAGCCCCACAGGTTCTTGGTACTCTGGATGTGGCCCTGCCTCTGGTTTGCTGGAGAACCGAGCATAACTTAAGCTACTCTGGACCTCAGTCTTCACAACTATAAAATGGGAACATGAGCGTCACAGAAAGGAGTCTGAGTGCTTAGACCGGGACCTGACCCACAGGAAGTGCCCCAAACTGCTGTGCTTTGTGTTGTCCAAAAGCTAAGGCACTTCAGAAAGACACGGGTCCCAGGGGTATGTGACATCTATGGAGAACAAATGGCCAGGTGGCCTGTGCAGAAAATGCTTTGAAGGCAGCTGGGACCTGTGACAAAAACATTCACATTTCTTTCCATTACTGCCAATTGAACACAAAGCTCTCTTCTATATTAGGGTTTCACTTAAACTGAGAATCATGGCTGGGCAGGACAGAGTCTGTGGTCCTCTGCAGGCACCCTGCACTTGATGACTGCCAGAATGCCATGCTACTCAGTTCTAGAAAGGTTCCAGACCCTCAGGAAGTTGAAACAGACTCTTGGAATTACTAGAAAGCAGCTGAAAGGGTCGGTGGCAACAAGGTGGGCACCAGGAGGAGCCCCTGGGCCACGAATAAACCATCTTCAATAAATTGCTTTTGTTCAAGGCCAAACATCATCAGGGCCCAGTGAGAACCTGGAGATTGAGCCTGGAGGGGTTTCCCGTGGTGCCCCTGGAGACTGAACCTGGACCAGTTCCGTAGAGCCCCATGCTGCACCAAATGGCAGGAATGAGGACGGGCCTGGTCATCAGCAGGCTGACAAAAAAGCCAAGCAGGGGACCCTGCATCCAGCGCTTCTGTCACTGTCCCCTGGGTTTAGATTGATTATGGGCTGGGCTGGTTCTACCTTAATAGCTGTTTATGTGAAAACAGCCTCATGATTTCATCCATCCACAAACTCAACTGTGGCAACTCCTACCGTAACCAAAGCATAGCGCTGTGGTGGCTGAGGCCTTGCAGCCCCAGTACGGTGGGGGAGGGGAGGAGAGGAAGGAATGACTCAGTGCGGAGGAGGCAGCCCCAGGCTGGGGTTTTGCTTGAGGCCCAACCCTGTGAGCAAGAAACCAGAAGGAATGTGTGGGACCCTCAGAAAGGACAGATAACCGGAGGGAGATCAGGGAGGGCACCGACTATTGGTGGCCTGGTCTGGATCTCTGAGGGCTGGTCAGAAACCAGGAGCATTCCAAGTAAGGCGGATAGGTAGAAAGAACAACTCTTCAGATCACTGAGGTTAATCTCTGTTAAAACTCCATTCATTTCTTCAGGGTGATGGGACCATCTCATCTCTCATGACATGTAAAAACAAGACAAGGCCATTTAAAGAAGGAAAGAAAACACAGAGCATCGAGGGGTGTGGCCCGGTGGGTGGCATGCCTGCCTAATATCCAGAAAGCCCTGGGTTTGATCCCCACCACTGCATGAAACGGTTGTGGTATTATCCCAACATTTGGAAGATGGAGACAGGAGGATCAGAAATTCAGGGTCCATCCCAGCTATAAAGCAAGTTTAAGGCCAGCCTAGGCTACATGAGACCCTGTCTCAAAAAGAAAAGAAAACGATAGGAGAGGGGATATGATGGAGGGAAAAGGTCCTTTTCTAATCTGAGGCAGTAGTGAGTGGGAGGGTTCCTGCGGGGAGCTGGCTAATGTATGAATGAATGAGAGGGTGCAATTAGGAAAGACATGGGAGGGGGGTGTGGTTCTAAGGAGAGAGAATGCAACGCCCCAAGAGGATTGGTGTGACTATCAGAGGGCAGTAGGTAAGAAGTCAGGAGGGAAAAAAAAAAAAGAAGAAGAAGTCAGAAGGGTAACCTGGTCCACGTGGCCCAAGGCTGGGCAGATCCCCAGAGTGCAGATTTGACTCAAGTGCTGGAGTCCGTAAGTGGCGGGAGACGGGACCCGCCTTTCAGATCTCTCCACTTTGGATGTGCGTGCTTGCGTGTCCTCTCGGATGAGGAGAGGCAAGTAGAGTCCTCAGCGCTCCTATGCTGCTAGCTGGGAGAAATGGCACTTGGGCAGGGCCTGGCCAAAGTGTTGGCCAAGGGCAGATTTCAGAGGTCCAGCTAGCGGCAGTACTGCAGGCGGAGGTGGGGGGAGCTTGGAGTGAGGAAGAAGTGTTAGTACCCAGTTAGGGGAGTGGGGGGGGGATGGGGGGGAAATGAGTGAGGATAAGGACCAAGAACTTTCCAGCTATTGTTAAACATTCACTGAATGTACCACAGTTCTGATACGCACCCCTCTGTTGAAAGGGGGGCTACACACCTGCAAAAACAAACCAGCAAAAAACAATCACCAGCCCCGTGGGGGCATCTGAAAGGCACAGGGCTCTACACCTGTTCTAGGTTAAAGGGTACTAGAGCCTCGTGGCTCCTCTCAAGACTCAAGAGAAAGAGGAGTCTAATCCTCTCCCCTGAGTCTGCATCACCTTCAGTGACATTTCAACCAAAGCTTGCAACCCCAGGTCATGGGAAGTTTTGCTGCATCTCCTAGGCCTCCTGGAACTGTCCCTCTGGGGGACCTAGCTGCCAGGTAAGAAATCTAACTCTCCTGAAACTGTCACGACAAAGAATCCACACGTGGATGCTCTAAATGACATTCCCAGCTAAGCCCAACCTTGCAGCCTTGCCCACAACAATGCCAGTGAAGCCATACTAGACCCTAGGCAAGCTCACTCACAAGCTAACCACCACCCATAACCTCTACCTGGGCCCCGCAGGCCAGATGAATTGCACTGCAGAGCTCTGCCCAGCCTTGCCCAAATTTCCAACCCACAAATTACAATGCATCACAAACTGATGGGTTTGCTAAGCCACGGAGTTTCAGGGTGGTTTGCATTGCAATCCTAGTAACGACAGCAGATGCGGTCTCGGGAAAGACTGCAGACAGGGACACACATACTCCCACATAAGGAGTAGATATGAAGGAGAAGTCTGAAAAAGACCCAGGGCGCCATCAACCCGGTGTAGGGAGAGCCCCAGACGGCTCCCGGAGGCAGCATGAAGGCAGATGGGAAAGGAGCCAACTGAGAGGAGGAGAAGGAGTCCAGTCAGAATGATTTAGAAAAAAGATGAGAGCCAGCCAAGTGGAAACTGGTACCACACAAGAAGTCACTGGTAGGTGAACTGGGATGGGAATGGCTTTGCTTTCATGGAGACTGGGAAGTACTGGTGTTAGTTCATCTGCTGAGGAGTATGGCAGGTGGAGGGTCCCCCAGAGCCAGAGAGCTGCCCACGTGATGGATACCTAGCATCTAAAAAGTACTCGGGCACAAGCTCAGAGATCCTCTTAAGAAATCTGCTGTCATGGGCTGGAGATGTAGCTCGGCAGGTAAGAGCACTGACTGCTCTTTCGAAGGTCCTGAGTTCAATTCCCAGCAACCACAAGGTGGCTCACATAATGGGATCTGATGCCCTCTTCTGGTGTGCCTGAAGACAGCTACAGTGTGTTTCATATAATAAAAATCTTTGGGCCAGAGCAAGCGGGGCTGAAGCAGGAAGGAAGGGAGGAGGAAGGGAAGAAGGAAGGGAGGAAGGAAGGAAGGAAGGAAGGAAGGAAGGAAGGAAGGAAGGAAAGGGAAGGGAAGGGAAGGGAAGGGAAGGGAAAGGAGGGAGGGAAAGGAAGGAAGGGAAGGGAAGGGAAGGGAAAGGAAGGGAAGGGAAGGGAAGGGAAGGGAAGGGAAGGGAAGGGAAGGGAAGGGAAGGGAAGGGAAGGGAAGGGAAGAAAGGAAAGGAAGGAAGGAGAGAGAGAGAGAGAGAGAGAGAGAGAGAGAGAGGAAGGAAATCCATCTTCTGTTTGGCGTGAGCCTACTGTGTGCTTCATTATCCTCAACTCTACTCAGTAACTGGTAACGGTGATCCAGACTGAACACATGGGGGAAAGGAAACATGAACAGGAGAGAGAGAACATGCCCACACCATGACTGACCAGTAAAGGGCAAAGGGAAGGTCACCCAACGCAGGTGTTGCAAAAGGAACTCTGAGGATCAGGTCCCCAGCACATGGCACTGCAGACTCTCCACAGTTGCCTTTTGGGTCCCAGCCAGAGCTGCTATAACCAGTGGGTCCCTTCTGGGCTTGAAAACTCTTTCCAGATAAAGACATCCAAACTGCCATGTCATGACTGCACACTCCCCATCCAAAGGGCCAATGCACCAGGCTCAAACTCCATTGTCAAGTGAGACACACCTCAGCCTTGCCTGCCTGCAATCCTTACTTTTATCTTCAAAGCAGGAGGGCTGGACAAGGCTGACTCAGAGGGCCTGGGGGGGGGGGGGTCTGGGATGCCATAGGAAAGAAACTGGGGCTTTCCCACCACACCTGGCTCCTTTAAAGATGGTCCCTCCCCTTGGCCCACAGTCATTAAACCTTTGGCTCACCACTTGCTCTCTTTTGAACAGAAAATTATTACATTGTGTTTATTTGTGTGTACTGGGGGTAGGGTGTGAGGCATGCCCTTGTGAAGGTCAGAGGACAACTTGTAAGAGTCGGTTCTCAATTTTCCCCCTTCTGGCAGGTGGATGGCAGGGATGGAACTCAGGTCACAGAGCTTGGCAGCAAGCACCTTTACCCATTGAGCCCCACCACTTGCTCTTTTAAAATGCGCCTTCTCCATCATGGAAACATCAGATGATATGAAGCAGCTCAGTTACAGGGACCCTGGGGACCCCGTATTCCCAATGATAGGAAGGACACTGAGTCTGGAAGAGAGCTAGCAAAGAACCAGCCAGAGGGGTAGGGAGTCAGCCCAGTGGATAAGAGCACTTGCTGCTCAATCATGAGTTTAACCAGTATTCACAGGAAAAGTCAGCTATGGCCATGTGGACCTGTAAGTCCATCAATGTGATGGGGGTGGGGGGTGAGAGGTGCAGTTCTGGCTGCTGGTCTAGCAGCAGGTTCAGTGTCTCAAGGGAAGAAGAGTGATAGAGCAGGACACTTGATGTCCTCCTCTGGCCTCCGCCAGTATGCACTGCTCACACGTGTGTGCAAGACACACGTAAACAAAGAAAAAACCAATCAGAATTTCTCACCTACATACAATACATAACACACATATACACACAGTTACACACATATATAAATACATACCTACACATACATTCTCATACATATGTACGTACACACCACACACACTCACACATACACAACCACATATATATACATACATACATACATACATACATACATACACACAATCACATACACAGGTACACACATATATACACACATACACAGACAGACACACACACACATACACATGCGTGCACACAAACACTCTCTCTCTCACACACACACACTCCTCACAGGGTATGTTTTAGGGAAGAACAAGATGCTAGTCTGGTCTCTTCAGGCCTCATAAGGGATCTGAAGGAAGTGAGGAGCCACCTGACTTTGGGAAACCAAGGCTGCCTTATGGAGGCCCATGGGGAGCTCCCCCTTCAGGCCTCTGACCCAAGCTAGACCACACCCTAGGGTGGATCACAGCCTGTTCTCATGTCACAGATAGGACAAGGCCAAGGAGTGGAGAGACAGATGTGAGAATGGACCCATAGGTCCCCAGTGAGCAGGTGGAACAAAGGTCTCCTCTGGGCCCCCAGTCTGGGGCTGGTTTCCTAGGTCTCTGAAGAGCCAAGGTGAGGTTCATACAGAACTTTCTAACTGTGAAGGAAATGTCCACATGAAGAGGCAAGAAGTACCCTAAGAAAGCCAACAGTAATGCCCTCCTATAAGCAAGTTCTTGGGAGTTGGAGGCACAATGATCAGGAGTTCAAGGACAGTCTCGGCCACATAGTTCAAGGCCAAGAGGTCTCAAATACGGAGCAAGGATAAGAGTGGAGGGCGGGTGAGAGCAGACCAGCAGGCAACAGTTCTACTGTGTGGCAGCCCTTACAGTCATCCTACTGGAGTTCAGTACGCAATCATAAATCCTGACAGGGACAGGTTTCCCTCCAGCACTGGACTAAAGCTAAAGCTGGGTTGTCTACAGAACATCCCGAAGGCACGAATGTAAAGCTGAGGCCCTACTTTTCTCCCTCCCAGCGACAGCCCTGCCCACTGAGGGCTGCCTCGAGTAGCATTAATTGATGAATTTATGACCCACTGATGGTGACTAAGGCTCCCGAGGAAGCTCCTGGAAAGATACCTATATCATATGGAAGGGGGCCAGAAAGCCAGTCCTCAGGGGGTCACACACCATTTCCTTGTCAGACAGGCTCTTTCCTGGCCCTCCACAAGTGTCTCCTCCCCTAGAGAAGCTTACAGGCTAAGCCAAATGTCACCTACTCCAAGAAGCCTACCTGGACCCCTCTTGAGTGATGAGGGCCACCTCAGCCTTCTTCGGCCACAGTCTAGCCACGATGTCTTTATCAGTTTATACCCACCTGAATTGTCCCATCAGCCTAGGGGCCCTAGAGGACAGGTCTGGCCTGGCTCATGCCAATGTTCCCAAAGTACTCTGGTCCTTTTCATCATTGTATGACTCTAATGTCACCGTCTACCTGCAGAGAAGCTACTCCTGGAATGGCAGGGATACACACACAGGCCTGTGGCCAGGGGAGTGGCAGAGGACCCAGCTAGCTGTGCCATCTGTCCTGCAGTCACAGGGCAGAGCAGGCCTAAGACAAAGATGTCAGGCTCAGCCAGGTCAGCCTAGGACATGGTGAGAAGCCACAGCACCCGGGGTCCTGCCCAGCTGAAGCTGCGGTCAGGCAAGATTATTATTATTTTTTAAAAATTTATTTATTTGTTTGTTTGTTTATTATTTATATACTACACTGCAACTGTCTTCAGACACACACCAGAAAAGGGCATCAGATCCCATTACAGATGGTTGTGAGCCACCATGTGGTTGCTGGGATTTGAACTCAGGACCTCTGGAAGAGCAGTCAGTGCTCTTAACCGCTAAGCCATCTCACCAACCCAAGATTATTATTTTTTAACTTAGTTGTTTTTATGTGCCTGGGTGCTTTGCCTGCATGTACATCTAGAGCTGTGCCCGATGTCCGTGGAGCCAGAAGAGGGCGCTGGATTCCCTGGAACTGGAGTTACAGGCGGTTTTTAGCCACCATGTGGGTTGCTGGGAATACAACCTGCGTCCTCTGAAAAGTAACAAGTGCTCCCCCCCCCCCGCCCCCCAAGTTATTTACTTCATTTACATTTCAAATGCTATCCCGAAAGTCCCCTATACGCCCCCCCCCCAAACAAGTGCTTTTTAACTACTGAGCCTTCTTTCCAGCCCCTGGACAAGATGGTTTAATCCTCTAACTAGTTCAATAGTTCAAAGTGATGTAAACCCAGGGCCTTGACTCATTTGTAAAGGCAGTTGAACACCGCAGCCTCACAAAGCAGTTAGGGACATTTAGCAGAGGCTCAGCAGACACCATCATCTTACCATCTCACCTGACTGACAAGCCCCGTCACTGAACCACAGAGGAAACCCACAGACAGATAAGAAACGGGAGATGATTATTTACCACCGCCAGTGACATGCAAGTTCTGTAGCCTACCCCAAAGAGGCCTGCAGACGTGGAATCTGGCTCACGGAGCAGGCTGCAGCCTACACAGGCCAAGTGAGTTGGTGCCTCTGAGGCTGATCTCTGGACCCTTCCACTCTCCAGCAAAAGTAGCCGGCAGCTCTCCCAAGGCTCTAAGAGGCAACATAGTTGCACTACAGCCCTAGGCATAGATGAGTGGTAGTACTGCGGCTCAGACTCTGTCATGTGTGCTATGGGGTCAGCTCAGACAGCCTGGGTCGTCCCCCCCCCCACCTACACTCTGTGTACAAGGAATGACAGCAAGTCCACTCACTGGGGTTGCCTCCACAGTCAAACTGAAGCTGAATATGGCCCCAGGCTAGCAACTGCCCAAGCCCAGGCACCTCCTTCAGTGCCTCATGAGCTCCTGGATGGTCCTAACACAACTTCCTGTTGAGACAGGAAGGTAACTAGGACCACTGGGGGCTAGTCAATCAATGAAGACAAGGTCACGGTGGCACACTCCTTTAATCCCTATACTGGGGAGCCAGAGGCAGGCAGATCTCTGTGAGTTCAAGGCCAAACCTTATGGTAACATAAGGAGTTCCAGGCCGGCCAGGGCTACATGATAAGACCCTATTTCAAAGATTGAAATAACTAAAAAATAAACTAAGCCAGGGATCAGAGAACCCCCAGAAAGCTCACAGAAAATAGCCACAATGCTCCAAACACCAACCCAGACCCAAGGCCACTACCGTGGCTTCAACCTCAGCCAACTGGCAGCTTGGCTCAGGCCACTCTACACTCCTGAGAGTCTATTCAGCAGCTCAGATACCTGGCACTCCTCTGCCTTAAATCCTACAAGAGAACAGTTCCCTCTGCCTGGATGAGCCTCCCTGAGACCCACCTCCTCAGCCTCCAGGCCCTTGCTCAGATACCACCTAGTTAGGACCCCGCCCCCATCCTCTCAGTCCCTGCTCCCCAGAGAGCTTGAGTTTAAAGCCCTTCAGTGCCACTTGACAATTGTGTGGCCTCTGGAAGGTGACTTAACCTCTCTGGTTTTGTTTCATCCTTTTTTTTTTTTTTTTTTTTTTTGTGGGTTTGGTTTGGTTCTTCGAGACAGGGTTTCTCTGTGTAGCTCTGGCTGTCCTGAAACTTGCTCTGTAGTCCAGACTGGCCTCAAACTCACAGCTCCACCTGCCTCTGCCTCCTGAGTGCTGGGATTAAAGGTGTGCAGCAGCCACCGCCCAGCCTCCCAATGCATTTTTAATATAGGGCACAAGAGCATTCTCTGCTTCAGAGCTCTAAGGACTGAGTTCATGCATGCTCAGACTCAAGTAGCACTTATTATTACTGATATTCACAGCATTCATGCCAGCTTCCATTGTCGTGGTTTGCCTGCCTTTACAGTCTCTCTATTAGCTCAGCCGCTGGGATCTATGCTGTCACAAGTCAGCATACTCCAGCACCTGCCCTACACAGGTATGCCAATCCCTAGGAAACACCGACATAGGGAACAAAAGAACTGGGCATAACATTCTAAGGGGCATTGTTGACTCTGGAGCCAAGGAGGATGGGGAGTCAAAGGGCAGGTGATGGCTGAGCTGGGTTTGTAAGAATAAATCCAAATCATCAGAGTGAGAACACTTTGGGTGTCTGCCCATGGCTAAGGCTGGGGTTCATATGTGGCTCCCGAGAAAGCTGTTAATGGTTGGTCCTCAATTCTCCTGCAGAGCGAGCCTTCTAGGACCACCACAAGCTCTTCCAGTCCTTGGGGTCAGCCATTTTGAGCTCTTGTTGTATGACAGGCATTAGCATTTTCTGTCTGTAGGCCTCCCCTCCCACACCTGAAGCACCCCTGCCACACAGTGAGGACAACCATCAGAGTGCCACCACACAGTCAGGACCACCATCAGTGTGGTTTGCCAACTCCTCACATTCAGACTCAAGGTTAGGGTACTTTCTAGGGTCACCTAGACACAGGGACTCAGGGACAAACACCTGGCCTAAAGTCACACAGTGAGCAATAGGGTGAAAATGTTTTTTTTTTCCTGTGTATGTTTGCATGTGTTTTATATGAGTGTGTAGTACATGTGAACATGCAGGTGTGTATGCCCATGTGCATGTCTGAGATCGTCTCTATTTTATTGCTTTGAGACAGGATCTCTTACTGAACTGGAAGCTCACTATTTTCTCTAGGCTGAAATCCCAGCCAGTCCCTAGGACCTGCCTGTCCCTACCCTTCAAGGCTGGGATTACAGGCTCACACAGCTATGCCAAGCTCTTTGAATAGGTGTTTAGAATTTGAACTCGTATCTTTTTGTTTGTACATCACATCTCTACCCACTGAGCCAATTTCCCAGACCTGGAAATGAGACCCTAACGTGATAGCGCACACTTGTACTCCCGTGACTCAGGAAGCTGAAGCAGGAGGATCAGGAGTTCGAGACCATCCCGAGCTACAGAGTGAGAATGTCTCAAAACAACAGAAAGGCAAGATTCTAATCCAAGGGCTACTTCCCAAACCTCAGTGTAGTCTGGGCTGGGGAGGATGAAGTATGGAGAGGGCCCTCCAGCTATCCTGAGACTTGGATAAGTGGTGGGTCATAAGAAGGTCTGCAGCAGCACCCAGGCCAATGAGCAGAGCACAGATGCATGCTGCTGGCTCCAGTCTCCATCAGCTTGACATTAGCACCTGAGCAAGGAGTCTCAGGCGAATGGGGCCAAATAGCTCATCAAAACAGTCCCCAAGCGCCATTGGTAGCTGATCTGGACCAGGCTAGAACTGATGATTAGACGTTCAAAGTCATCTTTGGCAACATCTTCATCAAACTTGAGGCCAGCCTGGGTTACTCGAGACCCTGTCTCAAATAAAAATAGTTCAGTCCCCCAAAAAAAGAAAATGCCCCCAAACTCTCCTTTTTTTTTCCATAGGAGCAAAGGAAATTAAAATAGATGCTACGGAAAATCAAGATGTGCCAACCAGGCATAAGTTCAAAGGTGGTGATCAGTATCATTCTTAACTAATGTGAAGTCCCTGGGGACCTGGGGCATAGTTTCCACATTCAACACGAGGCTCCATCACCATAGGCTGGATGCTAGCTGAGTTTGAGTCAGGACTCGGAGTTGGAATGTTGCTCACCAGCCTTTGCCTGGCTAAGCCTGGTGTCCAGAAAGCTCTAGAATCAGAACCATTGAGTTCAAATCCCAGCTCTGCCACTTTCTGCCTCTGTGACCCTAGACAGGCCACTGACCCCTCTGAGCCTGAGTTATTCCTCATCTGGGACAAGTGTGGCGAGACAGAAGTAGAGTGGGGCGCGTACTGGTTACATTTCTTATGCTATAGCCAAGTACCTAACAAAGCAGCTGAAGGAAATACGGGCTTGTTTTGGCTCACAGTTTGAGGAAACACAGTCTAGAGGTAAGGAAATGATGGTGTCAGGTGGTCACACTGTGTCTACAGACAGGAAGCCTAGAGAGGCAATGCTGGTACTGAGATACGTGCTCTTTTTTCTCTTTTTATGGGGTCCAGGCCATAGGAATCTGCTATCCACACTCAGTGTGGGTTTCCCTCCTCAGTTGAACCTCTATGGAAACCATCTCACAGACATACCCAGATCCTGAACCCAGACAATCTGACAGCAAAGACAACTGACAGCCATCACAAGGTTGATAAAGTGGACCTGCCTCACTGAACTGAGGACGTTAACATGGGCACACTCTGAGCATGCTCCCTGGCAAAGTCAGAGCGTGGACATACTCTACCCTGGGCTCGGGGGACAGAAGCAAGAGGCCCAATAGCTCAGATTCCATCCTAGACATGGCAGAGAAACTGCCTGTCCACATTCATTCCCTAGGTATCCCTTTGCCTCTGACCAGGACTAGGTATACCAAGCACAGCTTGTAAAGTTTACTGGGGTAGAAGAGAGAGACACACAGCCAAATCTTCCATCCCAGTGAGAGCGGGGCTCATAAAGACTGCACAGTGCCATGAGAAATCTAGGAAGGCTTTCCAGAGGAGGCAGCATCCCAGCTGAATCCGAGGGCTGAGAAGGAAACCGCCAAAGAGACGGCAGGCTGACAGAGGTGCAAGGGAGGCCAAGGTCACTGGTGGTCACTGGTGGAAGGTACAGAATATATGGCAGCTAGAGAGAGCCAAGGTGGAACACTAAGACAGAAAAAGCCAATCCCTACAGTGCTGCTGAGAACACAGAGGGAGGATGGTGGGGTGTGGAGAGAGCTGGGCAAGCCTGCCAGGTAAGACTGAACAGGTGGGCACACACCACAGCTAGCTTTTCAGAGATAACCACTAGTGGGGTAGCAGATGGAAGGAGCTGGGTGAGATCCTAAAAGTACAAAGAGCCCGGGCTGGGCAAGGATGCCACTTGAGGGAAAGGACGGGTGAGATGTGTATTTAGCCAGGGCACTTTTTAAAAGGCCTTTTCTGTACCGACCTCAGTTGGCAGATACTCTTGCCCAGCACTGGCGGTACAGCCTGTCCCAAGCCCTTCTCCAGGCACCAGGCCAAAGGCCCCCCAATGAGCCACTATGCACTTGGGTGTTTCTGGGACCTCAGCACCTATCTCAACTCCAAAGTCCCAGTTAGGAGGTTCCAGGAAAAAAAATACTCTCGAAGGTCATTGCATAGGACATTTTCCACATGGCCTTTCCCTCACAGGCTGTGTTCTTACTCTCCTGTTCTCGCCTTGTACACACACCCTCACGTCGTAAATTCTGTCAGGCCATAGCCTTGGAGTCCTGAGCGGGAGAAGTGATGAGGCCCAGAGCTCAGATGGCAGGCAGCGGGATTGTGCACAGGACCCAGGGAGACACACACACACACACACCAGCAGCAGCTGGATTGTAACATGACACACACACAGCAGCAGCAGCAGTATTATGCACAAAACACACACATACACACTCAACCAAACAGAATGCCAGAACTTGCTACAGAAGATTCCATTCCACCTAACCACAAACTGCCAGCCTGAGGGAGCCTACTGTCCCCGGGTCTCTTTGGGGAGAGTACTAGTTATAACTTAAGAAGTCCGTGGGTTCTGCAATATCTCCTTCTAAAGAAGACTACAGACAGATCCCGACTAAAGATGCAGATCCTGACTTTAGAGGAAAGCATCTACTTTCTGGGCCCCCACACCAGGAGACCCATTTGTCTCCCAGGCCACCCTAACCCACAGTCCATACCCTTCGCAAGTGGTTGCCCACATTCTGAATCATTGCTGCTCCGTTTGCTGGGTTGCCAGGCTGTGGGGGGGTCTGTAGGCTCCTAAAGGGCCGCTGGTCACCTGAGCCCTGGGACTGCCAGCAAGTCCAAAAGCAGCCGGCTTCTCCTGGCTCCTCCTCCCAAGGTCCCCGCCCTCCGGAGCCAGCTGTTAATATCTCCGCCCCTTGTCCTGGCCTCTCCTCGATCCGCCCTCTGTGCGCCCCCCCTCCAACCCCAGCACAGAAAGCTCCCTAGCACCTGCCAACTGGGCCACAACCACGTGGGGCCTGTTGCCCACCTACTGGCACCACCGGACTCTATGTCTCTAGACTCAGGCAAATGCCAGCCCCCACTCCAGCCCCCTACCCCTGTCCTTGCCTAACAGAATAGAAGTCCCAGAGCTCCCATTCTCTTGCCAGGGAGTCCATCCGTCCACAAGAGGGCAGGCTGGAGTGTAGCAGGATGCCAGGGAGCTGCCAAGGCCTCCTAGAGAGACACCAGACCCACCTGCCAGAGTTTTACCTTCCGGAGTGCTACCCGACTGGCTCCTGGGCCCAGGTTGTTAGCATCCAGCAACTGCCGAACAGGGTTTATACACCGGGCCCTGACAGCCACTTCCTTATAAGCAGGTAATTCTTGTAAATGAGGCGCCTGCCAAAGTACACCCAGTATGCCACGTGGTACTCAGCACCCATGGCCATCAACGAGTGAAAGTTCTCCAGGACTTTCCCTGTCCTCTGTCACTTCTGCAAGAGGTTCGAGGCAGACGACTAGAGACACACTCTGGTCAGGACTAAAAAAGCCAAAGGGAACTGGTGACCAAATGGCTGAGGACAAGTCGCGGAGCACCAGACCCCTGCTGTGACTCAGGCTTCCTGCTGATCCTCTTTCTACATCGCAGGGATGATCCCTGGGGCTGGAAAGGGATGTATCCAAGGCGCCATGGCCACTATGTAGCAGATGGGGACAGATCAGCAGACATGTCCTCTGCCTCCTGCTTCTGCTTTCATTCTCTACACAGTTACTAACAAGTCCTCTGCCAAAGGCCCCGAGTTCACTACCATGCCTGGGACTCTGGGCAAGTCCTCTCTTCTCTCAGAGCCTTGACTCTAGGAATCAAGGACTCGCACGTCTTTCCTTGTGAGTTCTCATCAACGATCTGCACTTCTGTATCTGCAGATGAGAAACTGAAGTTATACCCAAAAGACAGCAAGATAAACACCATTGTGCTAACTCTCGACTCCCAACACTCAGGAACCTAAGGTAGAAGGATGGCCATGAGTTCAAGGCCAGCCTAGGCTACATGTTGAGTTTCAGGCCAGCCTGATTTATAATACAATGTTAGACACTGTAAAAAAAAAAAAAAAGAGGGGTGGGGACAGAGAAATGGCTCAGTGGTTAAATGTTCTTGCTACTCTTCCAAAAGAGCCCAATTCGGTCCCAGTATCCATGTCAGATGGCTCAAAGCCAACTGTAACTGAAGCTCTAGGAAATCAGATGTCTCTGAGCTCTACCACATCTGCATTCATGTGCACATACATACCCAGATGCAGACACACACACCTATACCTAACTAAAAACAAAAAAGTAAGTATTTTCTGAATGGGGGTAGAGGTTGGAGAGATAGCCCAGTTAGTAAAATGCTTGTTGTCGCAATCATGAAGACCTGAGTTTGGCTCTTAGCACCCATGTAAAAAAGTTGGGTGCACTGATGGGTCCCTGTAATCCCAGCACTAGGGAGGCAGAGATGTACAATGTCCCTTGGTGACCAGCCTAACAGAATGGGGGAGCTCCAGGTTCACTGGAGACCCTGTCTAAATAAGAAAGAAAGAAAGGAAGGAAGGAAGAAAGAAAGAAAGAAAGAAAGAAAGAAAGAAAGCAAGCTAGGCATGAGATGGTTCAGCGTGCAATGGCACTTGCTGCCAGTGGTAGTCTGAATAAAAATGGCGCCCATAGGCTCATATATTCAAATGCTTGGACATCAAGGAATGGCACTATTTGAGAGGGACTAGGAGGTGTGGCCTTGTTGGAGGAAGTGTGTCACTGGGAGTGAGCTTTGAGGTTTCAAATGCCCAAGCCAGGTCCAGTGTGTCTCTTCCTCTTCCTGCTTCCTTCAGATCTGGATGCAGAACCACCATGTCTGTTTGGACACTGCCATGTTCCCCACCACAATGATAATGAACTAAACTTCTGAAACTGTAAGCCAGCCCTCTGTGAAATTCTTTCTTTTATAAGAGTTGCTTTGGCCATAGTGTCTCTTCACATCAATAGAATAGTGACCAAGATCCTGTCCAACAACACAAGCCTGAATTTGATCCCCAGAACCACATAAAGGTGGAAGGGAGAACTGAAGGCACAAGGTTGTCCCCTGACTGCCACAAGGGTATGGCACACATGCCCTCTGCCACACACACACCACATTTCCATGCACAGTCGATAATAATAAATGAAATAAATAACACTTTTTTTAAAAAATGATTCTACTGGCTGGTTTCCTGTGTCAACTTGACACAGCTGGAGTTACCACAGAGAAAGGAGCTTCAGTTGCGGAAGTGTCTCCATGAGATCCAGCTGTAAGGCATTTTCTCAATTAGTGATCAAGTGGGGAGGGCCCATTGTAGGTGGTGCCATCCCTGAGCTGGTAGTCTTGGGTTCTATAAGAAATCAGGCTGAGCAAGGCAGGGGAAGCAAGCCAGTAAAGAACATCCCTCCATGGCCTCTGCATCAGCTCCTGCTTCCTGACCTGCTGGAGTTCCAGTCCTGACTTCCTTTGGTAATGAACAGCAAAGTGGAAGTGTAAGCTGAATAAACCCTTTCCTCCCCAACTTGCTTCTTGGTCATGATGTTAAGACAAAGATAAAGAAACAATAACTTTGGCACACACACACACAGGACTAAAACAATCCAGGTGGCTTCTGGAGGAGGTGATACTAAAGCCAGCCAGAATGGAATTAGGCAGGCTGAGAGGAAGGGTGAGATGGAAGGGTGAGATGGAAGGCCTGGCAGGACAGGACAAGTGCAGTCCTGGGCTATGAGGTGTGTCGCCCTACAGGAAAGCCAGAACCTGTCGCAGAGGTCCACACAGCAAGATTTAAGCCTAAGGTTGCTCTGTGCATGGTGAGCGAGCATGCCTGACATGGTGAAGCGTTACAAGGAAGACAGAACGGGTGTCAGACTTCTGTGGACAGCTCGTCTCACTGAGACTCCACGTGATGTAACAGACGCTGCTGCTGAACTCACAACCTCCCACCCCAGGCCCCCCTCTCTCCAGAGGACCACCATACCTCAGGCTCACCAGCTTCAATCCAACACCACCATGTAAGACATGGACAAACTGAAACCCTAAGGTGGAAAAGGCATACTGTGTGGAAGTCATCTAAACATCCCGGTCCTTACCATAAACCCAGAGCCACATTCACCTCCTCCTGCCACACGGCACACGGTGGGAGGGGGTTTGCTTAGATATCAGAGAGGACTTCCAGCGAGGCTGATCCAGGAGCACACAACAGAGAACAAGAGCTTTCTGCCGAGGTTCCTGCTCCTCACAGAGCTACGACCTGTCTGAACTGGTTCCCGTGAGCCCTCAGCAGGTCTGACCATCTGTTGCTTCAGAGATGTTGCCACTGGCATCTCCCTCTCCTTCCCACTCACCTGAGCCCCAAGGGCATCTCCTTCATCCTTGGCTCTGACCCCAATACCCAGACCACAGCCCTATATGCAGATGTCTGTCCTAGGTCCTAGAACAACCCAAACTTCAGCCTGCATCAGGTCCCCAGAGGGTAACATCTATGGTGCTGAATCCCACCCAGGTTTTGTATTTTCGTTTTAATTTTGTATGTGTGGGTGTTTCCCTAATATGTGTCTATGTACCACTTTTGTGTGCCCTTAGAAGTCAGAAGAGGAGGTCAGGTCCCTTTGACCTGGAGTTACAGATGGTTGTGAGCAGCCTTGTTTGTGCTGGAAATTGAAGCCTGCTCCTCTGAAAGAGCAGCCAGTGCTCTTAACTGTTGAGTCATCTTTCTAGCCCCCATACTCCACGGGTTTTGTTTCAGAGAACAGAGAAGTTAGGCCCAAGAACTTGCCTATCTAACAAAATCCCTAGAGATTCTGCTGGGCCATCGAGATGGACCAATGGCACTTTAGAGTGGGAACACTATAATGAGGCTCAGAGACTGGACAGTCTGCCACCAAAGCAGCAGCAGCTGAAATGCCACCATCTCCAGGAAGTCCTCCTTGGCCTCCCCCTGGTGGTAGGCATAAGAGCATCCACCGGTGTCCACACACTTTACAGTCCTGTATCTCTCTGTGTGCTGGAACTTGAAGACATAGTGTATGGAAGACGATGTCCCCTGTCTAGTGCTTTTCCTCTTATGTCAGTGTCCCCCTTTTTACCTCAAGTAAGCTGGCAGTGAAAATGGAACAGACTCATCAGAACACCCTGCCTCTCACAATGAGCGCCTTGAACATTGTAGATGTTCAGTGAGCATCTAGAAAAAGAGGAATGGAGGGATGTGACATGCAAAAGGGTGAGGGGATACTGAGGGGAAGTACACGCCTAAATGAATGCATGCAGAAATACTGTCATCCTTTGAGGTCCCCAGCCTCTGGGGCCCTGGAGTGTGGCCCAGCTGATTAAAGGAAGCTCTGAGATAGAGACAGGGTGGGGCATCAGTGAAGGGAGGGGCCAAGAAAAAGAGTAGTGACACCAGCAGAAGAGGAAACGGAGGTGACAGCATTCAGAGCCAGGCCCTCACGATCCAAACCCCACCCTTTGTGGACAAAAAGCCGGTAAAGAACCGCAAGGCGAAGAACACTGACCCAGGGACAGAAGGCGGTGATGGAGGTGGGGAGGTGGAAGACCACCAGGGAAGCAATGCTTAGCCAGCCCAAAAGACCATCCTAACAGATGGGTTCTGATACACGGATTCAAGTCTCTGCCAGCTCAGGCTAAGAGTGGACCTTCCCCATGGCCCGCAGCTGAGGGGCTGGGCCCAGCCCAGCTTCCTTGAGCTTTTGCTCAGGAATTGTTCCCACCTCACACTATGCCACGTGAGTCGTCACAAGGTTGCACCTGAGGAGTCTGAGCCGTCAGATCTCTGGTGGTAAGTTTGGGACAACCTCCCCTCTCCACCCCACCCCCGCCATCCTCACGAAGACCCGCACCTAAGCACCCCTCGACTGAGTGGAAACTGCAGAAACTGACCTGTCCTAGGAAAGTGCAGGGAGGCGACCTACGGAGCTGAGATGCAAGGGACACGTCTGCCTTTCCAGAAGGGGAGGAGCGGCGCGCGCGCATCGGGTTTTACCCAAGTGCTGGGACAATCCTGACCCCAAGGCTGGCGGCTGGCCGGGACGCTCTGGGTGCTCAGAGCAGCGGCTGCGGGGAGACTGGAGCTTGGCGGAAGCAACGGCTGGAGACAAGAAGGCGGGAGCGACCAGACCAGTTCCTGGGCCAATCTCTGCCCTCCCTCCCTTGCCTGGAACGGGTGGGGCTGCCCGGGGCCAAGGGTTCAGCAGATCTCAGAGGTCCGGGTCCCCCGTGGGAGATTTTGAAGGGCAGGCTCCCAGACGCCTGGCAGTAAACTCTTCAGCCCCAGAGCTGTCAATCCGTGGTCACAGGGCAGAAGTCAAAAAGTGGACACCTGGTCGCCACTGGAAGCAAACTTGACTACTGCTATTTTCCTCTTATTTTTATTTTTCCAAGGCAGGGTTTCTTTGTGTAGCCAGAGCTGTTCTAGAACTAGCAGACCTCTGTAGGCCTCGAACTCACAGAGATCCATCTGCCTCTGCCTCCCTAGTGCTGGGATGGAGAGCTACTTCTAAAGCAGTACCTACTAGTCTTAGTATTTATCTGCTATTCAACTATAACCCTGTTTTTACCAGTCCTGGCTGTGTGTTGGGATGAGGTGCTAAACAGGACTCCCAGTACACCTTAGGATTATTGGGGTGAAGGGGGAGACAGAAAAATAGATGTTTCCGAACTGGGCAAAGGCTACATCATCCACCACGCTCCTCACTCAGTGAGAGCCCCTGTTAACACAAAGGGCTTCCAGATAGACCAGAGCTAAGGATGCAGTCCCCCACCACATCCCTCCAGCCCCATCATTGCACAGCTGTAGGACTGGATGGTCACCTAACAGATGCCCATTAGTTCCATGTTTGGGACACTGGCACATCTGTCAAATCCAGAGGGGACCAGATAATACACAATGGTGATTCCTGAAAGAGAAACAGAGGGTGAGAGGGGGTCTTTGGCAGGCTGGAACATTCTACAGGGATGTGGGGCCAGGAGGGGTTTGTCCCTGCAGACAGAGACCCAAAGAAGCCCTTGGGAACTTGTCCTGCCAAGACCACTCAGGAGACAAAAGGATAGCTGTTTGTAGAGTAGAGAGCCACCTACTGGGGCTACTCACACTGGGTCCCAGAAGCCCTCCAGTAGGGACATCTGGTGACAACAAAGGTCTTGCCCTGGTCACTTGTATGACCATAGCACGCTGAAAGTGAGGGTTTCACAGCCAGAGCCACAGGTACCCACCCACGGGTTTTGGCAGCAGCCAGCCTCAGACCAGCTCTGGTTCATCTAGCAGTATGGAGGACCAGCCACGGCTCGACCGATACCTGGGTGTCAGAGACAACAAATGATACTGAGATCACTTCCCAAGTGCACACGACACATATCCAGGGACACCCGGAGCCCTGTGGGTCTGTCAGATCTTGCAGGGAAGGAAACTTTCCACTTAGGTAGAGTGCCACTAGGCTGCTGTGAACAATGGCTTACTTTGATTTTAGGGTGACCCCAGAACCAAGTAGAGAATTCTATAGAAATTTGGGTTATCTTTTTCTTTCTTTCTTTTTGTGAAGCTGGCAATGAATCCATGGCCTAACCAAGTCTGCTATCATCCCAGCCCTCAGCCCTACCTTGTTATCGTTCCTTTTAAGACAGAGTCCTACATAGCCCAGGATAGTTGTGAATTCCTCATCCTCCTGCCTCCACCAGCAAGTGCTGGGATTACAGGCGAGCCTTTGATGGAGGGGGGAAGGTTTCACTCAGAGCTCTGGGAATCCCAAGCAAGCATTCTGCCAATGAATTACACAGCCCTCAAACTGTCTTTTATTTAAAAAAAAAAAAATGGCCATATTGGATTGGCGGGGTATGTGTTCATTCATATGTTCATGTGTGACGTGAGCAGGCCCCACATGTGCAGGTCCAAAGACAACCTTTGCTGTCACTCCGCTGGCATCTCTTACTTTCTTTCTTTGTTAGGGTTAGGGTTAGAACTGGCCTGGAACCTTGCCAATTGTGGCTAGGCTAATGGACCTTGCCTGGCTCTTGTGATTTCTCTTCATCTATAGCAGTTGTTCTCAACCTCTGAGTCACAACCCAGTCGAACCACCCTTTCACAGGGCTCGAATATCAGATATCCTGCACGTCAGATATCTACATTACAATTCACAACAGTAGCAAAATTACAGTTACGAAGTAGCAACAAAAATGATTTTTTGGTTGGGAGTCACCACAATATGAGGAATGTATTAAAGGGTCACAGCATTAGGAAGGTTGAGAATCAATGATTTATAGATAAGCTAGAAGTGTATTATTGGGCCAACAAAGTATTTCATCAAATCAAGACACCTGCCACCAAGCCTGATGACCTCAGTTTAGTTCCTGAGACTCAGACGGTGGAAGAGAGAACCAACCCCACGTGTTCTCTGCCCTCCACATACACATTGTGACATTCCCTTATCCACAACTACATACAGAGAGAGAGAGAGAGAGAGAGAGAGAGAGAGAGAATAAGGAACTGGAGAGAGTTTAGTGGAGAGCTAACACACACTGTTCTTTTAAGTGTCGGCACCCTCAGTGGATGGCTTACCAGCTCCTGTAACTTCAGCTGCAGGAGGATCTGGTGTCTCTGGCCTCTGAGGACACCTGAACATTGTGTGTGTGTGTGTGTGTGTGTGTGTGTGTGTGTGTGTGTGTGTATGTGTGTGTGTGTGTGTGTGTATGTGTGTGTGTGTGTGTGTTCACGCTTATACAAGATAAATAAATAGAATGTAATAATTTTGTTAATTAATTAAAATGGTATGGTGGTGTACACTTTCAATCCTGGCGCTAAGGAGACAGCAACAGGTGGAATTCTGTGAGTTCAAGGTCAGCCTGATCTACATAGTGAGTTCAAGTACAGACAGGGCTTCATAAAGAGATCCTGACTCAAAAACAAAACAAAACAAAACAAACAAACAAACAAACAAACAAAACCAGTATGACAGTGGTGGAGTCTTTAATCCTAGAACTCTGGAGACAGAGGCAGGTGGATCTCTGGGTTCAAGAACAGCCTGGTCTAAAGAATTTCAGGGGGACCCTGTCTTGGAAAAAAAGGATAACGATATGAGTTTGATCCCAGAAATTCATAGTGTGAAAGAGAACTCACCTCCAAAAGTTGTCCTCTGCCCTCTATATGCACATTCGTGTACACACACACATACACACACAACACTTATCATATTGTATCATACATATACAATAATAAATAAAATAAAACTTATAATAAAGATATCCAGTTGCTTAGGTTTTGTTTTTTTCCTTTGCTGTGATACCCTGATGTCTTAGTTAGGGTTATTCTGCTGTAAAGAGACACCATGACCATGGCATCTCCTGTAAAGGACAACATTTACTTGGGCCTGGCTTACAGTTCAGAGGTTCAGTCCATTATCATCATGGTGGGAAACATGACAGCATCCAGGCAGACATGGCACAGGAGGAGCTGAGAGTTCTACTTCTTGTTCTGAAGGCAGCTAGGAGAAGCCTGACTTCCAGGCATCTAGGACAAGGATCTCAAAGCCCATGCCCACAGTGACACGCTTCCTCCATCAAGGCCACACCTCCAAATAGTGCCACTCCCTGGGCCAAGCATAGTCAAACCACACACACCTGGCAAAGGCAACCTAAGGGAAAGCATTTCTTTGGCTCACAATTCCAGATTGTAGCCTATCCTGGCAGGGAAGTCACAGCTGCAGAAGTGTGAAAGATCTGGTCACATTACATCCATTCTCACAAGCAGAGAACAATTGACTACTACATGCATTCTAGTGCTCAGCTGGCTTTCTCCAGTCTTTTGTTTGTTTTGTTTTGTTTTTCGAGACAGGGTTTCTCTGTGTAGCCCTCACTTTGTAGACCAGGCTGGCCTCGAACTCAGAAATCTACCTGCCTCTGCCTCCCGAGTGCTGGGATTAAAGGTGTGCGCCACCATGCCCAGCTGGCTTTCTCCAGTCTTATACCGTTAGATTCCCCTTCCTAGGGAATGGTGCCTCCCACAGTGAGCGGTTCTTCCCACCTCAGTTCATATAATCAAGATACTAACAGGGCTTAGTGGCCCATGCCTATAATCCCAATGTTCAAGAAGCAGAAGCAGGTGGATCTCTATGAGTTCAAGGCCAGCCTGGTTTTCTTTTTTTTTTTTTTTAATTAGATATTTTATTTACATTTCAAATGTTATCCCCTTTCCTAGTTTCCCCTCCAAAAATCCCCTATCCCCTCCCCCTTCCCCTGTTCCCCAACTCACCTATTCCTGCTTCCTGGCCCTGGCATTTCCCTATACAGGGGCATAGAACCTTCACAGGACCAAGGGCCTCTCCTCCCATTGATGACCTACTAGGCCATCCTACATATGCAGCTAGAGCCACCAGTCCCACCATGTGTTTTCTTTGATTGGTGGTTTAATCCCAAGGAGCTCTGGGGGTACTGGTTAGTTAATATTGTTGCCCTGGAGTCTTATATTTTTAATCTAGTCTGACAATCTCTGATATTTTGCTGAAATATTTAGGCTACTTACATGTAATGTGATTATTGATAGATTTAAGTTAGATCTACCTTTTTGTAGTGTTTTTGTCTTATCTACTCATCTCTTTACCATCTTTTTCTGCTTCTTTTGAATTAATCAAGTATCTATTGTTATTCCAGTCCTACTTGCATTACTTCTCTGTAGCCACATCACAAAAGCCCACAGCTATTCCAAAACCTCCTGACATTAGTGGAAGTTCTATGAAGGGAAGTGAGAATAAGGAGACAGCAGTATTAACTGATTGTGGTTTAAAAGACAATTCTCATTTCCAAACTTTATATGACAGGATCATATACCCACCACACTACTTATATGGGTTCCTTGACTTGTCTGCCCTCCTGCACTTGGAACTATGAGCAGTGAGAAGACTTGTCTCTGCCCTGGCATCTGACTCCATGCCAGCCCCAAATATGTGCTCAGTCAGAGTGGCTTTTATGAGCAAAAGAGCTGAGCCCTAGACTGAAAGCTGAGGACTCATGTCTAAATCCAGCTCTGCCACGGACTTGCTGTCTGAATCCAACTCTGCCATGGAAGAGCAGTCAATGCTCTTAACCGCTGAGCCATCTCTCCAGCCCTAAAATCCTCTTTCGAAAGCACAGTTGTTTAAGATTAAACAAATATCTTTAAATTATGTGGATATGGTAGGGAAAGGGAGGGTATGGGCATGTGTGAGTGCAGTGCCCGTAGAGTCCAGGAGAGGGCACCAAATCCCCTGGAATGGATTAGAGGCAATGCTTTAGCCTCCTGACGTGGGTGCTGGGAACTGAACTTAGGTCTTCTGCAAACAGTACACTTATTTTATTTTATTTTATTTTATTTTTTTTTTTGAGACAAGAGGACTTTGTGAAACAGAACTCTCGCTGTCCTTGACTTGCTTTGTAGACCAGGCTGGCCTCGAACTCACAGAGATCTGCCTGCCTCTGCCTCCTAAGTGCTGGGATTAAAGGCATGTGCCACCACTGCCTGGCCAGTATATACTCTTAACTACTAGCCATCACTCCAGTTCAAAGATTAAACAACAACAACATTTTTCATTGATTTTTTTAAAGATTTACCTATTTATACAGCTTTATGATTGACTTACAATATACAGCTTTAAGATTTATTTATACAAAAAGTATATATTTTTAAATTTTACTTATTTATACAGGGTTCTGACTTGTATGTATGCCTGCAGGCCAGAAGAGGGCATCAGATCTCATTAGAGACTGCTCTTCCAGAGGTCCTGAGTTCAATTCCCAGAAACTACATGGTGGCTCACAACCATCTGTAATGGGCTCTGATGCCCTCCTCTGGTGTGTCTGAAGACAGCTACAGTGTACTCATAGACATTAAATAAATAACATTTTAAGAATTATTTAATAAGGCAGATGGCTTAGTGGGTGAGGTGCTTGCTATGTATGTATGACAACTAGACTTTGGATCCTAGCACCCGTGTAAATACCAGGCAGGCATAGTTGCCCACCAGTAATCCCAACAGACCAGCTGAACTGATGAGCTGGGAGTTCAGCTGAGGGACTCTGCCCTGATATCAACCTCTGCTTCCACATTTATGCACGCCCATGTGCAAACATGCATACACACACCATACATGCGTAACCACTCAAAAGTCACTGCAGCCCATGCAGGCCTTGAATTTGAGATCTACCTGATCCATCCCGAGTCGGTAGGCTTGCCGGGCCTAGCTCCATTTTTCTATACAGTGCGTTCATTCCACAATTCCTTGCTTTATCAGTTGAAACATGACAAACATTTGGCCTGCTGCTCTGTGGTCAGTAATCAGTTAGTACAGAGCCCACTGTAGCTCCCCTCCCCCTCCATCAACATCTGTAGTTCCAGGCTGGTTACCTCTCTGCGGTGAGCAATACAAATGCACCCTTTGCCGCTACTCCATCATCTGCAGACCGTTGTGTGTGACCTCCACACACACTTTGGATAATGGAAGCTGTCGAAGCTCTTGCTTTGCCCCAGCTCTCCTCTCCCCTTTATATCTCTGACTTTTGGAACTGTCAGATTGTCAAAGTAAGTGACGTGGAGTTCCGTCCTGTAATCATAATTATGCCTTCAGATAACTGATAGATTGATCCTATCAAACTGTACGGCTTTGTTACAGGCAGTGGGAATCTTAGTGATGTCGGAGCCATGTGGGTTCCCACTGTGGCTTCTCCTTCCCTGTAGACCTACTTGTTCCCCCCAGGAGTCTGCATCTCCTTTTCTGCTTCCTTATACCGCTCTTCTGGGTTTATACACACTTTTCAGGTCGGAACCGGTTGGTTGTCTGGACAGGTCACACCTCTGTGCTCATCACCAACACTTTCCTCATCCCTTCAGATGGCTAGCCTCTCCTCCTCCTTTCCTCCTAAGAGCCTCTACCTCGTGGTCCACTCTAGGCTGGCTGACAGCACCACTCACACACAGGCCCCCACCTCCCAAGGAATGGGAGACTGGAGAGACTGCACAGGCATCTTCCTTGAATGCTAGGCCACGTGACTCGGTTGGACCAAATGATCACACATTCCACTTCTAGTTTGAATGGTTTTTAAATTTGAATTACATGACTGATTTTGAAGTTCTCTCTTTCTCTGTGTACAAGTGTACATGTGCCACAGCACGTGTGTGGAAGTCACAGGACGACTTTCTGGAGCCAGTTTTCTTCTTTACCAAGTAGATCCCTCCCAGTGATCAAAGGAGGGTCATCAGACTTGATGACAAGCACCTCTGAAGTTCTTTTAAAGTTTTATTACAGTCTGGGGCGGTGGGAGTGCGTGCATGCCATGGTGTGCACGTGAAGGTCAGAGGACACCTTCAGGGCTCACTTCTCTCCTTCTGCCATGTGGGTTTTACAATCAAACCCAGATCATCTGGCTTGGTGGCAATGGCCTGCATCACATCTTTGTTATTTATTTAGGGTTTTTTTGCCTAGACATTTGGTAGACACTTTTAATCTATAGGCTGTGTCTAGGAAATCATATTTCTTTTGGGGTTACTCCATTTCTGGAATACTTATTGTCATTAAATCTCTATATTAATCCTATATCTTTTATTTTTCCACTGCTATTTCCATTTTGTTATTTTAATTTTTGGAATATTTCATTTTGCTTCGACAATCATTTTCGTTTTTAACAACCCTTCCTTTTGCTGGTTGGTTGCTCAGTTTTCAAAGCATTCTCCTCAGGCTTTGGGATCCCGATGTGGTTTTGAACCTATGAAGACACTAAAGTTTTACACAGTCCCCTCTGCTCAGCAACCCTGGAAACTTTCTGCTTCTGCTGAGATGGGTTCTTCAGCTCCCGAAGAAGAGAGACCAGACATGGTGGATGTGGGAGGCTTGGTGGCAGGCAGGTGGCAGGCAGCTTCAGGATCTCAGACAGGTATAGACAGTTGTACTGGCTAGTTTTGTGTCAACTTGACACAGCTGGAGTTATCACAGAGAAAGGAGCTTCAGTTGGGGAAATGCCTCCATGAGATACAACTGTAAGGCATTTTCTCAATTAGTGATCAAGGGGGAGGGCCCCTTGTGGGTGAGACCATCTCTGGGCTGGTAGTCTTGGTTCTATAAGAGAGCAGGCTGAGCAAGACAGGGGAAGCAAGCCAGTAAAGAACATCCCTCCATGGCCTCTGCATCAGCTCCTGCTTTCTGACCTGCTTGAGTTCCAGTCCTGACTTCCTTGGTGATGGACAGCAGTATGGAAGTGTGAGCTAAATAAACCTTTTCCTCCCCAACTTGCTTCTTGGTCATGATGTTTGT
Source organism: Mus musculus (assembly GCF_000001635.26). Taxonomy (NCBI): domain Eukaryota; kingdom Metazoa; phylum Chordata; class Mammalia; order Rodentia; family Muridae; genus Mus; species Mus musculus. The sequence goes on from NC_000070.6 coordinate 106,813,293, forward strand.
GCAGGAATAGAAACCCTGACTAAGACAGCAGTCTAGTTCAGTAGAGTCAGGATAGCAAACAGGAATCCGTGGTGGTGGCACTACCTAGCAGAGACAGCCAGGCCTCAGCCTCGGATCAAGTCAGCAGGAGGGACCAGGAGGAACACCAGAAGTTCTTGGCTTCTCGGGAAAAGAGGATCAGGAAGAAGCAAGACCCACAAGCCTTGCACAGTTAGCAGTACCAGCAAGCCTAGCTCAGCCTCCAGAGTCCTATTTATACCCTCCAAACATCACGTATTCTCCACAGGTCTTGCTTCAGTGCATGCGTCTGTCTCAACTGACATTACTGCCCGTCAGCCTGAGGCCACAGACCTGGCAAGAAGCTGCAGCACACCGCCACAAGTGTTTGGTGTGTTTCTCTCTATGGAATCCAGACAAATGCAGCTCAACTACACAAGGTAAGGCAGACCAATACAAACGTGCTGTTAGCAAAGAATCCATCGTGTGCCCTTTCACATGCTTGCCTTAGCAAAACATCTTCTCTCCTGTGTCTGCTTCAGTGAACGGTTCTTCCCAAGTCGGTCTGAGCCTTTCACCTGTGTCCACTTTAGTAAGACACTCCTCCACGTGCTTGCCTCAGCAAAACAGCATCCAACACAACTGACTTTCCAAAGAACCCTTACGTTTCCACTTCAGAGATGCTTTGCGTTTGTTTGTTTTATTCTTTAGAATTTCACATGAATACAATGTGTTTTATCATGTCCACCACTGTCATCTCATTCCCATTACCCCTCTACCTCCTTCCAGAACCTTCCCACACCTCTCTCCCAACTGCGTGTCTTCACTCTGTCTCTCAGTCTCTCTCTCTGTTTCTCTCTTTCTGTCTCTGTCTCTGTCTCTCTGTCTATGTGTTTGTGTGTGTGTGTGTGTGTGTGTGTTTGAGACAGGGTTTCTCTGTGTAACTGTCTTGGCTGTCCTGGAACTCACTTTGTAGATCAGGCTGGCCTCAAACTCACAATTTGCCTGCTTTGGCCTCCCAAGTGCTGGGATTAAAGGCATGTACCACCACAGCTTGGCAGACATCTTTATTTTATTTTATTTTATTTTATTTTTTTAGGCAGAATAATATTGCTCTGTGTGTGCATGTGTGTGTATGTGTTTATGTGTGTGTGTGTGTGTGTGTGTGTGTGTATGTGGTGTGAGGTGATGGGAGTATGGTGTTGTATGTGTGTGTCTGATTATGTGTGTATATGAGGTGGGTATGGTTTGTGTATGTGTGGGTCTATGGTCTGTGTGGTCTGTGTGTGTGTGTGGTGTATGTGGTATGTGTATGTATGTGTGTAGAGGGGTGGAGGGTGGGAGTGATGGTGGGATGTGGTGTGGTATGTGTGTTTGTAGACTGGATGTGTGGTGCGTGTGGTATGGTATGTGTGTGTATAGTGTTGAGTGTAGTATATATGTGTATGTGTGTGGTGTGGTATGTGTGTATATATATGTGTGTGTCTCTGTGGTTTTTTTGTATGTGGTGTGGTGTGTGTGTGTGTGTGTTATCCGTGTGTGTTGTGTATATGTATATGTGTGTATATGTATGTGTGTGGTTTATGTGTGTGGTGTGGTATATGTATGTATATGTGTGTGTGGTCTGTTTGCATATGTGGTAGTTAAGTGTGTGTGTATGTGTGTGTGTATGTGGTCTGTGTATGTGGTAGGTGTGGGGGAAGTTGCATATGGGTATGAGTTTGTGGGTGGGTGTGGGTGTGGATATGGGTGTTAGGTAGGCATTGTGGGTATGGGGGGGCATATGGGTGTAGGTGTGTAGGCATGTGTGGGCTGTGTGGGGGTGGGGTGTGTGTATGTGTGGGTGGGTGTGGGTGTGAGCGTGTACATCCGAGGAGTCCAGAGGAGGGAATCAGCAGCAGCTCTACTTTCCTTATTATTCTTGAGCTGCTCCTCTGAGGTGATATATATCTCCCCCTGAACGTGAGACTCCCATTTTCTCAGTTAGGCTGGAAAACAAGTCCCAGTGATCCTCCTGTCTCCACGCTCACTCTTGGAGCAGGCATTAGAGGCATGCACAGGACACCTGGTTTCTTATGTGAGTTCTGGGATCCAAACTCTGATCCTCCTGATTGTCCGTCCAGCCAGTGCTCTTAACTGCGGAGCTCTCACCAGGCCGCTGAGAGACCCTGAACCAATCAGAAAAGCAAAGCGAATGGCACCTAAGTAATGACCGCCCAGGTTACCCTCTGGCCTCCACCTTCCTGGGCATACACACCCCAGTATAAAGACACAAGAAGTAGAGGCTGGCCCAGAGGGACAAAGGTCCTACCCAGGGCCACAGAGGAAATCACAGGTATGTCACCAGAACCCAGGGCTCCTGATCACCGAGTATGGAGTCAGTTTCTCCTCCCAGACCCCTATGTATTTCTTCCCCCACCCTCCCCCTCCTCCAGCCTGGCAAGCACACAGAGCCGCCCCCCCCCCGCCCCCCCGCGCAGGTCTTGGTGCTCACACGAGCAGCTCTCATCTCTTATTTACCCCCCACAGCAGCCCCCAGCATCTGACCCTTGGAAATTTAGACATCCCAAGGAGAATAGCTGCTTATAAGCATTTGCTAATTACACGTATGGATGTCAATTAATTCATTTTGCTAATTAGCCACTCGATGAGCACCATGCACCAAAGAACTGTAAAACACAGGCATATGGTGAGAGAGGGGGGTGGCTGTGTGCTCATGCAGCATGCAGGGACTGGGAGGGTGCGGGTGGTCCTCGTTCCCCCACCCCTCCCAGATGAGCAGCTTAATGGCTAGGGGAGCCCAGCCGTTGCTGCAGCCGCCGTAAAGCGTAATTACAGCTTTCTGCTAATAGTACTGGGGGAAAAAAAAAACGCTTGCGCACTCAGCCATGTGCAGACAGGCGCCCAGGCGTGCCCACGCAGTTCTGTTTACATATACCCACCCTTGGTGCACACAAACATAGCACACACACCCGTAAGCACAGTGTGACTATACATAAATACAACACATATATGGACCTGTGGGAACCACAGTGACTTCTCAGCCCAGTGACACCCTGGGTAGAGGCTGCAGAATGGTCAGGCTTTCACCACTGCACACTGTACCACCTCTGGGCTCCGCATCCGTGTCCACCATACTTCATTTGGTGTGATATAACCCCACCAAGAAGGAACCCGCCAGCATCTTACAGATGAGGACCCAGGCTCAGGGGAGCTAAAACAGTTCCCCCAAGGCCACGCAGCAAGGAAGGCCAAGCTGGCACTCACTCTCTTGCATCCATGACCAAATACTGAAGCCACGGGAAGAGAAGTCCATCTGCTTACAGCTGGTAGGCTTGGGGAAGAACGCAGGCTTCCAAAGAGAAATGGCTCTCCGTGGGCTTTGTCCCTCAGGGCTGAGCAGGAAAACAGAACACATATAAGAAACTGCTGGCAAGAGATATACAGTTGAAATTCTTTTGTTCCTTTGCTTGCCTACTTGTTTGCTTCCTTCCTTCCTTGCCTTTTCAAGTCAGGGTTTCTCTTTGTGGCCCTGGCTGTCCCAGAACTCTCTCTGTAGACCAGGCTGTACTGGAACTCACAGAGATCCACCTGCCTCTGCCTCCCGAGTGCTAGGATTAAAGGCATGCACCACCACTGCCCGGCAGAAATTCTGTTTAAACTTTTAAAATCACACGTATTTATTTTGGGAGGATTAGCGGTATGTGCCACAGTATCTACATGGAGATCAGAAAACAATTCATGGCTGGTTCTCACCTTCTACAATATGGTTCCAGGGATCAAACTCAGGTCAAATTAGCAACAAGCACTTTTCCAGGCTGGGCCATTTTGCCAGCCCATGCTGTTGGGATTCTAACCAGCAGGATTCTGGTAAAGGACTATCCCAGAAGGATTTACACTGAGTCATCTCCAACCCGCCCTCCACTGCAGCCCAGTACACAGGGTGAATCAGGCCTAAGAGGAATGGACTGGCACAGACTGGCATAGAGCAACTGCAGTCGAGCAGGGCATGAGCCCAAGTCGAAGTATATATTTCTAAGGTAACCCAGAGCCCTGGCAGGCAGACAGGTGCTGGCTATGGCCAGGGACCCTGGGCCATCCATGCACTTTCTCCCCGGGGCTGCTTGAGTGTCCCTAGAGCAGTCAAGAGCAATTCAGTGCTGGAGGGACCCGAGAGGCACCATCCTCGGGCCACCTTGGACACTGGCTGCACAGGAAACACAGAACCCTCTAGTCTAGGCACCTTCTGTCTATGGACAAAGCAGAGGGAGAAGGAGCTAGAACATCACACCTTAGTCCAGGCAAATCTCTAAATGAGAGTAGCAGAGGACAGCCAAGGGCACAGCTAGGATCTCCTTTCCCTTGAACATGGCCACGCCTGCAGGAAAAAGCATCGTCTTAGATTTTTAGCACAAAGGGAGATTTGGAGGGGAGGTTACTGAATGAGCATGGAGAGAGAAGGCATCTCAGAAGACATCTGTCTAAAGCCATCAGTCCGAGAACTTCAACAGTGACCAAACCTGCCTGTGATTATGGCAGATTATAACAGGATCATAAAGACTTAGCTTCCTCCATGTTTGGATTTCTTTGACCATAATCACATAAAATCAACAACAGTGGTAGTGGCATTTGTCCCTCAGGAAGAAGTTGGTTTGAATCAAGAAAGATGCCTAGAACACCCCCCCACACCCTTGCGCTCCCTCATCCCCCGCCATAGGGCCCCTCATTTCTTTAAAGACTTATTTTTATTTTATGTGCATTGATGTCTTGCTATATATACATCTATGAAGGAGCCAGATCTGCAGGGATTGGAGCTACATACTGCTGCCATGTGGGTGCTGGGAATTGAACCCAGGTCCTCTGGAAAAGCCACCAGTGCTCCTAACTGCTGAGCCATCTCTCCAGCACCCCACATTTCTTCTGCTGGATGGTTTCTCCAGCCAAGCCACTCACAGTAATTAGAAAAACTTCAGAGTCTAGACCTGCACATGGGGTCAGGCTCAGCCTCTCATGCCCAGAACGACAGCCAGCAGCACAGCCGGGTGCTCACCAGCCCCTCTCTGTCCCCAAGACTTAACATCTCAATCTACCGTGGAAGTCCTAAACACAGCCTCCTCACAAAGGTGACCACAGCCGTGACAGCATGTCAAGTCCTTGGCGTGGCATCAGTGTGCTGCAGGAAGAACATCCAGAGAAAAGATCATCTCCACTGCTGGCGAATGGAGCTTCCTGTTGTCCCCGCCAAGCCTCTGGCTGTGCTGCCCCTCTGCCTGAAAAGGCCTTGACCCACTAGCTGCTCACGGACTTCACTTCTGCCTGTTCTTCCTAGCCTGACACAGAGCAATGAAAACAAGACCAGACCCACATTCCAGCCTCACTCACCCCCAAGTCATGCAGGCTGGCTGGGCTGTCCTACCATCCCTCCTCTAACTACCCCACTCCCCACCCCATCACATAGCAACAGCCTTGTGGAGCCTAGCCATACCCATGCCCTGACTCTTCTCAGCACAGAGAACCCGAGACAGGGTTTCAGCTCTAACCCAAGCCTAGTGCGGGAACAGGGTTCAGCATCTATGGATGACTGCATTTGAGAACTGGCCCAGGAGCCAGGAATCCAAGAACTGGGCAAGAAAACTGCAAGAGAGCAGGGTTGGCCACTGCTCTGTCCTCACTAGATGTTGTGTCCCTATGTCCAAGGCCACACTTGTCATCTTACCCCAGAGTAACAGCCCCCTCAATGGTCACTCGTGTCCACTCTGCCCCACGGGAGCCATCAAAACTGTGGGAAGGGGGAGCAGGAAGAAGTTCAGTGGATAGCGACACTTGCTACTAGGCCTGATGATCTGGGTTCTACCCCAAAGCCTACACGGGGAAAGGAGAAAGCCAACCCCCAATAATTGTCCTATAACCTCTGCACATACACTGAGCACACACACACTGTGTATACACACAGCATCCACACGCAATAAAATAAAATAACTAAATAAGTGAAATATATATATATATATTTCTTTTTACTTTTCTTTCTGGCTTGTCTTTTGAGGCAAGGTCTCTCTATTATGTAGCCCTGACTTTACTGAAACTTTCTATGCAGACCAGGCTAGCCAGAATTCACAGAGATCTGCCTACCTCTGCCTCCAGAGGGCTGGAATTAAAGACATAGACCACTCTGTATATATTTTAAAGCTCTTTGACAGGTTGCAGAAATAACTCAGTGGGTAAGAGCACAGACTGCATAGGCATGAAGACTTAAGTCTAAATCCTTGGCACTCATGTGAAAAAGCCAAGCATACCTCTAACCCCAGTGCTAGGGAGTAATGTGTAACTTTAGTTACATACTAGGGGTGGAATGTAACCAAGAGTGTTTTGAGTGCTTTCTGTCCACTGGCTCCAAGTTCAGCAAGAGACCTTATCTACAGGGAATAAGACAGGGAGCTTTAAATGTCTTCTGGTCTTCATACACATGCAGAGGTACTACCCACCTAAACACACACACATGACACATATACATATACACAAACACATACCACATATGCCACATACACATATACTACACAAACACACACATACACAGTCCTTTGGAAGGTCAGATATGGTGGCACAGGCTTAGAATCAGGAGGCTGAGGCAAGAAGATTATAAACTCTTCAAAAGAAAGAAGGGCTAGAGAGATAGCTCAGTAGTCCAGAGTACTTGCTGCACTCTCCCAGGACCAAAATTTGGTTGAGCACACATGTCAGGCAGCTAACAACTGCCCCCAAGGGGTCTGACTCCCTCTTCTGGCCTCCATGGGCATTGTATACATATGGTGTATATACAAACACTCAGATACATATACTTATCCATAATTTTACATAAAATAAAAAGAGAGGCAGGAAGAAGAGAGAGAGGTGAATAAAGGCAGGAAGGAGGGAGGGACAGAAGCCCTTTGGAAGGGTTGGGGTGTAGCTTGACAGAATACTTCCCTATGTAACTTTAATTTTCTTCAAATCTTATTTTTAATGATAGTTCTTAAATGCTTTAACCTCCTTATAGCCCACCACCCACCAGAAGTAATGGAAAAGAAAGGATATGGAGGAAGTGGACCTGATTAGAAAGGTTCTTTGGAGCAACTCCCATCTGTGATGTCTGGAAATCAGCAGTTCAGTTCACAGGTTAGCAGGCAGCTCTACCTATTTGAAAAGACTTCATGGATACGCCAGCAGTCCAGTTTGGTAGAATAGTGTTAGCAAGAGCTGTGACACAACCTAGTAGAGACAGCCCGGCCTCAACCTCAGCTCAAGTCAGCAGAAGGGACCCAGAGATACACCAGGAGAATTTCTTGGTTGTGTCTCTCTTAGGGAAGCAAAGATCAGTGAAGACTCAAGACCCACAAGCCTGGCATAGCAAGAGTCACAGCAAGCCAAGCTCTGTCTCTGTCACTCAGTGGAGTCCTACTCAGTCCCTGCAAACATCACGTGTCCTCCACGTGCCTTGCCTCAGCACGTGCATCCGATCACCCCAAGTCTGCAGAGTCCTGACAAATGCAGCTCAGCTACGCGAAGTAAGGCGGACCAATACATGAGTGTCACTAGCAAAGAATCCTTCATCACATGTCCTTTCACGTACTTGCTCTAACAGAACATCCTCTCTCCTGTGTCTGCTTCAGCAAAAACGTTCCTTCACGAGTCTGCCTTAGCCTTTCACACCTGTGTCCATTTTAACGAAGTGTTCCTTCATGAGTTGGCCCCAGAAAAACACCATCCAAATGACTTTCCAAAGAACCCTTAAAGTTTCCACTTCAAGAGGGACCAGCAAAGATCAGAAAAATCCTGACAGTTAACAAAGAAGGGCCAGTGAGATGGCTCAGTGAGTCAAAGCACCTGCAGCCAAGCCTGAAGATCAGAGTTCAAATCCCCAGACCTACACAGTGAAGTGGAGAATAGACTCCTACTAGTTGTCCGACCTCCATATCTATACCATGGCATGGCATGCATGTCCACACATGCACACAAAATAACTAAACGAAAAACATAAAAAAGAAAGAAAGAAAATTTAAAAAGCAGGGAGGATAATTAGGAAACGAAAGAATAGAATTGTCCATATCTGCATTTGTGTTTGGTTGACAGCTACGTAAGTAGGGAGCCCACCGCCCACTCACGTGGATGAAGCACAACCGCAGTGATGTCACATCTGCCTGAGTTCCGTTGCAACTCACCTTCCAGAAGGGTCTAAGAAGCCGCCTTTCCCCCTCTTTTGAATGTTTTTGGATATTTTGTTTTGTTTTGTTTGAGACAGGGTTTTACTACATAGCCCTGGCTGTCATGGAACTCACTCCGTAGACCAGGCTGGCTTTGAATGCGCAGAGATCCACTTGCCAGCCTTCTCAGTGCTGGGCTTTAAAGCCCTGCTCCATCATACCCAGATAAATTACTATTTATTTTATATGTATGAGTGTTTTGTCTGCATGTCTGTCTACCAGATTTGTGCTGATGGAGGCCAGAATAGGTTGTCAGATCCCCTGGAAGTAGAATTATTTGTGATCCATCACGTGCGTGCTAGGAACTGAACCTGAGTCCTCTGGAAGAGCAGCCAATGCACTTAACCCTGATCCATCTCTCCAGCTCCCACGGCTAAGTTCTTGACCCTGGCTGTGTCCTTGCCCTCAGCTCCTGTGAATAAGAACAGATAGAAAACTATAGAGTCTTAAGTGGATCCCAGCTCAGCCACACCCCACAGTCCTGGCTTTTCCTCTTGTGGGCTTCCCCTTGCACTGACCTGGTTTAGTCTGAGGTTCTCCAGAGCCCCTGAATTTTTCTAAACTTTATTAATTCGTTTAGGGTCTTGCTATGTGGCCCTGGCTGGCCTAAAATTATATGGACTACCTCTGCCTTCCAAGTCCCTGCACCACCCCACACCCAACCAATTTTTCCAAAACTTTTAGCTGACGTATAATATTGCTCAGCCTAAGGTTATCTTAAAAACACCCTAAATCAAACATGTATTTAACAAGCCCTCAACTTAGCTTAGCCTGCTTTAGAAAACCAATACTTTAAGGGGTGCTTAGGATAGCTCAGCAGACTAGGCAACTGGATTCAACCCTTGGGACCTCAAGAAACCCTGTCTCAAAAGCAAAAATTAGCAATTGTTTTCTGACCTCCACAGGAGTGCCAGGGCGCACATGCATGTGCACGCACACACACACACACACACACACACACACACACACACACAGCTTGCTTGCTTGCTCACTCGCTCGCTTGCTTGCTTGCTTCTTCTCCTCCTCCTCCTCCTTCTCCCTTCTTCTTCTCCCTTCTTCTCCTCCTTCTCTCTTCTCCTTCTTCTTTCTTTCTTCTTTCTTCTCCTTCTCCCTTCTTCTTCTTCTTCTTCTTCTCCTTCTTCTTTCTTTCTTCTTTCTTCTTTCTTCTCCTTCTCCCTTCTTCTCCTTCTCCCTTCTTCTCCTTCTCCCTTCTTCTTCTTTCTTCTTTCTTCTCCTTCTCCCTTCTTCCTCTCCTTCTCCCTTCTTCTTTCTTCTTCTTCTCCCTTCTTCTTCTTCTTCTTCTTCTTCTTCTTCTTCTTCTTCTTCTCCTCCCTCCTTCTTCTTCTCCTTCTCCCTCCTTCTCCCTTCTCCCTCCCTCTCCCACAGGCTATCCTGGGTAACATAATGAGACACTGTCTCAAAAGCCAACAAAAGCACAAAGCAGACTCCTGTTACCACTGTGCGGGATGTGGAAATGCTCTTGAAACTTGTTTTCTGACACAACCCCTGCCCCTTATATCCCAAAGGTTTCCCCTCTCTCTTTTTCTCTCCTTCTCTCCCTTTCCCCCTTCCTTTTTTTCCCATTCCTCCCCTTCCCTAGTACTGGGGCTTGAACTCAGGGCCTGCTAGGGTTGCAGTGGAAACTTTAAGAGTTCTTTGGAAAGTCCGTTGTGTTGAACAGTGTTTTTCTGGGACAAACAACGTAAAGGAACGTTTAGCTGAAGCAGACACAGGAGAAAGGATGTTATGCTCAAGCAAACATGTGAAAGGACACGTGATGGAGGATTCTTTGCTAACAACATGCATGTATTGGTCCACCTTACATTGGGTAGTTGAGCTCCATTTGTCAAGACTCTGAGGACTCAGGATGATTGGATGCACGTGTAAGACCTGTGCTGATGTTTGGAGGGGATAAATAGGACTCTACAGAGTGATGGAGGCTGAGCTAGGCTTGCTGGGACACTAGCTGTGCAAGGCTTGTGGGTCTTCTTTGCTGATCTTTGTTTCCCTGAGAGAGACACAACTGAGAACTTCTCCTGGTGTCCCTCTGGGTCCCTCTGGGTCCCTCCTGCTGACTTGAGCTGAGATTGAGGCTTGGCTGTCTCTGCTAGGTTGTGTCACAGCTGTTACTAAGCAGATTCTACTGAGCTGGACTGCTCATGTGTCTGTGAAGTGTTTTTGAATAGCTGCCTGCTAACCCGTGCACTGAACTGCCAGTTTCCAGACAACACAGATGGGGGTTGCTCCAAAGAACCTTTCTAAACAGGTCCACTTTTCCCATATCCTTTCTTTTCTGCTACCTCTTGTGGGTATTGGGCCACAAAGGAGTTTAAATCAATTAAGAACCATAATTAAAAATAAGGTTTGGGGGGCTGGTGAGATGGCTCAGTGGGTAAGAGTACCCGACTGCTCTTCCGAAGGTCCAGAGTTCAAATCCCAGCAACCACATGGTGGCTCACAACCATCTGTAACGAGATCTGACGCCCTCTTCTGGTGTGTTTGAAGACAGCTACAGTATACTTACATGTAATAAATAAATCTTTTTAAAAAAAATATTTAAAAAAAATAATAAGGTTTGAAGCCAGGCGGTGGTGGCACATGCCTTTAATCCCAGCACTTGGGAGACAGAGGCAGGAGGATTTCTGAGTTCGAGGCCAGCCTGGTCTACAAAGTGAGTTCCAGGACAGCAAGGGCTACACAGAGAAACCCTGTCTCAAAAAATTAAAAAAAAAAAAAGAAGATTTGAAAAAATTAAAGTTACACCCTCTTGAGTAGGGTGATTGCTTAGAGAGGACTGCCCTGAAGCCCCAAGGTCTAAAATGCTCAGACATCTGCCACTCTGGTTGCTAGTATGAATGTCATCCTTACATCTTCAATTTCATTTCTAATTGACTGTGGCTGAAGTACAAATCAACAGTCATCTAGAGACCAACATCAATAGATATATCAAATCCGACATCACCACCAACAGTTACCTCCAGGTGTGCCAACAGGGTCACCCTTGTCTCCATGGCCCAGCCCGTAAGATGACAGTCTGGTCCCCTTCAGGACATCTCTTTGCTTGCTCAGCCACAGGTTCCTCAAGATGTCTGCACTTAGTGTCTCATTTTCCCCAAAACAAATCTGAAGATGGTTGTTCAGCACTCATGATACTGAGGTGGGAGGATATCAAGTTCAAAGCTAGCCTGGGCTACATAGAGAGACCCTGTCTAAACAAATACAATGCAAATAGGGTGGACCGTTAAGCACTGTATTCTAGGGTTTGTTCTGGGGAAAAGGCAGCCAAGGTCCCTGCTCATAGTCCTTCAGTGTGATGGGGGATGGAGGGAGTTAGGCAATAAACAAGGAACTCTTAGTTGAGTCCTACAAGGACAGCCCTTGCCACTAACATGGTGGGAGCTGGACTGGCTCTGGGGCTCCTCTGGGCCAGGAAGGGTCAGGACCATCCTTGCTAAGGAGGTGTAGCAGGCAGCACAGAGAAACTACCACAAAGGGAACATTACCTGTAGCAGCTAGGAATTGAGAGCAGAGGCAGAAGAGAGCCCAGCAGAACAGGGAATAGTATGAGGGGTAACATGTTCAACTGAAGGGCAGGGCGGCGGGGGTAAGGGGGGGCTGGGGAATAAACGGCCTTGCACACATGGCTTCAGATTCTCTGATATGGCTCATGACCAAAAAAACAGCCTGGCCCAGCTCAGCTCAGCTCAGCTCAGCTCCAGCCTTAACTTATCCCACGGGCTCACTGAAGCTTTGCTGCGACTCAGCTCTCTTGGGGAGTTGGTAGACACAGCGAGGCTCTGAATTCAGAGGGAAAGAAGACAACAGGCACAGGCATGCAGTGGGCCTCCGGCAGACCCTGCCTCCTCCAGCACTGCTGGCTTAGCCCAACTGGAAGAGTTCCCTCAAGCTCCCCAACCACCCAGAGCCATGGCTCACAGGGCCCTCCCCTTCTGCAAGAAGGAATCTGGGAGACACCCTCAGCTGCTGCAGCCCAAGACCCCTCCACCACCTCCAGGGAGAAGTGGAAACACGCACTGTACAATTGAGCACACAGATGCTCCATTTTGCTCTGACATTTTATCCTAGGTGCCTGGGCAAGTCACTCCATCCCTAGCTGGTACCAGTTCCTAGGAAGGTGAGCTGGCCATGGCATCCTGTGATGCAGCCCTTAGCCCTGCACCCACGGACCTCACCTGTAGCCACAGACCACACCTGCAGCCCTTAGCCATGCACCCACAGACCTCACCTGCAGCCGCAGACCACACCTGCAGCCCTTAGCCATGCACCCACAGACCTCACCTGCAGCCGCAGCCCTGTACCCATGGATCTCACCTGCAGCCACAGACCTCATCTGCAGCCGCAGCCCTGTACTCACAGACCCTACCTGCACCCACAGGCCTCACTTGTACCCATGGACCTCACCTGCACCCACAGGCCTCACCTGCACCCACAGGCCTCACTTGTACCCATGGACCTCACCTGCACCCACAGGCCTCACCTGTAAACACAGACACCACCTGCACCCACAGACCTCACTTGTACCCATGGACCTCACCTGCACCCACAGGCCTCACCTGCACCCACAGGCCTCACCTGTACCCACAGACCTCACCTGCACCCACAGGCCTCACCTGCACCCACAGGCCTCACCTGCACCCACAGACCCCACCTGTACCCTCTGCTCTCACTGCTCTGAACAGGGTTTTGCTTTCTTAATCAGTGCAGAGATGGGACTTGGTATTTTACTGGTTTGTCCTTACCAGATCATGTTGAAATCTAATCTCATTTGTGGGGCATTAAGAGAGTGGAGCTTTAAATCAGGGATGCTATTTAAAGGTGTGTCTTGGGCTTACAAGACGGCTCAGTGGGTAAGAATGTTTGCCATAGAAACCTGACAACTGAATTCAATCCCCCAAACCCACATGGCAGAAGGAAAGAATGGACTCCTGCAATTAGTCTCTGCCCCGCACACATGTGCCACACACATGCACACATGCACAATAAATAAACGTAATTTTAAAAATAAAGGAAGTGGCTGGATTAGAAAAGTTCATCAGAACAGAGGCCTATGATTGAATCCTGATGGTTTTAGAAGAGACCAGAGTAGAGAGAGAGAGAGAGAGAGAGAGAGAGAGAGAGAGAGACTGACTTACCGCCTTGCTCCTTGGGACACTGCCAACACAAAAGCCATCACCAGATGTGGTCCATGACAGTAAACCAGAACTCCAAACCAAATAAAATCCCTTCTCTTTCCCTCACCTTGTCTGCAGCAATGAGTTGTTGGCAAGAGAAAGCAGATTGAGATAGCCACCTCTCAATAGGCCTGAGTTAGTCAGGCCACTGTCCCTCCTAGGCGTGAGTCAGTGGGACAGCATCTTCAACACTTGCAGTTAAGGGCTACATCTTGATAAGCGACCTCTAGGTGTCAGGTCTGTGCTCAGGAAAAGGAGCAACAAAGGGCAGGTGTGAAGGAAGGAGTGCCAGTCAGAAGAGACAGAGCGGAGAGGCTAAGTGGGTTTCCTGGGAGAAAGCACCGAGTACCCTCTGTGCAGAAAACTCTCACCAGCGCTTGCTGTGGGGCCTGAGGGCGCACAGTTAAGACCTGCAGGTGAAGCTGGAAGGCTGTGGAGCACTCCTTTAATCCCAGCACTCGGAGGTAGAGGCAGGTGGATCTCAGCCTGATCTACAGAGTGAGTTCCAGGACAGCCAAGGCTACACAGAGAAACCCTGTCTCAGAAAAAAATAAAATAAAATAAAAAAAATAATAAAGAATTACAGGAGACCCTTGGATACAGGTGGGGTCTGTGGGTGCAGGTGAGGTCTTGGTGCCGCTGTCCCACGCGTTGTCAGCTCAGAATGTCTGCCCTAGGGTCTAGGGATTGTTGACAAGGCACAGAGCTTCACCAGCATGTTCACTAAACTCCACAGCAGCCCCACAGACCCGTGAGAAACATTTAGAAATGGGAAACAGTCTAGTGGCCACAGCTAGAAGGTAGCTGGGGTGGGATTCGAACCTAGATGTGTCTGAATGCAAAGGCCATATCTGTTGCATCAAGCCACAGAAATCCAGGCAAGGGAGTGAGCAGACTGAAGCTCAGAAGCCTCAGAAGCGTGAGATGTGGGTGAAGGTCACTCAGGATTGAATGTCGGGAGGTGACAGAGGGTTGGGAGCACGTCCTCTGCAGCTCCTGAGATGTTCAGGTGTCTGACTGGAGGGAGGTGAGAGAGAAAAGCTGGGTCGTTAGTAGGCTGCCGGGCCGTGACTCCCCCTCCACCTCTCCAGCGGATCACCCGCCCAGGCTTTGCAAGTCACCCTTCCAGAGAAGCACAGACCGCACCCCACAGACACCCCCTCGACGCCCGCCAGCTCAGCCTCCCTCCCGGAGCGGCCGGAAGCCACAGTCGCTCTGCAGACACCCCCTGGTGGAAACAGCTCATTACGGGATGGAGAAAATGTGCTAGAACATTAGCTTAATAAATCAAACGCTCCTGCAGCAGCCAGCCGCCGCCGCTCAGCTAGGCGGTGCCGCGGCGCCCACGCCCGCTGGGCCGGGTGGCGAGGGCAGGCGCCCGTCGCAGCTCCCTCCTGCCTTGGCGGAGCTAGGCGGGCAACCCCCACCCTCCCGTCCCGCTCCGCCCCGAAGCCGCCTCCGCGTGGGCGAAGTCTATCTAGGTCCAAGCCTCCTTGGTTTGACTCCTGACACTGGTCTACGACTAGAACCTAGTCTCCCAGAAACCTCACCCCTCCAATGACGGATCTTCATCCCTCCAATGAAGCAAAGCAGACCCTTGACTCAGGGCCAACCGAGGACCTTTGCCCTCTCAAATTCCCCTTAAGCGGTGAGAATCACACTGCCCTCCCCCTTCTTTTTCAGAATACTGATCCTGGCAGTGTGTGGTTACTTCCAGCCTCAGCCCTTCACCTGTGAGCACACACACACACACACACACACACACACACACACATTTTGCACCCAAAGTGGTGTTTTACCCAAAGAAAGACCTGCTAGAAGGCCAGCCCAGTAACTTAGCTGGCCTGTAGAAAGCTCACCTTGACTCGGGAATAGACAGAGGTGGGCAGGAAGCCCGGGGTTTTGCACTGGTTGGGCAGGGTACCACTGCTGAATATGAACACTCCCAGCAACCTGCTGCCACCTTCTTGGAGAGCTGACCTACCTGGTCTGTCTCTTTCAGTTCTGGCTCCTGTTCTAACACACTGGGCACCCAGGGAGCAGACCTGTGACCTCCACTGCCTCAGTTTCCCCCTCTGTACAAAGCTCAGTTCTCAAGATGCTAGAAGGTTCTGCTTGCCTCTGTATCCCTCTCACTGGCTTAGGCAGGGAGGGGGGAAGCTGCCAGGGCTCCTTAAGCAGGGAGAGCTGATCTTGAGAGCTATTCTTCCCGCTCTCTGTGGGCAGAGAGGGAGAGGGAAAAATTCAATTACCAGACCTTCTATTTGTCAACTCCTCCCTCCCCATTGACTTAATTTTCCTCAGCCAGACCTAGAGTTAGAGGCATGAGTGAGCCTGCAGGCCTGGGGAAGGAGGGAGGGAGGAAGAGAGGAAGGAAGGGGCCCCAAACAGAGGTGGGGACGGGCTTATTGGCCGCACACCAGACCAGGAATCTTCTGGTGGATCGTGAAAACGGCAGACTTAGTAGGCATGTAGGTATTCTTTGGGTCCTTGGCCCTACCAAAGCACACAGAGCCCCTCCTCCAAGGAGACTTTCTGAACCTCCAGGCTGAGCTGGCTGCCCTATGATTCCTCAGACACCACACTGCCATGACTCCATTAACTTTTACTGTATTTATTTATTGGTGTGTGTGTGTGCGTGTGCGTGTGTGCATGTGTGTGCGTGTGTGTGTGTGTGTGTGTGTGTGTGTGTGCGCGCTCGAGTACATGATGTGGGTGTTGTTGTTTTAGATTTACTTTTACTTATTTGTATGTGTGTGTATGGTTGAATCTATGCCAGAAAAGGCTGTCGGAGCCCGTGGAACTGGAGTTACAGGCAGTTGTGGGCCACCTGATGTGGGTGCTAGGAACTAAATTGAACTTACGTCCTCTGGAAGAGCAACGCATGCTCTTAACCACTGAGCCACCTCTTCAGCTGCACAATATTGGCATTGTGCAGGTGTGCCCAGGCCACAGGCAGAGGTCAGAGGTCAGTTTTCAGGACCCTGCTCATTTGCTCCACTGTTGTGGCAGTCGCTCATATCTTCTGCCACTCTGTACTGCAGGCTGGCAGGCCTGCAAGCTCCCAGGAGATCCTGCTCTGTTTCCTATCCAGACGTGAGAGTGGTAGGCTTACAGATGTGCGCAACCACATCAGGCTGCTGTGGGCTGGAGGCTCAACTCAAATTGTCAGGCTTCAGTAGCAATGAACTGTCTCACTGGCTCATCATTATGGGTTTTTGGTTGTTTTTTGGTTTTGTTTTTTTCTTTGTGTGTTTGTTTGTTGTTTGTTTGTTTGTTTGTTTGTTTTCGAGACAAGGGTTCACTGTGTAATTCAGGTTGGCCTGAAACTCTGTAGTCCAAGATAGCCTCATGACAGTCATCCTACCCCAGCCCCCAAAGGGCTGGGATTATAAGTGTGTTACCAACATACCTGGCTTTTTTTTTTCCTCCTTTCTGACTTCCGCTGTGTGGTTCAGGCTGGCCTCAAACATAGGAAAACCCTCTGTTTAACCTCTGAAGAACTGAGATTGCAGGTGTGAACCACCATGCCTGATAACTTTCATTCTTTCATACACCAGATATCTGTGCTACCTGCCAAAGGGGCCGGAACGGAGCAGTAAACGGGAGCTGTTATCTGTCAGCTAAGACTGAAACCCATAGCATTAGCACTGCTGTGTAACAAGTAGCCCACGCCTTCCTGCTTTAAAGTAGCAGCAATCATTTTATAATCCTTCTCATGTAAATGCATAAGGGACTTGAGGGGGCTCAGCTGTACACGGGTAGCTCAGGGCCCCCCTGTACTGGATCAAACAGCAGCCAGACATGGTCAGTGGAGGACTTCAGGAACCAGATAATGGCTAAGCACCTCACCTGCCCTCCCAGTCAGTGGAGGACTTCAGGAACCAGATAATGGCTAAGCACCTCACCCGCCCTCCCGTTGACTTAGCCCGGGACTTCTTCCTGTACTTCTCACAGCATGGTGGCTTCAGGGCAGTCTGCTGTTTACACTACATCTGGCTTGCACCACAGTGAACTCTCCAGAAACAGGAGCAGCTGGGCAATGGTGATGCCGGCCCACAGGAAGCTGAGGCAGGAGGTGCTGGAGTTCAAGGCCAACCTGACCTACATAGCAAAACCCTGTCTAAAACAAAAAGTAAAGAGATTATCATGTGGGGTGGGGAGGAGACGGGCAGGGAGGGGGAGATAAGAGTCTCACTATGTAGGCCAGTCTGTTCCTCCTGCTTCAACCCCCAAGAACTGAGATTAAAGATTATATCACCACACCCAGCTACAAGTGGTCTTTTGTTTGTTTGCTTGCTTGCTTGTTTGTTTGTTCTAAGACAGAGACTCTCTGTGTAGCCCCAGCTGTCCTGGAACTCACTCTGTAGACAAGGCTGGCCTCGAACTCAGAGATCCACCTGCCTCTTTCTCCTGGATGCTGGGATTAAAGGCTTGCACCACCACTGCCTAGCCAAGTGGTCCCCTTTGATCCCTGATCTCTCTGCCACTGGATCACCTTCCTTGTATACAGCTTTCCTGAGGTCTCACCTATGTGGCTTCTGATGGCTAAATGACTTGGGTTAACTGTTTCTAAGATGTCAACAGTGCAGTGAAGAAGACAAACTAGACAGAGTAGAATTACCCCAAAGAGCACATGAGATTCTACACACAAGGCTTTTCCTCAGGACAGACCCTGCACAGGGCCATTTTCCTGGCTTTGGGGTTGCTTGACTAACAGGAAAATTTCCATGCTGTTTCAGGAAGTGCCCACCGACCTTCTCAGTAGAAAAAGGCCCTGTGGGTCAGCTGAGAAGCCTGAAGCCTGAACTGTCGGAGAACTGCCGAGCTCTATGGAGAACATCTGGGATAGAAGATGAAACTGGAAGGATGTAAGAAGAGGGAAGGAGGGAGGGAGGGAGGGAGGGAGGGAGAAGGGGAGGGAGATAAGGTGTACAGAGAGATGAGGCCCAGGCATGTGCCTCTGCCTCATCTCTTATTAGGGATGGCTAATGTTCAGGTCACTCATGCCTCTCCCTAGTGTCCCCAAATATTGAAATAAAAAAGGAGGAGGAACCTACCTGCCAGACCTCAAGGCCTTCAAGCCAAACTGACTTTGCCCAGGCATCCTCAGTGGCCTGATGGCCAAGCTGGGCCACACTGCTTGCACTCACCAATGGCCCAAGAAGTGATATGCTAGCACTCAGTACCCAACACTGTGGTCAAATCCCAACTCTGGATGACACTGAGTACCAGCAGCTATGTGGGAAAGCTGGGAGCTCTTGGGGACTGCTAGTGCTCAGCAGAAAGCAACCTGAAGGTAATTAGTAAAATGATGGAGCAGGGGCCCATGGAGATGGCACAGCAGGTGATGCCCTGTCCACACACATACATACACGCATAAACATGCACAGAGACATATATACACACACATACACACAAGCCAGATGGATTCATGAGTTCTAAGTCAACTTGGACTACAAAGTGAGATCCAGACACGCACTACACACACACACACACACACACACACACACACACACACACACACACACACACATTAAAGTTTGTTTTATTGTTTTATTTATTTATTTATTTATTTATTTATTATATGTAAGTACACTGTAGCTGTCTTCAGACACACCAGAAGAGGGCAGGTCTCATTACAGATGGTTGTGAGCAACCATGTGGTTGCTGGGATTTGAACTCAGGGCCTCTGGAAGAGCAGTGTGTACACGGCTGAGCCATCTCTCCAACCCATACACACACTAATTAATTGAGCAGACATGGAATCTCCAGGACACTCCCACACAAGACCTCAGGGGACATGGATCAGGGCTTTTGCCAAGGACTTTCTTGAGAGACAGTTGTTGGAGGTCACCACCAGGAGGATGGTTGAGAAGGGCTCACAGTCCAAGGCCTCTACATTGACTCTAAACATGGGAGAGGGTTAATCAAGCAGAGAGTGTAGAAAGGCTTCAGCAGCCTGCATCACCCGAACGCCAGTCCCCAAGTTCCCGAAGTGCGTACAACATTCCGAGTATATGCAGAATTCAATGGCGCTGAGGCTTCTGGGATAAGGAGCCTCGGGAGGAAAGCAAAGACAGAAACAAGACTGGTACATGTTAGGTATTTCCTGCAAGCTAGACCGGTGTTTGGAGCATTCTGTCTATTCATTTCACCTCTGGAATATTCTAGAAGGAAGGCACTGTCACTAGAAGTATCAGTGCTAAGACACAGAGGAGTCATTATATTACCCAAGGACACACAGCCGAGGAATGGAGGTGCCAGGTTTTGATCTCCGGCTTTGACAACTGTAAGAACCTCTTCCTGTTGCTTCATCCCAACCTCAAGCCTACTGAGCACTGAACTTGGCTCCTATGCCTGATGCTGGGGCCTGGGTATCCACTGGGCTTGGCGGCACTTAAATGCTAGTCAGAGGCCAACCTCTACTTTTTTTCTGTGTGGCCCTGCTGTGTTTTGCCCCACAATCCTGCTGCAGCCTCTCCACGTGCAGTAGCTAGTACCCCACCCCAGTTGCAGCACAGGCCTATGCATCTGCACTCCTGCGGATCCCCCCCCCTCCCCCACTCCCCCGCCCCTCCCCCGTTGCCTAGGTGCTAGCCCATGCCCTCTGGCCTCTCGACATCTGCTACCCTTGAACCCTCTCCCTCATCCCTTTCCTTTCTATTCTGTTTCATTTTGTTTTTGTTTTTGACACAGGGTTTCTCTGTGTAGCCCTGGCTGTCCTAGAACTCACTATGTAGACCAGGCTGGCCTTGAACTCAGAGACCCGCCTGACTCTGCCTTGTAAGTGCTAAAATTAAAGGCGCACATCATGGTGCCTGGCTCCCTTCTTGCTTCTAAGGAACCAGCACATCTGATTAAGTTCTGGCTCTGACCTCACTGGCCTTCCTCACTACCCATAATGCCTTCACTCCCCAGGGTGGGACCCAGGCCCTAGGCAGACACCTTCTCTACAGGAAGCCCTGGGGATCTCCAGATAGCAGAGATGCAGAGCAGGGAGACCAACAGGACTTAGGACGAGGCCATATGGGTGAAGCTTGGGCCCTGACTTTCACCAATAATTCTTTTTTTTTTCCTCTTATAAAAACCCAGCAAATCTTTCCTATAGAGTTTTCAAACCTAAGAACTATTTATTATACACATAGGGATTTTTTTCTTTCTTTTAAAAAAAATTGAAAGTTTTTTGTTTTGTTTTGTTTTGTTTTGTTTTTCCGAGACAAGGTTTCTCTGTGTAGCCCTGGCTGTCCTGGAACTCACTCTGTAGACCAGGCTGGCCTTGAAAGTCAGAAATCCGCCTGCCTCTGCCTCCCAAGTGCTGGGATTAAAGGCATGTGCCACATCACTGCCGGCTAAGTTGGTTTTTTTTTGTTTTGTTTTGTTTTGTTTTGTTTAAAACTCTTTTAAAAATAAGACTAAGGGGGTTGGTGAGATGGCTCAGCACTTAAGAGCACTGACTGTTCTTCTAGAGGTCCTGAGTTCAATTCCCAGCATCCACATGGTGGCTCACAACCATCTGTAATGGGATCCTATGTCCCCTTCTGATGTGTCTGAAGACAGTTACAATGTACTCATGTGCATTATATAGATAAATTTAAAAAAGAACTCTAAAAAAAATAGAACTAAGGGGGTAGGGAGCCGTGATTGGGATATAATGTGAATAAAAGATAAATGGACAAAGGTTTGTGGCTCAGAGGAGGAGGTTTGCTTACCCTGAACAAAGACTGCAGGTTCAGTTCTCAGTTCAGCATTGTGGGAAGTAAATATGATTAGCACTTACAGTTTTTTGTGGGTTTTTGGGTTTTTTTTTTTTTTCTGGTGTTCTTGAAACAGGGTTTCTCCGTATTTCTGGCTGTCCTGGAACTCACTTTGTAGACCAGGCTAGCCTCAAACTCAGAAATCCACCTGCCTCTGCCTCCCAAGTGCTGGGATTAAAGGCGTGCGCCACCACGCCCGGCACATTTACAGATCTTAATTGAAGCAGGCAAAATGAGTTCAGGCACACACATTGGCCATTTGACATTCCTTTGCCCTGCTTCAGTAACTTTCCCCATCTGAAAAGTGGGGTAATGTATACCTTCCTATGAGAAAACTAACATGAGACAAGGGCCTAGCACCCAGCAAACGGCAGTGTTGTTGCGTTAATACATCTTACTAACAAGCAGCTTTGATACTGTTCTCAACACAGACTTAATCGAGCATCTGCTCTGTGCCCAGGGGTATGAGCTGCAGCAGACCCAAGGGCTGAGAGAGATGTGGAGTTGCCAGTGTGGACTGTGACACCATGATGGGAGGAGGCTAGGGTTTAAAAGGGGCAGAGGGACCCTGAGAGCTGGAGGGAGGAAAGCAGCTGACTTTGGAGATCAGCGGGGCTTCCTGGGAGCCAGGAAAGCCTGAGTGGCATCTTGAAAAATCCAAGAGATGGGCTGGCCTCCCAACGGGACAGCAGGCTGCTGAGTGTGGCTGTGTGGCGTTCAGAACACTCTGGGATTGCCCTCAGGAAACTATATGCAGGAGTAGAGGCACACACCTGTGGTCCTAGCCCTCAAGAAACAGAGGAAGAATATGTCCTCAGTTCTGCTCTGCACTGAAAGTTCCAGGCCAGCTCCATGAGACTCTGCCTCAAAAACAGAAAGAAAACAAAGAAAAGAAAAGAAAAACTAGCCGGGCGGTGGTGGCACACGCCTTTAATCCCAGCACTTGGGAGGCAGAGGCAGGTGGATCTCTGAGTTCGAGGCCAGCCTGGTCTACAAAGTGAGTTCCAGGACAGCCAAGACTATACAGAGAAACCCTGTCTCAAAAAACCAAAAAAAAAAAAAAAAAAAAAAAAAAAAAGAAAAACTAAGCTGTACATGATGACTTGCGCCTTTAATCCCAGCACTTGGGAGGCAGAGGCAGGCGGATTTCTGAGTTCAAGGCCAGCCTGGTCTACAAAGCAAGTTCCAGGACAGCCAGGGCTACACAGAGAAACCCTGTTCTGAAAAACCAAAAGAGTGTGTGTGTGTGTGTGTGTGTGTGTGTGTGTGTGTGTGTGTGCGTGCGTGTGTGCGTGTGTGTGCGCGTGCGTGCGTGCGTGTGCGCGCGCGCGTGTGTGTGTGTGTGCCTGTGTGTGTGTGCGTGCGTGTGCGCGTGCGTGTGTGTGCCTGTGTGTGTGTGTGTGTGCGTGTGCGCGTGTGTGTGTGCGTGTATGTGTGTGTGTCCTACTACAAGGATCACTGCCACCACAGCTCACCACTACTAAGGAAGCCATGATTCACGACTGAAGGGGTCTTAATCCAGACATGACTACAGGCAGCTTGCACGAGCTTTGGAAGAGATGACTCCAAGCAAAACAAGTACCTTACTCACACAGTAGCTATTGTCACACAGGGGGCCTGAGAGCCTTGTTATGCCAGGTTGCGGGCTACATCTCTTTTCTAGACACATAAGCAGGCTCTTTCTCAACCCTGTTAGACCAGTCCAGAAGGCTTCTCTTCTGTGTATTATCCCTTGATATTACATCAAGCCCTAATAAAAGGCTTCTCTCGAATGGTCTTTTATTGCCCGTTTGTGGTCTGTTGTGCATGTGGAGTAGGCCGAGCTGGTTACACAAAGGACTGAAGAAGCTCCTTGGCTTTTCGCCCCAGACATGTCCAACACAGTGAGAAAGCAACTGGGCAGCTCCAGAGAGAGGGTGGCTAGAGCAGAAACAGGAGAGCTGGGGCGAAGAGGACTAGCAGTGGCTGAGAGCAAAGGCAAATTGTGGCAGGCAGCCCTGGTTCTGCTAGAGTCTCCCAGAGCCCAGGTCCCATCGCCCTAAGCACATGAGGGAGATGTGACACTGGCTTTGGAGTGCAAAGCCTAGAACAGGAAGCCGGGACCTGAGCACCACACTGATGCTCTCTGTGAGAGCTTGCAGCATCTAGTGCCTCTGCCTTTGAAAGCCCAGAGTTGGCTCTGATTTGAGTGTAGGTAGTTTTGAGCCTTTTGGTGTTCAAATCCTGAAGCCACGATCCTCTAGTTCCCAGGGCTTAGGCTCCTCATGCACATGTGTGGATGGCAGTGTCCTATTGTAATAGCAAAAGGCTTCGGCAACCGTGGCTGAGCTAAAAGATTCGGACTCTTAAGAGCCCAGGCTGCCAGTGTGAAACCACCCTTGCAGAGTCAACATTTCCATGTGAAGTAGATAGGACCCTCAGGCGAGGAGGCTTCCTGCTGCACGCCTGTAACCCCAAGGAGGCAGATGCAGAGCAATCACACAAAAGTTTCAGGCCAGCCTGATCTACCTACCTAGCATGCATGCTCCTGAGGGACACTGAAACCTTATTTTACAAAGGGGAGGGAGAATCCACTCAGCCAATCATTTGTGAACCACAGTCCACCTTAGTCAGAGTCTCTCCAGCTTCATCTCTCCCCTTATACATCAGCTCACCTTAGTTCCACATAATTACTCTTTTACTTCCTGGTATGGGACCAATTTCCTTGTCTCCCTCGGGACTCAGCACGTGTCCCCAGGAAGCCTTTTCTGCCTCAGCCTAGGCAAGGGTCCTCTTAGGAACGCATTCTGACTTGGATTATGGTGATGCACACCTTTAATCCCAGCTCAGGAGGCAGAGCTCTGAGTTCCAAGCCAGCCTGGTCTACAATATAAGTCCCAGGACAAGATTTACACAGAGAAACCTTGTCTCAAAAAAAAGGGGGGTGGGGAGTGGAAGGGAACCCATCTTTCGAGGCCAGACTGATCTACATAGCAAGTTCTAAACCTGCCAAGGCTACCTAGTGAGATACTGCCAATATAACAACAACGACGACGACGACGACAATGATTCATTCTACCAATAGTTATTCTGTCACCATACTGGCTATCTCTTTAGCAACCTGTGACTCTGCAGGGAAGGAGTTGCTCACTTTGCTATCGCCAAAGTCTGGGCACCCACCACAGCCCAGCCAACAGAACAGTCTCTAGAATACAATGCATGCGTCAGGGAGGGAACCAAGGGAGGGGCGATCTTGAGGGTAACTGAAGACTGGGCAGGATGTGCAGGAAAGCTGAGAGAATCTCCAGTTCAGAGCCCCCAGTCCCAGCAGGGGCAGGTGCCTGAGAGGATGGAGAAGAGAATTTTAGAGGTTACTTAAAGGAAGAAAGGAAAGGACCAGACTTTTGGTGCCTGCTTGTTGGTAAGCAAAAGGGAGAGAAAAGAGTCAAGATGACTACAGACAGCTCCCCAGTCACCAGGGAAAGAGGGAGGCAGCTAGCAGGCAGCTCGGACACCAGTTACCTTGGACACAAATAACCCTCAGGGACCCTGGCCCCGTCAGCGCGAGCTGCAGCCTCTTGACAGCGCCTCGGCAGCAGCCAGTGCACCCCCCTCCCTTCCCCAGGGGCTGACTTGACGCTCTGCTGGCTGCGAGCCCACCGCTCCCTCCCGCAGTCAGCTCTGCGCCAGCCAGGAGGGGAGGGAAAAGGAGGGGGCGGCCCCCGGAGCCCTGCAGGGAAGAAGGGAGGGCGAGTAGGGAGGAAGCCAGCTCTGCAGACCCTAATCGAGGAGCAAAAGAGCACAAGAGAGGGCGTGGCCGACGAAAGAGGAGGAGCCTAGCTGTGTCACCTAAGGGTGTTGGGGGAGCGGGGGGGGGGGGGGGATGCTGGATACCTTCTTTATAACCCCATGTCCCCCTCCCATTTTACAGATGTGGACACTGAGAACTAGAGCCCAGCGTTTTGCAATAAATTACCTATCTGTAGGCCCCCTCTCCCCATCCAGGAGCATCCACTTCCACCCGGTCTGGCAGGGCTGCAAAACAGAGAGCCTGGACTGCTCCCCAAACCTAGGTTCCCGTCCCCATGATGCAGGAGATAAAACACAAAACAGGGACTTCAGTTCTCTGCTGATTGAACAAGTGAAATTTCTGAGTTCTCACTTATAAAATGAGACTTGATGCCTCAAGAATGGCCCCAAAGACAGTGAAAACAGAACGGCCGGTTCAAACAAGCCTATGAGTGAAGGATCTTCTCTCTAGGGGTCTGTTTTAGTAACTGCAGGTCCGAGACTTGATTGGGGAAGCTTAAAGGTCCAGCATCCTCCAGAAAGGCAGTTGGATGCCCCCGACTTTCCACCAAGTTTTAAACTCTAGAACAGAAACGTAAACCCTCCTACCCCATCCTCCAGCCCTTAGAACTGTCACTTGGAGGCCGTCCTCCAGCCTGTCACCAGCCTGCCAAGGACCACCCCAGTCCAGCTCCGTGCTCCAGGACTTATTAGGCCTCTAACCCTATGGCAGCCGCCCTGGTCCCATGTACTAGCTAGATCCCTTACCCTCCACACCCTCTCCACCCCTCCTGCAGACCCGCGCGGCCTCTAGGGGGCACTGTTGCTCCGAACTTGGCGGGCCGCCGCCACTTCCCCCGCCCGGGCGAGCGCCGCGAGGACGCTAGGGTTCTGGGAATACTAGATGCCCCCCGGCACACGCCGCCCCCCGCCGCCGGCCCAGCCCCGGGGCTCCCGCGCTGCGCAGCCCGCTCGGTGCGGACTTGCTGCTGCCTCCCACCCCTCCCCGCACAAGGCACTTCGCGGGAAAAGGCTGGTTTTGCCTTTTTATTTTTCTTCAGAGGTTGAGGCAGACATTGGGTCCAGGCTCTACGCACGCACCTACTCGTCTGTGGCTCAGAGATGAGGGGTGGGGGGAATTAAAGAGGCTAGGAGGCTTGTTCTACCCAAGAACCTGTCAACTGCTTCCCTGTCACCCCTTTATCCTCTGCCACCCCTCCTGGTGTGACTGACAGGCATCCATCCCGCGAACCTCCTCTCCCAGAACATCGCCTGAGAGCCCCAAACCCCAGCAGGACGTGCCCTGAGGCTGTAGTGTCCGAGGGTCCTGGCCCCCATCGCCGGCCTCGCCAGCGCAGCCGCGAGGTCCGGGGTGCGTTTAGGGGATGATTCCTACTGCAAATGCCCTCGTCGCCCGGTTGAGCCGGGAAGTCCGGCTGGAGCGAAGAGCTCTAGGGGGGAAACGGAGGGAAAGCCCCATTCGAGTTCCGGCCAACGATTTTACGGGAGGAGGGGGGATGTAAAAGCCCCGAACCCACAAAGCAGACTTTTTAAAAATTCTAATTGAAACCATCTCGAAGTAAGGGCCGCCAGGAATGGGCCAGCTCCCCGCCCCCCCCCGTCCCATCCCCCTCCTCTGCTCCCCGGAGTCCGATGAAGTCATGATAACTAGACTGCAAAAAGAAAAAAGTGGAGGGTTGGTCTGGGGGGCACGGGGGTCCCGGGCTGGGGCCCCGCACGGACACAGTTTGGATACTATGGTTACGCGATCCGACCCAAACAGCGAAGACGAACAACAATAGCGGCCGCCAGAGGAGGAAATTCCTTCCGGGGTGGACGGCGCGGGGGGAGGGGCGCCTGGCTGGAACGCCGAGGCGGCGGCTGGGCCAATCAGCGCGCGGCCGCCGGCGGTTTCAAGGTGCCCCGCGCCGCCCGTTCCCCCCCCCCCCCGCACCCCCCCTCCCGCGCGCTCCGCTCGGGTGCTGGAATTGCTGAGACGTTTCCCTGCACGCGCCCGGGTAACACTGCGGGGGCTGCTGCCCAGGCCCACACCCCCAGCGCTCCCCGCACCCCTCCCGGAGCCCACCACCCGGGGCGACTGAGCGAGCGTTCCACTGCACGAGTTACTTGCACTGGAAGGTGGGGGAGATCCCTGCCAGTCAACCCCTGTCTATGGGTTGGTTCCTGCATAAGCCTGTTTTCTATTTTAAAGCATGTCTCAAGGGGGAAAAAAAGAGAGAAAGAAGAGAGTGAGAAGGTTCACCCCGGACTCTGCAAACCTGGAAAGGCTGGTCCCTGATTCCCTGATCTCAGGGTTTGTTACGTAATAAGTTGGATTGTTAATTCTGAAGGTCTTGCCCGGGCATCAGAGAAGCAGGAGGCCAAGGGCAAAACGGCCATGTAGAACCCCGCCATCACCATCAAGTTAAAATCATCTACCTACCTAGTCATAGCCAACCCAGGGGCTCCCCTCACCTGGCATCTAGATTTTTTTTTTTTTAATGTGGTAACTAGTGATGGGATTGTGCCAGCATCTCTCCCTCCAGCTGCTTCTCCCAGAGTCTGGAGTCTGCCCCAGGTTATCTTCCTTGGACTAGCTACTAAACCCGTGTCTCTCAGTATTTCTATCCTGCCGGTCTCCTCAAACATGGTATACTTACTCTGCTCTGTGAGTGAGCCTTAGACTCTCATCAGTCCCTTTTCTTTTTTAAGCTCCTGACCACGCTTTTGCTTTCGGATGCCCCCTGGGCACAGATCCTCACTCCCCACAGGAGCACATGGGTTTTTATTCATTGCATGCATAGAGATTTGCTTCTCTGGAAGGATCCAATGTTCAAAAACTGTCTCTCCCCTTCTCTCCACAGATAATGGGGATAGCCCTAGTTCCCCAGTTCCCCATGCGTCTTTTTTATAAATAAATAATGAGATTTTTTATTAATTATGCACGCACGGTATCTGCACGCAGATTGCTGTCTCCTGATGCTTAATAATAATAATAATAAGAGAAAGAGAAACACTCCACACTGGCAGGGTGGGTTTTTCCCCTGCAAGCAAACAAAAACTTCAAGGGGCCATATGTCCTCAGATGGGGGGGAGAGAGAGGAAGGCAGAAGTCGAGGAGTGCGCGTGACATGGAGGGATTAGAGGGGCTTCCTCAGAGGTTTTCAGGGCTGCTGAAGGCGGATTCCAAGTTGCCTGCTTCTCTTTCTGTAATTGAACTGCAGGTCTGAAAATTCACCAAAGTTCTCTGGAGCATCTGTGTGCTGTGCTGGCGGGATGGGCAGCTGTAAACAGGAAACCAGCAAGAAGGGAGCTGGCAGGAGCCCAGTCTCTGTCTCTGTCCGTGCCCCTCCTCAGAGCCCCCGACTCTGAGCTCTCAAAACACACTTAGCTCCTGAACACTTAAGCATCTATGTTCCTGAGATTGGCACAAAACAAGAACTGACCAAAACTTTGCAGACTGAATGCATGACATGTGAATCATGCTGTTAGAAGGGAGCCAAGGCTCAGGTACCATGCATGGAAGGTGTGGGAGCTGGAATCTATTCCTCAGAATAGGGGCTGGGGGAGGGGGTGGAGGGTCCCTAAAGTTGTCTGGCCAGGAAAGTGACACAGCAGAAGTGAATGTTAAAAGACCGAGACCAGATAGAAGAGTACAGAGCAGGGTCAGAGCCACTGAGAAGACATGAACACAGAGGAGGTACCCCACCCTCCGGCCTTGTTTCTATCTCTGTGGTTAAAGAGCCTAGGCGCGGGTGTGTGTGTGTGTGATGCTATATGTCACAGGACAACTTTCAAGAGTCAGCTGCGCGGGTGTGTGTGTGTGTGTGTGTGTGTGTGTGTGTGATGCTATATGTCACAGGACAACTTTCAAGAGTCAGCTTTCTCCTTCTACAGCCTGAGCCCCAGGTTGAGCTGTCAGTCTTGGTGATAGACACCTTTTCCTGCTGAGCCATCTTGGAGCTCTGACCCTGGAAGAAATAATAAACAAACGAACAAATGGTAGACACATAAACTTACCCATGCAATCATTTACCCAATGAGGACTTGGGGCAGAATGGAAGGCAGGATGGCCCCACCTGGAGTCCCACGTGTTAAAATGGATGTAGGATCTCAGAAAAATAACTGCAGAAAGTCCTGAGCACTTTGGCAAAGTACAGGTTCCTTGTGAAGAAAGATGCCCCAGACTTGCTTCCTACACACAGCAGTGAGGCTGAGCTGGCACCCCTGCCTGCCCCACAAGCCGCAACAGTCTTCTAAGCCAGCCTGGCTCAGACCAAGCTTCCTGACAAAAGGGTCAATTAAACCGGACTGCTGTTGTTTACACTCATATACATATACAAATACATTTACTTATGCATAGACATGTACGCACTCATTTTGTGTGTGTGTGAGGTGGTGGGTGTCATTTCTCCTGCCTGTGATAGGCCTCCCTCTCACTGCCGAGTTCAAACATAAAAAACAAAATTGCACACTGGCTGTGGTTACGACAAAGCTGTCAAGCCGGGTCTTGTTGCTGAAGCCCTGGCATCTGATGTGTAATTTGGGGAGCACTTAGCTTCCCATCCTCGCGTGAGGGGGGGTGGCCGTCTGACTTACTCTCTTTGTATCCTCCTAATTAAAAAGCACCAGGATCACTTTCCACCTGTGTTCTAGAGCCTCTCCAGTAGGAAGAGGGAGAGGCAGGCTGCAAACGCTAGAGGCTCTTAGAGCAGAAGGAGACAGCTAAGGAGTCTGACATGCTCCCACCTGTCAGAGGAGTTATGCCCTGATGTGTGACCCCGGGCAAGGCCCTCCGTTTGCCCACAAACTGGGTGAGGGAACCTGGGCGTGGACCACTGATCTTACTTGGCCTGTGACGCTAAGTCAACCTCACTGTGGACCGCTTCGCTGTGATCTGCTACGACCGACGGTGCCTCTCATCATGCTCATAGGGAACTTTCCCTAGTTCCAGTTTCAGGCCAAGATCCTGTAAGCAAGGGGGGGGGGGTCTACAAAGCAAAGGTTCCTAAGTTAGGCACGTTCCATAGCTGATAAGCGCTGTTCCTCATACGTACACACACAGCAAAACACACATCACAGACTGTCCGGTCTGAGAGGTCAGATGGCCTTGCTTGCATAAGATAGAGGCAAATCAACTCTCAGCTGTTATGTACCCAGCCCCTATTTGAATGCCTTAAGTAGCCGAGAGCTCATTACCACAGTATATCCTAATTGCTTTGACTATCAAGAGTCCTGAAACACTTCCACCATGTTCTGAATTGAACTCCTGGTGCTCCCAACAGACCAGTTCATTTCCCTTTGTTCAGGGGTCCTGACTCCAAGAAATGGCACCCCAAACTGGAAGCTTGGAGCTAATCCTTCACTTCCTGGTCACCCTACAGCCAGCCAATCCAAGTCCTGGAATTCTGCTCTCAGGCTGACTCCCCAGTAAGCTAGCTTCTACCTCTATCCTACAGCTTCATCATGTCATCTGTTTGGGTACAGCTGCTTCCTAGCTACCTCTTATTGCTGCCTGCCTGGTCTCTTCTAAATTCTGCTCATAAGCCCTATCCCTGAACACAGGAATACTTTTAATAAGCCATGACCTGCCCATATAATGAGTCTGAATTCCTTAGGACTTACCTAAGACATTTTGGGCCCTGGTCACACACACACTCACACACATATGCACACACACATGTGCACACACATACACCTACATGTGCACACACATACACCTACATATGCACACATTTACATACACACCATATGTTCATACACGTATGTACACACACATATATGTATACATATGCATACACATATGCGCACATCTTCACACACACTCACATACACACAGGAGCTGTGCACTATTCATCACTCCGAACTTCCACTCCAATAGAAGCAGAGACAGAGGGACTGCCATGAATTGGAGCTCAGCCTCTGTTACACAGTGCTGGCCTATTAAGTCAGTTTAGGCTACAGAGAAGGAGGTGGAAGAGGAAAAAGGGGCCACCAGAGTTGTTAAGATGGTAACACAGCGGGAGAAGGTGGGGGGGGGGGTTGTCCCAATTGCAGGAAATGGATTCTTGTCCCCTAAATAATTTGTTCCTTCATGCCTCTGAGTCTTTACATACGCTGTATCTTCTACCTAAGATGAGGAACTAAAACAGATGGCTCAGCAGTAAAGAGTGGTGACTGCTCTTCCAAAGGTCTTGAGTTCAATTCCCACCACCCACACAGTGCCTCACAACCTAGTCCCATGAGAAGCAATGCCCTCTTCTGGTGTGCAAATGTGCATGCAGGTAAAACATCCATATACATAAATAAATCTTTTTAAAAAGATGCTCAGGCCTGGGCAGTGGTGGCACACACCTTTAATCCCAGCACTTGGGAGGCAGAGGCAGGTGGATTTCTGAGTTCGAAGCCAGCCTGGTCTACAAAGTGAGTTCCAGGACAGCCAGGGCTACACAGAGAAACCCTGTCTCGAAAAAACAAACAAACAAAAAAAGATGTTCAGGGGCTGGAGAGATGGCTCAGGGAGTAAGAGCCGCCGACTGCTCTTCCAAAGGTCCTGAGTTCAATGACATGGTGGGTCAAAACTACCTGTAATGAGATCTGATGTCCTCTTCTGGTGCATCTGAAGACAGCTACAGTGTACTTATGTATACTAATAAATTAATTAAAAAAAAAAAAGATGCTCAGTACTTAAGAGCACTGTCTGATCTTCCAGAGGTCCTGAGTTCAATTCCCAGCAACCACACGGTGGCTCACAACCATCTGTAATGGTATCTGATGCCCTCTACTGGTGTGTCTGAAGACAGCTACAGTGTACTCATATACATAAAAATAAACAAATCTTTGTTTTTTAATGTAGTTATCATGGCAGACATGGTAGCACACACATGTAATCCCCAAGCTGAGGCAGGAGGATCAAGATTTCCAGGCCAGCCGGGTATTGGTGGCGCACGCCTTTAATCCCAGCACTTAGGAGGCAGAAGCAGGCGGATTTCTGAGTTCGAGGCCAGCCTGGTCTACAAAGTAAGTTCCAGTACAGCCAGGGCTGTACAGAGAAACCCTGTCTCAAAAAAAAAAAAAAAAAGATTTCCGGGCCAGCCTGGAGGTGACAGTACATGACCCAGTTATACAGAGAAACCCTGTCTTGAAAAAGCAAAACGAAACTAACACAAACAAAAAGATTTCCAGGCAAGTCTAAACTCCAATACAAAACAAACAAACAAATAAAACAAAACCAACTAAACCAAACCAAACAAACAAAAAAACTAGGCCAGGCCCAGTCTCACAACCCTGTGACCCTACCTGCTCAAGAGGCAACAGTTAAAGCGTCCCAAGTCAAGCCAACGTAGGAGACACTAACTGACTGCAAATGTTTTAAACCGAGAGTTAGGGATATAGAGGGTACATAGAGCAGCCGCAGACTTCAGTAACACTCACAAGCTAATAATGAAAAGTCCCCAGAATGTACCAATGCATGCCTATAAGCCCAGCACTTGGAGTCAGGATCAGGAGTTCAGGGCTAACCTTGGCTACATGAAACTGCTTCCAAAAAAAAAAAAAAAAAAAAAATGTACTATGCCTGTCAATAGTCAATCATGTGTTATCACATGTTAGGGGGGCCTCATGGGAGCCCTGCCTCTCCTTTCTGAACTATTGGTAATCAATGGATTTGTGGGACGACAGTCAATGCTCTCACATGTGTTCCAAACATTAAGCCCACACGCAGTCCTGGTTAACATCAGTGAGTCACAAAGCAAAAGGCTAAGGCTGTGAGAAGACCTGTTGAGGAAGGGGGTGTGTCAGGGGTAGGAGAAAGATAAGAGCGTGAGGAATGAGGACATCTATGTGTATCAAACTGCCAAAGAGCAAATTTAATTCATGAAAGGAAAGTGGATAATCCAAAAATGAATTCATTAAATACAGTTAACTATAAAATCAAATGGGTGTGGCTCACCTTTCTGACTTGCGTATGTGACGTTGGGACACCACAGCAAGGAGCACAGGCATGAAAACAAGAACTTATAGGCAACTGGGGTTACCAGAGAGATAGTTCAGTGGCCAAAGCACAGACTACTCTTCCAGAGGACTTGGGTTCAAATCACAGTACCCCCATGGCAGCTAGATGTCTGTAACTCTAGTTCCAAAGGTTCCAATGCCCTCTGAGTTCATAAGCACTGCACACATATGGAGCTCAGATAGACATGCAGGCAAAAACACCAGTACATATAGAATAATTAAAAAAAAAAAAAGCCAGGCATGGGGTGCATAACTTTAATCCCAGCACTCTAGAGACAGAGGCAGGTGGATCTCTGTGAATTCAAGGCTAGCCTGGCCTACAGAGTGAATTCTAGGACAGACAGAACTATACAGAGAAGCCCTGTCTTCAAAAAAGTTAAAGAAGGAGGAAGAGGAAGAAGAGGAGAAGAGGGAGAAGAAGAAGGAGGAGGTGGTGGAGGAAGAAGAAGAGGAGGAGGAGGAGGAGGAGGAGAAGGAGGAGGAAGAAGAAGAAGAAGAAGAAGAAGAAGAAGAAGAAGAAGAAGAAGAAGAAGAAGAAAGAAGGAGGAGAAGAAAGAAGGAGGAGAAGAAGAAGATAATAATAATAATACAGGAGTCATAGCCAGTGACTCCAACACTTGGAAGGCAGAAACAGAGGCAGAGGAATTGCCATGAATTGGAGACCAGCCTGGATTCTATAGTGAGCTCAGGACAGCTTACAATATTGAGGAGGAGGAGAAGAGGGACCACCACTGTTAAAATGGTACTAGGCAAGAGAAAGGATGTGTCTGTGGCTAGCTGGAATCAGGTTATCACTAGGGGAGGCCTTCTCCTGTAGGCTGGCCAACACCAGTCCACACCAGGTTCCCAGGATAGCTGCATACCTTCAGCAGCACCTGGGTTCCAGTGGCTCGCAATGACTAGTGATGGCTGAATTAAGAAGTATCAAGAAGGTCACTTGGTCACTTTTCTCTGGAAAGCTGTCCCGACTATTCTAACCGCTGCCCAGTCTTGGTCTGACCCTCCCCAGGGTCCCTGCCCTCTCTGCTTTCTGGTCACAGCATCAGCCTGCAGGTTCCTAGTGGTGCCTTTGACAGGCAGGACAATGGGCTTCCTTCCCAGACTCCACCTTCAGGGGAATCAGCCTTGCTGCCTTAGGGTTTTGCCCCAGTGTTTGAAACAAGGAAGACATTCGGTAAATGTTTGTAAAAAGGGGAGAGAATTCCTTCATTCAACAAACATTTATTGACCTTTTCAACTGCAGCCCTCAACAGCCCCACATGTTCTTAGGCTGCCTCTCTCCATCCCTGTAGATGTACTGGAAAGGGTTAGTATGCCTAGCTTCATCACTAAGACCAGGTGGTAATTATGAACATTATCTGAGACAGGTCCCCACATAGCCTCACGCTTGTACCTTGAGGAACTCAAGATTCAGAGAGAGGAGGAAATAATTTGCCTAAGGTCACACGGACGGTCTAGTTGAGGCTGACCTTCACCAACCCATTCTCCAGTTCCCAGACCTACTGCCTGAGACAGGGTTGGTCCAGGGTTTTCTTGGGACAGTCCCAGTGGAAGAAATCCTCCCAGTTCCCTTTGCCTGGATCGCCAGCCTGCCCTTCAATGCCTCTTCAGTTGTGAGACAGCCAAGTCCAGCTTGTTCACAGCCCAGCAGCTGTGAGCCCCTTACCCCTTATCCCCTCCCGGTGCTGCCTTGGGCTGAGCACCCCACCCCCAGTACCCCCAGAGGCCCCATTTGGGGAAAGGGAGGAGGGAGGAAAAGAGAAACCCACGGGGCCTCCAGGGCACAGCCCTTGAGGAGCCCCGGTGTTTGGTTTCAATTAGGAGGAGAAATTCCAGGAAGCCAGGCCAGTGCTGGGGGGAGGGGGTGTGCAGAGCAGGGTTTAGAAAGAGGAGGCTCCTGGAATCCAGCCTCCGGAAGAGGCTCCCAGAGGGCTGAGCTCAGGGCCAGTTGGGGAGCTGTGTGACCTGTAGGGCCAGGCTCCTGTCCCAGGTCGGTGTGTACCTTCAGAGTGGCTAAGAAGTGGGCCAGGTGCCTGTTATCCTATAGATTCTCAAGACTCAGGGAACAGGGGCCAGCATTGCCTCGCTCCTGTTCTTGCTAACATTGTTCTGGAAATTCCAGCTTGGGGTGGGGAGGGCGCCTGATGACAACGCAGTCAGCCACATACCGAGATGGCCTTAGCCAGGAGTCGAGCCAGCCCAGGAGCCCCAGGTGCAAACACAACAACAGCTATGCAGGATAGTCCCCTGGAGACAGATGGAGCACCCAGGAGCAGGGAGTTGAGAAGCCAAGAGGAGAACGGATGCCCCTGTCCTGTTCACCCTGCCCACCTTGGCACACTGCCTCTGCTACTTGGCACCCAGCAAGCGCTGGGTAGAGTCTTGCCACATTGATGGCGATGAGCTCTGTTGGGAAATTTCAAAGGAAGTTTCTTAGAAAAGGGTTGTATCTAAGTGAGAAACAGGTAAGGATCAGCCCGTAGCACAGCGGGCACCTCACAGTGTGCTGACAGAAGTTGGGACATTACCCTGCAAGCCATAGGGATCTCCTAAGAGAAAACCAGGGGACCATTCAAGCAAAGACCTATAGTTCGCAGCAGTATTAGGGAAGCAGAGCTGGCTTCATGACAGAGCTCACTCTTGGCTGCCAGGTCCCCAGCTGTCCACTCAATGTCGCTTCTTTTCTGCCAGTCCCTGCCACTGTCAGAAATCTTGGCTGCTTGGGGTCTGTCACTTCAGTGCTGAGTGACTCTGGGTTACATGCCCTAGACCAGAAGGCAGACCAACAGATCTTCCCAGGTGTGGCACAGGCTATGAGTGGGATGGGGCAGTGAGGTTCCAAAGTTCACAGACCAAGCCATAGAAAAACGGAGCCTCTGCCCTGTTGTCATGGTGGCAAACATCTTTAATCCCAGCATCCAGGAGGCAGAGGCTGGTGACCTCTGTGAATTCAAGACTGAAAAAAAAAAAAAAAAAAAAAAAGCCGGGCGTTGTGGTGCATACCTTTAATCTCAGGAGGCAGAGGCAGGCAGATTTCTGAGTTCGAGGCCAGCCTGGTCTGCAAAGTGAGTTCCAGGACAGCCAGGGCTATACAGAGAAACCCTGTCTTGGAAAAAAAAAAAAAAAAAAAAAAAAAGCCACCATGTGGTTTTTGGGAATTGAACTCAGGACCTCTGGAAGAGCAGTTGGTGCTCTTAACCACTGAGCCATCATCTCTCCAGCACACCCTCCTCTGCTTTAGATTTATTTTTATTTCCTGTGCATTTTTGTTTTGCCTGCAGGTATGTCTGTGTGAGAACGCCAGATCCTCTGAAACTGGAGTTCCAGACAGCTGTGAGCTGCCATGCAGGTTCTGAGAATCGAACCTGGGTCCTGTGGAAGAGCAGCCGGTACTCTTAGCTTCTGAGTCATCTCTCCAACCCTCTTTTGTTTAGTTTTAATTTTTATTTGGGGTTTGGAGATATACCCTTGTGGAGGTCAGAGGACAACTTTCAAGGGTTAGTTCTGTCCTACATTCAGGATTCAAACTCAGGAGGTCAAGCATAGACAGCAAACAGTTTTACCTGAAGAGCTATCTGCCCCCCTTGTTTTGTTTTGGTTTTTTGTTGTTGTTGTTGTTGTTGTTGTTGTTGTTTTTTAAGACAGAGATGGGGGTTGGGGGGGCTGGTGAGATGGCTCATTGGGTAAGAGCACCCAACTACTCTTCCAGGCTGCTCTTCCGAAGGTCCGGAGTTCAAATTCCAGCAACCACATAGTGGCTCACAACCATCCGTAACAAGATCTGACGCCCTCTTCTGGAGTGTCTGAAGACAGCTACAGTGTACTTACATATAAATAAATAAATCTTTAAAAAAAAAAAAAAAAGACAGAGATAGGGTTTCTCCAGGTTGCCTTGGCCATCCTGGAACTAATGCTGTAGTCCAGGCTGGTCTTGAATTCATGGAGATGCACCTGCCTCTGCCTTCTGAGTGCTGGAATTTAAAGTGTGCACCACCACGTGGCTCAGCTCAAGTTCCTTTAGGTTGTGTCTTCAATTAACAAAGGCTCAGTTTAAGGCTGGTGTGAGGGTTGATATGTCTCTTAAAACCTTTATATTTATTGTAAGACAGTCCTGTTTATATCTGCAGCCAGCCTTGAACACTCAACCTCCTGAGTGCCAGGGTTACAGGCATTTGCCACCACACCTGGTGTTAATGCCTTTCTTAACCTGGTAAATCTGCCTGTGTGGCAGAGAGAGAGTCCTAGCAGACAGAGACATCTAAGCTAGAATTGGTTCGTCTTCCTTGCATTTATTTTTATCTCTGCCTTCTGTTTTTTGGAAAGTCATGCTGGTTTTCCATTTCGAGTCCTGATGCAGTTTCCTTGTTAAATAAAGTTTTGCAAAACTGAACTAATTCAAAAGAAAACACTAAGTCACCATGCATGGTAGCCTGAGCCTAAGAATCCCAGCTAGTCAGTATGCTGAGCCTACGAGTTCAAGGCCAGCCTCTGGGACAGAGTGAAATGGAAGGAAGAAGGAAGGTAGATAAGAAGGGAGGGGACTTACTAAGTAGACTCTAAATAGATGTGACAAAACCCCAGAGAAACCCTAGGTGGTAGGGCAGCCTGTTATCCTACCACTAGGGAGATAGAAACAGGAGAAGCAGATGGTCACATCCATTCAGTTTGTCTTTTGATATTTTGAGACATGTAGCCCTGGCTATCTTGGAGCTCTATGTAGACCAGGCTGGCTCAAATGACAGAGGTCTACCTGCTTCTGTCACCACATACTACTCATATGCCTGGCTCCAAGTCAGTATTTCTTTGTGTAGCCATGGCTGTTCCTGGAACTAGCTCTTTAGTCCAGGTGGCCCTCAAAATCACAAAAATCCTCCTGCCTCTGCCACCTGAGTGCTGGAATTAAAAGCGTGTACTATCACCGCCTGGCTTCAAGTTGGAGGCCAGCTTGGGCTACTTGAAATTCTGTCTCAAAAAAATAAACAAGGGCTAGGGAGATGGCTTGGTGGGTGAGCACTTGCTATGCAGACATGAGGACTGGAGTCAGATTCCCCAGAAGTCGTGCAAAGCCAGATGAGGTACCATATATCTGTAACCCCAGTATGCCTATGCAAGATAGATGCACATACGCTGGCTGGCCCGGTTCATGCAGTGACAAATAGGAGAGTCTGTTTCAAGCATGTGGGAAGGGGAAGATGGATACTAAACTTGCCCTCTGACTTCCATATGTACTCTATAGCACATGTGTGTCCACAATCACAGATTCTTATACTGTCTCTCTAGTCCCAAATTCAATTATTCCATTGGAAATGGACTTGGAGCCCAAGTGCTGTGGTCTGTGCAGAAGCAGGGACGAGAGTACCCAGGGCCTTTAATGGTGGACTGAGTCCTATTTCCCAAAGAGTGGCTCTTGGCAACTTCAAGGCCATCTGCTTGACCTTTGCTGCCTCTATGTGAAGGAACATGACGGAGAAACCCCCAGCTGGAGTAGCTGAGCAAGAAACCTAGTCATCCCTTTTTTCCAGGGCTGGGCTCGAACCCATAGCTTTGTGCAAGCTGAGCAAGCACTCTGCCACTGAGTCATATCCCAGCTATGCCGATCAATCTCTTCTGGATGGTTCTGGGACAGACTCTAGGGAGAGAACTCTGGGACTAGAGACGGTGGAGAGGAGTTGTCTGTGGGGGGGGGGGGGGCGGGGGGGGCGGGGGGGAGGGCCTGGGCAAACCCATTGATCTTAGCCCATTCAGGAGAAATACTAATGAAGGCAAAAACTCAAAGAGATGCCTTCCTCCCAACTGTGATGGTGCCTCACCCGGGCATCATTGAAGAACTCAAACTCATCTATGGTTCCAGTCTCCTTGGCTGGTTCCTGCTCCTTCCTCAAGATTCTCATCGTCCTTCCTGGCACTTGCCCTCCCAACCTGGGCTGAAATCCTTGTCTCCTCAGCATTCCAATCCCAGGCACCCACATCATCACTGGGTTTGTGGATCCATTGTCCCCAGGGATAGGGGTTTAGACAGTGCTCAGTACAGTTCTGCCAGTGCTCAGTACTGTTCTGCAGAATTGAAGAGGGCACACTCAGGGGATATTGTGGTGGCCTTAGTTTAATTCCTCTGAGAACTGTCACAAGTTCCTCTTTCTATAGGTCAGGTATCTACTAAGAGATGTCAGAAACCAGGGAAAACAGAGGGTTTTTTTTTTTTAAGATTTATTTATTATTATATGTAAGTACACTGTAGCTGTCTTTAGACACATCAGAAGAGAGCATCAGATCTCATTACGGATGGTTGTGAGCCACCATGTGGTTGCTGGGATTTGAACTCAGGACCTTCAGGAGAGCAGTCAGTGCTTTTAACTGCTGAGCCATTTCTCCAGCCTGAAAACAGAGATTTTACACCAGCTAATGGGCTTCAAATCCTGGTTAATGTCCAACTGGAGTGGGTAGTTGATTTGGCTGGGCTCCTCCTGTGTATTAAACAGCTCTCCTAACCCCTACCACAGTGGCGGACAGGGGACAGGATATAATGGGTGAAAGGTGACATCAAGTGAGAGCAGCCATATCTGCAACTCAGGTACACACTTGCTAATTAAATTATGCAAATGTTCCAGGTACAGAAAGAACAGGAAGCCTAGACACTTATTGACAAGTTTGTCCAAGACTTAGATAAAGTACTATTCTTTGTCCTGGGCTTTGAAGCTTAAAGGACT
Source organism: Mus musculus (assembly GCF_000001635.26). Taxonomy (NCBI): domain Eukaryota; kingdom Metazoa; phylum Chordata; class Mammalia; order Rodentia; family Muridae; genus Mus; species Mus musculus. The sequence goes on from NC_000070.6 coordinate 106,852,964, forward strand.
CCCCCATCCCATGAGTTAGCCACAACACTGAAGAAATAAAGAGTAGTTAGAGAAAAAGGAGATGAAGAGACTGAAACGAGAGAAAGAGACAAAGAGAGATTGATTCCAGACTCTTTATGAAGAATGAGGAATTCTAACCGGGTGTGGTGGCGCACGCCTTTAATCCCAGCACTTGGGAGGCAGGCGATTTCTGAGTTCGAGTTCAGCCTGGTCTACAAAGTGAGTTCCAGGACAGCCAGGGCTATACAGAGAAACCCTGTCTCAAAAAAACAAAAAACAAAACAAAACAAAACAAAACAAAACAAAACAAAACAAAAAAAAGAATGAGGAATTTTATTTTTCGTTTTTGTTTTGTTTGTTAGTTGGTTGGTTGGTTTTTGGAGACAGGGTTTCTCTGTGTAGCTCTGGCTGTCCTGGAACTCACTCTGTAGACCAGGCTGGCCTCGAACTCAGAAATCCTGTCTCTGCCTTCCAAGTGCTGGGATTAATGGTGTGCACCACCACTGCCCAGTCTATTTTTCATCTTGAGACGGGGACTCGCTCACTATGTAGCCTAGGCTATCCTAGAACTCTGTTAGCCTCCCTGCAGCCACAGGTTCTCGTGTGCCTGGGATTCCAGACTTAGGTCACCATGTTTGGTTGATTTGAAAAGTTCACAATACACACTGCAAGGGAACTAACTGCAGGCTGTGTAGAGGCCAGAGCACATCTGCTTTTAGACCTACTAGCAAGGGCCGGGTAATTGCTGTAAGATCTCTACCTTCCCTGTATGTCCCTGAGAGGGGACCTATGGCAGCTCCCAGAGGGGTCAGGACTGATGACGCCATGACCATACCCACTGAAACGCTGCTGCTCACTCTTTGATTCTGCAGGGCTAGACTGAGACGCTGTGCTGTGTACTGAAACGTAGCTCAGTAGAACACACTTACCCAGTACCCACAAAGCCCTCGGTTCCATCCCAGCATGGGAAGATGAAGAAATGCTTGTTTAGCATTCAGAAGTTCCTAGACTTGATCCTCATAACCAAAGGACAATTTCTAGTCCAGGATTTGACTAAAGGTATACAATGACCTAGAAGAATAGAGGGCCCCTGCCTCCTGAGTCAAAAGGTCACTGGTTTGTCTTTCTGTGACCAAGCCCAAATCATAACCATTTTTCTCCCTAAGCCTGCTCCCTTTGTGCTGGAAGTGAGCCTCACTTTTTTTCTTCGTGAGTGGGGGACCACCCCCCACCCCCGCCCCATACTTGGGTTTGTGTCCAACAGGCTGGGCCCAAGGCCAAGCAACCCCTCCCTCTCTCTCCAATGCCTGTCTCCACTCCCCCCACCCCCCACCCCCAAAGCAGGTCCTCTACCCTCCTGCATCCTTGACCTCCGGCAGGCAGGCCAAATTGAAAAACAAGCCCTTTTCCTAGGCCAGAGGCAAAGGAGGAGGCTAAGCCCAATTCTGGGTCAGAGCACTTTGCCCTGCTCTTCCTCCCTCGCTCCTGTTGTCAAAAACTAGACCTTGGGGGGAAGCTGGAGAGGGAGAGCTGCGAGTGCAGCTGAGGGGGTGGGGAGGGAAAGAGAAGTGAGGGAATATATAGGGGGATGGGAAGAGAAAACAGAGCTGGGGTGTGTGTGTGTACGGCTGTGTGTGACTACAGGACTGTGCAAGAGACTGTGTGTGTGTGTGTGTGTGTGTGTGTGTGTGTGTGTGTGTGCCCGCGCAGGCTCGAGAGTGCCCTGCTCCTGCAGCAAGCTGTACCTTAAAGGCATAGCCCCTCCTCTTGAATCCCCAATCTCCATCCATCTCAGCCAGAAGTACCTCTTGTCATCAGCTGGGACCAGCGCCCACTGGTCCCCAGTGCCTACAGCACCTAGGAAGGAAAGGCTGCCTCCTCAGATCCCCCTCACTAGCTGCAGGCAGGGATGTGGAACGCTCGGGAAGGAGAAGCGACAGACAGAGCTGGAGTACCCTAAGAAGGGAGGTGGGGAGGAGCCCAGCTCTTCCCTCGCCAGGGCTGAATTGGGAAGATCCCACCTCTTTCCGAAGCTGACAGAGCCAAAAATGTCACCATCACTGATGAAGACGGGGAGGAGCAGGGCAGGACAGCTACCATGTCTCTGAGGCAGCCTGAGCCGCGGCCTCAGCTCTGTGCCCTCAAGCAACCTTCTTGCTTCCTTGGCAGCTGGAACTTTGGGATGTCTTCTCAACTGCAGCTTCCACTACCCCCACCCCAGCAGAGGGTAAGGGGGTGGTGCACTGGAGGCCAGCCTTACTCTGCTCTAGCTCCTCCCCACTATGTGACCCTAGGCAGGTCCCTCACTGGTACTCTCTGGGCTGGGGTTGCTTGTTTGTGTAAAGGAGACACTGACTGCTCAGAGGCTACCAGCTTTCAGCAACGCTGCCTGGTTCTCAGCCTTACAGAGGGTATCATTTGATGAGACAATACCTCCGTGTGTGAGAAATTACCCTGCACTAGCCTTCAACCCTTCAAGCTGTATACCTGGGGCTACAAAAAATATTGTGCAGCCCTTGATTGTTCGCTTTTGTTTTGAGATGCCCGCCAACAACTATCTAGTTAAGAATGCCTTCAGTATAGGTGTGGCATACACCATTAGTCCCAGCACTAGGAAGGCAGAGGCAGAAGGATCTCTGTGAGGTCGAGGCCAGTCTGGTCTACGTGGTGAGTTCCAGGCCAGCCAGAGTGTGACCCTGTCTCAAAAACAAAAGGGCCAGGGAGTAGTGCGCAAGTGTGAAGAGAGTGTCCAAAGAATCCAGCTAGGGAAACTGAGGCTACGGAAGATGGTGAGCGGAAAGAGCTGCCCAGAGAACCAGAGGTCATTGCAGGTAGATACTGGCTACAGCTCCAGGTCCAAGTCTCCTAACTGAAGGAGGAGGAGCAGCAGGGGAGCTGGCAACGACCCCGCAGGCCCCTCCCGAACCCTCCCCCAAGCCCGCACACTGTCCAGCCACCTGCTCCCCCGCCCACAAGGGCGGGACAGCCACCCCAGTTCCCATGGCAACACGCGCCCCGGTGGGCCCCAGCATCCCTGCTACAGCGCAGTCCATCTGGCCCCCAGCCCACCCCAGCTGGGCGACCCTAGGCGTGCTCTCCGGGGGATCCGGCTGCTCTCTGGGGGTCACTGTAGCCCCGCGGCGACCAGAGCCCAGAGCAAGAGCTCCAGGTGCCCGCACCTCCCGGTACCATGGCCAAAAGTGGCTGCTGGGCTCAAGAAGTGGATCAGAAACCACCTGCCTTCCTGAATCTACCTGCGGTGCAGAAGGCAGAAAGACCCCCCCACAAAACCAGTCCGATGTTGCAGGAAGGCAGCATGGAACAGCTCAGTACTGCTCCAGAGGCCAGCCTTTTCGAGACAGCAGGCTTGGGTTCCAGTCCCCAAAAAAGTGTGAACTTAGTCGGCTACTAAGTGAAACAATGGTGACCATAGAATCTGCCTCCGGAATAGTTGTAGGGAGTAAGTGGATCTATACAGAAAAAATGAATGGAGGTAGAATTAGTAAATATACCAGCCACTATTTTGAGGGAAGGCTACCAGTGGGCAGAACAGGCCAAAATGGAATGGTCTTAGCCCAGCCTGGAGCAATGTGGGTTGGACCTTAGAAATAATAACCAGAAATCAAAGCAAAAGGGGACATCATCGTGGGCAAAGATAAGGAGGTGAAAACCTGGGAGGCAGATTGTGGGGAGACTATTCCCACCCTGGTTTGGCAGCTGGGGAGGGAAGCACTTGGATTGTGTAATAGTGAAAGGGACCAGGAGCCAGAGCTTCTAAAGGACTTGGGAGGAAGGAAGAGTGTCCTGTGGTTTTACGGTGGAATAGCTTCAGTAAGTTAGTGGTCCTGGAAGACAAGGCTCAAGCAAGGCAGGTCCAGGGAAGGGGCAGATTCTAGGACTGTCCATACAATGAACCACAGCAGGGCAGTGACCTATGGGTTATGGGTGTGCAGAGGCTTTGGTTGGCTACTGGGAGCACTGCAGGGCAGCGAAAGGAGCATAATGAGGGTGAGCAGGAGATGAAGTTCTGACTTTGAGAAGCAATTGTGTGGTGTGTGTGCTGGCCAGTTTGAAAAAACTATGGAGCTAAGAGGCCTGTGCTGCAGAAAATAGAGGGGACAGCCAGGCCACAGGGGCTGGATGGTAATCAATGAACTAGAGCTATCCCAGAGTCTGCAGGTGTAGGTGCCCCTACAGAGTACCAGCTCCCTTCAGAGAACAGACTCACTCGTCCTGCATAAGTGTGCTTGCATGGACACCCAGTGGAAGCAGAGATAGAGACTTAGGGCTTGAGAAATGGCTTAGCAGTTAGGATCATTCTCATTCGACAATCTTACATAGGACCAGGGCTTGATTCCCAGCACCCACATGGCAACTAACAACCATCTGTGACTTCAGGTCCAGGGGATTAGCACATGCATCCATGAAGACAAAACACTCAACAAAGAAATCTTGAATAAACCAACAAAAGGCCACCGGGTGGTGATGGCACACACCTTTAATCTCAGCACTCTGGAGGCAGAGACAGGTGGCCAGCCTGGTCTAAGGAGTAAGTTCCAAGACAGCCAAGACTACACAGAGAAACCCCATCTCAAAAAATAAGCAAAGCTGGGCATGGTGGTACACGCCTTTAATCCCAGCACTCAGGAGGCAGAGGCAGGCAGATTTCTGAGTTCAAGGCCAGCCTGGTCTACAAAGTGAGTTCCAGGACAGCCAGGGCTACACAGAGAAAATCCTGTCTCGAAAAACAAAAACAAAAACAAAAAAAAACCAACAACAACAAAAAAGCAAAACCAGCCAACCACCTCCAGGATTCCAAGCTACATTCTACACATGCTGTGATCTCTTTTGCAGCTGATGGAGATGTTAGGGGGTTGCTGGGTGGGAAGGAGCAGAGATAACTCAGAGGTGGTTGTTTAGCTGACTGATCTTTCATGAGGTCTCAGTGTCCTCCTAGAAACACTGTCACTGGAGAGTGACTCAAATCCAGGAGTGAACACTAAGCCCCTAAGCGTGTTTTCTAAGCATATGGAGCAGTTTTGTTTTTTTTTAAAGATTTATTTATTTATTATATGTAAGTACACTGTAGCTGTCTTCAGACACACCAGAAGAGGGCATCAGATCTCATTACGGATGGTTGTGAGATATGGAGCAGTTTTATAGCGCGTGCCTAGGGATGTACAGGCAAAAGTAGCTCCAACTGCCGCTCCCTGGACACTTCTTGGGCAGGCGCTCTACCAAGTATAGAATTCCAGAGCCCCGGTACCTAGAGAGTGATCTGGAACAAGAGCTTAATAAGCTCAGAGGACATGTTCCCTTGTGCCCCGTCCCCCTCCCATTGGAAAATGGTTTAGGAGACCCCTACATTATAATGTTCAGAGTGAAGAGTAAATCCAAGTGCCTGGGGCAGACTCCCTGCCTCTGTTCCCATCAGAGCTCTTGCTTTTCCAAGAAACATACCAGAGTCTGAAGCCTTTGTCCCTCTGATCCATGACCAGCAAAGGACATCTCGGATCTTGCCTGCAGGCGTAGCCGGAGTCGGCAGGCGCAGGGAGAGAGGAATTCTAAAGCCTCCTCCCACTCAGCCACCTCGTGGACTATCACACTGCCACGTGTGCCAGCCCTCAGCTGCCCCGAGAGCTGTCACTGTGGAAACAAGGAGAGTGTAGTAGATTGCTGTCTGTACTCCCCGCATTCAAGAAGGCAAGGCAGAGCTGGGTGTGGTGGCGCACTCCTTTAATCCCAGCACTTGGGAGGCAGAGGCAGGCGGATTTCTGAGTTCGAGGCCAGCCTGGTCTACAGAGTGAGTTCCAGGACAGCCAGGGCTATACAGAGAAACCCTGTCTCAAAAAACCAAAAAAAAAAAAAAAGAAGAAGAAGAAGGTGAGGCAGGAGGTGAGGACATCCTTGAGACTTTGCCTAAATAAATAAAAATATTTGGGCTGAAGAGATGGCTCAGTGCTTATGAGCACTGACAGTAGAGGGCCCAGGTTCGGTTCCCAACACCCATGTGGTGGTTCACAACTATAACTCCAGTTCCACAGGATCCAACCTGCCCTGGTATATGAGCAACAGGCACACATGCAGTGTACATACATGTGCAGACAAACACCCAAACACATTAAATTAAAAACAAAACAAAAAAACAGAACTCACATGATGGCTCCTTGGGTATGATCTCTTGCTGCCAGGCCTGACAACCTGGTTGTGATCCCCAGGGAGAGGAAGAACCGGTTTCCAGCAAGTGAATTCTTCAGGAGCAAACAGCAGCATTTCCCCACTCCCAACAATAAACAGTGAGAAATAGTTGTTGTTGTTGTTGTTGTTTTTATTTAAAAGGAAAAAAAGAAGGAGGAAACAGGCTCATGGAAGGCTAAGGAGGCGTAGGCTTCCTAACAGTACAGCAACTCAGCTCCTTTGTAGCCTCAGAACTCTCCTGAGCCACTGGTGAGGGCCTGGAACCTGGGGGGGGGGGGGGGGAACGACAAAAAAAAAAAACAACAAAAAAACCCCACAACAAACTGTAGCTTATTCAGAGACCATCAGATAGAAGGAGAGTGAAGGAATTTGACTGTGGACCCTTAAAGCCCAGGGCTAGACCCAGAACAAACAGGTCCTCACTTCTGTCTAGCTTAGAGGAGCTGAGGCTAGCAGGAAGCCTGGGCTGGCCAGCTCCAGTGAGGGCCTTGGAATGTGAGGAATGTCCAACCCCAGGGCTGGGTGTGGACAAGGTGACCTCTGGGAGATAAAGTCAAATTCCAGTACTGAGAAGTAAGGTCTCAGAAAGCAGCAGAAACTGGCCAGGGGAGCTACAGGCAGGGACTGGGGTGGGAAGCAGAGTCTGTCTGGCTCCAAACCCCTTCCAGACATAGTTATTAGAGCTGAGGTCTGCAGTAGGGTGCTGGGGAAGACAAGGTAACACTCCAGCTCCTGCTGTTAGGACACTAGGTCTGTCCTCCCTACTCTGCCTTGACGCAACATCAGCTGCATTCCTTGGACTCTGTCCCCAAGCTCTCCCTGATCACCTGCCTGTTGCCCCTCAGAAAATTCTGGAGAACTTCAGCCACTGTCACTTAGAATTACGGTCACCGCATTCTCTGCTCACCTCCAAGCCGCCTTCCAGGAAATGCTACCTCCATACCCCTATCTGAGCACTCTGAGCCGAGCCTCTCCACTCTTACCCTGTGTCCACACACTGTGTCTTGGTGTCTCTGGGACCTCTCCTCTGGCCACCACCATGCCTCAGTCCCTCTGTTCCTGCTCAGAGAACTGCTAGTACATTCCCCGAGAGTCACAGAATGAGAGGTAATTTGCCAATGATCACCCGGACGGTGGGAAAATTAAATATAAAATGAAATTTCAGTGGAGCTGGGGAGATGGCTCAGCAGATAAAGGTCCCTGCCTCCAAGGCTAATGACCGGAGGTCAAGCTCTGGAACCCACAGGGATGGGAGCAGAGAAGCAACTCCCACAAATTGCCCTTTCATATCCACGTGTGTAGCATGGCTTGAGCATGCACACACACACACACACACACACACACACACACACACGCACATTAACACGCACATGCACATGCACACCATAGTAATCAGAGCACTAATTGCTCTCCCAGAAGACCTGGGTTTGAGTCCACATGGTAGCATGGCTTGAGCATGCACACACACACACACACACACACACACACACGCACATTCACACGCACATGCACATGCACACCATAGTAATCAGAGCACTAATTGCTCTCTCAGAAGACCTGGGTTTGAGTCCACATGGTGGTTCTCAACCAAATACCCATATAGATAAAATAAAATATTAATTTAAAAAGTTTTTTGAATCCTCCAACAACTGGAACAGGGGTGGGGATGGGGAGTGGAGTGGGGGAGGGTGACTGTTGCCTGCCTGTGGATCTAATTCTCCTAACTGAGCCACCTCGTCTGTCCCAGTGGGAGAGGATGTGCCTGCCTAGTCCTGCAGTAGCTTGATGTACCAGGGTGGGGGTGTACTGAGGGTGATTCTCAGAGGAGAAGGGGAGGGTGGGTAGGAGGAGGGACTGTGGGGAGAATCCAGAGCGGGGGGGGGGGGGGGCTGTGATCTGGATGCAAAGTGAATAATGGGGGAAAAAAAGTTCTCTGAAAAGACTCAGGCAGTGCTCTGTTGATCTGTTGCACTTCCTGCTTAGAGCATCTCCTTCCTTGGTCCCTCTCTACCCAGCTCCTGACCTCCTCGAGTCTCAGAAACCACGGATTCCAGGAACCTTCCTCCATACCCATTCCACACATTAGAAGCAGGTCTGGATCGTGCCATGCACTGCAAGTGTCTCCTCCAATGAAGAGCTCCAAGAGATCCCCTTTGTTTGTTTTGTCATGTTTTTATTTCTGATTTGTTTTGTAGTGAGTCGGGGGTCTCGGTACTCAGCCCAGACTGACCTCAAACTCAGACTCCTCTTGCCTCTGCTTCTGGGTGTGCACCATGAAGGCAGGCTGGGACCTCTCCCTTGGGTTTGCTATTGTTCCCTAGCTTGGCTTGACTGGACTAGGGAACTTGGAATGGCTTGCTGCTTTCTCGGGGCCTCTCCGTCCAAGAGTGGGTCCTCTGCCATGGCGAGGACAGTCCTTTCCAGCCATGGCGAGCCTGGGCACTGATGGCCCAGGGAAGAAGCCTGGGTTCAGCGTGGGAGACCGGGGCTCCTCCTTCCTCCTCTCCCCTTCTTCTTGATCAGATTCTGCAAAGACCCCGAAGCTACTCCTGCTTGGTGAGGTTCTAACATTGAAAGGACAGAGGGAAGCTGTATAGGCAGATGCTCCTCAAAGAACGCAGGATGGCTTCCACTGGAAGACCTTCCATGCCCTGAGGAGATTGGGCAACTCTGGACCGGTAAGAACTGCAGGGTAGGGAAGAAGGGAGAAGCTAGACTGGAAGTGTTTAGGCAAGACCTTAAACCTGGTCTTCCACTTTGCGAGTTCTCAGGGCTTAGCTTCTTCTATGAGAGAGCTGAGGCTCAGCCCAGCTTGGACAGAGGCAACATGAAGTAAACCCTTTTTGTTGGAAAGGTTTCATTTTCTGCCGTGGTGGAAGGCAGGAAGAACTACGTATGGATGGAGCATTCTCCAGAGGTTCAGCACCCACGCTGGAGGCATTACTCAGCTTTTTATGTAGCCGACTTCCAGGCCTCCTCCAGAAAGCACGATGCTTGAGGAACCAGACAGCACCCACTGTCACGGGACAGGGTCCTTTACCCTCTGTGCTCACCTCCACTGTCCTCCAATGCTGCATGCTGCGTGCCCAGGAGTGGGGAGAGAGGTTAAGGACTCCCCGCTAACCCTATGTTTTTCTGCTTCACCAGGGACTATGTCTCCCTGGGGCCATTAAGTCTCCTAACCCAGGGAATCAGGGGCCAGAACAGACCGGGGAGTGCCATCACTCCAGGTCTGTGCGCAGAGAAGAAATTTCTTGCCTCTGAATAGCAACTAGAAGATAAACTTTCCCCTTCCCCTCCCACTCCGCTCCCCCCTCCTCTCCAGCCCACTGAACTAGCTTCCTGTCTGTCCAGGAAACAGGCCTGCCTGAGCCCAAGCCCGAGAGCCTGAGAGGAGAGGGAACAGGGAAAAGTTTGCCTTGGTGCAGCCGGTCTGTCCCCCATTCCTTTGATCAGCCTCCCAAGCCTCCTTTCCAGACAGCACCTATTTTTCATAGGCGTGAACTTGGACTCATCTTTAAATCCAGCACCCAGAAGGCAGAGGCAGGTGGGTCGTTGTAAATTTGAGGGCAGCCTGGACTACAGAGTAAGTTCCAGGACAGCCAGGGCTACACAGAGAAACCCTGTCTTGAAAAACTAAACAACAACAACAGCAAAACAAAGAAAGAATATAGCCTGTCCATTCTAAACTAAGTCACACAGCTGATTGCTTCCTCATTCACTCTGGGACTTCAGGCTAGCAAGGAGAGGTGTTGAAATTTATCAGGACCCCTGCAGTGGTGGCACACACCTTTCTGTAAGCCCAGCCCTCTGGAGGTTGAGGCAGAGGGATGTTGAGACAGGGAGTTACTCAGTTCAAGGCCAGCCTGGGCTGGACTACAAAGTTCTCCACCTCCAAGCCTCAGAGTCCTAGAGAAAGTTGTCCAGGTTTAGTCAGAATGCACAGAGAGGCCAGGCCTGCCAGACCCTGCCCCGACTGCAAGTCATTTGCTTGAGGAGTCCAGCTGCCCTTTCCCTTAGAGGGACCTTTGCCAGTAGGTGCTGAGTGCCCTGCCTTGGGCATGGACTTCATTATGATCCCAGGCTATTGTTTCCTAGCAAGATACAAGCATCTCCTGTCAGATGATGCTTCTGGCCTCTGCAAAATGGGGTTTTCTGAAGGGAACAGCTCAGGGGGAGAAAGATCTTCGAGACCCAGACCTACCACGTTCTCACATTCCCGTGGGGAGGCAGACAAGTGACCCCCCACCCACTCACACACACTGAAAGACTTAGGCACACTAGCTCTCAGTGCGACTAGTCTCCCTTCTTCAAACCTACATCCCACCCGGCCCTGACCCCTGCAGCTCCATCCTCCCCTTTCTCCCTCCCACCCAAGAACAAAAGGGGCATTTGACACTCTTTGTCGGGTGCAGATTCATTCTCTGAGACCTGGGACCTACCAGGCCCACAGCTGGGATCTGCCACCTTCCCTGAGTACTGGCCCAGCTCTCCAGGGATGCCTTCCAGGGGAGAGGAAGGGAGGGGCTTTAAAGGAGCAGAGGCTGCTTTCAGGATCTGCAGGAAGGGAAGGAGGAGGGCACAAGGTAGCCCTAGGAGACTCTACTCATATGACTTGTCTGGGCTGGTGCTGGGGGCTACACTGCAGTCAGCACCCACACTCTGGCTCTTAGCCACGAGTTCTTCATTCACTGGGGTCTCAGGATTGGGTCTTGCTTGGCTACTATTGATGGATTGTCTTCTTTCTTGTTTTGTTTTGTTATGATTTGTTTATCTATTTTGAGACAGTGATGTTCTATTTAATCCAGGCTGGCCTGAAATTCATGATCCTCCTGCCTCAGCCTCCCAAGAAACTAGTCCCAATCCTGCTCTCTTCTGCTGTGTGATGGAAAGTGAAATCTTTTCCCACTCTGGACTTTCAGACTCTCTTGTGTAAAATGAAGGGGGACCGAGAGAGCATGCATTCCAGAAGCCTCCATGGCAGGCACTGGGTAGGTACATGCTGACATGGAAACAAGCCAGCTCCCTGGGTCCAGTCCTACAAGCTCAACAGGAAAGGGCATAGAAGGTTTTGTGGTAACATTTGCACTGCAATAGAAACTCCAAACTGGGACCCCTAAACCAGTGAAGAGGAGCCCTATTCTCTACTGGTGTGGTCTTACAGAACTCACAAAGTTCTTTCACCACCCTACCTCTCTCTCCCATCAATGCCCACCAACCGTGTGTGTGTGTGTGTGTGTGTGTGTGTGTGTGTGTGTATGTGTGTGTGTGTGTACACGTGTTCGAGTGTACACATATGCATGCGCGCTCGTGGGTATGGAGGCTAGAGGTCAACTTTGGATGTCGTGTCTCAGGAGTTGCCCACATTGGGATTTCGTTTGTTTATTTTGTTTTTGAGAGAAGATCTCACTGTGTAGCTCTGACTGCCCTGGAACTTGCTCGGTAGACCAGGTGGGCCTCGAACTCACAGAAATCCACCAGCCTCTGCCTCTCCATGCTGGAATCAAAGGTGTGCGCCACGACTTCCACATCTTTATTCCACATTTTTTTTTAACTTAAAAAAAAGTATTATTAGCGTGCTTGAGTGTGTGCTTATGTTTCCTCACATGTATGCTCAAGATGTCTGTGTGAGGGCACACATGCATGTGGAGGTCAGAGGACAACATTATGGAGTTGGTTCTTTCCTACATTTATATAGGTTAGGGTGACAGGGCAGTTGCACTTGCTACTAGGCTTGTCCCGCAAGTATCTTTCCTCTATGCTATCTTACTGGGCCAGATTTTTGAGACAAGATCTCTCCCTGGACCCCGGAACTCACTGATTAGGGTCTCCTGGCTAGCTGGTGAGCCCCACAGATCACTCCCAAGGACTGCAGACCTATAACACTCTGTCCAGACAGGGCCTGGGGCTCAGACTCAGAGCCTCATGTGTGTATGCCATGCATGCATGCTGACTGTGTCACTTCCCCAGCCCCTACCCTTCTCCCTTTCCTTCCCAGAAAACCAAGGCTGCCGTCAGAGAGGCTAGACCCTGTCCTAGCCTGGGGTAGTGTCTAGGACGTGACGATGTCTGTGGGATGGAGAAAGATGGAACCATGCAGCCGGCATTAGACAGGCCCCGGGTGCTGGGAGCAAGGCAGAAATCTGGACTCTGCTGTAGTTTTAGTTTAGCGAGAGTCTAGGATTTGTTTGAGGGGAGAAGAGGAAGCCGGGGACTCAGCAGCTGGTTAAGGAGCCTGTTCTGTGGGTACAGAGAGCACTGGGGCTCACTGCATGCCAGGCAGGGTTTATTCACTCTGGTTGCCATACAGAGTGAATGCGAGGGAGAGAAAGAGCACGGGGGCGGGGGGCTGGGACAGCTGTACACACATACAGGTACCTTCTGACAAAGGGACGCGTGGGGGAGGGGCAGAGAAGGGGCTCACAGCAGCGTTGCTGAGCGAGCAAGTCCTCCAGGGAAAGAGGGGAAGTGAGCAGGGAGAGGAAATGAAAGATTAAGTGCACAAGGGCCATAAAGCTCAGTGCAGGCCCAGCCGGCCGGCCAGCCGGCCGGATTCCCACTTTATAGATATATTTTTATGTTCGGGGATGCCCCACCAGGCCTGATGGCCCAGCGAAAGCAATCACCTATGGAGGCAGGGGGGTGGGGAAGTGGGTCGGAAGGGACCCTTTAAGCACTGCGGTCCTCTTTTGCCACCCCCTCCACCTATCCCCAGGCCTCTGCCTGGCTGACAGCCCAGCTGGAAGCAATTGTAGGCACCCCCAGCCTAGACGCTGCATCCCGCAAAAAGCCCTGGTAAATAGCAGCCCACACCCTAGACAGCCTGCAGCGCCCCTCCCCTGCCCCCTTGCAGCCCCCTGCCCGGAAATTTAAAACAACTGCTCAACACAGTCTTAAATCCTCCAGGAAGGGGCTTGGGTTGACAGAATGCAAGTTTGAGGCTAGCCTAGGCCCTGCCTGGAAATCTCAGGGTCCCCAGCATCCCCTGAATTGCCATGAAATACCTACTCCTTCCTCAGCTCAGGATGGCCAAGGTCTGGTCCTCTGCTGTGTCCTGGCATGGGGATTGCCAGGGAGCAACAGTAACCCGTGTATTGGAAGAACTGGCAAACAAACCATCATGGTACCTTGCGGGCTTGAGTCTCCTCCTCTATCAAATAGGTGTGACTTTTAGTTAGTCTACCTCTCGGGGTAATATCGGAGCTGGTGTTCAGGTGGAGTAGTGGGTGGAGCTGAGATGGTAGCTTACGTCTGTGGTATACACGAAGCCTGGGCCCAACATGTAGAAACCAGGAATTGTGTACCTCTCACTCCAGCATTTGGAAAGTGGAAGCAAGAGGCTCAGACCTTCATCTCTTCAGCTGCCGAGTGAACTCCAGGCCAGCCTGAGCTACAGGAGACCCTGCCTCAGGTGTTGGCATGATGGCTCGTTGAGTAAAGCCACTGATAGGCTTGACAAGCTGAGTGCAAGCATTGCCACCCACACGCTGGAAGGAGAGAGCCAGGCCCTGCACATCATTTTCTGATCTTCATATATGTGTCATGCACACCCTTACCCCCACCATTTCCACAAATAAATATTATGAAAAGGTTTGTTTTAAGACTCATCTCAGAAAAAAAAAAAAAAAAAGAGGGGACTCCTGCCCAAAGGAGGACAGCCACGAACACTGTGGCCATTGCATTGTGTACACTGCTCACTCCTACTGCCCATCCATACCCCTGGGGTTGTGTCGGCTTCCCCTGGGAAGTATGAGGAGGAAGGAATAGAGCCAGTCCCTGCACCAGATGGGTCTTAGGCAGCATCGAAAGGCCCCAGGCAAGCCTCGGACAAATCCCCTGCCCCGCCCCGCCCCCACACTGGGACAGACCTCAGCCAGCAGGCCTCCCAGCTTTGATCAATACAGGGCAGGCAGCCAAGGCGGCTGCAGGCTTCATCCTCCCAAGAGGCCCTAGCTCAGCCAGGGTCACAGTGGGGAGGGGCTGACGCCCTACTCAGGGGCTGGGGGCAGGGTAGGGGGAACAGAGAAGGAGAGGCTCACCCACAGTCCTTTACTTCTTTGCTGTTCAGTGGTCTGTTCAGTCCGCAAATACTTAGTGAGCACCAGCTATGTACCAAGCCCTGTCACCAACACGGTGCCATTACAAGGAGCAGCTCTCAGGAAACACACAGAGAAGAGAAAAGAAGCATAAACAAAACAACAGAAAGGGTACTTCCAAAAGGTGGCGAAAGCTGGGCATGGTGGTGCCTACCTGTAGTCCCAGAACTTGGCAGGCAGAGGACACAGAATCATGAGTTCAAGTCCAGCCTGAGCTGCATAGCATAGACTCTGCCTCAGTAGATAGATAGATAGATAGATAGATAGATAGATAGATAGATAGATAGACAGACAGATAGATAGTTTGTTCATTTGAGACAGGAGCTCTCTATGTAGTCCTGGCTGTCCTGGAAATCTCTAATGTAGACCAGGCTGGTCTCCACCTCACAGAGTTCTGACTGTCTCTGCCTCCTGACTGCTGGGATTAAAGGCATATACCACTATACCTGGCTATTTTAAATGAATAAACAGAAAATGACTGCTGGACATGGTGGCACGCAACTCTAGTCCCAGCACACAGGAGGTAGGGATAAACAGTCTCTGTGAGTTCGAGGACAGCCTGGGCTACACAGTGAAATTCTGTCATGGAAAAAAAAAAAAAGCATGATATGAGATTTTATCCCAGAGATTCATAGTGTGAAGAGAAAACTGACCTCCAAAAGTTGTGCTCTGCCCTCTACATGCACATTTGTGTACACACACACACACACACACACACACTACATATACATCATATCCAATAATAAACAAAATAAAACTTAAAATAATGATATCCATTTACTTAGTTGTTTTTTTTTTTTCCTTTGCCGTGATAAAATACCCTGGCAAAGGCAACCTAAGGGAGAAAGTATTTATTTGGCTCACAATTCCAGATTATAGCCTATTCTGGCAGGGAAGTCACAGCTGCAGAAGTATGAAAGATCTGGTCACATTACATCCATTCTCACAAGCAGAGAACAATTGACTACTACATGCATTCTAGTGCTCAGTTGGCTTTCTCCAGGCTTATACAGTTAGATTCTCCTTCCTAGGGAATGGTGCTTCCCATAGTGAGCAGTTTCTCAGTGTGAGTTCCAGAATAGCCATACACAGGGAAACCCTGTCTTGGTGGAGGGTGCATGGGTGGAGGTAGACATGTCTGTAAGCCCAAAGCTGTGAGGGACAGAGACAGAGCACCAACCACTGTGTCTTGCTGGCCACCCGCCTACCTCCAGGTTCAGTGTATCATGAAAATAAGACAGAATGATAGAGCAGGATACTTAACATCCTCCTTTGGCCTCTGTACACTCCACATACATCACACACACACACACACACACACACACACACACAGAGCAAAGGCTGGTAGGATGCCTGGGGAAGCATTGCACATGGCAGAGACAAGGAAGGTGCTGGCGCTGTGCTGTCAATCCAGACACCTAGGAAGCTGGAACTGTTGGGGGATTTATTTAAAGCATTTGTGACTCCCTGTGAGTCAGAGGAGGGAGAGCTTCAGTTAAGGAAAAAGGTAGACTGGACTGCAGGCACCACCTTCTTTGCTTTCTTTTCTTTGCCTTTGCTTTCTCCCACAGGTTCTGGAGCTGGAAGTGCCCTTTGGGAGAGCCTTGCGTTGCTCGGGCTTGAGGCAACGGTGCTGGCACTTTGAACAACCGTGGGTGAAGGAGCCAGCTGTCTGTTGATGGACAGTCATGACACCTGTTGCTGTGAGTGCTCTCTGCCACTGGAGGAATGAGAACCTCACCCCAAAGGAGAGATTTGGGTGACACACATCCACTATACATTCCGACATTCTCGGAGGAGACACTCTCCAAAGGAGAAATGTGCTTAGCTGATGGAGGCGCAGCAAGAAGCCAGTGTTAGGGGTCACTAAGTCAGGGGCAGTGATAGCAAGCGAGCAGAGAGGTGGGCAGAGCCTGCCCAGAGGAACTTCCTGCTGAAAGCGAGAGAGTAATCTACTGATTACCTCATGGGGAAAGACCCTGGGTGGAGACGTGGGCTGAGCATGTGGAGGGTGTGAACAGCCATGACTTAGGACATGAGGCATGAGAGCTGGGATGAGGGGGCCCGGGAGAGGCGCTCCCTTGTTACAGACTGCTATGGGATACTGCAGAGAGGTTTCTAGCCTCCCATGGGGGTGTTAGATTTTTTCCCCCCAACTTTAGAAGATTCTAGCTTGTTGAAGGTTTGCGAATAAACCTCAAACCAGCTCTGTTCCTTCACGTGGGCAGTTATCTCATTCCTAAACCTTGGTGACAAGTAGGCACGCAGCTCCAGTGTGCCCCGAGGGAAGGAGCCCTTTGAGTTTTGATTCTTCTGGAATGTTCCTTCCCAGAGCTGCCTCCTTGGAGCTGCCTCTAGGGTCTCCTGTTTAACTCCACCCTAACTGCATCTGTTCTGCTCTCTCTGTCAGCTCCACAGAGTAAGCACATGGGCCCGGTACCCATCCCCCACCCCCCCTCCATTACTGCTGAGTCTCCATTAAATGGGCTCTCACAGCCAAATGATGGAGAAACAGACAATGAACAGGTTGAGGGTGGAGAGGGTGTGGCCAGGTTGCCAGCAGGAAATGGGCAGCAGTCGAAAGGGCTCTATGAAGAGAGTTTAACAGGAGGTTCCACTGTGCTCTTGGGCTCTGCATCTAGAGATGGAACTAACCACAGAGCAAAATGTACAGGAAGTAAGTGCCAGGGACATAGCTTAGTTAGTGGCGTGCTTGCTGGGTAAGCATGAAGTGGAGTTCAATTCTCAGATTGCATAAAACTGTGTCCATGTGTATATCATTTAGGAGGTAGATGCAGGGGGCTGGAAGTTTAAGGCCTGCCTGAGCTACATGAGACCCTGTCTCAAATCAATAACAGAAAACGAGAGCCGGGCATGGTGGCACATACCTTTAATCCCAGCACTTGGGAGGCAGAGGCAGGTGAATTTCTGAGTTCAAGGCCAGCCTGGTCTACAGAGTGAGTTCCAGGACAGCCAGGGCTATACAGAGAAACCCTGTCTCAAAAAAAAAAAAAAAAAAAAAAGAGAAGAAAATAAGAAAAAAGGAAGAGGTTGGGTTGTTGTAACACATACCTTTAATCCCAATACTCTGGAGGCAGAAGCAGGCAGATCTCTGAGTTCGAGGCCAGCCTGGTTAACAGGGCTACTTCTAGGGCAGCCAGGACTAAACAGAGAAATCCTGTCTCAAAAAACAAAAGTCAAAAAAACAACAACAAAAAAAAAGAGAGAGAGAGAGAGAGAGAGAGATCCTTTGTGATTACTCTCTGTTCTCCAGACCACAGAGTATTTCTATAGCATTCATTGGTTGTCTGTAACTAAGGACTTGAGCCTCTGTGGGGTCTGCCTGGGGTCCTGAAAACAATCCCTCATGGACACCAAAGGGACCACTGTCCTTAACATAGATAAGGAGGGCTAAGAATGCCTACAGGAAGTGGCGAGGTCCCCGAGGCAGAGGGCATCCCTACCTCTACAGTTCTGACTGGGTGAAATGATTATCATAGAACCAGATAAGCACTGGAGCCTGGAAGTGGGTGAGGCTACAGGAGTGGGTGGGGCTACAGAAGTGGGTGGGGCTACAGAAGTGGGGCACCTATCAGAGCTTTGACCCAGGAGAGGAGGGATGAGTGACATTTCCTCTCTCCTGCTGGAGCCTCCTGATAGTTGAACCAGAGACCAGGTTTCCTAGGTTCATGGAAATCAGCCTTCCAGGACATGGATTTGACAAACAATGATAGGGAACAGGCTTGGGGGAGGGGGATGAAATTGAGACCATTCAGCCCAGAGGTAGGCAGTGTACCTGTTCTCTCAAAGTCCACGGAAATAGAGAAAAATGATCGTTCAAATGATGTGTTTAGGTTCTAGGAGCATAGAACGAGTGAGCAAAGGGCTTGGGAAGAACTCACAGGAAAGGAGCTGGCACCTTTCAGAGGAGTGGGAAAGAGGGCCAGTGAGATGGCTCAGAGATAAAGGTGCTTGCTGCCAAGTCTGATGATCTGAATTTAATCCCTAGAAACCACATGGTGGAGAAAGAGAATGGACTCCTGCAAGTTGTTCCATGGCCTCTACAAGTACACTGCAGCATATGTGTGTGTGTGTGTGTGTGTGTGAGAGAGAGAGAGAGAGAGAGAGAGAGAGAGCGCACGTGTGCACACATACACACAGAGAGTAATATTGAATAAATAATAAAATTTTAAAAAAGAAGGAAAACCTGTCATAGTGCTACATGTCTTTATTTTATTTTATTTTTTTGGTTTTTTGAGACAGGGTTTCTCTGTGTAGCCCTGGCTGTTCTGGAACTCACTCTGTAGACCAGGCTGGCCTCGAACTCAGGAATCAGCCTGTCTCTGTCTCCCAATGCTGGGATTAAAGGCGTGCACCACCACTGCCCGGCTGCTACGTATCTTTAACTTCAGCACTTGGGAGGCAGAGGCGGGAAGATCTTTATAAATTCAAGGCCAGCCTGGTCTACATAGAGAGTTCCAGGACAGCTAGGGCTATGTAGAGAGACCTTGTGTCAAAAAGAAAGAAAGAAAAAAAAGAAAGAAAGGATGGAAAGAACATTCCAGAACAGCACAGGCAAGGGCTGGAGATGGGTTAGAGCTTTTGTTCTTTTTTTTTTTGTTTTTTGTTTTGGTTTTTTGAGACAGGGTTTCTCTGTATAGCCCTGACTGTCCTGGAACTTACTTTGTAGACCAGGCTGGCCTCGAACTCAGAAATCCACCTGCCTCTGCCTCTGCCTCCTGAGTGATGGGATTAAAGGCGTGCGCCACCACCGCCCAGCTTTTGTTCTTTTTTTAAATGATGTGTATGACTGTATATGCAGCTGTGCAGGTGCCTGTGGAGGTCAGAGGCACTGGGTCCCTCAGAGCTGGAGTGACAGCAGCCCTGAGCCACTTGATGTGGGTGCTGGGAGCTGAACTAAGATCCTCTGGAAGTACAGGGAATTCATGCCCTTTACCACTGAGCCGACTCTCTAGCTCCAGATTTCCTAAATCGAAAGAATATCGTTTGAATTATAACTCCTACTTACATAAAAATTGAGAACAGCTCTGAAGTCATGAGTCAAAGAAAACCTTTCGTCTTTATTTGTTGATTATCTAAAGTAATTTGTTACAGTGATGGAAAGCTGACTAACACAGCATCTATGTGGGGGGCGGTGGTATTACTTTACAGGGCTGTGGCTACATGGGGACATAAGATTGTTCTGGACATGGGAAATGTTCAAATTTATTAAATTGAAAGTAATTACATCTCGGGCAAGCCAACTGTAAATGCTGGTGGCCGATGACTCTTGGTTGAGACAGATATGAGTGGGTGGCTAAGCCACAGCTGGCCACACAGGACTGAAGCGCAGAGAAGATCTGGAGAGAGATGTTGACTTACATTTATTCTGCTTAGAGGACATTATTGAAGCCTGGGTCCAGAGGACATGGCCTGGAGATAGAGCACAGAGTATACTGAGGAGAGGTCCAGAACAGATCTACATAGAAGAGGGAGGCTGAGGACTGGAAGGGAGGGAAGAAGTAAGAGAGCTCCAACTGGAAAGGATGAAGGAGCCTGAGCATCACAGGAGCCTGAGCATCACAGAGCCAGGAAGATCACATTCCAAAGAAAGATGGGATGCTTGGCTGTGAAAGCAAGAGCCAGGAGGTGAAACACAGGAGGTGGGTGGCACAGCCTATAATCCTAGCAGTAAGAAAGGTGGGGCCAAGTAGTAGCACTCATCTTTAATCTGAGCACTTGGGAGGCAAAGGCAGGTGGAACTCCAAGTTTGAGTCCAGCTTGGTCTACATAATAAATTACAAGATAGCCAGGGCTATTTAGAGAGACCCTGTGTCAAAAAGAAGAAAAAGAATGAGGAGGAAGAAGAGGAGGAGGAAGAGGAGGAGGAGGAGGAAGAGGAGGAGGAGGAGGAAGAGGAGGAGGAACAAAGGCCAGCCTTGGATATATAGTGAATTTGAAGCCAGCCTGGGCTATATATATGAGACCCTGTCTCAGAAAACCAAGCAAAGCAAATAAAAAAAGAATAGATCCAGGCAGTAGTGGAGCATGCCTTTAATCCCAGTGTTTGTTTGTTTGTTTTTTGGTTTTTCGAGACAGGGTTTCTCTGTATAGCTCTGACTGTCCTGGAACTCACTTTGTAGACCAGGCTAGCCTTGAACTCAGAAATCCGCCTGCTTCTGCCTCCCGAGTGCTGGGATTAAAGGCATGCGCCACCACGCCCGACTTCAAATCCCAGCATTTGGGAGGCAGAGGCAGCAGGTGGATTTCTGAGTTCAAGGCCAACCATGTCTACAGAGTGAGTTCCAGGACAGCCAGGGCTAAACAGAGAAACCCTGTCTGGAAACAAACAAACAAACAAACAAACAAACAAACAAACAGAATGGACCCAGTTGGGGCTTAGTGGCAATCTCATGGTTTGGGTAGTAGGAGGGGACAGTGGCAGAGACAGAGGCAGAGGGAGGCCCCAAGTTAGAGAGAGAAGGATTGGTTCAGATGGATGCAGAACTAGATATGACCTCACATACGAGTCTAAGGCTGAGTGAGAAGAAACATCCTCATGGTCACATGTCATAGCTAAAGCAAAACAAGGACCAGAATCCTGTCCTCCAGACCCCAGCCAAAGGGCCAGCCAGAGGGCTCAGTGTATAAAGGTGGAGAGAGAGAGAGAGAGAGAGAGAGAGAGAGAGAGAGAGAGAGAGAGAGAGAGAGAGAGAGAACTAGATGACTTAACATTTAAAAGTTCTTGCTAAACCCGGTATGGGTGCCTCATGCCTTAAATCCAACAGGAGGCAGAGTCAGGCAGATCTCTGAGTTCGAGGTCAGTTTGGTCTAAAGAGGTAATTCTAGGACAGCCAAGGCTACACAGAGAAACCCTGTCTCGAAAAACAAACAAACAAACAAACAAACACCCAAAAAAGTTCTTGCCAAATGCCAGGCACTGTCCTAAGCCTTTCCCATTCGCTAACTGCTTTCATCCTCAAACCATGTGGTGGGTACCACTATTTTCTCATTTCACAGATGAGCTAACTGAAGCACGGAGCAGTGCCATCATCTACCCTGAGGGTACAGACCTGTAATCCCAGATACTCGGACACCAAACCAGGAGGATTTCAAGGTCCAAGCTAGTACAGGTAACTTATTGACAGCCTATCTCAAAATGAAAGTGAACAAGAACAGAGGTTGGCCAGGTGTGGTGGCAAATGCCTTTCCAGAGGCAGAGATGGCTGTGAATTACAGACCAGCCTGGTCTACACAGAGGATTTCAGGTCAATTAGAGCAACATAGTGAGACCTTGTCTCAAAATAAACAAGCATAACACCAGAGGCTGGAGAGATGGCTCAGTGGCTAAGCGCATGAGTTGCTCCTCTAGAGGACCTGACTGGCTTCAATTCCCAACACCCACTTGGCAGCTCACAACTGTCTATAACTCTAGGTCCAGGTGATCGTACGCCCTCTTCTGACCTCTGTGGGTACTGCATTCACATGATGCACAGACATACATGTAGGCAAAACACCCAAATACATAAAGTTAAATTAAGCAAACAAACAAACGAATAAAACTAGCTGGGGTCAGCCACAGAGCTGCATGCGGGTAGGCGGATTCCGAAGAGGCTATAACCTCTTCCTAGGGCTATAACCTAGTTATAGCATGGGCAGAGGGTATAACTCGGAACATTTGTCTATTGTGCACATGTTTATTATCTTTCTTTATTTATAGTTTCTTTGTTTGTTGTTTGTTTTGGAACAGGGTCTCTCTAGAGAGCCCTGCCTGTCCTGGAATTCACTCTGTAGATAAGGCTGGACTCACAATTCACAGAGATCTGCTTGCCTCTGCCTCCAGAGTGCTGGGATCAAAGGTGGGCGCCACCACTGCCCTGCTGGGATATAGTTCTTAATCATTTCTCTCTGTTACCTCACCCACATAATGAAAGCTGTCCTGCATCCTGGATCTGAAAAATAGGATTTTACTCTGCAGCCCTGACTTTTGAGTCTGTAACCACTCCAAGGTCCTCATCAAGTGACGTTCAAAGCCACAGCTTCTCCCCTCTGGTCCTTCTGTAGTTTCCATTGTCTATTCAGCCTCTAACCTGTCTCCAGTTCTCCATGATCTGCCCAGAACACATCCCTCACTCCATCACTCAGCATAGCATTTTGCCTCCAGGTGTGTGTGTGTGTGTGTGTGTGTGTGTGTGTGTCCACGGGCCAGGGCTTTGACTTTCCAGAAGCAGAATCTACTCAGGCCTGTGGGGCCAGAAGTATCACTGTTGTTAAACAGTGAGGAGAACCTTTGGAAGGCAGAGCAGCACAAACTCAATTCCAGACATCGCTCCTAGGCACATGGCCCTCCACATTGCCAGGACCACTTGAGGCTATAACCCAACCCCGAAAGCAAAGACCTCAACTTCCACAATAATAATTCCATAAGTGCCAATGTCACTCCTACACTGGGACTAAACCTTGCAACCCGTTCTGAGTCCCAAACAGACGTGGTTCCACTACGGCAGCCAGGGCTCACTTCCTCATGAGCTCCGGTCCCCTCTAGAACAAAACTTCAGGGTAAGGACATCTAGTTGGCAGAGCCTCTGTCATGCTCCTGTCATGTCTCTGCTGCAAAGGAGGATGGGAGCTGGACTTCTAGCTTCTACCTCGGAGAGGGAAGAGCTCCTTAAATACAGGAAGGCCACTGGCTGGGGACGGTCGTTCAGTGGGATGCTGCTTGCTTGCCTATGTCAGATCCTCTGCACTGCAACAAAGGCAGGGGTGGAGTAGCCTTTCAGTCTCAGTGAATGGAAATTCACTTTCTTTTTTTTTTTTTTTAAACTTTAGATTTATTTATTTATTATATGTAAGTACACTGTAGCTGTCTTCAGACACACCAGAAGAGGGAGTCAGATGGTTGTGAGCCACCATGTGGTTGCTGGGATTTGAACTCAGGACCTTTGGAAGAGCAGTCGGGTGCTCTTACCTGCTGAGCCATCTCACCAGCTCGGAAATTCACTTTCTAAGGCATCCTGAAGAATCATCTTCAAGGAATCCCTCCCTGACTTCTACCACACTCACCCCTGCCTAGTGTCCCACAGACCTCCACAGTTCTGATCTGAGCATGCACACCTCCCTGCTGGATGTGAGGAGCACTTGGGGTGAGTCTGGGATGAGTCTGCTGTCCCAGAATCCATCTCTACTTGGGACACCCGTGGGCCACATAGTCCTGTCTTCTTCCTGCTTTAGGACACAGATCACAAGCTTTTAAAAAGGTACTATTTGCCGGGTGTGGTGGCGCACACCTTTAATCCCAGCACTTGGAGGCAGAGACAGGCGGATTTCTGAGTTTGAGGCCAGCCTGGTCTACAAAGTGAGTTCCAGGACAGCCAAGACTATACAGAGAAAACCTGTCTAAAAAAAAAAAAAAAAGGTACTATTTAATTCATGTTTCAGTGAATTGAAACAATGTTTAAAGGAGTTTAAGAAACTACTCACGGGCTGGTGAGATGGCTCAGTGGGTAAGAGCACCCGACTGTTCTTCCGAAGGTCCAGAGTTCAAATCCCAGCAACCACATGGTGGCTCACAACCATCTGCAACAAGATCTGACTCCCTCTTCTGGAGTGTCTGAAGACAGCTACAGTGTACTTACATATAATAAATAAATAAATCTTAAAAAAAAAAAAAGAAAGAGAGAAACTACTCACTTCAGGCGTGGTAGCACACACCTTTAATCCCAGCACTTGGGAGGCAGAGGCAGGTGTATTTCTAAGTTCGAGGCCAGCCTGGTCTACCAGCCTGGTCTACAGAGTGAGTTCCAGGATAGCCAAGGCTATACAGAGAAACCCTCTCTTGAAAAACAAAGAAAGAAGGAAAGAAAGAAGGAAAGTTAACTACATAAATTATTGCTTAAGCTAATTTAAGTTAGGTTTCTTTTAAAGTAAATCACTAATGGTGCCTTTTTTTTTTTTTTTCAGCTTCAAGCGTTACATTAGAAAACAGAGCCAGGCATGTTGCACGCCTTTAATCCAGATACTCAGGAGGCAGAGACAGACAGATTTCTTTGAGTTCAAAGTTAGCCTGCTCTACAGAATGAGTTCCAAGACAGCCAAATCAACATGTGCGCCTTTGGTTTTAGCAATTGGGAGGGTGAGGCAGGAAGATGGAGAGTATTAGGCAACCTAGGCTACAGAGTAAGACACTGTCTCCATAAAGAGTGAGAGGGGAGGAGGGAAGGGGAGACTAGGAAGAAAAAGGACAGATGGGAGGAGAAACGGAGAGCTGAGCGGGAGGCTCCACGGAGTGCCCTCGGGCACTTGAGAAGTAGGTATACAGTTTTAAACTTTTGACCAGACTTTTCCAGAAGAGCCAATCACTGACACTCGAACCATGTCATTGGTTATTTAAAGAACAATAAAAACAGTCTGCTTGCTCACCTAAACAAATTTATTTATGTCCTAATTATGTTATGTCATTTTAGAAAATTTGAAAAATACCAAACTATTATAAAGAAGGAAAATTAGAAGCATCTGTGTAACCCGGCGGCTTCGGCTTCTGCAGAGAACTCCTCCTGGTCTGTCGGCGGCGCTTCATGGTGCTTGTGTATTTGGTTTTTGCTTTTTTTTTTTTAAGATTTATTTATTTATTTTATGTATGTGAGTACACTGTCACTGTCTTCAGACACACCAGAAGAGGGCATCACATCCCATTACAGATGGTTGTGAGCCACCATGTGGTTGCTGGGAATTGAACTCAGGACCTCTGGAAGAGCAGTCAGTGCTCTTAACCACTGAGCCATGTCTCCAGCCCTGTTTGTTTGTTGTTTGTTTATTTAATCCGGTCTTTTTACGCAGCCCTGGCTGTCCTGGAATCTGGCCTCAAACTTGAAGATCTTTCCTGCCTCAGCCTGTGCTGAGAATGCAGAAATGTGTCACCACAATCCACAGTCAGCTTTCTCTCTCTCTCTCTTTCTCTCTCTCTCCCTCTCCCTCTCTCTGTGTGTTTTGTGTGTGTGTGTGTGTGTGTGTGTGTGTTTTGTGTGTGTGTGTGTGAATGTGGGTGTCTGAAGAGGCCAGCAGAGAGCACTGGACTCCCTGAATCTGTAGTTGTAGGCAGTCCTGAGCTGCCCACATGGGTGCTAGGCATCCAACTCTGGTTCTTTGCCAGAGCAGCCAATCTTTTGTCTCTTTCTCTCTGTCTACACACACACACACACACACACACACACACACACTGTGTATATAATTTGGATAAAAACTGTCAAATCCTATGTAAGTTGTTTGCATTCTTCCCCCCCGCCCATCCCCCAAGCTGGAACTCATAACCCAGGTTGACCATGATCCCTCTGTGCAGCTAAGAATGATCCTGAGGGGCTGGCGAGATGGCTCAGTGGTTAAGAGCGCTGACTGCTCTTCCGAAGATACCCTCTTCTGGA
Source organism: Mus musculus (assembly GCF_000001635.26). Taxonomy (NCBI): domain Eukaryota; kingdom Metazoa; phylum Chordata; class Mammalia; order Rodentia; family Muridae; genus Mus; species Mus musculus. The sequence goes on from NC_000070.6 coordinate 106,878,675, forward strand.
GTGTTTGAAGACAGCTACAGTGTACTTACATATAATAAATAAATCTTTAAAAAAAAAAAAAAAAAGAATGATCCTGAGCCTACTGTCTCCACCTCCAGGTACTGAGAGTCTATGAGCATTGACCACCTCACCCAGCTGTTGAGCATGGACCACCACACCCAGCTGTTGAGTATGGACCACCACACCCAGCTGTTGAGCATGGACCACCTCACCCAGCTGTTGAGCATGGACCACCACACCCAGCTGTTGAGCATGGACCACCACACCCAGCTGTTGAGCATGGACCACCTCACCCAGCTGTTGAGCATGGACCACCTCACCAGCTGTTGAGCATGGACCACCTCACCCAGCTGTTGAGCATGGACCACCTCACCCAGCTGTTGAGCATGGACCACCACACCCAGCTGTTGAGCATGGACCACCTCACCCAGCTGTTGAGCATGGACCACCTCACCAGCTGTTGAGCATGGACCACCTCACCCAGCTGTTGAGCATGGACCACCTCACCCAGCTGTTGAGCATGGACCACCTCACCCAGCTGTTGAGCATGGACCACCTCACCCAGCTGTTGAACATGGACCACCGCACCCAGCTGTTGGTTCGTCTGTTCTGAGTTGAGGTTAAACTTGCCTGGAACAAATTCTGTAGCTCGGTTTGGCTACATAACAATTCTCCTGCCTCAGCCTCCTTGCCTACTAGGATGATAAGACTCAGCCACCACGTTCAACTCACAGTTTCTGTAAGAACGTTGTAAAGGGCAGGAAGATCTTAGCATCCTTGCAAGGATCAGCCTTCTAGTAAGTGAACATTCCTGGTTAACATTCGTGTTTAATTCCCAGACGTAACTTAGTGGGTCACAGAAGCCCTCCTGACACACGGGCTGCTGTCTGCTCTCCAAAAGGGCTGGCCCAGGTACAGACCCAGTGGTAGACAGGAGATGCCCAAGCCCGACGGCTGTGGCGGCCTCACTCTTGCATTTACCCTTCTCTGGGAAGGAAGTATCCACACGTGCTCTTTCTGCTCTCATACAGAAGCAAGAGGTCTCGTGTGGACAGGGTCACAGGCTTCCCACTTTTTTTTATTTTTTATTTTTTTTTTTATTTTTTTTAAAGATTTTATTTATTTATTATATATAGGTACACTGTCGCTGTCTTCAGACACTCCAGAAGAGGGAGTCAGATTTTGTTACGGATGGTTGTGAGCCACCATGTGGTTGCTGGGATTTGAACTCCGGACCTTCGGAAGAGCAATCGGGTGCTCTTACCCACTGAGCCATCTCACCAGCCCCCCACTTTTTCTTACCTCTGTCCTATCGCTTACAATTCAGGCATGGGTCCTTGTAAGAAGCTCTACCCAGAGGCTCAAGGTAGCACTTGCCAGCTACCTTGAGTGTGAGGCTCTGGGTTCCACCCCCAGCTCTGAAATAAAGCAGTTGGGAATGTAAGGAACAATTAAAACAACCAGTCATTAACAAATCAATTGCTTGGGGACCTACATGTCTAAGTTAAATTTCAGATAGAACCAAGATTTTAGCACAGAGGGTAGAATCATAAAAGTTCTGGAGATTAGTTTCCACGTGGGGCTTCACTGCCTGGGAACCAGCACACACTCTTAGGCAAGATAGCAACCTAGAAGCTATGAAAAAGAGATAGCAAGACACCAGGGAGCAGAAAAAGTACATTAAATCAAGCTCAATGACTCATGTCCCTAATCCTACCACTGGGGAAAGTGAGGCAGGGGGATTGATGAGAGTTTGAGGGAAGCATGAACTACAGGGTGAGTGTTAGGCCAGGTTCCACTGTGTCCTGAAAAAAAAAAAAAAAAAAAAAAAAACAACTTCTTTTTACATCACAGGAAAGCACTGTAAAGGCTAGTGGTAAATAATTATACTCAGGACGGCAGGGAGTTTCTTTTATAAACAAAAGCCTAACTTTATTAAGGTAGAAGTAGTCTCCACAAATTAACAAAATACACAGGCAAACACAAGGTGGATGAAGGATGTGGTTGAGTTAAGAAATGCGAAAGGTTATGTATGGTGGCTCACACCTAGGTGGATCTCTGTGAGTTTGAAACCAGCCTGGTCTACATAGTACATTCCAGGTCACCAGAGGTACATAGTAAAACCTTGTCTCAAAAAATAAATGAATGGATGAACAAATACAGACAATCAACATGCTAAAATAATAAAATAAAATAAAGCATGCTAAAACGATGAACATTCTCACTTCTAATTAAGTGAAAGCAAGTTAAGTCAATGAGAAACTCGTTTGACCTATCAGATGATTTTCATCAAGCTTAAGTAACTTGCTAAAGGGCTAAAATCTAGCACTTGGGAGGCTGAGTGAAGAGGATCAGAACTCCTGGGCCAAACGTGAGATATCGACTCAAACCAACCAACCAAACAAATTAAAACAACCAAACCGGGCAGAATGATTGCGACAGTTTGAAAAGAGAAATGTCCACCATAGGCTCAGGTATTTGAATATTTGGTCTTGTTGGACGCTCAGTTTGGGGAAGTTGTGGAACCTTTAGGAGGTGCAGTCTTGTTGGAGGAAGTCCATCACTAAGGGGTGGGCTCTGAAGGGGTTCGGGGTATCCCCTTGACCCACTTCCGGTTCACACTCACCACTTCCTGTGTGTAGATGGACATGTGACCTCTCAGCTTCCTGCTCCTGCCGGATGCCTGCTGCCTGCTGCTCTGCTTCCCCACTGCCTTGGACGCACATCCCTGGGGAGCTGTGGGGCAGAGTAAACACTTTTGTCTACTAATTGCTTTTGGTCATGGTATTTTATCTCAGCAACAAGGGTAACTAAGAGAGTGGTACACACCTCTAATCCCGACCCTCAGATGGAGGAAGCAAGAGGATCACAAGTTGTCCTCGGATAAATAACAACTTGGACGCCAGCCTGAGCTACATAAGGCTGCTCCAAACAAACAGACAAAAGACAGGGGGAAAAAAAGGCCAAACCCAAACAAATAAAATCTGCTCAAATGGTGACAAGGGGCTGGCAGCTCACTGGAACACACATATATTCTTAGTGATGAAGAATTGCAGAAGGTCATTGTTTAACCCATATTTTGAGAATATAAAGAATGATAGGTTGCCAGATGGTGGTGTACCCCTTTAGCCCCAGAATTTGGGAGGCCGAGGCACTCCACTTTCTGAGTTAAAGGCCAGTCTGGCCTACAGAGTGAGTTCCGCCGGGCAGTGGTGGCGGTTGGGAGGCAGAGGCAGGTGAATTTCTGAGTTCAAGGCCAGCCTGGTCTGCAGAGTGAGTTCCAGGACACCCAGGGCTACACAGAGAAACCCTGTCTCAAAAACAAAAAACAATAACAACAAAGTGAGTTCTAGGATAGCCAGGGCTCCCCAGTCTCCGGGTGGGTGGGTGGGAAATAAATAAATAAAGGATGACATGGATCCATATGTGTTATAACAGATGCCTAGAGTATATCATTAAGTGGAAAGTGCAAGAGTACAGCTAAGTTAGTGGCGTGGTGTCCAGTGTTCACAAAGCCCTCAGTTCAGTCCCCTGACCCCACAGCATCCTGGCATGGTAGTTTATATCTGTAATCCTAGCACCAGGATCTTCAGCACCATAGTGAATTTGAGGGTAGCTTAGAATTTGTAAGACCCTATCAAGAGAGGGTCAGGAAGGGAGGAGAGTAGGTGGAAGAAAGTAAGAAAGAGAAGGAAGGAAGGAAGGAAGGAAGGAAGGAAGGAAGGAAGGAAAAAGGAAGGAGGGAGGGAGGGAAGGAGAGAGAGGGGGAGGCAGGTAGGCTGGGTATGGTGGGTGTCTTAGAGGTTTTTATTGCTGTGAGGGAAAGGGTTTATTTTGTTACACTTCTGTATCACAGTCCACAGTTGATGGAAGTCAGTGCAAGAGCTCCAGACAGGAACCTGGAGGCAGGAACTAAAGTAGAGGACATGAAGGAATACAGTTTACTGGTTGTCTCTCTTCCTGGTTTGCTACTCCCCACCTCACACCCTGCTTCTTTTGTTTTGTTTGTTTGTTTTGTTTTTAAAGGCAGGGTCTCTATGTAGCCCTGGCTGTCCTTTAACTCACTATGCAGCTTAGGCTAACCTCAGACTTACAGAGTTCTGGGATGAAGGCATTGGCTTGCTTTCTTATACAACTCAGGACCACCTGCTTAAAAGTAGGGTCACTTGGGCTGGAGAGATGGCTGAGCGGTTAAGAGCACTGATTGTTCTTCCAGAGGTCCTGAGTTCAATTCCCAGCAACCACATGGCGGCTCACAACCATCTGTTCTGATACCATCTTCTGGTGTGTCTGAAGTGTGCTCATATACATAAAATAAATAGATAATAATAATGATAATAATAAGAGTAGAGGCTGGGTTCTCCTGCATTAATCATTAATCAAGAAAATGCCCCTCCAGGCTTGTCCACAGGGTAATTGGGTTAGGAAATTTTCTCAATTTAGGTTCTCTCTTCTCAAAAGACTAATTTGTGTCAAGTTGAAAAAAAGGAGGAGGAAGAAGAGGAGGAGGAGAAAAAGAAAACCAACCAATGGGACATCTCAGGAGTCTGGAGGCAGAGCAGGTGGACCTCTGTGAGTTCCAGGGCAGCCTGGTCTACAGAGTGAATTCCAGGGCAGCCAGAGTAGCATAGTAAGTCTCTGTCTCAAAAACGAAAGAAAAAAGAAAAGAGGCAAACTCTACCTCCAATTTTACAGTATGACCTTTCATGAAATGTCACATGTCTGAGGTCACAGATACTCAGGAAACTGAGGTGTGGGAGTCCAAGACCAGCCCAGCAACCTCGGGAGGCTTGCATCTCAACAAAATAAATACACCAATGATTTAGAAACAAAAAGGAGGAAAGATGCTATAGGGAGATATTTTATTTGCTGTTCTTTAACAGTTTATTTTTAAAGTTGGAGATGGAGCCCCCGGCCTCATTTACCTTAATAGTTGGCTCCCCACCCCCACCCCAGCCCCCTGAGCTCGGCCCACAGCCTTTGCCCTCACCCTAGCCATTCATTAGAGGCTTTTGATCTTAAGCAACAGAATCTGCCAGTGACTGTCCTAAGCCTAAAAGAATGCACTGGGAGGTTGTGATGCAGCAGTTCTTGTGTCATTAGAACTTGGTGAGGAAGATGGGTATAGCCCTTCCAGGAGCCAGCCCAAGCCAGCCCTTTCCAGGTCTACCCTAGGCATCATCCAGGGACCTTGCCTCTCCTGCCCTGCTCTCCTTTCACTGTGGGGCCTTTCCACTCTGCTTGGATTTGTAATCAGTGTGTACCAACAGCCTTCCATCTGAAAAATGAGGGGCAGGTGCCTCCCATCTCCTGTCCTTGCGTGTCCGGTGCTGTCATCTGAGGTGTCCATAGGTGCTGGGTCTTCACATGGGCAACTCAGAGAAGTGAGGGGCATATCCTGCCCAAGGTGCTCATAGCTCTGCCTTCCTTCAACCCAACACTGTTCCGAGGTCCAGGTTCTGCTTCATAGCTCTGAGAGGGCTGGAGCGTCCAGCTGGAATACACACTGGGGCTCTTTCTCCCAGTTTCTCTCATTACTTGAGTCACAGATGCACTTCCTTCATACAAGCCCTTACTTGGGCATTTGTTTAGGGAGGACAGACTAGAACAAAGTTCCATGTTGGGGGTGAATTACCTACCTTATGCAATAAGCCACGATTCAGGTTCTAAGAGAGCTAGCCACTCTGTCCTGTTATCTCAGGACTCAGGAGACTGAGGCAGAAGGATTGCAAGTTTGAGCCCAGCTAGGAATATAGAGTGAATCCAAGCCAGCCAGGGATACATGGCAAAACCTCACTTCAAAAAAGCTGTAAAAGGGCTTTGGAGATGGTTCTGTGGATGAAGGGGCTTGCCCTCAAGGCTGACACTTTGAGTTCATTCCCAGAAGCTATATAGTCATTCCCAAACATGGTCTTCTGACTTCTAGCACCATTGTTAGTACACACACACACACACACACACACACACACACACACATACCACACACCTAAGTAAATGTAAAAATGAATTTTAAATAGCTTTTAAAAAACTAAACAGGGCTAGAGAGATGGCTCAGCAGTTAAGAGCACTAGCTGCGGGCTGGTGAGATGGCTCAGTGGGTAAGAGCACCCGACTGCTCTTCCAAAGGTCCGGAGTTCAAATCCCAGCAACCACATGGTGGCTCACAACCATCTGTAACAAGATCTGATGCCCTCTTCTGGAGTGTCTGAAGACAGCTATAGTGTACTTACATAAAAATAAATAAATTAAAAAAAAAATCCTCACGGCGAGTGTTAAATGTTTAAAAAAAAAAAAAAAAAAAACAGGCTGCTCTTCAGGGGTCCTGAGTTCAATTCCTAGCAACCACATGGTGGCTCACAACCATCTGTAATGGGATCTGATGCCCTCTTCTGGTGTACAGAAGGTACTCATTTACATAAAATAAATAAATCTTAAAAAACAAAACAGAGCCGAGTGTGGTGGCACATCTTTAGTCCTAGCACTCGGGAGGCAGAGGCAGGCAGATTTCTGAGTTCGAGGCCAGCCTGGTCTACAAAGTGAATTCCAGGATAGCCAGGGCTACACAGGGAAACCCTGTCTCAAAAAACCAAACCAAACAAACAAACAAAACCAAAAAAAAAAAAAAAAAAAACCAAACAAGCAAAAAACCCAGTTATGCTCTTGCCTCTCTCTTGCCTCTCTCTTGCCTCTTGCTCCCTTGCTCCCCATTCCCCCCCCCCCACCTTCACATGGTCATGGCCAGCCCCCAGGTCTCTATTCTCTATTCTCTCTTCTCTGCCTTTCTCTGCCTCTACTACTCTCTCAACTCCCCTCCCCATGCCCTGAATAAACTCTATTCTATACTAAAAAACAAAAACAAAACCAGCCAGGTGGTGGTGGCACACACCTTAAATCCCAGGACTCAGGAGCCAGAGACAGGCAGATCTCTGTGAGTTCTTTGCCAGCTCGTCTACAGATCTAGTTCCAGGACAGCTAGGACCGACTACACAGAAAAGCCCTAACTTGGAAATAAACAAATAAACAAAGTTATTTCAGAGGAAAGCATCTGCTATGATTGTCCTGGTGCAGACTATAGTCCACCATTTGCTGAGACTTATGGGAGTGACCTCAAGATGGTCTCCTATAGAATATAGTTCCCCAAAGCAAGCCTACATGGTGATCCGAAAGGGGCTGGGGGCCTTTTGATGGGATGTCACCCATACCACATCTTGTCTAGACCTAACTTTGTCTTCCACACACTTTTATGTGTTCCTGTCTCACCACACTGCCCTTCAGATGCCCAAGCCGGAAACCCAGTGGGAACCTCATCTTTTGCCCCCTAGAGCCAGCTAACCATTCAGCCCAAGAACTCAAACAACTTCACTTTTCTGTTTCCCCTCCCCTACCTCTCTCTCTTCCTTCCTACAAGGTTACATATATGTTAGCCTGGCCTTAAATTCACTATGCATCTCAGGCTGGCCTTGAACTCTTGGTCCTCATGCTTCCATTTTCCAGGTACTAGGGCTGTTTGACATATGCCATCAGGCTGGGCTTCCTACTTCTGGCCTCTTCCTGTTCTTGCTTTTTGTCTCCCTTCCCTGCTCTGTCTGCAATCTATCCACAGCCTTCCCATTGGCCACTTTCTGTTCTTCTCTAGTTTCCAATCATTCTAGTTAACAGAATGATCTCCCTAAGAGACAAATCTTAAAAAATCACCTTGCTGCTGCACAGGACTCTTGACCAAATTAAAAAAAAAAAAGACCAGCCCTACCCCCATCACCCTCCAGGAAACGGTCTGACACCTTCTTGGCATAATCTGCCATGCCCTGGCCCATCTGGCCTCTCCCTGGCAGCTGATGGCATCACCTGCACTGGTCCAGCTTCTGCCTCTGCCATTCGATGCTGCAGAACCTGCTCTTTCTGTCGCTAGGGCCCAGAATGTCCTTTGGCAACACTAAGCATGCTGTCCTGACTCAAACTGGTTGAAACCACCAGAAAACAGAGTACCTTGCTCCAGGAGGAAGCAGAAAGGGAGCGGGCTCTAGACAATCAGCAGCTGAAAAATGCAGAGGAACCAGCTTTCTGTCTCTGTCTCTGCCACCCTCAGGGGCGGACTCATCCCTGAAGTCAAATCCTTCCAAGGATGGAAGACGTGGGAGCAGATATGAACCGCACACCAGTCACAACAACACCCAGCCGAGGAAAATGACCCCCCTCTTTTTTTTTCTGTCTGCCTGCAAAGCATTCTAGAAATGTGCAGCACCCCCGGTCTCACAGGTCTGTTGCTAAACCAACCAGCAGCAAGAGGAACCCCATTAGGATTGGCTCAGGGATGCTCACCACCCACCTCCTCCACGGAAGCACCTACACTCTTCATCTCTTTCTGTTTTTCAAGACAGGGTTTCTCCATGTAGCCCTGGCTGTCCTGGAACTCATTCTTTAGACCAGGCGGGGCTTTTTCTCTCTTTAAGACATTTTTATCTTATGTGTGTGGGTGTTTTGCTTCTACACGTATCCCTATACCACATGTGTGTTGTATCCATATAGGTCAGAAGAGGACATTCAAATGCCCTGGAGTAGGAGCAACAGCTGCTTGTATGCCACCATGTGAGTGCTAAGAATCAAATCCGGGTCCTCTGGAAGAGAAGCTGAGGTTCTTATTTGCAGAGCCATTTCTCCAGCTAGCTCCCACCTCAACCAAAGTAGTAGTGCTTCTGAACCAGTGGTTCTCAACCTGTGGGTCATGACCCCAAGTTGTCAAACAAGGGTCACAAGGGTCACCACTGGGAAACTAGAGATTTACATGACAACTCATAAGAGTAGCAAAATTACAGTTATGAAGTGGTAACAAAAATAATTTTATGGTTGGGGGGGAGTCACCATAACACGAAGAACTATATAAAAGGGCAGAAGAATTAGGGAGGTTGAGAACCACAGCATTTCAGAGTCTGAAATGTGGTCGAAAGTTACAGCTCTTGTCTATTCTACCAGACTAGAGCAATCTGGCGTCATAGAGCTGTTGCATACAGAATCATGATCACCAACGCCTAGTGCTGGGACGACTGGCTTATAGTTTATCAAATATTTTTACAATTAATGTGATCTTCAAACCAGGCATGGTGTCACATATAATCATAGTATCTGAACGGCACAGAGGCAAGATGATACCAGGGCATGAGCAAAAAATAAAGCACCATAAAGCCTATACGGTATAGGGCAGTGGTGGCACATGCCTTTAATCCCAGAACTTGGGAGGCAGAGGCAGGCGGATTTCTGAGTTTGAGGCCAGCCTGGTCTACAGAGTGAGGTCCAGGACAGCTAAGGCTACACAGAGAAACCCTATCTTGAACCCCTGCCCCCCACCAAAAGCCTGCATAGTTTGTTACTGCTTTTAGGAAAAATAGTTTATTAAGTGCCCTGCAGAAGGGGAACAGACTGGGCAGTAACAGAATTGGTCCTTGGAATAAGGTTGTAGCCGGAGTTTACACAGTAGCACATGGTGTCACTACACTATGTCAAAGATTAGCCCACCCACGTGGTGGATTATTTTGTTTTCAAGTATCATAATGTTACAATCAATTTCCTTTTACATTGAATTTAGACATTGTGTTGTTTTTCTTATGATATAAATCCTTAAGCAGCATATCTACAGGGAAAACAATAATAACAAAACAAACAAACAAACCCAGCAGGGTTAAGTGGACCTTGGATATAGTCTCACCAATTTGGAGGCTGAGGCCAGATAAACAAACTCCTCATTAGTGAGGCGTTTGGTTCCAGACTGGGCAGCATAAGACCCAGCCTTAAGCTTTATTTATTTTTATTTATATGAGTACACTATAGCTGTCTTCAGACACACACCCAGTAAAGTGCATCAGATCCCATTACAGATGGTTGTGAGCCACCATGTGGATGCTGGGAATTGAACTCAGGACCTCTGGAAGAGCAGTCAGTGCTCTTAACCACTGAGCACTCCAGCCCCAAGACCCAGGTTTTTTTTGTTTTTTTTTGTTTTTTTTTTTGAGACAGGGTTTCTCTGTATAGCCCTGGCTGTTCTGGAACTCACTTTGTAGACCAGGCTGGCCTTGAACTCAGAAATCTGCCTGCCTCTGCCTCCTGAGTCCTGGGACCAAAGGCATGTGTGCCACCATGCCCAGCTTGACCTAGTCTTTAAAAACAAATAATAGGGAGGCTAGAGAAAGGGCAAATTGTCTAAGAGCACTTGTTGCTTTTGCAAAGGACCGAAGTTCGGCTCCCTGCACTCACATACTGCCTCATAACGTCTATAATTCCAGTTCAAGGGACTCCAACACCCTCTTTTGGTCCCTGAAGCACTTTGCACGCACATGGTGTACATACACATATGGAGACACACACACACATAAAAGAAGTCTAAAAAAAGTTTTAAGTAAATAAAATAAATGATTGATTAATAAAAACCAGAAGGTTTTAAGTCTTGGATCTGTTCCCATGATGAGTGTGGTCCCCTCCCCTTTTGTTAGTTTCCTTTTGTTTTTCAAGACAGGTTTTCTCTGTGCAGTCCTGGCTGTCCTGGAACTTCTCTGTAGACCAGGCTGGCCTCGAACTAACAGAGATCTGCCTGCCTCTGCTTCCCATGTACTGGGATTAAAGGCGTCTGCCATTATTGCCTAGTATATTTTTAAACCTTTGGTCCCTTAATAAACACTGAATTACAATTTTATGGCTTAACATAAGAAAACATTTGTCAACTTTGAGAGGTCCCCTCCAGGACACTGTAGGGGAGGTGTGTGCCTGGTCTCTTACCATGTGTAAGTTTACCACTAGGTCTGCATTCAGTTGAATTTCCTGGAAACCAACCTTGATTGGGACAGTTGCAGCTGAGGCTTCAGTGGAGGATGTGATGTAGAGAAGGCAAGGAAGGCAAGCTTGGGAGATGCGGAAGCCAACCTAAGGCAGTGACTGGTTGGAAGAGGTCTCAGCTATCATCCCACAAAGAGCTCTGAAGCCAAAATGACCCTACAGAGGTAGGTATCTTCAGTTGAAGCAAGGTAATGGGTGGCCAGTGTAGCTTGCCGTTAGCCAATCACAAGCCATGGTCACTCCAGAGCAGAGGGCCTGTATGAAGACCTCTGTAAGCTGGGGAGTTCCTGGGGAGAGGCAGTGACCAGTCACATGCTACAGGAGAGGTGATCAGCCTTGAAGTGAGACTCTAAAGAGAACAGAGGCACACACAGCCCACCCACCAACCAGCCCTTCTCCATTGGTTTCTATAAGGTTAACCCGTCTTCTCCAGGCTCCTGCTTGAGTTTGCTTCCTGTAAAATCTTGGGCTTGGTTGTAGCTTTTGTTTTTGTTTCAGGGGGTGTTTTGAGGAGGGTCACACACTGTAGCCCAGGGTGGCTGAACTTGTGATCCTCTTATCTTAGCCTCCACCTGGCTAACTTCTGGTGACACTGAGAAGGTTAGTGTACAGGCTGTAACATTGGAGTGGAAGTCCCTTTGCAAGCCACAACTGATGCTGCTAGACCCTTTCAACCCTGAGTAGACTTCTCTGACTCTGTCTGTCTGTCTGTCTGTCTGTCTGTCTTTCCATCTATCTGTCTGTTTGAGACAGGGTCTCTCCATGTACCCCTGGCTGTCTTGGAACCTGATTTGTAAACCAGGCTGGCCTTGAACTCATACAGATCCACCTGCCTCTGCCCACCGAGTGCTGGGATCAAAGGTTTATGCTTTCACATCCAGTCTGAGCTTTTTTGTCTGCTTGTTTTGTTTTTGTTTTCTGAGAGAGTGTTTCTCAGAGTCCTGGACTTGCTTTGTAGACCAGGCTGGCCTTGAGCTAACACAAATCTGCCTGCATCTGCCTCCCAAATGCTGGGATTAAAGGCACACATGCCACCTCGCTTGGCTCCCCAGAGCTTTTAAAAAAATTTTTTAAGATTAATTAATTAATTAATTAATTAATTAATTTTAATGTATGTGAGCACACTGTAGGTGTATAGATGGTTGTGAGCCTTCATGTGGTTGTTGAGAATCGAAATTTTTAGGACCTCTTCTTGCTCCAGTCAACCCTGCTCACTCCGGTCAGCTCTGCTCACTCAGTCCCTGCTTGCTTCAAAGATTTATTTATTATCATACATAAGTACACTGTAGCTGACTTCAGATGCACCAGAAGAGGCCGTCAGATCTCATTATGGATGGATGTGAGACACCATGTGGTTGCTGGGATTTGAACTCAGGACCTTTTTGAAAAAGAAGCCAGGTGGTGGTGGTACATGCCTTTAATCTCAGTACTCTGAGTTTGAACCCAGCCTGGTTTACATGTGAGTTCCAGGACAGCCAAGGACACACAGAGAAATCCTATCTTGAAAAACCAAAAAAATAAATAAAAGAAAAGAAATAAATAAAAGAAATATAAACTGGCACATCATTTACTTGGGTTTTTTTTGTTTGTTTGTTTTGTTTTGTTTCTTTCTTTTTTCGAGACAGGGTTTCTCCCTGGCTGTCCTGGAGCTCACTTTGTAGACCAGGCTGGCCTCGAACTCAGAAACCCGCCTGCCTCTGCCTCCTGAGTGCTGGGATTAAAGGCATGCGCCACCACGCCCGGCTCATTTACTTGGTATTAAATGTGTTTTTATTCAGGTCTGGAGAGATGGCTCAGTAGCTAGGAGCACTAGCTGTTCTTCCAGAGGACCTAGGTTTAATTCCCAGAACCACATAGTGGCTCACCACTGTCCATTGTTTAAGTCTTAGGCGATCTGACACCCTCTTCTGTGTCCACAGTATTGCATGCATGTAGTGCATAGGTATAGATATATAGAGAGATAGATAAAACACACATAAAATAATACTTAAACATTTTAAAATTTGGTTTTGGCTGGACTTTATGGTGCATGCTTTTAATTTCAGCACTCAGGAGGCAGAGACAGATGGTTCTATGAGTCTGAGGCCAGCCTGGTCAACACACTGAACTCCAGACCAGTCAGAAGGCTATATAGTGAAACCTTGTCTCAAACAAACAAACAAACAAACAAACAAACAACTAACAAAACAAAATAAAAACAAAGAAATTGCTTTCATCCCTAATAAATGGTAAGTTTATATCCATGCCAATAATTTTACAAAAATAAATTTCTTATTTTTTTCTTATGTTTATTTCTTTTATTTTATGTGTATTAGTGTATTACTTTTGTGTATTGTCTTAGGCAGGGTTTCTATTCCTGCACAAACATCATGACCAAGAAGCAAATTGGGGAGGAAAGGGTTTATTCAGCTTCCACTTTCCACATTGCTATTCATCACCAAGGAAGTCAGGACTGGAACTCAAGCAGGTCAAGAAGCAGGAGCTGATGCAGAGGCCATGGAGGGATGTTCTTTACTGGCTTGCTTCCCCTGGCTTGCTCAGCCTGCTCTCTTATAGAACCAAGATTACCAGCCCAGAGATGGTCCCACCCACAAGGGGCCTTTCCCCCTTGATCACTAATTGAGAAAATGTCTTACAGTTGGATCTCATGGAGGCATTTCCTCAACTGAAGCTCCTTTCTTTGTGATAACTCCAGCTGTGTCAAGTTGACACACAAAACCAGCCAGTACATGTATGTATGTGCATCAAGTGTCTACCTGGTATCCAAAGACATCAGAAAAGAGTATCAGGTCCTCTGGAACTGGAGCTACAGATAGTTGTAAACTAAATGCAGGGACCAAACCTGGGTCCTCTGCAAGAGCAGTAAATGCTCTTAAGCCCACAGCCACCTCTCTAGCCCAAGTCAATCGCTTTATGCTTTATTATCAATAAATGTCTATTTGTATACTTTTAAATATTCGTTTTTTTATAATGTGTTTATGTGTACCTATTTGGGTTTATATGTGTTTGCATATAGATGCCCTTAAAGGTCAGAATAGTGTATCAGATCCCAGATATTTGGAGGTACAGAAAATTAGGAGCCAGCAACTGATCTGGGTGCTGGGATTTGAACTCTGATCCTAGGCAAAGCAGCAAGTTCCCACAAGCACTGAGTGTAATTTAAATGTTTTTCAGACCTTATTTATAATAATAGTTCTTAAACACTTTAACTTCTCTTGTTTGGTTGGTTTTGGGGGTGTGTTTTTGTTTTTGTTTTTTTCAAGACAGGGTTTCTCTGTGTAGCCCTGGCTGTCCTGGAACTCACTCTGTAGACCAGGTTGGCCTCAAACTCAGAAATCCACCTGCCTCTGCCTCTGCCTCCCAAGTGCGAGGATTAAAGGTGTCTGCCACCACGCCCGGCTGTTTAACTTCTCTTGTAGCCCACCACCCACCAGAGGAAGTGGAAAGGAAAAGATACAGGGGAAGTGGACCTGTTTAGAAAGGTTCTTTGGAGCAACTCCCATCTGTGTTGTCTGGAAATCTGCAGTTCAGTTCACAGGTCAACAGGCAGTGGCAGCTCAATTGGTTCCATTGGCGAACACTCCACAGATACATTAGCAGTGCAGTTCCGTAGAGTCTAGCAACGTCGGTGACGTGACCTAGCACAGACAGTCAGGCTTCACCCTCAGCTCGAGTCAGCAGGAGGGACCCAGAGGGACACCAGGAGAAGTTCTTGGTTTTGCCTCTCTCAGGGAAGTAAAGATCAGCAAAGAAGTGAGAGCCACAAGCCTTGCACAGCTAGTGTACCAGCAAGCCAAGCTCTGTCTCTGTCACTCTATGGAGTCCTATTTATGCCCTCCAAACATGTCCTCCATGTGCCTTGCCTCAGCTTGTATATCCAATCAGCCCTAGTCTGAGGAAGCGGCAAGAAACTGCAGCACACCACCAGAAGTTTTTTAATGCAGCTTTTCACTATCAAGTCCTGACAAATTCAGCTGAACTATGCAATGTAAGGCGGACCAATACATGCGCATCATTAGCAAAGAATCCTTTGGCACATGTCCCTTCATGTGCTTGCTTTAGCAGAACATCATCTCTCCTGTATTTGCTTCAGCAAAATGTTCCCTTATGAGTCTGTCTTAGCCCTTCACACCTGTGTCCACTTTTTAAAAAAGATTTATTTATTTATTTTATGTATGTGAGTACACTGTAGCTGTACAGATGGTTGTGAGCCTTCATGTGATTGTTTGGAATTGAATTTTAGGACTTCTGCTCTCTCCGGTCGTCAGCCTCATTGGCTCAGTCCCTGCTTGCTCCAGCCCAAAGATTTTAAAAAATTTATTATTATACATAAGTACACTGTAGCTGTCTTCAGACACACCAGAAAAGGGCGTTAGACCTCATTACAGGTGGTTGTGAGCCACCATGAGGTTGGAGGAATTTGAACTCAGGACCAAAAGAAGAGCAGTCAGTGTTCTTACCTGCTGAGCTATCTTGCCAGCCCACCTGTGTCCATTTTAATGCAACATTCCTTCATGTGTCTGCCCCAGCAAAACACCATCCAACACAAAGCAACTTTCTAAAGAACCCTTAAGAAGGGTTCCACCTCACACTGAGTCATTGCTCCAGCTACCATGTATATTTATTTTATATACCTGTGTACTTGATGTTGCATAAAACTTTCTTGGAGCCAGGCAGTGATGGTGAACGCCTTTAATCCCAGCACTTTCAAGGTAGAGGCAGGCAGATTTCTGAGTTTGAGGTCAGCCTGGTCTACAGAGTGAGTTCCAGGACAGCCAGGGCTACACAGAGAAACCCTGTCTCGGAAAAAAACCTTTCTTGGAGGGAAAAAAGTCCACACCTAGGGGAAGAGGTTAAGTAGCCCTGACCTAGGTCTGCTGAATTCATGCTGCAGGGATAGACCTCCCTTAAAGAAATGGACCTCTGTGTGAAGTGTGGTTATGCCCTGAAGCCAAAGGCTTCTAGGGGAGTTCTCCCCAGCAGCCAATATCTCCAGAATCTGGAAAGTGTGCTGGAGGTACCACCATTGCCACCGTGGAAACACCACAGACTCACTTTCTCTCCTTCGGGTGGGGACCACATGGCTTATTGGCATAGATATTGGAAAGGAAAGGAGGCAATGGAGGTTTGAACCCTGATATTGCACTCTGTGAACATGCGTTTCTATTCTGTTTCAAAGATACTTATTTGTTATTTGTATTTATGTGTATGTGTGTGTGCCTGCATAAGTCTGTGTGCAGCACACACATGTGGGTGCCCACAGAATCCAGAGGGGATTGGATTCCCTGGAACAGAGGTTACAAATTGTGTACTGTCTAATGTTGAGTGCTGGATATCAAACCCCGTTCCTCTTCAAGGGCAGTAAGTGTTCTTGACAGCTTAGTTGTCTCTCCAGTCCTTTCTATTCTCTTTATATCATGAGCACTGTGTGGGATCCTGTTTCCTTTTTTATTTTGCCCAGCAGAGACTTCTCATGCCCATTCATAGAATACCTAGATCCTGGGGCTGGTGAGATGGCTCAGTGGGTAAGAGCACCCGACTGCTCTTCCGGAGTTCAAATCCCAGCAACCACATGGTGGTTCACAACCATCTGTAATGAGATCTGACTCCTTCTTCTGGAGTGTTTGAAGACAGCTACAGTGTACTTACATATAATAAATAAATAAATCTTTAAAAAAATACCTAGATCCATTTTTCATTGTCTTGTTTTTTGTTTGTTTCCTGATGTCTGTCTGTCTGTCTGTCTTTCTTTCTTTCTTTCTTTCTTTCTTTCTTTCTTTCTTTCTTTCTTTCTTTCTTTCTTTCTCTGTCTCTCTCTCTCTCTCTCTCTCTCTCTCTCTCTCTCTCTCTCTCTTTCTTTCTCTCTTTCTTTCAAAAAAGATTTATTTATTTTATGTGAGTACACTGTCGCTATCTTCAGACACACCAGAAGAGGGCATCAGATCCCATCACAGATGGTTGTGAGCCACCATATGGTTGCTGGGACTTGAACTCAGGACCTCTGGAAGAGCAGTCGGCGCTCCAAACCACTGAGCCATCTCTCCAGCCTGTTTCCTGATATTTTTTCCTTCTTCTATTCTCACTAACCTTGAGCCCCAATTCCTTGCTTCTCTTCTAAGCCTCTCTTTGCATCTGATTCATGTTTATAGAGTCCCAAGGCAATACCTAGCAGAGGAAGTTGGTGTTTTGAACACAGCTCACTTTTTGAGATGTGATCTCTTTCACCCTTACCTAGAACCCAGCCCCAACATCTTGCTCAAACCTTGCCTTGATTTGTGTTGACATTAACCAGCCAACCGACCAACCACTGGCAGCCAGGCACAGGAATCCATTGTGACTCACACAGCTCTGACAAGTTTGAGAAATAAAAAAACAGGTACCAAAAATGGGGGTGGGAGGATTGATTAGTGTTACCATCCAGTCCAGCAGCCAGAGGGCCCTGCTCTGTCTCTCTCCTCATAACCCAGCCCTGTCTCTGGCCATCTGAGGCTGCTCAGTTAACAGTCCCACCCTACCCCTGAAATCCAGACACTTGGGGGACAGAACGGAGCCTGTGCTGATTAGAGATTGAGCCCCAGCCGTGGCCTCTCCCAGGATGCCACCCGGCCGCCCGTGTGAATTTGGCCCCTACCTGATTTAGTCTAGGACTCTACCAGGTAGTCAGTCACACAGGCGTCTCTCTACCCTTCGCTGTTCCCAGGATAATCTTGTCATTGAGCTGCCACTTTCCTACCCACCTTCCTGCCTGGGGAAGCCTCTGTGTGCCACCCTCCCACTCTTGTTTCCATGTATAAGATGAGCCACACTCAGGAATAACATTTGCTTGCAAATAGCAGACACTACTGCGGAGGCGGAGGCGGCTCAAATGCCCCATCACCCACAGCCCTAGCTGCTTCCACCCTTCTTCATGTTGGCTTCAGGACTAAGGAAGTCAGCTTCAGGCCTCAGCCTCCCAGGACCTGGGCTGCTTCTGTGAAAGAGTTTCTCTGCAAGCTCATCACTGCCAGTGAATCAGCACCGGCTTCTACTCAGGGAAGGCTATGGGCTGGGGTTTAGCTTATGGTGTGAGTATGGTGAGAGTGCTAGGGGTGAAAGATACCTTTCTTGCTTTCTATCTCTCCTTTCTTGCTTTCTATCTCTCCTTTCTTTCTTTCTTTCTTCCTTTCTTCCTTTCTTCCTTCCCTCCTTCCTTCCTTCCTTCCTTCCTTCCTTCCTTCCTTATGTTTTATTTTATTTTTAATTTATTTTTAATTTATTTTTTACTTTTTATTTTGGTTCTTCGAGACAGGGTTTCTCTGTGTAGCCCTGGCTGTCCTGGAGCTCACTCTGTAGACCAGGCTGACCTCAAACTCAGAAATCCACCTGCCTCTCCTTCCTTCCTTCCTTCCTTCCTTCCTTCCTTCCTTCCTTCCTTCCTTCTTCCTCCTCCTTCGTCCCTCCTCTACTCCCCCCTTCTTTCCCCTTTTCCTCCTTCCCTCCTCTCCTCTTCCTCCTCCTCCTCTTTTTCTTTTTTGAGACTAGATTTCTTTGTATAGCCCTGGTTGTCCTGGAGCTCACTCTGTAGACCAGACTGGCCTTGAACTCAGGAGATCCACCTGCCTCTGCCTCTGCCTCCCAAGTGCTAAAGTGCTAAAGGCATGTGCTACCACTGCCTGGCTATTTTCTTTTCTTTTACATTTTATTTACTTTGTGTGCATGTGGGCACGTATATAAGCTGCTGTGAGTACAGAAGTCAGAGGACAACTTGTAGGAGCCGGTGCTCTCCTTCCACCATGTGGTCCTGTGGCTTCAGCTGGGGACATGGAGCTTAGCAGCAGGTTCCTAGCTTTACCACTGAGCCGTCTCACCAGCTTCAAGGGCAAACTATAGATTTGTTTTTTTCTATAAGCATAAATTTTATGTAACAGTGATGATACTGGATTCAGGGTGCCCAGCATCCAGGCTTACCTTGCAGCCAGATAGTGTGGTGGTGGCGGGGTGGGGTGGGGTTGACAAGTGAGTTGGGGGAGACTTGGACATCACTCTTCCTCTCCTGGAAGCTGGGTGAAATGCCACTTACTTTCAGGTTTGTTGTGACAGCAAAATAACATAGTAATTGAATGTCACCTGTCCTTTCCTGGTCATATACCAAGTCGGGCACTTGGCCAACCCGGTGATAGCTGTTCTCCCACTCAAGTGGGTGCAGGCCCAAAACTTATGAGGTCAAACTCCTTTGATAGAGAGCAGGCCAACAGCCTGGCAGTAGGTGGAAGAATAAGGCTTCTTCCATCCCAGGTCAGAGCACTTCATCACCACCGAGACCAGCCTCCGGTGCTTGTACCGTTAAATGATGGGAATTCTACACATCTTTGTCCATTTCCCTGGCAAATCCCTTGTACACCCAGAGACACTGAAGCAACCACTTATGGTGAAGTGCTCAGCCCATTGCTCAGTGCAGTACCCAGAGAATGGCACCTCAGCTTCTACTTTCCAAAGGAGGGAACCTACACTTGGGGAAGCTGAAGGCCACCCGGGGTCCACAGGGCACATGTGTGATGCAGGGATGAAGCAGGACTATGTGTCCATGTTCCTCTCTTTCCACTTCTCCCCTAAGGGACTGGCTGGAGGGTGTGGTCTGGGATGTGCAACCTCTTTATGTGAACTCTGATCCATCCTAGCCCAGAGAGGATGTGAGACCCCTTGAGAAGTTGGATGATGATTGGGTCTCATCAGACAAGGTGTAACTGCTCTCAGCAGCTGTATCTGGCACAGGTTCTTGGACAGGGCAACCCTTTCACCCTGGGCTTTGCTCCTTAGGTGGGGGCGCTCACTGGGCTGAGAAAAACTACATCTTGGGAGCCAGGAGCCAGGGAAGGCATCAAAAATGAAGCTGCTGTATGTGTGTGTGTGTGTGTGTGTGTGTGTGTGTGTGAGAGAGAGAGAGAGAGCGAGAGCGAGCAGAAGGGACAGACAGAGAGAGTCAGAGCACAGAGGAGGTAAGAGACAAAGGACTAGGAGGAGCGAGTGAAGACCATGTCAAAAGATACAAAGGCAGACGGGGGCCTGGTGGTACAGAAGCAGAGAGTCCAGGGAGGGGCAGGTCTGCTGGCTTTCCTTGAAGAAACTCTTCTTGTGAGTCTGCCTTGTGCTACCAACCAGGCTAACAATGGAGGACTTGAGCCCCCTCATTCCCTTTTCTCATGAACCCCAGGTTATATGACCAGGAAATAGGTCTTGGGTTCCACAGCCTCAGCTTTGTGAGGGGAAGCCTTTGGGGGGCTGGAGACTGTGAGAGGGTGAGGCCCTGGCCTTGAACCTAGCACATCTGGAGACACTAATGAATCATCTGCTGACTTCAGGTGCTGTCGCCTCAGAGGTAAATTAAGGTCCAGGCTGACCTTGAGACTGTTCGCTTGGATGTTCTGGGTGGGGTCAGCCCCAGATACAGGTTGCAGTGTTGAAGTGGGAGCCTGGCAAATGTGGTCTAGATGGAGTGTGAGGTGTGTTCTAGCATCCTGCAGGCTCGACAACCCTGTTGTGTAAGTCACAGGAGAGTAAGTTTGGAGA
The DNA here is from genome assembly GCF_000001635.26 of Mus musculus. Lineage (NCBI taxonomy): Eukaryota > Metazoa > Chordata > Mammalia > Rodentia > Muridae > Mus > Mus musculus. The sequence goes on from NC_000070.6 coordinate 106,899,042, forward strand.
GACCTATGCTTGAAAGCTGGGACTTTGACAGTCGCAGCACCGATGTCTGTTTCCGTGGCAACAGCAATCAGAAGCAGAGAGGAAACCTGTGAGCTCAGCTCTAGGTGCCCCAGATAGTGAGGGAGAGAGGGTAGACTGTACCCCTTCAGCGGTGGTCTCTCCCCCTTCTCTACTGTGGGCTGAGCAGGGAAGGCTGGAACTACCAGGGAATGCCAGCCTCCTTTAACCCACAGCTCTGAGCCTGTCTAACTCTGAAGCAGGAACATCTCAAGGTAGAGGCTGAGGAGGCTGAAGAGGCTGAAGCTACTTAACTGCTTAATCTTCTCCCTTTCTCCATCCCTTGATTTTTTTTAAACTTTAATTTTGTGTGTGCGTGTGTGTGTGTGCATGTGTGTGTGCATACGTGTGGCTTCTGCATGCCCTTCCACACATGTGGAGGTCAGAAGACAACTTGTGGAGACGGTCTGTCTTCCTACCACATGGACCGAGGTAGAACTCAAGTCACCTGGTTTGGTAGCAGGCACCTTTCCCTGCGGAGCCATGTGACCCTTGGCTTTTGCTTTTAGAGACAGAGTCATTAAAAGCAGCCACTCTGGCTGCTCACTAGGCAGCTGATGGTGACCTTGAACTTCTCATGTTCAGACCTCCCTGGTGTTGCTGGTGTTGCAGGCAGGCATCACTACTCCAAGTTCAGGCAATGATGGGGGAGCTTGCAGAGCTTTGTGTGTACCAGGCAAGCACTGTCTTTGGCCCACCCCTTCCCCACAGATTACAGACTTCATGTGACATTATCCTCTGCCTTTCTTCTTCTTCTTCTCCTTCTCCTCCTTCTCCTCCTTCTCCTCCTTCTCCTCCTTCTCCTCCTTCTCCTCCTTCTCCTCCTCCACCTCCTCCTCCACCTTCTCCTCCTCCTCCTCCTTCTCCTCCTTCTCCTTCTTCTTTTTCCTCAAAAGACAGGCTTCTTTCCCCCTTGGTTAATTTGTTCTAAAGTGTAACATTTGTACTGAAAAAGACACTCAAAAAAAAATCTTGATCATTTAGGCTGAGTGTATTTTTAAAAAAAGATTTATTTATTGTTATATGTAAGTACACTGTAGTTGTCTTCAGACACACAGGAAGAGGGCATCAGATCTCATTACGGATGATTGTGAGCCACCATGTGGTTTCTGGGATTTGAACTCAGAACCTTCCTTCAGAAGAGCAGTCAGTGCCATCTGAGCCATCTCTCCAGCCCCTGTCCTCTTCCTTATCAGCACCAGCCTTCATACTGGCACCTGCTGACCAGCATTTACATGGCTCCTCTCCAGTACACAGCATAGAACAGCAAGTACGTGCTCCCGGCTGCAGGGATGTCCTTTGTCCTCTCCAGTGATTTCTGCTTTTGCTCGCTCCCTCGTTGTCCACTGTCTGGATCCAGTTTCTGCTGCCGTTACTCCCCCCAGAACTGTTTTCAGTAGGCTGACCTCGCCCTCCACAGAGCTCTCGCTGTTCTTTGAACCACTCTCTCCCTGAACTGATGTGCATCGTCTTTTTTTTGGGGGGTGGGGTTGAGACAGGGTTTCTCTGTGTAGCCCCAGCTGGAACTCACTCTGTAGACCAGGCTGGCCTTGAACTCAGCGATCCGCCTGCCTTTGCCTCCCAAGCGGTGGGATTAACAGTGTGTGTTATCACATCCCGCTCCTGGTTCCCTTCCATCAACCTCTCTGAACAGCCCTCCTTGATCCCCCACTGGCTACTCTTTCATCAGACCTGTTGATGCTCCTCAAAGCTGCCCCGGAGCCGGAGCCGCTAGAGATCCAGCATCTCCCTGGGAGGGCTCATCAGTGTCCACACGGTCCAGGCTAGGTCATCTTCCCTGACCTCCAGCCCAGCTTAGCATCTCCACATTGTCCACAGGGGCCCACGTGCTCAATCACTGCCTTGTCACCTTAGATCACAGACGCTGCTGGAGCTGTCTGCTCCCTCACATAAGGACCAAGGTTCTCTTATTTACACATCTGTCCCCACTGCCAAGAACAACCTGTGGCAAGAAACAGGTGCAGAGAGGCAGAGGCTGATCAGGTTTTCATTGAGGAGTGTGGGATCCATCGTGTAAGACAGGGGGCCACTGACAAGTCAGGAGCAGGGTAGGATCTCAGGCCAGGGCTTGGAGTGCATGTCACTGCTGGCAAGGGAGGAGGGAGAGAAGCTGCAAACATGGGGCAGCGTTCTGCATGCAAGCTAGCCAGGGGAGGCTGTGCAGGACTGTTACAGGAAGAGGTGAGCAGCAGAGGGCAGAGAGGATGAGGAGTACTCACTAGGTCCAACTCATCAGCATGGCGCTGGCTAGGGTCAGGAAGAGGCACAGAGGCTGTCTCTCCAGCTTGCTGGTCTGGAGGCAGGTTGGTGCTCTGTAAAGACACGGAGATGAGCTACAGGAATTGGATGACCAGAGAGATATAAAGTCTAACCCCGGCTACCTGAACCTGGGGGGGGGGGGGCTCCTGAATGACGTCAGTGGGAATACCTTGTCTTGAAACCTGTGGTGCTGGTGTTGAAAGGCACACGCAGCAGGTTGTGGTGGCGCATGTCTTTAACCCCAGCACTTGGGAGGCAGAGGCAGGTGGATTTCTGAGTTTGAGGCCAGCCTGAGCTATAAAGTGAGTTCCAGGACAGCCAGGGCTACACAGAGAAACCCTGTCTGGAAAAAAAAAACAACAACAAAAAGAAAGGCACAAGCAGCACTGCTGAGAGGGAGCTAGTCAGGGGCCACACCCACGTGTGAACTTGTCCAAAGAGACGGAGCAAGAACAGGGAGGAGCCGGTTTTAATAGACTGTGTTAACCAGTCTGTGTGTGTATAATCATATGTAATACATATATTATATATGTGTATATATGATGTGATATATATTCACATATAGTATATGTGAATATATATGAATATGTATGGAGTATATATGTACACACACACATAAACACACACACACAGACATACACATACACAAGTATACGTGGTCTTAATACATAACTCAGCCTGGCCTGGCTTCTCTGCCATCTTGGTGGCCTTGGATTTAGGATCCTCATGCTTCAGCCTCCTGGGTGCTGGGGTCACCACCATGTGACACCACAGTTTCTTATTCTATAAATCTTCCTCCTGCTGAACCCCTCAGCTTAGGCCTGGCATGTGATGTGGGAGCAGAGTGGAGGAGCTCAGCCTCTAGTGCTGTTATTACAAAAGGAACATGTCAGGAAGCCCTTGAGTGGGGATACGTGTGGGGTACACAGAAGTTGGACCTCGATTGCGAGCTGTAGAGCTGGTTGGCAGGCCGCTGAGTGAGAAGTATGGCTTTTATGATAAGCCAGTAGGATGCGGAGACTGTTGCTTAATCCTGTGTCATCAGCGGTGTGACTAATAGCAATTTAAATGGGGACCAAAGAAAAAGAATCCTTTAAGGTAACGGGAAGGACAGAGGGAAGAGGGGGAAACCAGGAGAGGTGGTGGGTGTGGCATCAGGGTGAAGGGCAAGTTCCGGAGTTTTGGAACCTTGAGCTCAGATACAGAGAGGCACTAGATCTGCACACACAGAAGCAGAGGGTGGTGGTTTGTGTCTGTAATCCCAGCATTCAGAGGCTGAGGCACTGCCCTGAGTTCCAGGCCAGTCTGGGCAACAGAGTGAAGACAAGAGTCTTTAGCTATTCCAAATGCCGGGCTCGCTTACCTGTTCCCCAGAGCTTGATCTACATTCCAGATACCGGTGACTCTCTAGACCTCTTCCTGGGCCTCCAGACTCATCTTCTGCCTTCTTCTGCCTGCCTTCATTTCCCCTGGATCTTTAATGAACTTTCTAAACTCAGCTCCCCCCCCCCCGCCCCCCAGGATTGATCTTGCAGCCTGCCTCTGAGACTGTGCCCTTCCAGGATTCCCTGAACAGTAAGTGCTATGGGCACCCACACCAGAGCCGGAATCCTTGGTGTTCCTTCTCAGACCGACAGGCTCAGGAAATGCTCCCCATCTCTAACCCTAGCCCCAGGGCCTCTTCTATCCTGTGGGTGCACCAGGGCTCCCTAACTGCCTGAGTACTCTTCTCTTTCCTCTGGCCCCTGGCTCTTTCCCTGCAAAGGATCCTGGGTAAAACCTCCACAGGACAAAACCAAACTTCTTAGAATGGCACCCAAGGTCCTAAATGTCCAGTGGGTGCATGCTCAAATTCACAGAGTCCTTTCTGTCCCACTCTATCCCACTCTTCCCCTACGCCTACCAGGGGCCTCTCTGTGCCTCTCCTGGCCCACTCCTGATTACTTTAGCCATGATTCCAGATCTTGCATCTTAGGTAGCCCCTATGAGCCTCATGATGTCCCCTAGCAAGAAATTCTTGTAGCCCTTGCCTCAGCTCAGGTTTTAATTTCCCTGAATTTAAAAAAAAAAAAAAAAAGTGATCTCAGTGTGGTGGTGTATACCTTTAATCCCAGTACTCAGGAGGCAGAGGCAGGGGGATCTCTGTGAGTTCAAGGTCAGCATGGTCTGTAGAATGAGTTTCAGGACAGCCAGGGCCACACAGAGAAAGCCTGTTTCAACAACAACAACAATAACAACCACCACCACCACCACTACCACCACCACCACCACCAACTCCCCACCCCCAAACCAAACCAACCAACCAAAAATATGGTAAGGTCTAGAGATATGGCTCAGAGTTTAAGGGCTCTGGCTGCTCTTCCAGAGTTCCCAGGTTCAATTCCCATCACCTACATGGCAGCTCACAACTGTCCGTAATTTTAGTTCCAGGGGAAAGAATACTCTCACACAGACATGCATGCAGGCAAAACACCAATGTACATAAACTAAAATAAATAAACCATGAAAATAAAGGTAAAAAAAAAAAAAAAGTAAAAGCCACATTCCATGCAAGGAACTGAGTTAACTATTCTAAGTCCAGAGTGGGTAGCATGGAGTCCACATGGTTGGGCAGCCTCACATGTCTGACTCCAGAGTCTCTCCATCTTTGCAGTTGTACCTACTGTCCCTGTTCCCTATATCCCTCCTGAGTGTGACTCCTTACACCAGTGGACTCACAAAGCGATTGTTCCTTAGCATTTTGTTAGTTAGCAGACCTAAGTCACCCACGTTGAAATATGCATAAGAATCTCTCTCTCTCTCTCTCTCTCTCTCTCTCTCTCTCTCTCTCTCGACGGGATCTCAACTATCCCAGGCTGGCCTTGAACTTGGTATGTAGCCAGGGCTGATTTTGAACTCGTACTCCTTCCACCCCAGTGTTGGGATTATCAGTTTTTTGCCTCTATACTCAGCTCTTTTTGAAAATGTTTAATTTTCTTCCTTTCTTCCTTTTGAATACAGCGTCCCCTCCTGTAGCTCATGATCTTCCTGCTTTAGCCTGGCTTCTGATTACAGGGCTATGTCACCATGCCTCCTCAAAATCGCCTTCCCTTTCCCCTTCTGCTATGATCCCTCCTCCTCTCCCTTCCTTTATAAGGCTGAATACTACTCCATGAGGTGTACCATTGTATTTACCCATTCATAGGTGGACATGGGGGTCATTTTCTTCTCTCTCTCTCTCTTTTAAAAAAAGATTTATTCATTTTATGTACGTGAGTACACTGTTGCACCCTTCAGACACACCAGAAGAGGGCACTGGATCCCATTACAGATGGTTATGAGCCACCATGTGGTTACCATGTGGTTGCTGGGAATTGAACTCAGGACCCCTAGAAGAGCAGTCAGTGCTCTTAACCGCTGAGCCATCTCTCCAGCCCCATGTGGGTCATTTTCGTCCTCTGGCCCTTGTGGCAGTGTTGTTGTGGACACTGATGTGCAGCTGGACTCCTGCTTTTTGTTCTCAGAAATAGAAATGATGGCTCTTGAGGTAACTTTCCGCAATGTTCTTCGCAGAGGTCGTTACATTGCCCACCAGCAGTACAGATGGATTCCTATGTCCACCAACAGTACAGATGGATTCCTACATCTCTACATCCTCAACTCTCCTCACTTCCTGTTTGCTGTGTGTGGCCTTGCTTTTCGGTAACCGCCACCCTGCTGGGTATGACCCCAGTCTTTGCTCATTTGCCTGCTTCCTGCACTGTTACCTGGCAGCGCCCCCTTAGGCAACTCCTGTTTTGTGTCATGCGCAATCTCTGACATGATAGCAAGCAAGATGCACAGAACATAGGAGCCTTCTGCGGCTACCGTGAGGTAAGGGCCAGCTATCAATAATTCTCCCTGGCAGAGCTCTTCCTGCCACCAACTCCCCTCTCAACCCTCTCACCCACGCCCCCATAGTTTCTTCCTTTCATCCTTTAGAACACAGAGTTATGGTCACCTCTCTGGAGAAACCCTCCTTCCCCACCGGCCTTCATCCACCCGATCAGTCTGCTGTTGTTTGCTCTTGTCTGGGCTGTCTGGCCCTCTCTTTTTTGATTGCTCCTAGCACTTGGCACAGTCTGTAATGACTTAAGTACCTGCGTGCCTGCGGAATTAACCTTGTCTTTTCTGCTGGCCTCTTAGCTCCACACAGAAGGGTCCTTGAGACATCAGCTTGCTCTCACTATTGTACACCCATCGCTGACCAGTGCACCACCAAGGCCAGGAGTTCAGAATCCCCTTGCTAAATGAATCATTCAGCTTTAAGATAAAGCCCCCCCCCCCCCCCGAGTGCCCCAACCCTAATGAGGAAGGCAGGTGAGAAAATAAATAAATAAATAAACATATACTCTGGCAAGTGGTGATGGTTGCTATGGAGAAAAGCAGACTGGAAGTGACCAGGTGTCTTTCTCTGGGCTCCTTAGGGAGGGAGTGGCGCTACTGACCTAGAGGAAGTAAGGGGCTGCCAGGGAGTGTGTGTGTGTATGTGTGTGTGTGTGTGTGTGTGTGTGTGTGTGTATGTGTGTGTATGTGTATGTATGTGTATGAGGGCACAACTATTAAGAGAGCAGAAGTGAGAACAGAGACCCCACAGAAGGCCAAGTGGAATGAGGAACCACTGTAGTCAGTGGCCACTTCTAGAAGCCATTTGGACATGGCCTTCTGATAGTTACCTATACTCACGGAGCACATAGTAGGTGCTTTCTAGCTCAAACTAGACCCATCCTATACATTTCCTAAAACGTGTTTTACTACAACATCGAATTATGATGTCTACTGAGAGGCATTCCAAAGCATGTTTGACTTTAAACTCCAATCCACTTTCTTTCTTCTTTAGCAAAACCTGTAAGCATCCTGCCTCTGCCTGTGAGTGCTGGGAATGAAAGGCCTGTGCTACTTCCTTTTGGCTTGGAATTATTATTATTTTTTCTTTTCTTTTTTTAAATCTCATTTTTAAAAAAGATTTATTATTTATATGTAAGTACACTGTAGCTGTCTTCAGACACACCAGTAGAGGGCGTTAGATGTCATTACGGATGGTTGTAAGCCACCATGTGGTTTCTGGGATTTGAACTCAGGACCTTCGGAAGAACAGTCAGTGCTCTTAACCGCTGAGCCATCTCTCCAGCCCCCTATTTTTTTTTTTTTTTCTTTTTAAACAGGGTTTTATGTAGCACAGTGAACCTGAAACCTAGCCAAGGTTGGCTTTTAACTCCTGAACCTTTCTGCCTTTACTTCCTGGAGTGCTGGTGTTATGATCGTCAACCAGGACCACACCAGGTCAAACAGTTCTACAGAGGGGCAAGGTGGTGGCAGAAAGAGAATGGGAGGAAGAGGGGGTGAGGGGGAGAGGGGGAGAGGGGGAGAGAGAGATAGATATGGGGCCTTTTTTAATATATGGGTGATGACGTGACAGGTAAAAGTGGGAGGTGAGCCAAGTGGATTCTGGGAATATGGTGGCTGTTGCCTTGGCAACAGGTGTTCGGTCCCCCCTATGTGATGTCATGGGTTTCAGAGGTCCTGATACCAACAGCTGGAATTACAGGCATGCACCACAATGCCTAGCTAGTGACCATCTCTTTAAAAAAGTTTTTTTTTTTTTTCCTGAGACATGGTTTCTTTGTGTAGCTCTGGCTGTCCTAGAACTCACTCTGTAGGTCAGGCTGGCCTCAAACTTAGATCTGCTTGGCTCTTCTTCCAGACTACTGGGATCAAAGGCATGCACCAGTACTACCTGACCAAAAGTATGAATTTTTGTTATTTAAAAATTATATGTATATGTCTGTGTGCTGTTGGGCCCCCTGGAGCTGGGATTCCAGGTGGCTGAGAGCTGTCCTAACGGGGCACCAGGAGCTGAATGCCAACTTTCTTCAGCCATAGCAACTACTCTTTCTTACTTGCCCCCTCTCCAGCCCCAATGGTCATCTTTTTTTTTTTTTTTTTTTTTTTTCAGTTTGCAGAAACTTTCTCCAGTCCTGACCTCTTCTTTGCTCCCCATCCATCCAGATGCCAAATAGCCTGGAATGTGACTCCCTATCTTTCCCCTAGTTCTGCCTTCAAGCCCTTGCCCTGGACAGTAAGACCCTCACTACCCAGACAGGACACGCTCCTCTTGGGCTACCTCTTGCCCAAAGGCTTCCAGCAAAGCAATGGGGACTTGGAAACCAGGTCTTCAGACGCTGGAATTTGCACCCTTCCCAGGGAGCCCCTAATGCCCGGGGGTGGGGGGGGAATTCCAGCCCAAACCCGGGCTGACTAGGGGCTGGCCAAGGCTTCCTGCAGAGCTGGTGGCGATTTTGATGGAAGAATCTCCGTAGGATTCCCTGGACTGTGCTGGGGGCAGGAGGGGGGAAGGGCTGGATGCTAACTAAGCTTCTGTCCCAACAGGCTCAGAGGGGAGGAGGGCTTAGCCTCCAGCAGCTGTGAGGAACACCACCACACCACCAAGAGAGCTGAGAACCAGCCAGAGGAAACCAGATACCCTGGCGTCCTTGGCAAGCACGGCTTCCTTGGGTTGAGCTCACTGGCTTCAGGTCTCTTTCGACTGCTACCTTTCCAAGGCCTGACCCGCTCCAACCCTCCGCAGTCTTGGGAGAGGAAGAAGCGGGCTAGTTTTTCATCTGTCCTGATCCTTGTTTCTTTTAGCATCGTCGCTGGATGTGGCAGTCCCCAGTGGAATGGCAAGCTCCCTCACCCCAAGGAGTGGAGTCATGTTTCTATGGGGGTGGAGGGGGGTGTGCTTAGTGGATCGCACTCAAGTAAGGTGTAGCCTGGTGCCTGGCACTCGGATCTGGTCTGCTGGAGGAGTAACTTACTTGCAGCCTGGAAGCTTCGGGGTGGGGGGTGGGGTGGGTGCACAGGAAGTCCCTCAGTAGGGGATTCGACCGTCCAGCTGGAGTAAGGAAGTCGTGTGTCACAGGAAGAGGCTCCCAGCAGAGAGTTTTACAACAGTGGAAGCCTCACAGGATAAGTGGTTGTGTTTATGTCTGGGTTACTACTCTGTGCTCGGGGTAGCGTATGCTACATAGTAGGTGTTTAATAAACAGGTTCTGAAACAAAAGGATTGGGAGAGGAGAAGTTGAAAGAAATGGCTTGGTCACTCTGGGATGTGACAGTATAGTACTTCCAGGTGGAAGAGGCTGTGGTGGGTGGGGCTTAGCAGAGGGCGTGGTCTGATCTAATCCTATTGTGGGTGGTGTCAGTTTCTTATCTCTTCACCCAGCCCAGAGCTACTTCAGGCCTGGGGTGTTGTTTTTTTTTCCTCCCCTGGGTCCCCTGGTGTCCCGTTAGGTCCGAATACACACAGGTATGGAACCTGTGCTGGGTTCAGGAGATACCCAGATGATTAAAATGTAGGTCTTCCCTTTCTGTCTGGTGGGGCAGACAGACAGTAAACAAGTGGCTTACACAATGGGCTGGATAGAGGGAGGACTTCTTTGTAGGTTCAGTTGAACAAATGAGATCCAAGCTGACGGGATCGGAGCAGGCAGTTTTGGAAGGCGCTATCTGTGGAGGAGTGTTAGGTTTTGAAGATAGTTGAGAGAAAGGGCTTGGGGTGAGGGGCATTCCAAGTAGAGGTGTCAGCCCAAAAATGTGCTCTAAGGGAGGCAGGAGAACCTAGTGGGAAAAGATAAGTTAGGGGCAGAAAGGCCACCTATGGGTGTTTGGGCCTGCTTATGATCTGACTAAGACTCTGGATAACTGCCAGCTGCAGCATGCTAGCTGGGGCTGGAGAAAGGTCTGTCTTCTAGGGAACCCTTTAGCTGCCTCTCCACTGCCAAGAGCTAAGACACCTCCCTCTGGTCTCTCTGCCTAGGTTCTCTCACTGTTTCCTTTAGCCAACCAACCCACTGGGAGCCTCACTCTGTCAAGCCTCCACAAAGGGCAGACCACAGAGATTCCGAACAAACAGCCCCCCCCCCCTTCCTCTCACACATGCCCAGGAAGGAGGGGCCAGTCCGTTTGCAAAGGAGAAAAGGCAAGAGGAATAGTAGCCTGTTGGAACATCAGACTATCCAGAGATTTTAAAAGACCCCTCCTCCCCCAGACCTTTGCCAGCTGACAGGCGAGGATGAGCAAGGGGCTCTGAGGTGGCTCAGCTCTTGGGCTGCTAGGCATGGCCAACCCGGAGAGGGGGCTTCGGCAGTGGGCCCCCGAAGGGCAGTGCCTTCCCTCCCCCAAGACCCAACTGGTCCTCCTCATCTGCGGGACCTGCAGACACCAATGAGTCACTGTGTTGACAAACCATCTCTGACCATTCCTAGCCCATCAAAAATGGAAGTCCAGAGGAAGGGTATGAGCAGACCGATTTAATTAGCGCGGGCTCTAAAGGTACCTTAAGTTGGCCCTATTAAATTAAACTGCCTAGGGGGAAAAATAACTGTAATTATTTCCTTTTCTCTCCTACCATTGTATTTCAACTCCCAACCTCCACGCTTCTCCCTTTCTTGACAAGACAACCTTTAAACTAGGGGCTGGCATTGGCATCCCCAAACTAGGTCTCAGTGTTTCTCTTTTCTGCCCTTCTTCTGTCTGAGCTCTGGTTTCTAGCAGAGAGCAGAGTCCAGAGGGGTCCACGGTGCTTGGCTGTATTCTAATTTAGGGAGGCTGTTACAAGTGTAGAACATTATTCCAAAAATGCACCCGGAGTCTCCTTCCTGAACCAGTGCAGATCCGTTTGCCGTGGGGCATTTCTTTTAAAAACCCCTTTTCTCTCTTCGGCAGGGCAAAAAAAGCAAACTTTAATGGTAGGGAATTATTGTTTATTTTGTTGAAATCTAGTTCTGAGTTTTCCTACTTAAAACGTGTTTTCCCCAGGACACTGACCTATCCTTTAATTGTTTGGTGTGAGGCATGTTAGGGGGAGGGGCGTTACTTGTTTATTGGAACAGCGCAGTTAAAAAAAAAAAAAATCAACCTAGGCTAACAGTTTCAAGGCTCCCCTAAAGATGTATCCAAACAGGCAGCCAATCAGCGCTTACACAGCTTTTCTGCTTGACTCTTTTAAAGAGACAGTGCCGACAATGTTTTATCACATTTAAAGAGAACCGCGCTCTAAAAACAGTATGAAAATGGGGAGCCATCCCTTATCTCACCAGTTTTTGATTTGGAGACTCCAATGAGAATACACTGCAGGTTTTTGGGTTCCTCGAGTGGACAGAAAGGAGTCGTGAGCAAAAAGCTTGGTCACTCTGCCAACCCCCCATTTCCCATTGTACACCTGGGTCATTGACAATGGAAGCTTCCCCTCCCCCCACGCCCGACTCTGGTCCCCTACTCTCCAATTTAGCTCCATTTATTTGAAGTTTGAGATTTCTGCGGCGCGCATTCCGAGTCGCGAGGCGTCCAGGTGACGTCCCTCATCCAAACGGAACCCTTTCCCGTGGAAAGGCGAGAGGCTAACTTGCCAGGGCTAGCAAACCTCAGAAATTTGAGAGAAATCAACTCTCTTTCCCTCTAGTCCAAGACCTCTTTTCCCTCCTACAGCTTGCCTGGAGCACGCCAAGGGCCATTTTCGCGCGGCTCCACTTTGGGGTTTCCCAAAGTATTTTAACGATCTAGTAAAGAAGCAGCCGCGCGCTTTGGCGCCAGCTTCGGCCGCCCAGCTCCGCGTGCAGCCCTGGCCGGGGCTCGGGAGGCAGGGCTGGGCACAGGCAGCCCGGGGTGGGGCGGAGAGGGGAGCAGGGCCGGCCGGGGTCCTGGCCCGCTGAGGGTACGCTCAGCACGGGGAGGCGGGGGCGCTGGGGGCTAGGCCGACGCGGAAAGGGGCGCGCCGGGCCAGCCGGGGTCCGCGCCTGCTGTCGCAGCGCCCAGTCCCCGCCGCGCCGGCCGGGTGCTCCAGTCCACGCCCGAGCCCCTCGAGTCACCGCCCCACCCCAACGCCAAGGCTCGCCCCCCGCTCCCCCGGCCGGGGCACGAGCGGGCAGCGGCTCGCGGAGGAGGCGCAGCGGGACTGGCGCGGCCGTGCTGACAGGCGTCCCTCTCGGCCTCCAGGCCCGCCCCCGCGCGCCGATTGGCCGCCGCGGCCGTCCGTCGCGGGGCGTGGACGCCCGCCGCGCTCCTGCCGGGGCAGCCACGTTCGGTTGAGCTCCAAGTAGACCAGCGGCGGCGGCGGCGGCAGCGGCAGCGGTGCTGAAGGCGCAGAGGGCGGCGCAGGCGGAGCCGGGCGGCGGGCGCGCGGGCCGCGAGCAAGCGAGCTGCAGGCTTCGGGCGGGCGGCGGCGCAGCTCAGGCCGAGCCGGCGCGGGAGGAGTTCCAGGGCGATGGGGCCGCGGCCGGGGCTGACGCTTTGACAGCTGGAAAGAGCGCGGAGCCTGCGCCTGGGAGGGAGGGAGCGCGGCGAGCGGAGTGCGAGCGAGCGGGCGAGCGCCGGGAGGGGGCCGGGAGCAGGGCAGCTCGGGAGACCGGACGGTAGCGGCGGCGGCGGCGGCGGGCTCGGCGCCCTCTTCTCTGCAAGCCATGTTTGCCAAAGGCAAAGGCTCGGCGGTGCCCTCGGACGGGCAGGCTCGGGAAAAGTAAGCCTCTCGCGAGTGGGGCCGCGCCGCGGGTGGCGGGAGGCAGGTGGGCGCGGGGGTCGCGCCGCCTGGTGCCCCTGGGGCCCGGGTCTCTGCCCCGCGGCGGCGGCGGTGGCGTGGAGAGCCCATTGTTGGGCGCCGGCGGAGGCTGGGGCACCCTGAAGGGGCGGCAGGGCAGCGGTGGGCGAGGGTAGTTGGTAGGCGCGGGGCAGAGCGGGCGCGGGGGTCCGCGACGAGGGTGGGCGAGGTCCCACTCGGAGCCGGTGCGCTCGGCCCGCTGGGCGCGGGGCCCTTACTTTGCCCACCGAGTGCGGGCAGGGGGCGCGTGGCTTTCTGCAGCCCCGAAGGCTCCTTTTGTCCGCCCGCGGCGTGAGGAGTGCGTGCCGGGGGCTTTGTTCGCCCGGGAGCGCTCTCCCTACCCAGCCAGCGGCCTCCCCGTCAGCCCGGTGCGCTCCGGGGCGTCCGGGCTGGGCTGGGCTGGGCTGGCGGCGCCGGCCCGGCCCCAGGCTTGGGGGACAGTTGTTTGAGGGGGAGATGCTGAGGGCGGCGCTTTGCTGCCCTCTCCAGAGCGCGCCAAGTACCCGGACTGGGACCGAGTCCGTTCGGACCCCAAAGCTGGGCTAAAGCAGGGAGCTGAAGTGGGCTGGGAAAAGGAGGGTGGCTCAGGCAGGGCTCTTGTAAGGGGCTTGCGAGTTTGCGAGACCTAGGTGGGTTTAGTCCCAGTGCCACTTGGAAGTTCAAGTTTGGGGACCGGTCTCCGGCTCCCGCGGCTTGGTGCAGCTTGTCTGTGGTACCCACCCACTAGCTGTTCTGTCTGGGGTGATAGGTACTCACCTCTTGTCGTGGCCACAATGGGATGGCACAGACCGGGCTCACAGTCACTGGCAGGGTCCAGAGCGAGCCTTAATGTGATCTGACCTCTCTCTCTCTCTCTCTCTCTCTCTCTCTCTCTCTCTCTCTCTCTCTCTCCTCTCACTCCTCACTTTCCAGGTTAGCTTTATACGTCTACGAATATTTACTGCACGTAGGAGCACAGAAATCTGCACAGACCTTCTTATCAGAGGTGAGTGGGACTCCTTCTCTTTCCCTAGCATCCAGTTTCTTGACACCCCCTCCTCCCCACTATTCTTAGAGCCTTTGTTTTCAGGAGCAGCCACTGTGGCCACCATTTTGAATTTTTATCACCTTTTGGCATTTATTGTTAGTTGGTCTTCACAGCCTTTTGGCTGGGGAAGGCCCTGCGTCCCCCTCCTTTCTGCCCCTCTAAGCTGCCTCCGCTCCCTCTTTTCTAGATTCGATGGGAAAAAAACATCACACTGGGTGAACCGCCTGGGTTCCTGCACTCGTGGTGGTGGTAAGTTTGTGTGATAGTTTTGTGTGTGTGTTTTGTTTTGAGGTCCGGGTCCAAGTGAACAAAGACGGGGGTCCAGAGCAGGCCCTCTACCTTTAGCCTCTGCCTCCTACGGACAAGCACCCCTGGGTGATCTGACCAGGCTTGGCAAGGGAGAGTGGGCAGAAGAGGCTGCGTGCTGCCTCAAGTTTTTGCTGGCATTTCTCCGCCTGTGGGGACTGACTGAATTTTGTTATGCTTTTCCATCTCACTCTGGGGCACCAAGCAGGGGGCTTAGAAAGAGCTGGAAGGGTTTTTTTTTGTCAATCCTGCATGCTGCTTTAATTAGAGGAGTGGGGGCAGGGCGGGTGGAGGGGACACCAGGTCCGTTCTGCAACTGGCCTGTCCCTTATGTTTGCGTCCAGAAACGCCAAACCTTAAGAGGTCTCCACTGGGCCTTTTCCAGGGACCATGAGAAAAGCAAGAAGGGCCGCACTTCCTGTAGAGACACTGATTCAGACTGACTGGACCTTCCTTTTCTCCGTCTCCCCACCCCCCCAGCATCCCTGCAACCACAAAGCCTTATTTTACTGAGAACCTTAACCAGCCAGAGGTGGCCTGGCAGGATGCCTGTAGCTTGTTCAGGACCGGCTCTCCTTATCTTTGACCCTCTCTCCAGGCCTGAGCAGCCTGTGGTCTTTTTTGCAGGCAGGAGGGAAGCTCAGGGTCAGAGCCTTAAGCTAGTTGTCTTGAGTGTGTGACCTGGATGTCTTGTGGGGCTGATAGGTGGACTCTTTCACATCCTTTTGAAAAGGAGAAAGGAGGAGGGGTGGCTTTTGATATGTTGGTGGAGTTGAGTCAAGTGTAGTGTCGTTGGGATGTTAGCACTACCTGACTGCCAGCTCAGGGTACTGTTTCAAGGCTCTTTGAACATCGGGAGGATGAAGTGTCTGTTCTAACTTGTGCAGACAAAATGAGTTTTTAATGGCCTTTGCCAACCACCCAACTGCCTGGTCGGAGGAGGCGGGTGGTGTGGCGCAAGGATTCCACCTGCGGGAGTGGGTGATAGGTTGGCTGTTAGAGGTGAGCGAGCGTGTTGATGGGATTGATGGATCTGAGTGCTGTGGGTCTTAAAGAAACTTGGGCTTGTGGGTAGACGTTATTTTGAGGGTGCTGGGAATGAGGGTGTCTTGAAGTCTTTGCAGTGTGGGCTTTCCAGGAAGCAGTTTTGGAGGAGGAGAGTAGTCCCTGCCTCCATCTGCAGTTGTGCAGAGACCTGGTTGTCCTGTGGCTCCTGGAGTCAAGTCCTGTGGCTTTTCAATCCTTGTTCCAGGAGTGGAAGGTTGGCTGTACAGGCTCAGGTTGTGGTGGCTGTTAGGGGTTGTGGTGGCTGTCAGGGGTTGTTGTGGCTGTCAGGGGTTGTGGTCTCTGGCTTGTTAGGATGTTTACTCTGCGGCTGTTTTTGGGGGTGGGTGGGTGCTGAGGATGGGTTTTTGTTCTAGGCACTCCTTGAAGGGGGTGCTTTCTAATGACAGTGGAGCTTGCTGTGATGGGGCCAGCGGCATTGGACCACAAGTCAGATTAGACCTCAGTTTCAGTGTTCACTGTGCCCTTCAAGCTGGGTTTGGCTAGGCCTTGGTTCTGGTATAGGGCGTTTCTAAGGTCCTGTGTTTGTGTAGCACTCTCATAGTGGAGACGGCACTTGTTCTGTTCTTGTGACTGTGGAGTGTTGGAGTGATCACAGAGAATTACAGAGGGTCTTGAGTGCTGTGCCCTGGGCTGCGCTCACCCTGCCCACTTTCTCTGTACTGGATGGGTGCTGTCTGAGGAGGCCCTTTTGCTTAGTGACAGGGGTAAGGTTCTTGGTTGTCACAGCTCCTTCTTTTTGCCTCATAGACAGGTGGGGATGCAGGCTAAAGGATTAAGAACCCATAAGGCCTCCTTCATTACTGGAGTCACCCAGATTGCGCTGCAGATGAATCATGGTCGTGTTCTGACTTTTGACAATGTAACCTTTTTACATTACGCTGCAGCCATTTTGGTTTGGGGTGGTGAGAGGGACAGAGCCCCGAGATGGGCAGAATGTCATCCAAGTCCCTCTGTGGACAAACCAGGGGCGGGCCGTGCTGACCTTTGTGAGCTCTAGTGACTGCTAACCACAAACAGTGTCACTGATGGGAGATACCCAGCATAGAGGAGCTGCTTACATGGCAGCTGTTACAGACGTCTGGCTTGCCAGGAGCGGTTGCGTCCAGTTATCTTATGTGCTGAGTTTGTCCAGTGCTGTAAGGTAGGATGGAGCCTTTGGGAGAGCTGGTGCTGTACCATGCGTCCTGTACTCCCTGTTGTGTACACAAGTAATAATTAGTAACCTGATCTTACTTTGTTTTTTCTATTTGCAGTGTATTTTGGGACCTTTACTGTGCAGCTCCTGAAAGGAGAGACACTTGTGAACATTCAAGTGAAGCAAAAGCCTTTCATGATTATGTGAGTAACAAATTTTTAATCCTGGCAATAATTACAGGGTTGGATGGCTCTAACTTCTTTAGTATCAAAAGCGAGTGCACAGCCAACTGGCAGTGGTCTTTATTTCCTCCTCGCTTTCCTTCCCGCTCTCCTGCCCACCTGCCTCTGCTGCCTGCCTCCTGAGACCCTCCTTCCTGGGTGTTTTAAGTTGAGGGACAACAGTATTTCATCACTTTGCAGTTACATGAAAGAGGCAGATAACCTGTCTGCAGGGGGTTTGAAGATTCAGAATCATGTGTCTGTCTGTTAAGAGCTAGCTGCGAGGGGGTTGGTTGGTGTTGGCTGAAGAAAAAAGTGACCACAACCAAAAAGAAAGTAAAGGTGAAACCTGTGTTTTAGACTAGAGGGGCAGCTGAGCAGCAGTGCGGAGTGGACTTAGCTCTGTTTTCCAGAGCGCAGCCTTTCATGTGTACATGTCACACACAGTGTGGGGTGTATGTGTGCATACAGTGTGGGGTGCTTATGTGCACACACAGTGTGGGGTGTATGGGGTCACAGTGTAGGGTGTATATGTCACACACAGTATAGGGTGTTTATGTGTACATACAGCGTGGGGTTTATGGGGTCACAAGTCGGGGGGACTCATACAGCTCTTCTCAGGTGAGGTGAAGCTCACTCACTGTGAGGTGAAGCTCACTCACTGTCCTTTGCCTGAATACTCTATGTTTAACTATATTTATTTATATTGTGTGTGTGTGCACATTTGAGTTGGGTGTATGTGTGATGTGTAGCATGAGAGTACAAGTTAAAGGACAACTTGGGACTCAGTTCTGCCTTCCTCCTATGTGCATCCTGGGGCTCAAAGCCAGGTTAGGGTTAGGTTTGGTGGCAGGCATTGTTACTGGCTCACCAATCTCACCAGCCTAGTAGGGGTTGAAGGGGACAAGGGTGGGACACAGGTAACTGCCGTAGCTCAGGTTGGCCTAGAACTCAGTATGTGGATCAGGTTGACCTTGAATTTTTAGCCATCCTACCTCAACCACCTAAGTGCTGAGTTTGTAGCCACCATGGCCAGCTCAAAAATTTCCTTTGAGCGTAGCTAAATTTTACCAGGCAGTAGAGCTTTCTATCCTATTGCTGACTACTCACCTGGATACGTTGAAGGTCCATGAAGTCATTACAAGGAAAGTATCTGTGTGGCAATGCTGTTGTAAAATTTTAAGTGCACACTGAACCTGCCTGGGTTCGGGTGGCCAGACTTTATGATTTGATGAAACAGGAGGTTGGGATCTGTCAGGGAAGTGGTGTGAGGAAAGGGAAGTATCTAGATGTCTTCCACTACTTCTGGGTTTTGCTTTCAGTAGGCACTGCAGGTGATTGTGTTCAGACGTCTGTGGCTCCAGTGTCTACAGACACACAGTAGGTTTGGACTTGTGTGGTAGGAACAGTCCTCCCATTCTATATGTAGGAGCTGATGACCAGCATCAGGTCCCATCTTCTTGGTCAGCTCCTTTGCATGCTGAGTCTGAACCTTGCCTAGGAGACCGAATCCCACCTTTGAGTTTCATAGGTGGTCAGTTTCAGTGAGATGGGTGTTGCCATGGTGACAATGGCTGCTGTAACAGGAGTTACAGTGAGACTGAGCGTCCCAGGTGGTTAGTGTGATGGGATTTCGTTATCCTTGGTGTAGATGCTCAGGGTGGTGTCAGTGCTTGTGTCCTCTCCAGGCTTGAGAAAAAGAAGCTGGGAGTGGTACTTCTAACCTGGTGGACTTGAGTTGTAAAAGGTCCTAAAAGGGACTGTTAACTGCTGTCCTTCTCGGGATGGGGCTCTGGGAAGGTAAGTGGTGGTGGTGGTGACTGAGGGGCCGGACTTCCTGAACTGGAGCTCGCCAGAAGCTGAGTGTGTGGTGGCCAGGTAAAGAAGTCCGAGAACTTCCTTCCCCGCCTCCTTACTACCTAGTGAGGTATTGTCCCCCACCTGTCACCCCTTTTAAAATAACTACAAATAGCCAAGCCTACCTTGCTAGCCTCTGACTCCATTGCAGATGGTTTCATTTTAGAGAGGAAGGTAGGATGGGAGTGTCTGTTTCAAAATCCCTTGCCCCCGTGCTAGGAATCGAACTCAGGGCCCGATGAGTGCCAGGCAAGCGCCCTGCCACTGAGCTAGCTATACCTTCTAATTGCTTAGACCAGTCTCTGATAGACATTTATGTTCTTTCACAGGAAATCACATATGCTAATGATTTTTTAAAAAGTTATCGTGTTTATTTATTCATTTATTTACTTGCTTAGAGAAAAGAGTCTCACTGTGTATCTCTGACTATCCTGGAATTCACTAGACCAGGCTGGCCCCTGCCTCCTGAGTGCTGGGATTAAAGGCATGTACTACAACACTCGGCTATTTATTTGTTATATGTATGCGTGCCGTGTGAGGGAATGTACGCTATGCCCCTAAAGATGCCATAAGGATCAGAGGGCATACAGATGGTTGTGCACTTCCTGAGGTGGGTGCTTGGAACTGAACTCGAGTCTTCTACAAAGCAGTCAGTGCTCTTAACTGCTGAGCTGGCCTTCCTGCCTGCAGGTGGTGACTTGTAGCTTGGTGCTCTCTCTGGCCATTTGTGGTTTGGTCTTGCATCTAGAAGCAAGATGGCAGTGGTAGAAATGCAAGTTAGTTTGCAGCCTGTGACTTGCTAAGGAATGGCAGTTGAACCTTGCAGATTGCTGAGGTTGGCATGGCATTTAGAAGATGCTGCTAAGAGATGAGGTCATACTAGCTGGGGGCCCATGATTCATAGGTTTGCAGCTCAAGGCCTTTTTCCCTTAAATTGGGAGCAATCTGATGTGTCTTATGACCTAAGTCAGGTCACAAGGGAAAAGGAATGATGTGATCGAGTGGAGACTCTTCTCCCCTCCCCTCCTCTCCTCTTTTTCCCCTCCCCTCTCTTCCCCTTCCCTCTCTTCCCTCCCTTCCCCTCTCCTCCCCTCTCCTCTCCTTTCTTCTCCTCTCCTCTCCCATTCTTTCCCCTCTCTTCTCTTTTCTCTCTCTTTTTCTGTTCTTTTTGAGACAGGGTCTCACTATGTGGGAGTGGCTACTCTAGAATTTGTTATATTGACCAGGCTGGCCTTGAACTCAGAGATCTGCCTGCCTCTGCCTCCTGAGTGCTGGGATTAAAAGTGTGCTATTGCAAGGCCCTGAGATTTTCCCTACACTGTAAAGAGGGGAAAGAGCAGAGAGAGAGAGAGAGAGAGAGAGAGAGAGAGAGAGAGAGAGAGAGAGAGCGCGAGCGAGCACGAGTGAAGAAAGTTGTGTTGTTCTGTTTTTCCTTTTCATTTCTTCATCTAGTTTCTCTATTCCCATGTGTCTCACTGAGTTAGACTTCTTCCTGGGAAGATTCCAGTGCCTTATATATTTTGTGTGTGTATGATGTGTGAGTGTGGGTGGTTGTATCACAGTGTTTGTGGGGGGTTTCAGAGGGTGGCTTTCAGGGACCAGTTCTCATTCCCTGAGTTCTGGGGATTGAATCTATTGAGCCATCTTGCTGACTCCCAAGTAGGTTCTCCCCTAAGATAGAATGTATTTTTCTCTGTCTACTCTAATCCTTTCTGTCTAAGGCCTCCTTGGAAGATTCTTTGTATATGGGAGAGACTGGCTCAGTATAATTCTCAATTCTTCTGCTTCGGCTTCCTGTGATATGGGCCTCAGCCGTCGTGCCCAGGTCTCAAGGACACCTATGATTGGTTTCTGCGTTTGGTGATTTCAATGTCTGTACATGCCACCTGTGCATTGTGTCAACATTCCCCAGGTATCTGGCTGTGTGCTATTATTGCACTTGCTCAGCCACCCTGCCACTGACCCTGCTAGAGGAAGCAGGCATGCTGCTGGCTCTGTCCTGTAGATGAGGAAACTGAGGCACAGAGAGGTTAATCACAGCAGGAGAGCTAGAATGTACACACAGCTCCTGGCTGACACCTGAGTCCAAGCTTCTAACATCCTGGCATAGGCACGCGCCAGCCATCACTTGCTGGTGTGATCCTGGCTAACTTTTTAGATTTGCCCTCTTGGCTGTAGCGCACTTTTTACCGTGGCATAGGCTGGGAGCTGTTTATCTCTGTAGCTTACTTAAGACCTTCTACATACATAGTAAGTACACACTGATGGGAGAAAGAAGAGAAATGAGGGGAGGAACGGGGTGATGTGTGGGGAGAGGGTAACCTGGACCAGGACAGCTCATAAGTTATTGGGATGTTCTTCAGATGCTAAGTCCTGTGGGTCATCTTGGGCAAGTGGCATCTTTAATGTCTTTAGTGTCAGTTAGACATAGATGCTGTGAAGTGTTCACTGGCCCTGGCTGCTTAGCCAAGAAGAATCAACAGTTCTGACAATATGGGAAGTGTCTGGTGTACCTCTTGGCAGGGAGGAGGCTCTCCAGTTCAAATAGAAGGTGTGGGTCTCTGGTTCTTGGCAGGTCATCTCTCCTCCCAGGTCAGGGCCAGATGTCTGGATCCTGGAATGAGCCAGGTGACTGAGCATGGAGGGGGTTAAACTGTCCTTGATTTGCTGGGTTTTTATTTGAGTCATTGTCTATTTTCCACCTCACACCTGGCGGCTTGGGTTTTCCTGGCTCATTTAGAAGCCTGAAAGCCCTGATGTTTCCACGTGTCCACGGACCGGTAGTGGTTTTGTGTGTAGGGTGGACTTTTCTGAGAATGGGTTTGTTCTGAGTACCTGAGGCCACAGGAGGAGTGACTGGGTCCCTGTGTGATTTCTTTGCTGTTCTCCTCAGGCTTAGCAGTGCCTCTTAAGAGAGATGAGGAAAGCCCATAAGACCCACTGGGGCTCCCTCTGGGTTTTCTCAGACAGAGTGATCTGTTATTGACCTTTGTAGATGGACACTCCTAGGTGTTTGTGTGTGTCTCCTTCCCTGTGTAGGGCTGTAGGATGGGTCTGTGGATAGAGAGAAGTGTTTTTGGTGCCTTTGCCTCTGGTGGTCCTCTTCCTCCTGTGGTAGCTGCTTTTGTATTTTCTGTTTGGTAGCAAGAACAGAGAAAAGTAGGTTATCCCCATAGTGGCCCTTAGGTGCTGGAGAATGGCACACCTTCAGGCGTGCAGGTGTGGTTAGGCTTCGTGGCTGCCTTCTTGGTTGGGTTTTATTAGTAAGGTTCACTTTGGTTGCTAGTCTAGGAGGTGGTAGAGCTGAGGCCAAAACTTGAGTTCTACCTGACAGTGTTTACTGTGCTCCCTGAAAAGGGGGACATGTTGCACTTGAGCAGTCTGTGGCCATATGTATTCCCTGAAGAAATAACAGAATCAAACTGAATCCCCTGTAAGAAGTGCCTATCACAGGCTGGGTGAGACCTGACCTATGGAAGGGGAGTCTCTTGTGGTGACGTGGCTCTTTGCTTTTGCCGTAAGTGAAGTGATAAAAGCCACCGACTTTCCTTTCTAGAAAATTTCAAGTCCTTGTGAAGGAGACTTTGTTTATGATTTTAGGAGGTTCATGGATTATTGCTCCAAAAAAGTCTAGATTCCTAATTCCCATAGTGAAGAATTTGGGCAATATAGTAGCCTTGTGTTCCTGCGACCGTGGCCAGATTTTCTTGCTTGTCTCAGTTTCTCAGTTCTGAAGACCTGGGCCCCTTTCAGTGCATGCCCCAGCTCTCCTCCTTGTGGAGAGGTAAGGTTAGCAGAAGGGAAAAGTGCCTGAGTTGTGGGTGTGGACAGCAGCTGGGGTATTTGTGGCCGTGTGGCAGGGGTCCAGTGTCCTTGGTGGGTTTGAAATAGCAAAGTGATATTTGAGAGGGCTCTTCTTGGATATGCTGAGCTGAGGTTCCTGCTGGGCAGGGAGTGTCTGTGCCTGCCAGAGCCCCCTAGGAAGAGGGGATGAGAGGGTGGCAGTGGGCGCTGCAGCTGGGCTTTAAGGAGTGGGAGGAGTGCTGGCCTCTGTGATAAGCCAACCTGGCTATCTGGCCAGAGGTCCTGGCAAGTTCAAGGCTTGTCTTTGGCTCTGACCCTTGGCACCCTTGTGTGGCAGATTAAAAACAACAGAATATACACAGTTGTACCCCCCCTCCCCCCGCTTATACTTTGTATTGAGTCCCTTCCTTGGGCTCCCACCCTGTCTTCTGGAGTTCCTCTTGCCTCCAGAGGCTGCCAGACTCCTCTGTTAGTAGTTAATTAAACAGTAAATGAGGAGCTGGGATTGCATTTTGCCAGAACCCAGGCAATGTGGCCACCGTAATGGGTTTCAAGTGGCTGCAAGACCCCAAATTGCAAATCCTTGCCCTTTATTTAAGTCAGGAGGTGGAACGGGGGAGGGGGACGACGACAGTGGGGACCCAAACAAAGTTTTTGGCAGTGGTCACTTCATTTGAACTCCCAGACCAGCAGTGTGCAGCAGCCTTTTGCATAATGCCATCTTTGTTAGCTAAGCATTTGCAAACTTGGACTGAGAGTTAGCTCTGTGCCAGCCAACACTTGGAGGGAGCTGGGAGACACCCAGTTCTGTGTCCCTTAGGTCAGCTCTGTTTTGTAAGGGAGGAGGACTCTCTAGTGAGTGCTGTGTCACTGGACCCTTGTCTCCCGAGTGTGCATTTAATCCTTAAGAGGAGTCGTGTGTGGGTGTGGGTGTGGGTAGGTGGTGTGTATGTGTGTTTGTGTGCTTGAGGCTTGTCAGGTAAGAGAGCAGAAATGTTGCACTAGCTGTAGCCTTTGCAGTAGTGTGTGAGGGTTTAGCAAAATTAATCTCTTTTAGCTTGGTAGTAATTCTGACCGTGACAAAGTGCACTAGGCGCCTCACATAAACTTCTTTAATATGCGTTGTTGGGAGCTTACAGCAAATAGACAATCATGGTGGTTTGTTTTTGATTTGTCGGGGTTTGGGTTTTCCACGGCCTTGACGAGATGAGTCGGAGGGATGGATTGTTCCACAGTATATGCGCCTTTCTTCTCCTGGGCTCATAGCCTCTGGGTTTGGATGAGTTTGAGCTCTGGCTTAGACTGGCCCCTGACTTCAGGTGCACGGTTGCTGTTTCCTGTCTAGATGTCCTTTGGGTTCATCTGTTACCCCAAATGTAGGCAAGGGAAGGGTAATTCCTGCAGGGCTGTGAGGGTGAAGGTATATAACACATATGGATAAGGTGGGATGTCTCCAGCCAGTGCTTGGTGAGCTTGTTGTTCCGGTGTTTGCTCAGAAAACTCTTACTGTACTGTCTCCAGGGAGAACAGGTTGACCCTTATGGAAGAATCCTGTGTACTGGACCTATCTCAGTAATGCCCTTCCTGCCAGGGCTCCTCTGGGTGTCCCAGGTTCCTTTCCTCCCAGCTGTCTTGTCTCACTCCCTGCACTCTCATGAGGGGGCAGAGCTGGTGGTCCTTCCGTACACAACTGGCAGTGATAAAGACTCCCCTGAGATGTCCCTGCCTCTTATCTGTGTGGGACAGTGTCCTGGACCACGCCTGCTTCATCGGCTACAGAGACCAATGGGGAGACCCAGGGGCTTGTGGGTACCACTGGCAAGGATCTTGATCTGAATTTTAGTCTCATGCCTATGTTAGCTTTGTGGTTCTCCTCACAGTAAAACATGGACAAGGCCTGTTCTCCTGTTCTCCGCTGTCAGAAGAAAGGTAGGAAAGCTGTCCCTGGAGGTGTTGGTGCTGTGTGACTGTGCATAGGGATGAATAGATTGGAGGTCCTAGGTCCTGTGCCGTTCTCTGGGCTAAGGCCTCATCTGGTTTTCTGCTTCTGCGAGGAGTCTCAGAGGGGCCGCAAGCTGGGAAGGGAGGCACTGAGGAAGCTGGTTTGGTCACTTTGTACTTCTGGGGTAAACCCCTGTGTGACCATGAACCAGGAGCTAGCTACAGTGTGATCAGTGTTTACAAAGGGTTGTGTGCAATCTCCTGTCATGTCAGTAGGCACATCAGGGCTGCAGATGGTGGGACTGGGTGTCACTAGTCAGAAGCAAGTAAAACAGACAAAGGAAGGCCAGAGAACAAAGATATACAGGCTCATCATATCATCTCCAGCGGGTCTCAGATCTGCACAGGCAAGCAGGAGCCAAGGCTTGCTGGCCGCATGGACCACGAACACCTACGTTAGCCTGTGTGCTTCAGTTTCTTCCATTGGTAAAGAAGAGATGAAGCCACATACCTCTCAGGGTTGTCATATGGAGTAAATGACTGTGAGTGCATGAGTGCGCATGAGATTGAGTGCGCTCAAGCGTGCGTGCGTGCGTACACACACACACACACACACACACACACACACACACACACACACAGAGTGTACACACAGTAAGTGCATCCTCATGCCAGGCACATTGTAAGTTCTGCATATATGTCTGCTCTTGATGTTCCTGACTCTGGAAAGTCCTGCTTTCTGGCAGATTGTGTTCAGTGATGGCTATGGGAAGCAGAAAGGTCTTAGTGGGGGGGAGGGGGGATGGATTCCATCGAGGCTTGCCCTTTGTTGCCTTGCTCACCTGTTGATTGCTATAGAGTCCCTGGGGTCCAGGAACCTGCAAGAGATGGGGGTGAAGGCCTCCTATGCATAGGTTCCATATCAGTGTGTTGCTTGCCTGGTGGCAGCCCACATTTGTACCCACTTCCTCTGCTGCTCTAGGAGCCTGGAACATGCTCTTCCCCAGCCTGCCTCTGGCTTTCCCTGTGGTCCTACTCCGTGCCACAGCATTGGGAAGTCTTGTGTACTAAGTCTCTTGATAGCCAGTGCTGCTTTAGAGTGTGGCCGCCTCCCACCGCCTGCCGGGACCATCCATTTCTTCTCCTTCTTCCAGGAAGTTGGAGATACTCTGACTCATTTGTCACTTGAGGCCTAGAAGGAGAATTAATCTGAGTCAAGGTGGAGTGTCTTTCCTTCCTTCTCTAGACCCTTGAGGGACGAAACTTCATCTTTGCCTCCTCTGCCACCCTGATCCTGGGGCTGAGTGTAGCATCTTGAATAAACCTGTGGTCAGTGAGCAAGACTTTGTGCCCTGAGAGAGGAGGAGGATTTGATTTTTGCCCAGGACTAAGTGTGTTAAAGACGTTTTAATGAAGACTGACAAGTGGCAGGAAGTTGCAGAGCATTGTTTCGTAGATGGAGCTGTGACCTGTTAGTGGATCTTGAATCAAAGAAGCAACTGTTGGATCACAGAGTAAACATAAGACCCTCTGTCAGTGACTTATGAGTGCACACAAGTGTGTGTGTGTGTGTGTGTGTGTGTGTGTGTGTGTGCGTGCGCGTGCGCGCTGTCTTAACTGTGTAGCACTGTCTCACTGCAGGTTTCAGCCTGAAGTTCTACAACTACTGGCCCAGCGAGAGCCATTCCTTCAGGTTGGGTGATTGGGTGATTCGGGTCAAGTGATAGGCAGTGACTAAGCCTGTTTCCAGACTTGTGATAAGGAAACCGAGCCAACTCCAGAGTGCTGAGGGGAGTCGCTCCCATCAGGTCTGGGGTGCTTGTTAACTCCCGGGTGCTTGGATCCTTTGATTCTGCAGCTTGCTGTTGTAGTCTAAGGATGTTAAATGCACAAGCAGCACTCTGCATGCTTACTGCATGCTGAGTAAGCATGTCTCCCACTTGGAGGGATAGGGTGTGGGCAGGTCTGGGAGGGAGGAGGCAGTGGTCTCACTTCTCAGAGGCAGAGTGCAAATGGCTGTTTCTTCTTTTTTTTTTTTTTTAAAAGAATTATTTATTTAGTTTATGCGTGAGTACAGTGTTGTTGTCTTCAGACACATCAGAAGTGGACATCAGATCCCATTACAGATGGCTGTGAGCCACCATGTGGTTGCTGGGAATTGAACTCAGGACCTCTGGAAGAGCTGTTGGTGCTCTTAACCACTGAGCCATCTCTCCAGCCCCACATACAGCTTCTTGAGCAAGCCTCATGAGAGTGGCCTGTGGCCGGCTACAGACAGCTCCCCCTGCTCGTCTTAGGTATTAGGTTAGGGGTGTCCGTCTCTCACAGAGAGGATTGGCTGAGCAGTGTCAGGGTTGTGGCTGTTGGAAGACTCAGAGTGCCTCCTATGACCTAGGTTGGTCCAGCCTCCCAACTTCCCCATCCCCACCGGTGACTGCAGGCTTTGTGTCTCCCTCTTTGTGTTTTAGGGGAAAAACTGACAGTTCGTTTGTTTCCCAGTTCTCTGCTTCTGAGTCCCTGGAGCCTGAGTTTTCCTCTCATCTTTTTTCTCAGTCACAGAAGGCTACTTGAGATGGGGGCTCTGTGGTACAACGGACTGCAGAGTGGTTGCTTGGTGGGCAGGCTGTCCTGGGCGTTGGAAACTTAATGCGCTGTTGTGAGCAGTGCATGGGCTTGGACATGACCTGGGGGACTCATGTGCGACTTCTGAGCTGCGTGCTCTTCAGTAGGAGGCTGACAGGGAGGGAAGTCAGGGCAGGCTTTTCTTTATCCCTAGCTTTTTGAGTTACTGTAATGGCCTACTCCTCTCCTCTTTTGTATATATTTTTTGGGACAAGGTCTTGAGGCTGGCATTACACTTACTATGTAGCAGAGGCTGGCCTTGGACTCGTTTTTGCTCAGGTTAGTACCCCAAGTCCCACCTCTGCTGGCTTAGGGGGTCTCTTTGAGAATTCTGTTTCACATTTGAATCAACCGTCAGAGGATGGAATACTGTTTAAGAAGGAACTGCTGATTTTTCAGAAGGGGAAACTGAGGCTCAGAGCCGGGCAGTAACCCTGCTGTTTTGTGACTACCCAGTCCCAGATGCCTGTGGTAGTGGACACTGGCTCTAGACACGGTACCTACAAGACTGGCTGGTGTGCCATCCTTCAGGAATCTGGCAGCTTTCTTCCTGTAATGCCTGTGGCTTTGGCTACCCAGCCTGTGCTGAGGGGGCAGATGCCCAGTGGGCAGGCCTGGTGTCAGGCGTGTGCGGGTGGCTGGTCTTTTCTCACTGTCTTTTAGAAGGCGTCCAGTAGAAAATGTTATCCTCTCTCTGGAGGCCTTCTTTTTGGCAGTGCCGCCTGCCAGCTCCCGCTCTGCCTGCCTGCCTGCCTGCCGCTTGGGTTACGTGAGGTGGTGCTGGCCGGCTCTGGGCACAGGTTCTGCTGAGGGTCTGCAAGCCATGAGCTGCTTTGAAAGGGATTTTTACAACATAACAGGGAATTTCAGCCACCATGTTATCTCCGAATTGGCCAATTGATGGCTTCAGCAGAGCGTTTCGGCAACTGAGAAGCCAATACAATTTGAGTTAGTTGTGATGGCTGCCACTTTAAATACCATGGTGAATTTCTGTCAGTGAGCTAATGTGTGGAATAGGGAATTGCAGAAAACTTGATCACCAGTGTGCTCAGGTCGATTCTGACCCCAAGCTACAGAAAATGAACTTAAATCTAGTTGACTGTCGCCACATACTTTCTTTGGCATTATTTTGCTGGCAGCATGTTCGTCAAAGGGAACTAGGTGGAAATCACAGTGTTTGCCTCTGGCACCCCTGATTTTAGAGAGAGGCAGTCCTCTGTGGGGGCTGAAGCCCTAGGCAGGCCAGATGGCGGTTTTGTGGTGAGGGACAAATTACTAAATGATGGCATTATGGCTTGCTAATAATCCCCTGTTTAATGAAGGATGTGAGTGTTTACTGAGCACTTGCTATGGTTACGGACCATATGGTGGTGGTGGTGGCGGTGGCGGTGGTGGTGGTGGTGGTGGTGGTGGTGGTGGTGGTGTTTTTCAGTATCAGGTAGTCCTTGTTGGCCTGTAACTTACTATGTAGACTGGGCTGGCCTTGAACTCAAGAGTTTAGTCTGCCTGTGCCTCTTCATGCACCACCACACCCAGCTTAAAAAGTATTCGCATTCCATTCCCTTCTGAGAATGTAGGACATTGGTTCTTATTTTATGAACAGAGAGCTAATAATAGCAAGCAATTATTGAGTGCTAACTGTATGCCTTATACTATTTTCAGGTAGGTTTGTCTCCTGTCTTTCAGTGATCCTGTGGGTGGATTATTTTGTTTTTGTTCTTATTTTGTACGTGAGGAAATGGAAGTATTTGGAGTGACTCAGTAATGTCAAAAATAGCCTCAAACTTAAGTTCTCTCTCTCTGTCTCTCTGTCTCTCTGAGAGAGTTTCATGTATCCTTGGTTGGTCTTGACCTTGGCAGTGTATTTGAAGGTGACCTTGAACTGATCCTCCTGCCTGCACCTCCTGAGTACTAGGGTTCCTGGCATGCTCTGTGCCTGGATTCTGAAGTGTAGAGGGTCAAACCTAGGGCTTTGTGCAGGAGAGGCAAACACTCCATCGATGGAACCATTACCGGTTCCGAGTTTCTGTTTTTCCTAATGCACTCTCTGTTAACCGTAAAATGCTGCCTTCCTAAGATTTAGTACAAGTGTGTCTGATGGCATACTCCTATGCTCCTAGCATTCTTGGTGCTCAGATAGGTAGATTTCAGTATGAGACTGGTTGGCCTAATAGTAAGTTCTAGGCCATCCTGGCTACAAAGTGAGACCCTATCTCAAAGGACCAAAACAACTCCCACAAGCAAGCAAACAAACAACCAACTAATCCCCCCCCCCACCGCCCCCCCTACCCCCAACAACAAAACCCTACCCAAACCACACTGGGCTTAGGGATAGTCCTGAGAGCCTTGGACAGGCCCAGGTCCTTCCTGAGGGCCTAGGTTTCCTGACTAGGTTTGGGACTCCCTGTGGGAAGAGGGACTGGCTGGTTTTTAATAGCCTCATCTAAGAAGAAAATGCCTGACTCACTTGCAGGAAGGGTTTTCTTAATGTTTCAGTTGAGCCTAGCCATTAATGGCTGAAGCATCTCTCTAGCCCACAGAAGATCCTGTCTCGCCCTGCAGGGCCCCCTTCCTTGTTCCTTGCCGCTTGTGGACTACATGCTTGAACATATTTTATTCATGAGGACATTGCTCATATCAAGTCATCATTAATTAATTGTTAATGTGGTGTCAGGGCTTGAACTCAGGGCCTTGAATAAACTAAGCAAGTTCTATGACTGTTCTCAACCCAGAGGCACTATTAATTTGACTTGTCTTAGTTTTTTGAGACAGAATCTTTCTATGTAGCCCAGGATGGCCTGCTTGCACATCCTGGAGTACAGGCGTGTACCTCCCACTTATAGCTACAGTCACCATTGGTTTTAATGAAGCAGTATGAAATAAAATGTAGACGCTGGTTGGGCCTTCTTTGTAGGTCCAGGGAGCCAGCCAGTTTGAGTACATAGGTGAGCACGGTTGTAGTGAGCAGAAAACACTCCCAGTAAAAGGCAGACCTGAGTCTTGTTGAGCTTAGATGAGTAGAGACACCTCAAGCGTTCCCAGTGAGTGGCCTGGAGGCCTGTTGGAATCATTAGGCTGAGGACCTTGCCTCTGCTATGTTCCCCACTGACCAACAGTGTTGGCGGCACTGTCAACTTAGTCCTGACTCGGGCAAGT
The DNA here is from genome assembly GCF_000001635.26 of Mus musculus. Lineage (NCBI taxonomy): Eukaryota > Metazoa > Chordata > Mammalia > Rodentia > Muridae > Mus > Mus musculus. The sequence goes on from NC_000070.6 coordinate 106,929,128, forward strand.
CAGAATGCAGAATTGTCTCTGACAGGATCACCTGACTGATCCTCTGAGCCAAGAGAGCTCCGGGTGCTGAATGAAGGCCATGCAGGCATTGTGCGGGGGCTGGCTGTGTGCACACGGAGAGCTAGAGGGACCATGCTCCTTGTAGATCCGAGCTGTTTCCTCCCAGAGCAACTGGCTTGAGACAGCAGAGTCCCCAGAGCTGCTTTCCTAGCAGACCCTCCTCCATAGAGGTTGTCAGTGGGTCGTAGTCTTCTTCCTGGCTGTGGTTTCCAGAGCTGAGGCTAGTGAGGGATATAGGGCAGTCTCTGAAATAATGGCGACCGGTGTTTACTGAACTGACACTTAAACAGGACTAGTTTGTGTGTTTGTGTGTGTTTGTGTGTTTGTGTGTTTGTGTGTGTGGGGGGTAATATTTAATTCCCTTAACACTCTCCACGGTGGGGCTGTTGTGATCCCATTTCTTGGATGAGGGAAATCAAGGTTCAAAGAAGAGAAGCCCATGGCTATGGTCTTACTGAGTGAAGGAGTCAGGACTTGCTCTCAGGGCTCCAGCCTTTGAGCCACTGCTGTATTGACAAGCTACGGGATGGCTTGGGAGATGAGTCCTTGGGGAGAACCATTCTTGGAAAAAACTGGGACATTTCATTACACAAACGTGTAAATGAGTGTCTTGAAAAAATGTCAGTGACAGTTTGTATCCCAGTGAGATGAATGCAGAGAAACCTATTTTGACTGTTAGCTTATTTTGTTGCTTAAAAGCCAGTGACACGGAGCATTGGATTTATTTTGCTTCATGATGTTAAGTGTTTGCCACTTTTTGAATGACGCGTGTGAATTTGGAAATTGTCTTTTTTGGAAGTGGAGGCTGCTTCGTGCACTTAGGGTTGGCCTTTCTTTGAAGAGGCTTGAGTTAGGTTGGTTGGATGCAGGTGTAGCTGGCCCGGGGCTGAGAAGCAGCGTAGGTACCTGTGCCTGAAGACAGAGCCAGGACTTGTCACTCTGAAGTTGGGGTCATGATGGAGAGCCCATCGCAGGAGTCTTTGTGATGGAAAGCCTAAATATTTATTCTGTTCTGTCCCTAATGAAAACAAATTGTCAACAGTTGTTCAGTAACTGACTAAATTAAAATCTGTAATTAGTCAATTAGATTAAGGAGTTGGCACAACCTGATTGTATCATGCTGCTTAGGTTATTAAGAGAAAGGGTGTGATTTTTAATTACTGAATGCTAATTTTGACAGTTTCAAATAGAAACAGACATGGTTTCCCCCCTTTCCCTAATTCTCAATGGTTTGGAAAGTGAAGGCACTCAATGTTTAAATTATGTTTTTTTGAAGGCAAATAATCCAAGGTGGCCTTCTGTAGGGTGGCAGGGATTTGGGTGGAGAGTCCATGTTGGATCTCTTCAAGGGTTGCTTGGAAATCCATCCTTTCTTGAAGGAGCTTTCTGCTGTGAGAGTCTGGGTCTTAGTTGGAAGTGATTGGTCTGTAAGTTCCCTTTTGGGGTTTCTCCAGTATTGTACTTGTGCACACATCGGGGAGGGAGCAGTTTTTCATTCATTCCTCTCTCCACAGGGTCTTACTGTATAACAGTCTGGCCTCAACTCAGACTTGATATGTAGATCAGGCTGTCATCAAACCCACTGAGATTTGCCTTTCTCTGCCTCAAGGGCTGGGACTAAAGGTGTTGTGCCCCAGTGCCTGACCAGCTCTCTCAGGTTTTAGAAGAAGATTTATTTTTATTTTATGTGTAATGTATTTTATGTATAAATGATTGACCTGTATACATGTCCATGTACCTACCATGTGCATGCCTGGTGTCCAGGAAGGCCAAGAGAGAATGTCAGCTTCTCTGGAACTGGAGTTACAAACAGTTGGGAGCCTCCATGTTTGTGCTGGGAATTCAGTCTGGATCCTCTGGAAGAGCAGCCATTGCTCTTGACCTCTGAGCAATCTCTTTAGCCTGGAGCTCTCTTATTTTTGAGACAGGTTCTTGCTAAGTAGCCTAGGCTTTCATCAAATGCACGATTCTCCTGTCATAGCCCCCAAGTTCTGGGATGCAAGATGTGCACACAACCATACTGTGCTGTTTGGAGGGTTTTTCTGTCCTATAGTTTAACAGACGGAGTCAGCAGGGAAGCTACGTGAGCGAATTACTCGGGAGAGGGGCATGGTGGAGATGTCAGTTTGTACTTACAAGGGTGAAGGTTTGTATAGTGTTCCTGTCTGCTGGTACTGAGTGTTAAACGACTCTCTGCTTTTCTCTTTGGGAAGTTCTGGGTGGAACATGAGTTTTGCTTTTTGGCTTTGGGAGTTGAGAGCTGAGGAGTTGAGGTGCCAGGTATTGGGGCCCAGGATGAGGTAGGGCAGGGGCTATCACAGCAGGAAGGAACAGCCTCTTGCTTGGGAGGAAGGTGGATCAGTAAGCAGGTGCAGATTATGGGATTAGAATCTAGAAAATCAAGCCAGAGAATATAGGGAGAATGTAGTAGGTTGACTTGCAAATGGAGTGAGACTCTGTTCTCAGTGTCGGGGGTTGCTGAGCCAGTCCCTAAGCTATAAGGCGATCTGAGCTCCTGGACCCTAGCAAACCTCCCTGTCCCCCTGGCTCTGCTCCTGTGGATTCACGATTGGGGGCTGAGCTCCTGTGGAGTACTTCAAGCCTTCAAAGAGAGGGTCAAGTGGGATGGCACCTCACTTATGCTGCTGCCTTAAGGTCTGGTGGGAGTGGGGGGCTGAGACCTGTGTCATCCTGCAGCTTGTTGGTTTTGTTTTTGTTTTTGTTTTTCGAGACAGGGTTTCTCTGAATAGTCCTGTCTGTCCTGGAACTCACTCTGTAGACTAGGCTGATCTTGAACTCAGAAATCTGGCTGCCTCTGCCTCCCAAGGGCTGGGATTGAAGGTGTGTGCCACCACTACTTGGTGGGCCTTTTGGTCTTGAAGGCTCTATTGGCCTCCTGTGCCTCTGGTACCATACTGATACAAACCACACCAAGGGCCAGAGTCACAGACTCTGCTTGGAGTGGTTTTCTTGTGGCCATGTCTTCATTATACTTTTATTTATTAGTGTGTGTGGAAGTCAGAGCGCACGTTTGGGAAATAGGTTCTCTCCATCCACATTCACTTTTCCTGCAGGTCGTACTTAGGGCTCCAGGTGTACGGAGCTGGCACCTTTACCCGCTGAGCCATTTTGCCAGCTGTCACGATGTGCTTTGAAGTGCCAGTCAGAACACTCCTCGGCTTTTAGGAGTTCACGTTTACAGTTCTTGGTGATCTAGAAGGTATTCGTGGCTGATGGACAAGGGGTGCTTGGGAACTAAGGTGGGAGCAGAGGAGGCTTCTGAAGGGACACAGCCTGGTTCCGTCCCCACCAGGGTCTCTGCTCACTGTTAGCCCTGGTTTCTAGTCCTCATCTCTAACGTGGGGTCAGTGTTTGCAGTGGCTACTTGGGAGAAGGAGTGAGAGAACCAGAGATGGGCCGGGCCTATTTCTAGAGTCAGACTAAGAGCTGAGGGAGGCATCGTTCCTAGGAAGAGTTCCTTTCTGCTGGGTAGAGCTGTTGTAGAGCAGTTAGGAGCGGGAGTGAGAGGAGTGTGTTCTGAACTTGGGGTTCCTCTTTCAAGCCCAGGCTTCACAGGTGAGGTTAAACCTCCATAATAGGCGGTTTGTGTGTGTGTGTGTGCGCGCGTTGGGAGGGGGTGGCCAGAAGAAGAGAGGAAGTGACAGTGTTGGGGTGACAGTGTTGGGGACAGTTGACTTTAAAAGCCTCATGTTGGGTGGATTTGTGGCCCTGTGTAAACAGCTAAGCTGGGACCCTGGATGCCTTTTCTCCTCAAGTCTGTGTTTGGTAGGGAGAGTGGGGCCAGCCACAGGAGCCAAGTCCCTTCAGGTGATGAGAAGCAGCTGTATGTCCCTAGAACATCTGTGTAGTGTACTTAAGGGGTGAGGATCTCACGTTGCCTCCATGGTGCCTGGAAGGATGGGACAGCCTGTGGGCCAGGGCTCTGGTTGGTCAGTTACATGGATGGTTAAGCAAGGTTTCTGCACTGGGATGACTTCCTCCTTCCTTCCTGGCTGGAGTTGGCTCTTTTCTTTCATTCAGGAGACAAGGGCTCCCCTGTTCTTGCCCAACCTGCTCTGGAGACACGAACAGGCAGCTGAGCAGTGGCCAGGGGAGAGCTAGGAGGAGCTGCACTGGAGGTCTGTGGGAACGGCTCAGGAAGCAGCACTCGCTCTGGAAGATACCGTGGAAACAAAGGGAGACAGCAGGCTGAGGGGCAGTGCATTTACCTGTTGGAAAAATAAAATTGAGGAGCAGAGATGTTTGTTTGTGTTGTTGGCTGGATGGACTTGAACTCTGGAGACTTAGAACTGCCAGGCTGTAGGTATGCCAGGCTGTAGGTAAGCATAAGGCAGGCCAGCCCCTCACCTTACAACCTTTGCACATGCTGTCCAGCTTGGATCGCTTTCTTTCATTATTTCTCTGTCTGGAGGAGTGTGATTTTCTTTACATGTCTCAGTTTAGATGTCACTAAATTTACAGAACTTATTAAAATCCCCTCTGAGTTGCTGGGGACAGAGACTGCTGGTAGATTTAGTAGTGTCCCTGAAAACTGGATCTGACGGACAGTGGATACCCAACTCACTTTTGCTGAGGCTGCCTGCCTTCCAGGTGCAGCCATGTGTAGTCTGTGTTGTATTTGTAGGCTTCCTGAGGTCCTGTAGCTTTCAGAGACAGTCCAGGTTTGTCACAACCTCTGAGCCCTCGCCGTGGTGTTTGCCTTTCTTCTCTGAAGTAGGCCTTTGACATATCGACAGAACTTTACGCGTGAAGTGCCCTCAGAGCTGTGTAGTAAAAGGCTCATTCTTCACTTGACCCAGCTATCTCCTGAGCCGGCTGCATGGCAGCCCCTGCCCAGCTTTTGCTTGTTTTAGGTGGACTGTGGAGTGGTTGGGACAAGGGTGTGGTCTGAAATCCAGCACACTTCTCCCTTGGCCTGAGCCTTAGTGGGAGCTAACCTGGCATAACGGAAGGTGCTTTGGTTCTGATCATCCAACGTCCCCAAAGGTCTGTGTGGAAATACTGTATTATTTGGCTCTGTAAGTCAGGGTTGTGGGTGATTTTTATCAGGCCTTTGAGTCTACAGTTGACCTTTGCTTTATCTGTAAAGACTCCTGTTTGCTTAGTCAAGGATAAGCCAGAAGATTCCAGAGTGGTTGGCCCCAACCTGGGCCCTGGGTCTTCGCATGCAGCTGGGTGCTTCTAATTGTAACTATCTTATCTGTTTTTCTGGGAGGGGGTTTAGCCACACCCTGTCATAGAAAGAAGCTTATTTCTGAGCTTCCATTCAGGCCTTTTCATCCTTGAAATAAATGTTCTTTAAACAACCACTTCTTATTAAAACCGTCTCAGTTAAGAATTTTTTATCCAGAGTCACACCTGCGGGCCATCCCAGATGTCTGTGTCCTTTGTGTATTTAGTTTGTCTAGTCTTTCATTCTTCAAGTACCTGACACCTCCCTGTATGACCACACACTGGAGAGATGTTGCTGTGTTCTTTGCCGTCACGCGGCTTCTAGACCCTCCTTCCAGTGCTCAGGGCTTATGTGCCATCCCTCTGGGTCATTTGGGCGTGTCTCCCAGACAAGCACAGGATTGATCCCTTCCTGCTTTCCTGACGGCTGCACATCCTAGGAGAGCATTTCTCCCTCTGCCTGTCCTGACACCCAGCTGTGTTGTGGGTCAGCACTGTGATGGGGGGCTAGTTGCTCTCTGACTCCTGAGTGCTCACCTCTTCCTTGGTAATGGAGCAGTCCATGAGTCCTTGTGGTTCCAGTCCAGGTGTGAGCTGAGCTGAGCTGAGCTGATGAGCGGTTGGAGAGCCCAGAGAAAGTGGGGGCTGCTCTCAGACCCATGTGGGGTGTGGTTAGAACAGCAGTGCTGTGTTATTCTAGAACTGATGAAAACAACAAAACCCACAAAAAACCAAAAAACTCAAAACCGGCTTGTGGAAACTGATATCCCAGAGAGGCTAAGTTGAAAGGATGCAGGAGGCCCTAAAGGGCTCATCACATTCTCTCACACTTTAGATAAACGTTTTTTAGGTTTTACTAAAAAACACAAAGTCTTCTGTGCCCTGTCAGTTCCCCATTCAGGCTGAGCATCGTTATCAGGCCCTGGGAGCCGCCCGCCTCTGAGGCACAGGTGCACCCCCTTTCCTGTGAGTCAGCAAGCTGTCCTGGAATATCCCTCCCCGTGAGTGAGGTGGGCAGGTGGGTGGCACTGGGCCACCGCTCCCCAGGAAGCTGGTGGGCCATCCAGTGCTGCCCTGAACACTTGAGATGCACAGATGGCTCCTTCCCCTTCTGAATGTTCTTTGAAAGTGTTTTCAATGCAGAGCATGTGTCTTCGTGGCACTCTTCTCGTGCGGACAGAAGCTGTCACCGCATGCCTTGGAGAGAGGCTGGTTGGGATCCAGGGCCCACTGTGGCCTGAGCCTCAGTGTCTGGTGGACCCTGTCCAGGTGGCATCAAGACTCAAGCATTGCAGGCTGGGGTGAAGAGGAGTCCTGTGGAGGGGAGGAACAATCTAGGTGTGGCTCTGTCAGCACCACAGACATCATCCTTCCCTTCTGAAACCAACCTGCCTGCTGCTCGAGGGGAGGGGCTCTTCTGATCTGAAGTGGACCCTGTGGGAGTGGAGGAGGGTAGAGGCAACCCTCCTCTGACCAGAGAATCCCCTCCTGGGTTTTCAGGCTCTTTGTGCTAGTGAGCCCCTCCCCTTCGAGCTTCCACTGTCCCCTCTGTGGCACCAAGAGTGCTGCTTTCTTATTCCTCCTGTGAGGAGAGCTAGTGTGTGGCACTCACTAAGTCTCTTGTGTTAACACAGCTTGGGAGGGTCGCTGGCCCAGTCAGTATCTGAGCTGTGCTGTGTGTGACACAGCGGAGGGGCTCAGGTATTGGGGTGAATGAGGCAGGGTTTTTACATAGGTGGGTGGAAAACAGGAGGGGGTGTGGCCTTCTGTAGGGGTCTCTGGGCTTCTATTTCTCTTGCTTGTGAGGACAGCCTGTCTCCCTTTCCGCATTGTCTTGGGTGCTGATGCCAGATTTTTGTTAATGCAGGATGTGATGTCTTGCCTTTATTAAGTAAAAACCAAACCAGAACCAAGACCAAAAACTTGAGAGCTACCACGAAGACATCCATGGAGGTCTTTTGCCCTAGATCTAGCCAGACTGGCTGTGCTCACCCACACTCAGATTTTGTGGCAAAGGCCCATTGGGAACTGTTGTATCTTTATCACAGCCTTGTGCTGAAGCAGGCAGCAGGTTTCAGGGCAGAAAGACAAAACAGTGGGCAGGTTAGAGTTCAGAGAGTGTCTGAGGTGGGGGGGTGTATCATGTGGCCGCCCCCCCCCCCCCCCCTTCAGGACCTCTCTCTGTGCAGCAACTAACAGGTCTGTCACTGACTGACTCTGAGGGGTTTCCTTTCAAATAAATAATTCTTTGTCTCTCTTCTGGGTGGCAGATTGGGCCTAGAGAGGCAGCTATCAAAGACAGCTGTCTGATCAAGCAAAAAAGGTCTAAGAGATAGTTTCTGGCCTAGACTGGGAGGGCCAGTGGGACGCATGGAGCCACCTCTGACCATGTGTGGGGTGTTTTCTTGTCCAGGGATGTGCTAGTGAAGTGCTAGGCTGAGGGACGAGTGTGTGAGGAGTTCCTTCCTCAGGAGAGAAAGCAGGCTCCTTTCCTGTCCCTTTGTCTCTTGTCCCCTTTGTCCCAGCCTTCCAGCTCTGTGGCCTGTCTCCCCTCCCCCAGCGGTTCCTCCCTTTGTGCCCAGCAGGCCACTCACGAGTGAAACTTAGCTGAGGCCTGACTCCAGAGAAGCAGCGAGGCCGCTTTCAGCACGATGGGCTTGAAGTGAGCCCAGTTTTCTCCCTAAGCCTCCAGAAGGTGGTAAAGGTCGGCTCTGACCAGTGCAGCTCCTTCAGAGGGAGCAGCATGGTTGGGGGTTGTGCCAGCCCCACTCCTGGAGCTGGCTTCCCAACCCTTCCTTGCTTACAGCGTGGCTTGGTCTTTAGAGGGGTTCTGGGGCCTTTCCGGTCCTGAGGCCTTTGTGAAACACCACAGAGTATGGACATGCTGAACTCTTGTAAAAGAGTCTAGCTTACATCTGTCACATGAAGGGTTTTTTTTTTTTAACCTTTATGTTCGTGGTATTTTGCCTGCATGTATGTGTGAGGGTGTCAGATCTTGTAGTTACAGATAGTTGTGAGCTGCCATGTGAGTGCTGGGATTTGAACTTGGGTTCTTTGGAAGAGCAGTCAGTGCTCCCAATTGCTGAGATATCTTTCCAGCCCCTATTTTTAAAAATTTAAGACAGGCTTTCAAGGGCTAGCTTGAAACTCACTATGCAATAGAGAAGGACTTGAACTTCTGATCCTCCTGCCTCTACCTCCCAAGTGCTGGGATTACAGCCCCCACCCCCACCCCCAATGCCAGTTTGTATACTGTAGGCAGTGGAACCCAGGGCTCCAGCATGCTGATGCTGGTATGCATGGGCACTTGGACCACATCGCCCCAAGATAGTGCCTTAGTCATAAGCAAGGGCCAATCACACCCACAGAAGTAAAAACCTTCAAGGAGGAAAACAGAGGTTTGGGAAAATGTATCAGAGTGAAGTTGCTGAAAACATAGGGGAGTTGGCCTTGGCTCCGGTGCCTCATTTCTAAAGATGGAGGGACCTTAGCTTCTGGGTGTCCCATGACCTGGCCCAGTGTTGCCCTGACAGCCTGGGCCTGCGAAGGACCACAGGGGTAGAGCAGGGCTGTGCAGCGGCCAGACAGGCACAACCATGCCAGTTAGTTTAGCTTCCCTGTCGTCTGCTTACCATGCTTAATCTATGAATTCAGTTGTACATTTTCAGGTAATAAACAAGAGGGGGTGATACACATGTTTAGAGACACTGTAATCCACCCTCATGTGTTCTATCAGTTCCTACACACACTGTCAGAAGCCACTCTTCTTCACCATCAGCGCCCTGCCTGGCTTGTTGGGGCTTTCTTTTCACTTTTACGTGTGATTTAGTCTCTAGAAATTGTCTGCAGCCGTAGAGGCCCGTTACTAACAGGAAAGCTGGCTTTGTAACAGGTGTCCATGACTGCTACCTCCGTCCCTTATCCCTTGTTCTGATGTTGGGGAATGGGCAGCAATGAGTGGCGGCTCCTTGCTTTCTGAGTGACCTTGATAATTCTCTGAGCATTGACGTCTTCAGCCATTAGAAGCAAGCGGCAGGCAGGGCTGAGCAGGGCCTCGGGGCTAGGTATGAAGAATTCAGCATGGTGCTCTGCATCCTTAAAAGTGCCCCCTGCATGTACCCTTGCAGACCGGGCTTGGCAGCACCGCTGCCCTTCTGGTGTGCAGAATTACGGTGTGGGCTTGTCACGCCAGGGGAAAGCCAGGAGGACGATAGTGGGTCCTGTTTGGGTTTTCCCAGAGAAAGGCCTGTGCTCTCAGTAGGCAAGTATCAGTAATGGGTTGAGGTGAGGCCCTTGGCCTCGGGCCATTTATTGATTGCTTGCCTGTGACCTCTCTGCTGGCCATCCCTCCCAGAGTACTTTTTAAAATGCCCTTGGTTTGGGGACCTGCACCCAGGAGACAAGAGAAGATTTACTAATCTGTGGAAAGGACTCAGGCAACATTGAGGCTTTGTCTTTTGACAGTTTTATTTCAGAGCTAGCACATACATTGCTAGGTTGTCATGGTCATCAAGTGTTGGCTGCAGGGTGACAGGTTCTCACACTCCAGTCCTTGGTTGTGGTAGACTATGGTTGAGGTGTGTGTCAGTGCCTAGGTTTGTGGGACAATTTGCATTGCCCTTTTAAATAAGTGCTGCTTTGAATACCCACCTTTGATATGCCCGTAGTGAGGGAGCTAGGATTCCCAATTTAGATGTTTGACATAACCCGAAAGTGAAAGGGTTAAAAGTGTATCTCAGGAGACTAGCAGAGCCCAGTGTTTTTACCTGGCTGAGACTTCCATGTGGTTTGCAGGAATCCCAGGCTGAGCAGATACCTATCATGTGGCCCTCAGCTACTGAGGCGCCAGACTGTGAGCTGAGGTGGTTCTGGGTGCTGGAGCTCACAGTCCACTGCCTTGCCTTCCCATTGCTGTCTGCTCATCGTGATCTCCTAGTCTTCTCTACTGCTGACCAGTGTGGGGGTCCTAGAGTGGGCGAGGGAAACCAGGATCAGGAGCTGAGGAAGGGGCTGCGGTGCAGGGCAGATTTCTTTTTGCAGGGCTGCTGTGTCTGGGTGGGGGTGGGGAGAGGAGGGATGTAGAGGGTCCAGGAGAGCAGGTGGGAGGAGGGTCTATTTGCATTATTGGGGGTGGAGCTTGGTTGGCAGGAGGGTTCTTTCATTCCCTGTCCCCTTTCTGCCCCTCCTTCCTACTGTCTTCTGTCTACCACTCTGCCTGCTTCCCTCCCTCTCACCCTCCTTCCCTCCCTCTGACTCCCCCCTCCCCCTCTCTCCCTCCTTCCCTCCCTCTGTTTCCCCCCTCCCCCTCCTTCCCTTCCCTCTTGGCCTTGCTTTGCCTCCCTGCAGTCCCCTGCATGCTGCTTGGCTCTTTGCCACTGGTACTGCCTGTTGTACTAGAGTGCAGAGGCCAGAGCTTTTCTTGCAGAGCTGGTACAGTTTTGTGTGCAACCGTCTCTTCTGTCTGGAAACTGGAGGCTCCGGGAGAGAGACTGGCAGATGCTCACTCCTGAGATGATTTTCTGGAGCTTGTCTCCAGCTTAACACTTCCTTCAAAGCTTCTAGCCACGGGTAGCTGCTGGAAGTGAAGTGACCAAGGCAGTATGAGTTCATCTCAGAATGAGAGTGTGGCAGAGGGGGCCAGTGGACTGGCATGGGCAAGAACAGATCTTAAATAGCGCCGACCAGTTGGCCTGCCGTATGTCTTCTGGGTAGCTGTGTGTGCTGCACTCCAGGCAGGAGACAGCTCCCCCAAAGGGTTCTCTTCTTCTTCTGGGCTGTTTTGGGCATTGCTGTGAGTACTTCTTGAGTCTGTCTGGCCTGGGCACAGGCAGGCAGACTAGCAGAGACAGCTACCTTTCCCCAGGACGGACGGATGGCTGGCTGGCTGGCTGGCTGGCTGGCTTCCTTCCTTCCTTCCTTCCTTCCTTCCTTCCTTCCTTCCTTCCTTCCTTCCTTCCCTCCCTCCCTCCCTCCCTCCCTCCCTCCCTCCCTCTTTCTTTCTTTCTTTCTTTCTTTCTTTCTTTCTTTCTTTCTTTCTTTCTTTCTTTCTTTCTTTCTGTTTTTCGAGACAGGGTTTCTCTGTGTAGCCCTGGCTGTCCTGGGCTTTGTAGACCAGGCTGGACTCGAACTCAGAAATCTGCCTGCCTCTGCCTCCCAAGTGCTGGGACTAAAGGCTTGTGCCACCACGCCCGGCCAGGATGGCTTTCATCCTTCCTGTCCCTAGTGTGTCTGACCTCCTGCATACCTGAGTTACTTTTGTGCTTAGGCTGTTGTCTTCTCACAAAATGACAGAATAAAGGAAGTGTTTTAAAGTCAGCCTGTGCATTATTGACCAGTTTGCACCCTGATTCCTGAAGCTGGATGGAGTGGGGTTGACACTTCAGACTTTTCATCCCCCTTAAGTTTTTAGCACACGAGGGCAGGTGAGTGTGGCTCTACTTTGTGCCGCCCTGTCCCTGGGTGTGGAAGAAGGGGGCAGGGCAAGTGTGGTGCAGGCTTTCTTCCTTGGCTCACCGCTGGAACTGCACGATTGGCGGTGGTATCACTGCACAGTGAGTGCTGTCAGTAGTCTCAGAAACCAGGCAGGAGACAAGCACCTTTTGTGCTTTGCTAAAGAGAATAATAAAGATGGGCCTTCCCATGTAGTGGCGCCTAGCCACATCTCAGAGCTGGTGCTCCCTGCGAGTGGCCATGAGCCTCAGTCCTCTTGTGTAGCTGGCTGCTCTGTTCCCTATCCTGGACTCGGTCCTGATCCACCAGGCCTCCCAGCATTTTGCCAGTGTAGGTTGCCTCCTGAGGAGCTCCTCCGTCCACGGCTCTTGGTGCCTCTGTCAGCTTTGCAGATTAACTCACTGTGCACCAACACTGCGGGCAGCTTTGGAGCAGGGTTGTCAGGCTGTGCCCTCAGCTTCAGACATCTTTTTGTGTATGTGTGTGTGTGTGTGTGTGGGGGGGGTGTTGCTGAGCTGGACATTGAGAGACTTTCATGGTTTTCCACAGTCCTCTGCTGAGTCCTCATAGCCTGCCCTCACCTCACCCTCCAGAGGCTAGATTCGTTGGACCCCCCTTTCAGGCTGAGCCCTCTAACTAGAATCATGAAAGATGGTTCCTTTCTCTGCAAACAAGGAAACTGAGTCCTGAGCAGGGAAGAGGTTAGCTTGACTGACAGAAAAGGGCCCCAGAGGCTGTTCAGAATTTCCCCCCTAGCCTCAGCAGCATACTGGTGAGGTCTCACCTTGCTCCCAAGGCTGTTGCCATTAGCAACCTACTTCCCCTGTTGGTTCTGGGGGCCCTTGAGGGGAAGAGGAGGTGGTGGTTGAGTGCAGGCTGGTGACACTGGGAAGGAGGACCAAGGCACATGGAGCTCTCTGTAAATAAAGCCTGTTGGTTTCTAGTAATTGTTCCCAGTCCCAGGGAGATAGATCATAGACAGGGACATTGTACTATATGTGCCTGTATCCAGACTCCCTGAAACTCAGAGGACAGAAATGGAAGGAAAACAAAGGGAAAAAGGCCAGCTAGGCAGCGTGTATGCGGGAGACAGTCCAACTTGACTTTGTGTAGTTCTTTATTTGGTGAGTCAGTTTACCTATTTCTAAAGGGGTGGTGATAGAAGAGGTGCTCAGAGGTCCGATCCCCTTGAGGCCTCAGTCATGTGGTTACTGTTAGTCAGGTCCTGTTCCAGTGTAGCAGGACATGGAGCTGAAGAATGAAGAGAGGATTGTGCTGAGCATTGTCTGCAGGTAGTAATGGTGGATGATGGTCAGCACTGGAGGGAACACAGGCAGAAGGTGAAAGTGGTCAGCCTTGAGAGCGGGGTGTCTTCCTGGTTGGGTGTGGCCAGTGTTGTAGCTGCTCCCAGTGAAGGATTGGGACCGAGCAGGGAGAACATTGGTGAAGCCGGGAGCTTTGCTAGCTGTTGGCCTTTAGAGGCTCCCTGCGGCCCTGTACCTTTGAAGCGGTGAATTCATGATAACTAAGCTGCGAAGCGTTTGGTATCATAGAGAAGTGAAGTCATACTGGCTCTCATCGCCCAGTGGACCAGTGCTGGTTGTTGGGGGTAGAGTTGATGACCTCCCTTTTGCCTCAGGTTTCTTACCTGTGACCTGAATGCACGAACTGCACATGCCCATGTCTGTGAAACCCAGTGCCGACCTTGAGTGTATGAGTGCTTTGGGTTGTGGGGTTCACACTTCTTTTTACCAGGTAGTGATTATATGTAGAAAGGTGTTGGTGCTTTTAAGGCAGCTACTTCCTTGCCTGCGTTCTGCCTTAATTTTGGAAGCCGGGAGCTTTTCAGACTTAGATCAGTGTGGGCAGATTGCCACCAGCACACAAGTGTGTGCCCAGCACCAGGAAGCAGGGCTTGTTTTCATTGTTGAGTCTTATCTTTCAGTATGAATACTTACTATTGAAGGTCCCCTCTTCAGCCCTTGCCTTAGAATTGGAAACAACTTAAAGGGGGAGAAATGCATTTGGAGTTAGTGGTTGGCAGGCAAGATAAACCACCACATGGGGCTTGCCACAAAACAGGGAAACCAGAAGCTGCCCCACAGGTAAAAATTAGGGCCTAAAATAGCCCCAGGCTAGCCAGAGCCTTCTGAGAGCCTTCTGAGCACGGGAGGTGAGGGATGAGATGAGGACTGAGTTGGTGGCGTCTGTATTCGCTGCTGCTGCTGCTGCTGCTTCTGCTATTCTCCTTGATGCGCGACTGAACAGAGCCTTGCAGTTTGGAGAATATAAATGGTGGACTGATGAGGTGATAGAGAAGATCGCCTGCAGACCCTTTGCCAGCTGGCATGTCCCCTGTGAGTGGCATCCCTGGCAGCAGTGACATCAACCTTCTCTCTGTCCCCCCAATGCCTGGAACAAGTGGTCGGCCATATCATGTCACTTAGGAAGCCTGTTTGGCAGTATTTGAGAGTTCAGGTGTCAGGGCTGTGTTGTGTATGACATTGTGCTGAGAAAGATCAGAAAGAACTACTGAAGACATGAGATATGCACTGTTCTCCCTAATGACGGGACAGGAAACCCAAGCTCTCGTCTTGTTCCGCGTCATGGGATCTGAGGGCCGCTCAACCCCACACTTGGCTAATTCTTGGTGATCTGGAAGCCTCTCTTGGCTTGTGTCATGCCTCAGGGCCACTTTTTGTGGAGAAGGACTATAATCCTTAGATATAATAACCCCCTGCACCGGGCACTTTATACAATGGTCTCCTGTATACAAGCTCATTGGCACTACCCTCCAGCAGTCCCCAGGCAATGATAGACAAGGCTTATTACCTTGTTTTGTTGATGAAAAGGCAAATGGCTTTAGTGACTTTCCAAAGTCACATGTCCGTGTACATTTATGGTGAAGCTCAGAGTAAAATCCAATTTCAAGGCTAGTCAAGGTGTGCAGATGGTAAATGCTTGGCACACTCTGGAGCACCCCCTGGTTGGAGTCAGATGCTGCAAGCTGATCTCAGTAATTCTTTTCCTGCCAACCTTGGGTTCAGAAATTTTTAGTATTTCATTCAGTCATTATCATTCAAACAACAACTCTTTTCTACATGGGTCCATTGTCATGGATGTCCCATGCTGGGCTAGAAGTTGGCTAGGGGTGTGTACCCCCTTTTCCACTTGTTCGGATTTCTAGGTAAGAGAAAGTTGGCTGTTGCTTAGAGTGGAATCTAGTTGGAAGACCTGTACCTGCCTGGCAGAGACAGTCTTACCAACTTCCAGGAAGGCCCCGGAGACTCTTAGAAGGCTGCACGGTGTTTGAGGAAAGGAAGGCTGTTTGATGTGGAGTGCCAGCCAGATGGTGGTCCAGAAGGGCACGGGAGGGGGCGGGGTGGGGTGGGGTGGGGGAAGGGCAGGAGCAGCAAGACATGCTTGAACCATGCTAGTCAACAGAAGTGAGCATGATACATCCTCCTGACACCCTGAGCTCCACTTTGCATACAGGCTTCCCTTGGGATGTCCCAAGAGTGGCTCTTTATACTATATATGACCCTTAGGATGCGGGGCTCTCAAGAAGGGTGGGGTGAAGAAGTTGGTAAATGTTGTTGTTCTGGGGAATCCCACCTGCTTCTGAGAACGTGGTCCAGTTCAGTGCATCTCCATGCATCAGGTTTGATGCTGTCATTGAAGTTGGACCTCGAGTTGCACGCCTGTCCCTTTGTCCTCCTCTTTCCTCCGTGCAGACGCAGGGGCATCTGCTGTGCTCCCCTAACTCATGCCTCTTCTTTTGTGTCCTATAACTTTTCAAAAATCAGCTAGTTTCTTGCTGTTAGCCTACTCGTTAGTTTTCTTGACCTTGGATTTCAAGGTGCTTTTCATCTGTTCACCTGGCTGCCTGTCCCTCTCATTCATAAAGTCATGGTCATCTGACTTCGTGCTTATAGGACGTCCTCTCTAGTCATTCCTGCATTGACCCAAGGAGCTGCTGGCAGAAGTTCAGCTGCCCTGAATTTGAGAAGAACTGTTGTACTTGAAATACAGATGTAAGGACAGTCCACTGTAACAGCAAGGAAGGACCCTATATGGTGTGGGCTTCAGTCACTGCTCTTTCCTTTGTAGCAGAGCCTTTTCTTTAAACCTAGTCTTACAGGGAAGCCCAAATAATAAAATAAAATGGACTGCTGTGAGTTAGGGCAATCAGGGACTCCTGCCAGCAAGCCGCTCTTCTTCACGAGTCCTCTTGTGCACCTGTTTCTGGGAGGGTTCACCTTTGAGGGAGCACTGTTTAAGATTCCTCTGATTGGGCCGGGGCTGTGACTCAGCACTAGGGCACTTGCCTAGCATGTGCAAAGCTGGGTCCAGCTGTAAAAAATAGCAACAAAGAAAAGATATTCTTGATTCAGTCAAATTCCCAGTGTGGGGATCCTGGCTAAGGAGGCAGTGGCTTATATGACCCAGGCCTTCTCTTCATACTGGGGTGCTTTTTGAACCCATTTCAGGAGTGTATCCAGAGCTCTGAGAAATGGAAGTTTCTGTTCATTGGGATGTGCTGCAGAGCCCATTCGAGGGCTGGGATCAGGCATGTTTGGACAATCAGCAAGGGTCTCTAGCTTGCTAGACTGCAGGCTTTCATGTTTGAGCACTCCTAAAACTTCCAGAATGTTCCACCATCATCGTTCTTTTGACCTTCTGACTTGCTTCTCTGGGCATCTGGTGGTGTCAAGGACTCCTAAGTGCTCCTATGTCAGTCAGTGTTTCCCATATTTTAGTGATCATTGGTACCCTGCTGGTTGCACCACACACAACACAGTTCACCATTCTGTAACTGTTGTTTTCTGGTCTTCCAATTGAGCTGCTGGGTAGTTTGATTGTCTGCAAGTTTCTTATGTTGCAAGTAGCATGTAGGCATGGTGGTACTCTTAGATGTGGCACTGTTGGGTCTTGTACTTAGAAATGCGAGTCTGAGCTAGTTGAACAAGTCAGAGCTAGTTGAGCTCTGTGAGAGGACTAGAGTTCAGTTCTCAGCACTCTTTGGGCAACTCAAAAGTGCTTGGAACTCTAGCTCCTGGGGATCTAGCTCTTTTGGCTGCACACACAGACAGACATGCACAGTGCATACCCGTCAGATCATCCTTACCATTGTTCCTGATAGAGCAGGAAGGGACAGGACAAGCTGTAGAGGCAGCTTTGCCCCAGATAAAAATCAGTCCTGGAAAACCAGAAGAGAGGCCTGCTGCTGTTTGCTGTGCACCTTCTCTGACTGGTCTGGCTCCAGAGAGCTGGGCATTGCCCCGTGTCCCTTCTGTACTCACACCAGTAGCAGGCCCTGTGGGGACTTACTACATATTAATTGATTAGCTATAGATGCTTTCCTTGTGTACATGTTTTGTAGCTGAGATTTGTTTATTTGAATGTATTTTGTGTTGATGAAGCCTTGTGAGATGGCACAGATTGGACTGTAGAAACAATTGGGCATCAGGGACTTGGCCCACAAAGAGGTCTCTAGCTCCACTACCACTGCCTGGGTATGGCTGACCTCTTTTATGACTGGTGTCTCAGATGGAGGTGTAGGGGAAGGGTGGTTAAGAGCCAGAGGGGCTGCAAGATTTGGTCTCTTCTGCCTGTGTTGATGATTTTGGAGGAGGGCTGACTTTGGGTATACATAGTGTTTATCATCTGAAACTGAGTTGATTGGGTTGCAGAGGAGGACAGACCATTGCCAGCCTCTCAGAACCTTCCATGCTGTTTGACAGGACCCCTAGGAAAGCCTGTAGGGTGTAAATGGTGTCGTGGAGCCCCTTTGGGCACAGAGTTGAGGTGTTAGAATAGTATCATGATAAGTGAACATTGTCTTTCTGCTTCAAGGGAGGGGATGCACCTGAGACTGGGAGCAGGTCTGTCCCGATACAAAGCTGCTTCTTACCAAGGTCATGATGTCATGGCCCAGGGTGTGGAACAAATGAAGGCTTTGGAGAGAGTTGCCATGATCCTTCCCTGTGTTGCAGAGTGGTTTGGGCAGTGATGACATAATACCTACAAACCCAGAATAAGCTGCAGGGGATGATTGCTGCTCTTGGGGCTCCAAGGCTCTGGCGAAGCAGATAATCCAAAGAGGTCAAAAGACTTTCTGGAGGAAGCGTCTTCCAAGGAGGGGTGGAGACCCTCATAGCCTACACACAGCATTCTGAGTGCTCTGTAAACAAGCACATTTTAGCTCACACCAGTGGCTTTGAGGTTGGAGTTGGGATTATTGTCCCAGGTGAGGGAACAAGCAGAGTGGCCAGGTAATGTGCCCACAGTCACACAGCTGTGATGTGTCCCAGGCAGGGTTTGAATACAGACAGGCACTCCAGCCTATCAGATCTCATGGAAGACTGGGTGGGAGGAGTTACAGGAATCCCTGGGCAAGGAGAAGGCTAGAGGTGTCTGAGGTCTGAGAGATGCTAAGGTGTCCACCTTCCTGCTCTCCCATGGGCAGCTCATAAGCCATCGTCCTGTCGTTCAGTTCCCCACTGGGTGCTTTGCACTGCAGCCTGAAATGGTACCCTTACTGGTATCTTGGTTACTGCTTTCTTGAGGTTGATCTAAGAAACCGGACCCCCTGGTGCATCTCCTTAGGAAACACACACTGACAAACCCATGGATGGCATGACTGAGCATGCCTTCACATCTGCACTCTGGTACCTGGGCCGCCTGGGCCTTTTGACATGGTGTGTGATGTCCTTACTTCATTGTGTGGCACAATGGAGCCTCTGTCGATGTGCCAACTAATTAATTTTAACTTTGCAATGTTGCCTCATCTCCATACATTGTTTCTGTTGCCCGCTGTCTTCCTTGTGAGTGTGCGAGGAAGCTCTTTGGTGTCATTTATTGCTGGAATGTAGCAAACATCCATCCCTCTTGCATATCCTCAGTCTGATTTTCTAACACTGTTTCCAGGGAAGTGTTGGGTGCTGCTTTTGGGAGAGGTCTTAGTTACTGGAGGCTTTAAATTTAGCACAAACCCCACCAGTTTGGACTCCTGAAGGGTAGGTTGTGTGAGACCTGAAAAGATGATGTGGCCAGCCACTGGTAAAGGCACGCTGCTTAGTCTTGTGTTGCCCGGCTCACCTTTATTGCTGAGAAGGAAGTGACATGCCCGGGCAGGGAGGGGTGGGACTTGTAAGGAACAGGAATGTTTTCTGTGTGCAGAAAGGGTATTGGTAAAAGTCAATTAGCCTGTGTTTTTTTAAATATTATTTTGGGTAGAACATCATAGCTTCCCTCTGCTTTCCCCATTTTCCACATTTTTTGATGTGAGCCTTGGGCTAAGCATTATGCATGTGGGATTTATTGTCTGTTTCTATGTCTTCTTGGTGGGCTTTTGTTTTGAGAACACCACCCCTTATTTTATTTAATAGCATATGGGATTTGAAGGTAGCTGGGACCTCTGCTTTGGGCCTCAGTTTTTCCATCTGTGAAGTGGAGGTGCTGAACTCTAGCAGTCCTTATTCTTTGAAATGCCTCAGTTTGCAAAAGGCCTTTGTAATAGTGTGCTCTACTGTAGAGTGTGGGTCATGAGATTGTTACCATGGGCAGTGTAGTCTTGTAGTTCAGCCCTCTCACTGAAACAGAACCAGCCGTAGATGATGCAGACACAAATGCGTGTGTCTGTCCTGGGTCAGGCTTACTTACAAGTGCTGCCTTCAGCCTGTGGGCCTTAGTTTGCAATCTCTAGCTCTAGAGTATCCTTACGCTCTTTGGCTGCTGCAGAAAAATGTTGGTTTTTCACACTGCTGCGGGCTGTGCACATGGTTAGCCTGTGTGGCAGAATTCCTATTGGAAATAGGGCAGCACCTGAACCGTGAACTCTCCCGAGGCCCCACCTTGTCATGAGCGTGCACCACACCCGTGCATTTCTTCCAGCAGCTGGAAGGTGTCTTGTCCAGCACTCCCCAGGGAGCAGGTGTGCTCCTCCAGTGCAAGTCACCCAGCTCCTGGAATGCTGTCACATTTGGGAAATCCCATTTGGAGTCTGGGTAAGACACTCCCTGCAGTTGGGAGTGGATCTCCCTGCAGTGCACGTCTAAGTGGGAGAAGGGAGGCAGACCATGGTGACTTCAGGGATTTTGTCTCCTCTTTGTACTCTGTTAAGTAACTGTGGCCCAGAGGATGGTGTCAGGGCTAACAGTGTTGCATTCCTGTGTCATCTCATATGACAGACACCCCTCTTCTTGATGTTTATGATGATGTTTGGTTGAGGGCCAGAAAAGTCAGGCATTCGAGGGACAGGGAGGAGCTAAAGGAGAAAAGAAAGACCAGTGTGGCTACCCTCTTTTTGTTTTTGTTTTTGTATTTTTCTTTTTCTTAAATTTATTTTCATTTCATGTGCATTGGTGTTTTGCCTGCATGTATGTCTGTGTGAGGGTGTTGGAGCCTCTGGAATGTGAATCATAGACAGTTGTGAGCTGCTGTGTGGGTGCTGAGATCTAAACCCAGGTCCTCTGGAAGAGCAGCCAGTGCTCTCAACTGCTGAGCGTCTCTCCCGCCCCTCCTTCCCTTTTTTGTGACTTCGCCCACTGTGGCATCGGATGGTTCATTTGGTGCCGCTCCTCTCATTTCTTTGAACTGGGCTGCTTTCTGCCAGGTGGAGACATGTTGGTTGTTCACAGGCTGCAGGCTGTGTGGTTTTCTCCTCCTCAGCTGCTGGCAGGCGAGGGAAAGCTTTTTCCTGTTCTCAGATTGGTAAGTAAGGCACTTTGCAATTCTAGATAGAAAGTGTCCATGCTGTTCATGCAGACTGACATGTGCCTCATAGATAATGCTTGACCTGGAGTGGGCCTTGAAGGTCTGGTACCTCCTTTCCCAGACTCAGTGAAGACTAAAGGTGGTGAGGATTACAGCCCTCTCTGTCCAGGGCATCGTCTGGGCTGGCCATCCATTGGCTTTCAGACCGTTCATTTTCTCCTCTGCCCCTTCCGTTTTGTTGTGGCCCTGAGGGAAACCGCAGCTTTATAAACACAGTGGGGAGGCCCTTCTGGGGGAGAGCTGAGGGGATAGACCATTGAAGCAAGACTAGCCCCTAGGGCAGCCTGCATGTGGCTCAGCTGCTCAGACAAATGTTTGGACAGCTTAAGAAGATAAACTAAAACTTAAGTAAATAAAGCCAGCTACCTGGTTATGAAGAAAAAGTCAGGTACGGGGCCTTCTGTTTCCTGAGGTTTTTAAGCTTTGGAGCTCACAGGGTGAGGAATCTCCCGGCCTTCCTTACAGTTTCCCTCCCCGGACTGCAGTTCTATACCTGTGTAAGGACACCTGAAGGAGCTGATGCGGGGTGCAGGCTTCTGCCTTCTGGGGTAGCCTTTCCAAGAGGCTGGTTTGAGCTCATACTCCCCTCTCCCCCCATTCATTGTCTATTACTTCACAGGACAAGCCCAGGGAGTCTCTACTCTGCTAGACCACTTCCCAGATGAAGAGAATATAGTTGTGGAGGAAGTGACACAGGGACGCTTGCTCTGTCCCACAGGGTCAGAGTAGTGCTATGAAGGAGGCCATGCTGTTTTTTTGTTTTTGTTTTTGTTTTGTTTTTTAAAACAGTTTCTCTATGCAGCACAGGCTGGCTTTGAACTTGCACAGATGCACCCCATTGCAGTGTGCTAACTGGTACCCTGGTTGGTGCCAGGACTGTCAGTGCTGGCAGCCACTGTTGGCCATGAGCTCTGAGTGTGGAGTGAGGAAATGAATGTGTGGTGGGCAGGGAGAGGGGAGGCCTCTCTCTGGATGCAGTGAGGGTGTGTTTATTTGATTCCTTTGCTTGTCCTGTGCTTGGAGGTGGAGGCAGAGGTGGAGATAGGGCTGAAGACAGTCAGATGCAGATACCAGGAGAGGAAGGAGAAGGTGTATGTCGGGTAGGAAATCTCTGCTAGGTATTCAATCTCTTTCCCTCGTCCCTTCTGAAGGGATGCCCAGCTCTCTGTCTGCTTCCCTCTCTTTATTGAGGTGAGATTGGAGTGCTGAGATAGGAAGGTTGAGGGGTCTTACCAGTCAGGCAGAGTTGGGGGAGATGGAGATGGCTTTTACCTGTGAATGTAGTTGTTGCCTTATGCCCGCATTGTGAAACTGGAGCCTAAAATATCTATAGTGTTTTGAAAGGCCACTTGTCTTGATTTTGGTCACTGCTGCTCAGAGGTGCTCTGTTGCCACACACCACTGATTACAGTCTCGCTTGTTTAGCTGGGCCTCCAAGAGTGAGAAGAGCGGCCTCATTCCATGAGAAAAGGCTCTGCACCTCCTCTTGAAGCCACTTAGTCCCAACTCAAAGGCTCTTCCTAAATCCTTCTGCGTAGGAGGGGTGGGCATGGAGAAGTGCAGTGGTTCTCTGCTTGCCCCACACCTCAGTGACTGACATCTCCCCATAGCCTCATTTTGTCACCTGTATGGTTCAGTTGTCTAGCCCTTTCCCCTCTTCATCCAGACCCCTCCCTGTTTAGCTTCCTGAGAATGGTAAAACCCTTGTGAGTTGTTCTATCAAAATCTACACCTTTGCATTGCAGTGGTGTTTGGAGTGTGAATTGTTATGTAGTGTTATTTTGTGAAGTGGTCTTGATTGTCCCTTGTCCCTAATTGGCATGTGTCACTGAGAGTCGGCAGGCAAGCAGACTCCTCTTCTGAGTTTCACGGTTAGCACTTCTCCCTACCAGTGCTCTAGGGTAGGGTTTCCATTCATTCTGTCAAGGTAGTTGAGGGATGCCCTCCCCCCCCCCCCCCCCCTCATTTTGTAGATGAGGAAGTTGGGGCTGAAAGATAGTAGTAGTTCAGTGACTTCCTCAAGACCACTCGACTTTTTATATGGCCCGACACTGCCTCCTAGCTTCGTCCTTATGGAAACACCTAGGCTTGGGCAGTCTTGTGTAGATTAGAGCCTTTCCCAGGCTGGCTTTGCCTGATTACCCTGAGTTCCATGGTATTATTGCTTTATAGCTGAGAAAAGATGGTCTCAAGGGACAAGTGACTTGGCCAGGGTCATACAGTGAATTTGTTGGCAGGATTCACTGCAGGATATTTGTTGAGCAGAATGGTGTCTAGCTATCTGTATCTACATGAGCCTCATGCGCTGGGGAGAGCGTGGTGGACAGAACATAAACGCCTCTGTCCCCATGCTTTAGCTTTCCTCACTAAGCTTCTACACAGCTTGCATTTTACTGTGGATTTGAACACTACAAAGGGAATTTGGTGTAGTATTTTGCGTTAAATGCAGAGTGATAGATAAATTAGTTTGGGGAAAAGAAGTTACAAAATTGAGTCTAAAATTGAGACTGAGTCTAGGGAAATCACTCAGAATGGCTACAAGAGCTTGGAGGACCCAACGTTGAGTCTCCAGCACCCACATAAAAAGCCAGGTATGACTGCATATGCCTGCAACCCCAGCATTGAGAGGCAGAGACGGGGATTCCGGGAGTTCACTGACAAGCTAGCCAGTGAGCTCAGGTGAAGAGTGAGATACTGTCTCAAGGGGAAAGATGGAGAGGGCCAGAGATTCAAAGTTTGTTACAGGAAGCCATGCAGCGCTCTCCCTGGCTTCTGCATTTGTATGACAGCCATGTGTACACATGTACAAACACACATCCCACAGGGACGGGGGGGGGGGGGGCTGATGGTCCAGTCTGGCCTTGAACTCTTGACCCTGGAACTTCTTCTTTTTTTTTTTTTCCATTTTTTATTAGGTATTTAACTCATTTACATTTCCAATGCTATACCAAAAGTCCCCCATATCCACCCACCCCCACTCCCCTGCCCACCCACTCCCCCTTTTTGGCCCTGGCGTTCCCCTGTACTGGGGCATATAAAGTTTGCAAGTCCAATGGGCCTCTCTTTCCAGTGATGGTCGACTAGGCCATCTTTTGATATATATGCAGCTAGAGTTAAGAGCTCCGGGGTACTGGTTAGTTCATAATGTTGTTCCACCTATAGGGTTGCAGATCCCTTTAGCTCCTTGGCTACTTTCTCTAGCTCCTCCATTGGGAGCCCTATGATCCATCCATTAGCTGACTGTGAGCATCCACTTCTGTGTTTGCTAGGCCCCAGACCCTGGAACTTCTAAGTGCTGTGATTACTTGTGTTTGCCATGCTGCCTTGCCCCATTCTTTATTCAACTGCTGTTTGAGCAGGTGGTGGTCATGCTTTGGTTGAGAGAATCCGGCAAACCTGAAGGGATGGCAGCTCCCTTGAGTTATGCTGACAGCCAGGAGCAGTGGGGGCTCACATTTACTCCTTTGTGATTGCTCTGATTTGAGTGCCCCCCTAGGCTATGTGGTAAGAGTTATCTAATCCTAGGACACTGTCTTTTTAGCTTGCTAGGCTGGGTGACACTGCCAGGAAACACCAATATGGCAGCAAGACCTTCCAAAGCTGCAGTGACAACCTGCTGCATTGCCTTTGCAGTCTGCTCTGAGGCTCCCCAGGACAGAAGGACCTAAACATTGGAGTTCCTGCACACTGGAGCCCTTCTTACTAAAGCAGCAGCTCAGGCACCACCTGCAGCTTTTGCCACAAAAGAGTGACCTCTACAGCCTGGAAGAAAGGGGTGGGGCTTGACCAAGGATGCCAGAGAGGCCTGGTGTTTATAAAAAGCCCTCTGAGGTCAGTGAGAGGCAGGCAAAATCCTTTCCATGCCCCTCCTTAGGAATCCTGGACTTTTTTTTTTTTTTTTTTTTTAAAGAAGAAAGGCTATTTTAAAACATGAAGGGCTGGAACATTCTCCTTTATATTCCCTCATCTGCATATTATCAGTTGGTCACCTTTACAATCCCTTCTGAGTTGGAGAGTTTGTTTCTGGCTCTGATTCCCACTACAGCCCCTGCTTTGTTTGTCCCCCTTGCAAGGGTGGACAGAAGCCTGACTGAGGTATTTCCACCTTCAAGTGGACAGAGCGCTCTCTATCATCCCAACTCACACAGGTTTCTGATCTTGCCACAGAAGGCCTTCTTCCAAGCTCACCAATGGGTTCCCATCCCAGACAGCCCCAGTTCTGCTTCGGATGGGATCTTGCTGGTTTTTGCTTTGTCTGTGTTCTTCTGAAAATATAGTTTCCAAAACTGACCTCTAGCGCCCACTCTCTGGCCTGGTGCCCTTGAAGTGTCTGCAGTTGGCAAGAGGGAAAAGGACGGTGGAGCGGAAGATGCTTCATCAGGAGCTGGCAGTGATCCGCTTTGCTCTGTGGTAGGTATTAACTGTGTTCCCAGGCCTGTTTCCTGCTCCCAAATGCCAACATCCCTGCCTCTTAAGTGAGGTTTAACTTAATCCCCAACCTTACCTAAATGTTACTTCTATTATTATTCAGAGCTGTGGGCTGAATTTCCCTGCAGCTCTGAGAGGCTGACAGTGCCTGTCTGTGGGGATGCAGGTGGGGATGCAGCAGTAGGCTGCCTGCTCTGCTTGGCTCTGCCTGTAGCCCTCCCGGCAGCAGCCATCCAGCGAGAGCAGCTCCAGGCTGCTAGGGATCTGGGTCACTAGTGTGTCTTTAGAGGTTAGACTGGACAAACCCTTCATTCACCAGCAGGAAAAACGGAGGCCTAGGGAATGGGGGCAGACCTTTCTCCCCTTTCCTGTCTCAGGGTTAGTAACCAGGCTTCTTGTGCCAGAGCTCTCTCTGCCTTAGAGAGAGACCATAGTTTCTGAGAAGTGGTCTGCATAGAAGCTCTGAAACTGCCATTACTTTGCCTGGGCCAGATGGGCACCCTTGAGCTCAAGGCCTCTGTATCCAGATGCTAAGGGTCCAACAGCAAGGCAGATATGGAACCAGATGTCAGAGTCTGCCCAGTAAGAAGCTCCCTAAGGGTAGACAGGTGATGAGTCTTCATTCTTGTGTTTACAGTACCTGACATACAGTAAGTGCTCATTGAGGACTTGTTCAGTGAGCAGAAGGATTTGGATAATAAGACCTAACAATGAATGAGCTTGGTGGTAACCCACCCATCTGGTGGGTTAAAATGAAACAAAACAAAACAAAAAAAACCAACTCTTTTTTTTTCTTTCTTTTATATCTCAAAGGCATTCTTAGAGCTCCTCCCTAAAGACCGACCATCCCCATTCCCGGATGGCATACTCTCTGTTTTGCCTTGAGGGGAGTCCTTCCTTGAAAGCTGCCTCTTGGTGTCCGACAGCCAACTTGCTGAGTTCACGCCTGAGATTCCTGCTAATACGCTCCCTTCCTATCCCGGGGGGGGGGGGGGATATCCTTCCTTCTCCTTTCCCCTCACCCCATTGCCTCATTTTAAGTTCCCTCTGAATTTGATGGAATGATCTGCAGGGCAGGGCTGGGTGATGGTGGACCTTCTCTAATCTACCATCCCTTGTCCAGTGCTGTGCCTGCAAGGTGCTCATTAGCATCTTAATTCACTGGACTGGATTTTGTCCCAGGTATCCATCTGTATGGGACCCAGAGGCCGACTGAGGGTTGCTTAGCATCCTGGCCCCGAACCTTTCCTCAAGAGAGAAGTGAACTTGCTGAAGCAGAGCCCATCCCCATGGTTAAGTCAAGTCCCTTGCTTTCTGAGTGAGGTGTAGATGTGCACCCGCACAGCGCTCTCACCGTCAGCACAGTGTGCCAGGTGCACCGAGCAGACTTGGGCAGGTCTCTCTCAGATTCAAACTCAAACTGTGGTCCTGGGTTGCCAGCCACTTTCCTTGATCCCTTGATCTTTCTCCTTCCTAGGGACCATTTGGTCCACTGGCTCAGCCACAGGCCTGACTGCATCCTTGGAGCGATAGAGTGAGGCTATGGGACCTCTTCTCCCTTCATCCGTTTATGAACTTCCTCCCTTCACATAGAAGGGGCTGAGGAAAGTCCTTGTACAGTTGGTTGGTTGGAGGCTTATGAACGAGTTGTGAATGTGGGGAGAGGAGGGCTGCCCTGCCGTGGAGGAGGGAGGGCTGCCCAGCTGTGGAGGAGGGTGCGGCTGGGTGCTGGGCTTGGGAGGATGCTGAAGATGACTTGCAGGAGTCGGGGAGTGCAGGAGGAGAGGCATGCGGCTATGGCAATACCACAGCACGGCCTATGCCCAGGCTCTGCCTGTGGAGTGGGAGCGCCTGCAAGGAGACTGGGGGCTTGTTTGGCAGCCGGCGCCTATCAGACAACTGGAAAGTGCCAGTGCTTGCGGGCCATCTGTCCCCTGCGCCTAACTCCCAGCCACCTTCTGCTTACCACAGAAGGGCCCGGCAGTTCCACAGCACAAGGGCGAGGTGCCTGCTGGGAGGGGCAGACAGCTTTCCATTTTGCTTTTGTTTAGTACCATCCTCCTTGTAGCTCCTGGTGCTTTGGTGTTGCCAGGTGTGTGGAAAGTTTGCAGGCTGCTGTCAGCCAGCCTTTTGGTGGAGAGCTGGTGGGAGAAAAAGGTGGGTGTGTAAGTGGCCTGTTCACTCTCACTACTTGTTTGCCCAACTGTGGACTCTGGTCCTTGCCTGGCTGCCTGCCGTTTTCCCATTCTCTGCTTTAATTGTAGGAGTATAGCCAAAGCAGGCCAACACTTGGGATTTGGGTTGTGCTGTGCACCACCCCTCTTCCAGCTACTAAACGGGTTAAAAATTATGGGGAAGTTCAGTCGACACTTGCAAGATATGGTTGCCGTAGCAACAGGCCTTCTAATCTGGTAGGTGACCCGAGAGACTGGAGAAGATGTAGGGGTTGGTTTGGCATTTCATCATTTCATGAGGCTGCCTCTCCAGCTGGTTTCTTTGCTGAGCTAAAGCTTGCTGTTCCTGCCGCCAGAATTGCTGGCACATTCCAAAACAACAGTTCGGATGGCGTGAGCAGTGTTCATGGGGGTTGGCCAGACTCTGTGGAAGAGAAGGAGCTCAGGGGAGGAGAGTCTTTGTGTGGGACAGCCCTCCATACAAAGAGATGGCCTGGGTAGTGGGCGTGTCTGGCTCACTCTCCTTATCCATTAGCCCCTTGGAACAGCATGTCTATCTAGTAAATGGATTTGTTTTTTAACGTGTGTTTATGTCTGTGCTGGTATGTATACATGTGTGTACATGTATGGAGACCAGGGGACAGCCTTGAGTTGTCATCTTCAGACCTGTTCATTCCTTACTTGAGTCAGGGTCTCTCATTGGCCCATTTGGCTCACCAGGTCATCCCTTGGGGGCTCATCAGTTAGGGTAAGCTGGCTGGCCAGCAGTCCTCAGGGACTCCTGTCTCTGCCTCTCTAGCATTGGGATCACATGTGAACATCACCAGGCCAACACTTTCAGGTGAATTCTGAGGCTCACATGTGGGTGCTAATGTTTACCGACTGAGATATCTCCCCAGATCCTGAATCCCATTTGATGTTCTGTTTTGTAATTGCCTTGAGAGGGACTAGTTCTTTAAGGAAACTTGAAAGGTCTTCCTCTAGTTTGCCAAGAATCTTCCTTAAATTTGGGGGCTTCTTTGAGATGGAGGACCCAGTTGTCATGTTTGTGTTCTGGCCTCATCTTCTCGTGTCACCTCTAGATGGGTTTTGTCCAGACATTTGGTTCACTTGGGCCTATGAGGTTTCTCATGTCTGCCAGGTACCAGACATAGTCCAGCAGTGCCGGGTAGTGCCTGGGTTCTACCATTCTCTTGCAGTCGTTGTCTGTAGCATATTGCAGGCACGGCAGAGAGGAAGCAGTCCTGGCCTGAGCCTCCCAGTTCATGATGAGGGACTTAAGGAAGAAGGGCAGGTGGAGAGAGCGGCACACCCTGCTCCACCTCGTGCTTTAGGACTGTGTCAGGGGAGCCATTCATGGGGCCCAGTGTGTCTCACGTTGTGTGGAGTGAGTGGGTGTTGTGCTCTGTGGTGGGGACATCTTATTCAGGTTACATGGGTCTTGAGTGTTTTCATTGTTAATCATCCTCTGGTCTGCAGAGGGGAAAAGGCAGAGGAGTTACCTGTGCTGATTATCTTGGAGCTGCTAAGATGGTAGCTCTTAAATTTTGCAGCTCTCTCTCTCTCTCTCTCTCTCTCTCTCTCTCTCTCTCTCTCTCTCTCTCTCCTCCCCCCCCTCCCTCCCTCCCTCCTTCCTTCCTTCCTTCCTTCCCCTCCTCCTCCTCCTTCTTCTTCTTCCTCCTCCTTCTTCTTTTTTTTTTTTTTTTTTTGGTTTTTCGAGACAGGGTTTCTCTGTATAGCCCTGGCTGTCCTGGAACTCACTCTGTAGACCAGACTGGCCTTGAACTCAGAAATCCACCTGCCTCTGCCTCCCAAGTGCTGGGATGAAAGGCATACCTTGTCACTGCCTGGCTATCTTGGCACCTCTTACATTTGTGTTGGTCACAGCATTAAGGACAGTGCTGTTAATGGAGGTCTCATATGGTCAGGAAACTGGGTGAGAACTGGACCCAGAAGAGACCAGCCACCATACTGTCTTCATCATGAGACTTGAGATAGAATGGAGGTGAGGCTAAGGGAGGAAAGGTTTTGAGAAGAGATAGAACCTGACAGGAAGTGAGGTGATCCAGAGAGACTGTGTCTGACAGGAAGTGAGGTGACTCAGGGGAGACCATGTCTGACAGGAAGTGAGGTGACCCAGGGAAGACATTGTCTGACAGGAAGTGAGGTGACCCAGGGAGACCGTGTCTGACAAAGGTTCTGCACAGATAGTTTGTGGAGAAGCGTGGCTCTGTTCTAGTGTCATTTGGAGAAGCCATCTCCTCTCTAGGTGAGGCAGTCTGGCCCCTCTGGCCAGCTAGTTTCTCTGTAGAAGTGGAACTGTATCCCATCCTGCACATCCTCGGTGTTATGTGCTAGCTCTGCCATGATGGTGTTTGCTCCTTTGTGTGCTCTGAGTTCTGCCTAGCCCAGGGCTGTGCAGACTAAGGTGCCTCATGGGAAAGCTTGTACTTTTGTACTGTGAGAGCCTGTTGCTTAGTTGGGGACCACATTGCCCTCCTGGCTCTTCAGACCCATCTGGGAGGTGAACTTATCCCATGGCTAGTAGAGTAGGTAGTAAGTAGAGGAATGTGCTGAGCCAGAACCTTCCAAAGCACCGTTACACCCACGTGAACATTCACGAGGACTTTGCCACAAAGGGTGTACACAGCACACTGGTCCCAAGAGGGCTCTCAAGAGGACCCAGTCAGGTTTCTGAGTCTTCCTCTGAGAATGCCCACTGTTCCTTTCTGTCAGCTTGCACTGCCCTAGACCCATCTTCTTGTAAACATTCCACATTTTAAGAGGAACGTGAAATGAGGAAAGATTGGTTTGCCTTGTGACCTTGCTGAGTAGCCCAGGCTGGACTTAAATTTACAGTCTCACTTGTGTGCTCAGGATTGCACACACATGGGACCAATGCCTCGCTAACATTGTTTTTAAAGTCAATCTCTACTTAGATTATTATAATGTTGCTCTTTCGATCTGTTACTGAGCTTCAGCTGTTCATAGGTGTGACCGGAGAGATTTATAACCTTTCCGAGTATAACTACAGATGCTTTCTCAGAGGCCAGTGGGCCCTCTGACAGCCAGGCTGGTGTTTGCGTGCAGTCTTACTCAATTATTACACTGATGTGGGCCACTGTTGCTTTGCTCCCCTCAGGAGAACTAAAGAAACGCTACACACTCATTAGAGTAGCAGGGAGAGGGTGGGAGGGTGGCTCAGTGGTGCAGTACTATCTGATGTGCGTGAGGGTGACTTCCAACCTCAGCACTGGAAGTCACAGGAAGAAGTCACCTGTTAGTCCAGTACCAAGGCTTGCTTTGTGCAGTCAGCGTTGCCCACGGGGCTCCATTCAGAATGTTCCCATGATAAAACATGATCTCGAGTTGGAGATAGCGCAGCAGTTAAGAGCACACAGTGCTCTTGCAGATGACCTGAATTTGGTACTCAGCAACATATCAGGTAGGTTACAGCAGCCTATAACCCCAGCTTCAGGGGATCCTGTGTTGCTGACCTCTGTGAGTGTGATCATGGCACACCCCGGCCTCTACACACTGAAAGTAAAACAAATATTTAACAATGTGTAAATAGATATAGATAAAGGTGTAGCACCTGAGAAACCATGGAGGCTCGGTTTCTGTTTCTAGGCTCTGAGGTTTTTCCTTGGTGGGTGACTTTTGGAAAGTCTCTGTGTGGGATGCTTTTTGCTGATCCCAGGCTCTGCTGGAAGAGTTCTTGCAGCTCGGCACCCTGGGCCTGGGCCTCCAGACTTGAACAAGACCCTTTGTGTCTAAGGAGTTGGTGATTGGAGTGCTAATGAATCAATTAGAAAATTACTCGCTGCTGAGATCCTTAGCCAAATTGGGGCTGCTGGAGAGAGCCTGACAGGCCATCTGAAGGCCATACACAGATAAATCTTTCTTGGCCATGGCCCTCGTAAATCGCAGCACAGCCTTTCTTGGGCCTGTTAATCACTTGAGCAAAGCAGGACTTCTTCTGCTTTGTCAGGCTGCCTTGTGTCTGGCACAGGTTTCTAGCTTGTGTCTCCATTTGTCCCAGCGTTGGGGAGGATGGCCGTTTCAGTTCTGTATAACAGCCTTGGTGTGGAATCAACCAGAAGCACTCTTGTGTCCTTTTCTTTGTCCCCACAGTAGCAGCAGGGAGATGTCCATCTTTATGAGAGGCAGCAGTAGACTCAGAAAATGCATGCAACCTGTACTCAGGTCATCTCTTTAAGGCAGAATTGGAGCCTACAGCCATGTCAAACAGCCCTGTGGCATAGGCCTTTCTAAATGGAATCCATTGTTCTGTTTAGAGGATCTTCCCAGTCCCAGGTTGGGAGTTGCAAGTGAGGAATAGCCTGGCGAGGTGGGGGTGGTAAAGGTGATTTTGCTTAAATATCTGGGGTTGTGGTTTGGTGCAGTTTAACTTGGGGCAGGCGGTTGGAATGACAGCCATCAGCTGAAGCTCCAGCACTTAGTGTGACTCATTGCAGGGTACCAGCTGGGTGCTTGAGCTTGAAGGGGGATGGGAAGGGTAAAAAGACTGAAATTGTTATGAATCTCAACTGAGGTCAGGGCCAGCTTTGAAAAAGGCAATTGCAAAAATAATGATTTTGGTGTATTTCTCTGGCTGTTCCACACCAGTTTGCTGTTGGTTATTCATGGTGTGGTCTCCCTACCCCCAGAGCTCTGAAATATGTTTAACTGAGGCCTTTACCAGTTCTTGTCTGGAAAAGCCAGCATGCTTGTCTGTTTGCAGGGCTCTAGGTTAATTTGGATTCATGGGGTTTTGGGAGGATGGACTGGGATTCTTGACTTTCTGGCTTTTTCATCCTTTCTGGGGCCAAGGTTGCTTGTTTTAGGACCTTAGATTCTATTAATTAATTAATTATTATTTTTAAAGGGTCTCTGTTGGTCTAGAATTCATTATTTAGCCCAGGTTGACCTTGCATTTGTGGTAGTCTTCTGTTGGGATTATCGGCATGAGTCACCATGCCTTGCTAGATTTTGCACTTTTGTTCCCAAGATGGTCTGGGTGTCTGGTAGGTTCTGTTTTTTGCATGCTCAGCTGTGGAGACCTTAGAGACCTGAAAAGATTTGTGTGACTGCTAAGGCATCCTGGTGTTATGCTTTGAACTTTGAATGTGGCAGGGGTCAGAGAATGGGGGCACAGGTGACTGTAAGCCAGCACAGGTAGGACAGAGTGTGGAATCTCCAGCCATCCTTCTGTCCAGCTAGCTACTTGGCTTGCCCATGGTGACTTGGCCCTATTGTGTTCCAGTATTGGAAGTCCAAAATAAATAAGCCTAGCTCCTGGACAGAAGCAGGCTGTCTTTCTCCCTGTGGAAGCTCAAAGTACAATAGCTGTGTAGGTAGGCAGCACCAGGTGATCTCTTGTGTGGCAGGCTGTTGTAGTGAGGCTCCAGGAACTTCTAGTAGGGCACGGGAATCATATATATGTGGTTGGCTGTGTCTCCTTGACCTTCAAGTTCCTTTTTGGATCTTCTCCATGTGAGGAACATGGCGAACATGTTGACTTTCCCAATTACCACTTACCTACCCACCCTTTCCACATTCTCTGTGTTTTTGACAGTAGAGTTGTTTTAGATTCAGCTGGCAGGCTAGGGGCCAGAGTGCCACCTGGCAATGTTGACTTTTCTGTTGTGCTCTGGATGGTGCTTGGTCTTTCTCTGGTCTGTCCCGGGAGGTCTCGGTGAACCGTCAAGGTTAGTTGCACAGTGGTAGCTCCATCATTTTGGGTCCTGTATTTTTGAAGTGGGAAGAATGCAGAGGAAGAGAGCAGTTGATGTGTGGGTGAAAGAGTTTTGAGATAGAGTTCTACATATTTCCAAAATTGCACTAACAAAGAACCATAAATGAGTGAAGACTGGAAATCCAAGATCATGGACCAGTAAGGCCATGCACTCTCGAAGGGTCTAGGGAGTCTGTTCATGACTTTCTCTTCTGGTGTTGTTGACAGTCTTTGGCATTCTTTGACTGACCCATGTCACTCCAGTCTCTGCTTCTCATGAATTGGCATTCTCCCGGTGTCTGTGTGTTCACATTTTCCCATTGGAATAGGGCCCATTCACATCCAATATGACCTCATGCTAGCTTGATTACACCTGCAAAGGACCTAGCTATAGATAGGTTCATGTTCATAGGTACCTGGATGTGGGGAGACCATGGACGTATTGCTTGTTTGTTTGTGGGGTGTGGAGGGACTCAAGAACACAAGCCAACCTTCTCAGAGGTCTGTAACCTCAGAGGAGTGTTTAAGTTACTATTATAAGGGACCTTAAAGTTCGTACTTGCCACAGTCACGGTCTGGTCTCAGCCAGCGATAGGAGTGAGACGTCACCTGGCTTTGGGAGTGAGAAGTTATTTCTAGAGATTTTTGGAAAGCATAAAGGGAATGCCTGTGCATGTACTGGGGGATGGCCTTAGAAAGCAGGCAGGTTTGCCTTCCGTCCCTGTTAATGTTGAGACTACTTGGCTCCCTTCTTAAAGAAGGGTGATGGGGAAGGTAGAGGGTTGCCTGGGTCTCCCCTGTAGGGAGGCAGAAAGACTGATGGTTTGTCGAGTGTGTGTGGTCTGTCCCGGGCAGCTTCTGTAGCTGGTAACTTTTATTGGAAGGGTAAACACTGTACAGTGTCGATACAGATGTGCTTTTGCTGTGGAAAACCATGGAGCGCCGGATGTGTGTTACTGTATAGTGGCTGGGGCCAGCCAGCTTTCTTCCCTCATGTAAGTTTCCCTTTGCACAGAACCCAGATGAAACGTCTTAGAACCTTGCAGGCGGTCTGTCCCAGAAGAGCACGCTCAGATGACAGGAGTGGAGAGAGGCATTTGTAGCTTTTCAGTTGGTGAAACCAACATAGTGTAAGTAGGAAATCTGGGTTATGCCTGTCCTCAGCACACTACAGCTGAACCACACATGCCAACAGGCGGCAGGGCTTGGCCGGTGAGGAACCTTGTTCCCTCTCTCGGTTACTCATCATGTCTCTGCTCTCGCAACCATATAAAACAGGAGAAGAAAATGGTATTGTCTTGGTGCTTTCTTTCCTTTATAAGACCATCCCCGAGTTTGTGAGGAGTGTCCACCCCAGTAGGTGTCACTGTCCAGAGCACGTCTTTATGATCGTAATAAAGCAACCCCTGAAGAATCCAGGAAGTCTCTTGAGTGTACTTGAGTACTCTGCCTTTCTTGGAGTGGCGTCTGTCACATTTTGGACAGAAGCATTGTTACTTCAAGAGTGACAGATGCACTTCATTCTTAGTCTTAGAGTTTGCTGCCCATTCCCATAATATGTGTGGGTGCATGCTCTTTGTAAATGAAAATAGATGATAAAGTAAACGCTGCACCTCAGGCCTTCACAACCAAAAATGACTGTGCTGTTCATACCACGTCCTTCCATAGTGTCCAATCAGATGTGCTTCTCAGCCACTGGGCCTGGGTTTTATTTTTTGTTTTTTTTTGTTTTTTTTGCATTTCCCCAGTCTCATTTCTTCCTTTCTAACCTTAGATTCTGCTGAGTTAGCCCACTTTGCTGAGCTGTGTATCTAGAACTTTGTGTGAGACCTGCCCAGACATTTCATTCCCTCTTAAAGCCAGAAGATCTTGGTGATGAATGTGAGCAGCAGTGAGGAGGAGAGGTGTAATCCTTGGGAGCCCTAGAGTCTGGGCTTTATGTGGGAGGCTTTGAGGGGTGTGTGTGTCAGACCAGTAGGTGGTAGGCTTCAGCTTCTAACCTCTATGTGTCCTTCCTTTGCCCCCTCCATGCACTGCCCACTAATGGGTACAAATAACAGAACACTAGGGGTTTGTTTTAGAGAATCTCCCAAGCCCTTCCATAGGGAGCCTCCCAGAGGGAGATAACTCCCCAAACTACTGAACCTCCCGGCCTGCTTGCATGGCCCCCTGGAGTCTTTCAGTGCAGCTAGAAAGAGAGGAACCCACAGTTGTGTTGTTGTAAAGTTGATGGTTACTGTGTCTGCTGTACTCCAGAGCTCTGCCATTCACCTTCTTCACTGTGACCCAATGAGAGTTCTGCCATGAACTCCCCTCCATCCCCCCACCAAAAGAGAAAGAAAGAAAGAAAAAAATCCACCATGACTTTTCTAGACCAGCAAATGAAGGTTTAGAAAAGGTGGTAATACGTCTGGCTGGAGCCGGGACTGGGACCTAAGCAGTGTGGACGGCCTCAGAGTGGGTGGCAGATGCCTAGGACAGCAGACTCTGCCTTTGCTCCAGCCTCCAAAGTGTTAGGACGACATTTCCTCCCCCAGGCTTGCACCTGCTTGTTGTCTCCTGAGGCAACTCCAAGCTGGTGGAGGAGAGTGGGGGTCCACCGCTCTGCAAAATGTGTGAAATCCTGTTCCTGAGCCGGCCAGGTTCTCTGAGTGTCCCGGCTGGCTCGTCTGCTAGTCACGAAACATGATCCATACACTGTATTTTAGGATTCCCCATCTGTCAGTGTCGGAGAGGTTGTCCCCTGAGGGGGGTGGGGAGCCCTCAATACTCACTCCATGATGGGATAAGGGTCTGTGGTTGGGGGCCTAGGTGTACTAGACAGTGGGAGATACAGGTCAGGTGTCCACATGCACACAATGTGCCATGTCACTTTCCTTATGACTTCTCTCCATCTGTCAGATAAACTGCCATACAGGGCATGGGCAAGGGAGTAGTCTTTTTCAACAGGTCCAAGGCTGTTCAAGGACTGAACAATACACGTTTTGGCTGTCTGGAATTCTCTGCTAGTTGGTGTGGGAGGGAGAGTGGCCTGGGAGCCACAGAAACAGAGGCAGATGCCCTCTTCAGGCCCACTCAAGGATGCTGTTTGCCCAAGTCCCAACCTGTCCCTCTGGCCTCTGCTGGTGTCAGTGAGTGAAGTGAAGGGCCATTGATCCACCCTCTCTTGGGGAGGCCACAGCACATGCAAGGCTTTCCTTTAAAAATGTATTAACCTGACCGGAAGCAGGCCCCAGGTTAAAAATAAACAAAAGTAAGAGGCTAAACAAGTGGGCGTGGGAGGGGTGGGGCTAGAGGCTCATTCCTTCGCTTGCTCGAGAGGGCTCTTAGGTGCCTTTGAGCTTCACACGGGGGTCTCGGCTTCACACGGGGGTCTCGGCTTCACACGGGGGTCTAGGCCCCCGTGGCCCTCCTTCCCTTCCCTTGGGGCTTCTTTTCTTTTGGCTTCATCTGTACAGTGGAATCTCTTTAAACCTTAACCCAAAGGGCCTCCCTGAGTGCAGTGACCGTTTGCCATGAAAGCCTGCTTTGTTAGCCCTGCAGGGCACCCTGGCCACCCTCTTTGTTCCCCACTGTTTCTCAGGAGTCCTGGCTCCAGCCTTTGCACATGGAGCTCTCCACTGTGGCTTGCCCAGCTCTCCGGTCTCACTGGGGACAATTCTTAAGGAGCTGGCTTTCTTCTGGCTGGGTCAGCCCGGAGGTGAAACTCAGGGGAGACCCATCCTCCTGTCTTAGGTAGGGTATCTGTTGCTGCGAGACACCATGAGTGATGAGACACCATGGCTTGGGGAGAGAGGGCGCATGTATCTGTCCTACCCTTCCATAGCACTGTTTATCCACAGAGGGAGTCAGGACAGGAACTAAAGCAAGGCAGGAACCTCAAGGCAGGAGCTGATGCCGAGATCATGGCGTGGTGCTTGCAATTGCCCCTCATGGCCGCCTCAGCTGCTTTCTTAGAGAACCCAGCACCACCAACCCAGGGATGACACTATCCACAGTGGGCTGGGCCCTCCCTTATCAATCACTGATTAATAAAATGCTCTACAGGCAGACCTTATGGAGGTATTGTCTCAATTGAGGTTTTCTCCTTTCAGATAACTCTAGCTTTTGTCAAGTTGATGGTAGGGATGGTAGCCAGGGTCTCCTTGTATGTGGATACTGTCTGGGCAAATGGGTGGAGGGTCCGACATTGTAATCGTAATTCCCCATGGATGGTGCTCGCCACCTCCCCCTTTTAAGACAAGAGCCTCAACTATGTAGCCCTGGCTGTGCTGCTTTGTAGACCAGGCTGTCTTCAAACTCATAGTGATCCTCCTGCCTCTGCCTCTCTAGTAAAAAGTCTTTGGGACTTTGAAATTAAAGAACACCCCATGCCCGACAATGAGGTTTCAGGAAGTAGGTGGGGTTTTGCATCTCCTACTTTAGCTGCTGCGTCATCTGAGTCTGCACCAGCTTGTTCCCTCTGGATGGAAAGACACGAAGTCCAGGGATTGGTAAGGACTTAACCAAGAACTCAGTATCTTTATCCAGACCTCCATTATGGAAAGATGATTGTCAGATGGCAGAGGTGGGTTCAGTCTCTTCTGTGTTGGCTCACATGACAGCCAAGAGTCTCAGCTTGCTGCTTCAGCACACCACCTTTCTGAGCTCAGCCTTTCTGATGCACAGGATGGTTCTGCCCCCATCTCCCAGTGGGTGGGGATAGTGTGACAGTTGCCGTTTCTTGTGTGGGCCATGGAGGGCACTCAGCCTCCAGTTAGTTAGAAGAGTCCCAGGGACTGTATGAGTCGCCTCTGGCTCACCGTCCCCTCCTCCTGTATCTTTCCTCCCTGTCTCTGAAATCATGTTAGACCTTCCTCTTGTTCCCCCTTCCTCATCCCTGCAAAGCCATAGGAGATTCTGGAAAGGTACCGAGAGAGATGAGGCCTTTCCACCTTTCTGAGAGTAGCATTCCGGTCATCTGTAGCTATAAATAAAGCCTGCGCTTGCTTCTCCGTGCAGCAGATGGGTTTTCTCTGTGGGCTTTGAAGGGATCATTAGCCCCTCCTATCCTTCACAGGTGTGGAGAGTCCCACTACTTTGGGGACACAATGGGCTTGGTTTTGCTCACTGGCCTTAAGCCTCAGGCCTCTGAAGAAACTTCTGTAGCCTCAAAAGTGGCTTTGGAAAGTGGGTGGGTATGTATGTGTAAGATGGGACAGTCACTCCGACTTCCTTTGCCAATATGACCATAAAGGAGCGAGGCACCTTCAGAGGGCTTCCTCGGTGCTGTGTTTTCTCTTTGATACCTAGAATGCACGGAGGCAAGACAGAAGAAATGAGTTAATTTTGTAACTTCTGATTGAGGAGATGTTTTGTGCCAAGCCGTATGACAGGGACCTAAGCACTGACTGAAAAGCAACATGGCCGTGTTTCTTTCTTGGTTTGTTTTATTTTGTTTTTCCAAGATGGGGTTTCTCTGTGTAGCCCTAGCTGTCCTGGAACTCTGTCTGAAGACAAGGCTGGCTTTGAACTCACAGAGATCCACCTGTCTCTGCTTCCCAAGTGCTGGGATTAAAGGTGCGCCACCACCACCCAATATTGCTAGAAGGTAGCTGTCCTCAGTTCCTGGGGTGGTGTGTTGTGTGTCTGTGTTGTGTTGTGTTGTGTGTGTGTGTGTGTGTGTGTGCGTGTGTGTGTTGAGAGAGAAGGAATAAATGCAATCTTTTTTCTTTTACTGAGTGTAGAGCTATGTATTAGACTGGACTAATACTTTACTTGCATTTATTTTCTGGGCTAAGCATTAGTGTTGGTCTCTTTACCCATTTCTAGTTGAAACTGGAGCCCCCGCCCTGCGTGTCCGCGCCCCACCCCCCCAAGATTACTAAACTTTTTTAGAGTCCCACAGCTAGACATGTCGAAGTCTAAGCAGTAGATTTCACTCTTCAAGCTGTTATAGAGCCACCTGCCTGTCCTCAGCACTTTCTTTTGAGAATCTGCAATATACTTTCCATTTAATACATACAATAATAGTAGCCTGAAAGCTATTCCCCTATTTCTTTCAAACAAACAAACCAGATGGTGACAAGTGAGTGTTAGCTGATATCTAGAGAGGCTAGCATGCTTTAAAAGAATTAAAAAAAAAAAAAAGATCTTTGTGTGTATGAGGTGTGTGTGTGTCCATGTGCCGTGGCATTCCTGTGAAAGTTGGACAGCCTTGGGTGTAGGTCCTTGCCTTCCATACTGTTTGAGGCAGTATCTTTTCTTCACTGCTGTGAAGCTAGGGTAGCTGGCCTGTGAGCTTCCAGGACTTTCCTCTGCTTCTCGCTCTCAGCAGGAGGAGCAAGACCTGAGGTGTGTGACTCTTGTGTGGGTTCACTAGATCCTTAGGCTGGTGGAGCAGGCATTTTACCTACTGAGCCATCTCCGCTGCTCCTGTGTGCAGGCATTTTACCTACTGAGCCATCTCCGCTGCTCCTGTGTGCTTTGTACCTATTTTTAATAATAGTACAAGGTCTTGCTATGTCACCAAGGCTGGTATCCTACCCCTGGCTCAAGCAGTGCTTTTGCCTCAGTCAGCCTCTTAGGTAGCTAGCTGAGGCTACAGGTATGTACCACCCTATCTAGCTTGAACCATGCTGTGTTCATCCAGAGCTTGTGGGAGAGAAAGTCCAAGGACCCACTGTTTTTGTTTGTTTGATTGTTTGATTGACTGATTGATTGTTTTGTTTGAGACAGTGTTTTCTCTGTATAGCCCTGGCTGTCATGGAACTCGATTTGTAGACCAGATTGGCCTCGAACCCAGAGTGCTGGGATTCAAGGCATACACCATCGCGCCTGGCTACATGTGTGCCCTCTAAATGTCGAGGGCCTTGTGAATGAATGGCTCACAGGAAAGGAGTGCAGAGAGGACAAGTGTGTCATTTGGACCTCACGGATCCCATTTGGGGATTCCTCACACTGTTGTCATGATCTGATTTCAGGTACCTGTGAAAATGATGGCAGTTGTAATGTATAATTCCCTGTTGGCACACAGTAGCTGGTTTAGATGTAGGAGGCTAGGGCGTCCATGTGGGAACAAGCTGAGGCTTGTTAGGGGTGTCACTTTGTTCTGCCCTTTGTGTCACCAGGGAGAAGGGTGGGAGCAGAGAGCTGCTGGAGCTATTTTTACATTATTCACGTCATGTTCAGAATTACTAGACGTTTGTGGCTAGATCCCTCAGTCAGTGAGAGCACTCCCTCCGCTGCCTGTACCCGCATGGAAACTTGAGCTCAACCCCTTGGGTATACGTGTTGTTCTGAAGGCAGAGGAACCTAAAGTGACCGCGCAGTTACCCTGGGTCATTGGGAGTTGTTGTATTAGGGCTTCTATTTTCCAGGGTTCTTCTGTATGCTTCTGGGGCTGGTGTGACAAGAGTGAGAGGCAGAGGCCATGGGCTCACCCACAGACTTATTTATTCAACACATAGTCTTTCAGTTTGAAACACACACTAGATATATGTATTTTCAGAGTGGAGTAAAATATTATCTCTCAACAATTTTATACAGTTGATCATGTACAAGCCAGACATGTATGCTGGGCTCTGAAGGAAGGTCTGGTTGTCTGTAGGAGGGACTGGAAGCCATGGCAAGGCAGAAGAAGGGGCCAGGTCATTTGGGGTGGTCAGAGTCTGCTTCTCTTTCAGGAGGTGCTGAATGGCAGGAACTGGCTTAAAGTCTTGAGGGTAGAGGTTTCAGCTGGGTTGTTGGCTACTAAGTATCACCGTGTTCATACATGCTGTTAGGGGTGATGTCCTGGGAATTTAGTTTTTACACTGAAAAGTTTGGGTGGCGGGGTGGTACCTCATACTTGTGATTCCAGCCCTTGAAAGGCTGAGGCAGGAGGGAGGATCGCTGTGAATTCTAGACCAGTCTTGGCTAGTTCAAAATTAGGCAAAGGTGTGGGTGTTGCTCTGATAGAACACTTGTCTAGCAAAGTCTTGTTTCAGTCCCCTGCACTTGGTGAAAAAGGAAAAGAAAGATAAGAATAAAGCCCAAGAAAAAGCTTTGTGCCAGTGCGGCCTCAGTGGGCAGAGGGGGGCAGCTCTGCCCTTGGACTTTGAGGCCATTTGTTTGTTTGTTTTGTTTTGTTTTGTTTTGCTTTGCCTTTTCGACACAGGGTTTCTCTGTGTAGCCTGGAACTTACTTTGTAGACCAGGCTGGCCTCGAACTCCACCTGCCTCTGCCTCCCAAGTGCTGGGATCAAAGGCGTGCGCCACAACCACCCAGCCTTTGAGGCCATTTTACTTCGTGCGCCACAACCACCCAGCCTTTGAGGCCATTTTACTTCCTGGGTGGCCAGGTCAGAGTGTGTTGTTGAAGAACGGGGGTCAAAGAACCCCCCCCCCAAATCCTGGGTTCTCCTGGGTTCTAGTTGAGTTTGTAGGCGCGTGTCCCTGGCACAGCATTATTTGCAGTGAGTATTCCAAATGTCAAATTCCCCTTGACTTGAGCTGAGCAGATGAAACAAAATGACAGGCAGATTAGAAGGGGCTTGAGAAGCCTTTTAGGATTTGAAAACCGGACTTTGTTGACTTTGAAAATCTGCTGAACTGGGCCATCTGCACAGAGGCAAGGGCATCTGCTGGCTCTAGGTTTGAGAGGCTACAGGCACCCTTGCACACACATCTCCCCTCCCCCAACCCCAATGCATGGGGCTAGCCGGTCTCTGAGTCTCTCAAGGGTAATGATGGGTGCTGGGGAGCGTGTGGGTGCATGTCAGACCCGCTGCGTCTTACAAGTGCTTGTGCCTTGGCCAAGGACCCAATAGGTAAAAGGAAAGAAGGTGGCCTTGCTGTGTCCTAATCTGTAGAATGGACCAAGAGAGATGTCAGAGTTAAAAGCACAGGAATCTTGGCTGAGAACTCCCAAGTGTCAGTGCAGAACCCCAGAGGTGGTTCTGTTTGCTGTGGATGTGGCCCTGAAGCTCAGAGAGGTGCGAGCGCAGGAAGTGGTGTGGTTGGAGTTTGAGCCTGCCTCCTCGGCCTTCAGCTCATAACTTCTCTCATGACATCACACTGACTTCCGCTCTCAGTCCTCTCTTCTTCATAGACTGGTCTCTTCTGCTCTTCCAACCGCTTCCTCTTCCTGCCTGGATTCCCCAGGAATCCCTCAGCGGGTGCTGCCTCGGACAGCCTAGGAGAAACAGGAAAAGCAGAGAGTCTAAGCAAGAACTCAGCCCCTCACTACTTCTGTGATATCCCCCAGGGATAGTACTCTCCTTAAGGGACACACACACACACACACACACACACACACACACACAGTCTCTTAAGGACAGACAGAAACATCTCTCACCTTGCTATGCTCCTCAAAAAGCGTTGATGGAGTTGATTTTTGGGTCTGTGTGAAGGTGCTCTTTAGGAGGTGTGGAAATCCTCTGCCAGTAATGGTCAAGTCCTAGGACACAGGATCAGGCTCAAGTCCTGAATTGTCCTGCCTTCAGCAGTAAGGTGGATCGCTGTGGCCCAGAGGCTAGAAGATTCATTCCTTCTGCCCTTTCTCTCTCATTTGCACACTTAAGCACAGTACCTTTCATCCCCTGCAAGTACCATCTTCTCTAGATGCATCACTGAGAAGCAGGAACTCTGAAGATTCACATGGGAGGAATGCTGTAGAGACCATGAGGGCTTGGGGGCCTGGCAGCAGCCTGTTCACATGGCTGTACTTC
The DNA here is from genome assembly GCF_000001635.26 of Mus musculus. Lineage (NCBI taxonomy): Eukaryota > Metazoa > Chordata > Mammalia > Rodentia > Muridae > Mus > Mus musculus. The sequence goes on from NC_000070.6 coordinate 106,971,636, forward strand.
CAAAGCGAAGTGCTGTTCCTCTTAATAGAGCTGCCTCTTGTGTCCCTGTGCTGAACGAAGGGCAAAGCTAGCTGAGGCCCTGACCGTGTGGCCATCATTGTGGCCCTGGGAGCCCTTCTCTAGCCCTGTCTTAGCCGCCGCTGAGCAGGCTGAGTCTGCTCATCAGCAGATCCTCCTGTTCTTAGTTCCAGGTTCAAAGCAACGGTGTGAAGTGTAATAGGCGTAAATGTTACGTCCTGTGTGGGATTAAAAAAAGTTAAGATATTGTCGTAGGGCAAGGAAGAGTTCTTTTAATAGTGAGCTTTAGAAAGTGATCAAATCCACCTGTTAGCTGGCTTTGTGTGCCAACAGTTGGTCACCAGTGAAAGAACGTGACACAGACTTGTACAATGCCACATCCACTAGAAAGATTGCCAGTAACTATTAGTAGGCAGGTGTTTCACTTGCGTGACCTTATGCCATGTTTGAGATGTAGTGTGTGATCCTCCTTTTTCTGGAGATGGTTTGGCTAGCATTATTCAGGGCGAAGCACAGGACCAAATGAACCCAGGCTGACCAAGGACTTGGACTGGCTGGAACAAGCAGAGGGTTGGGTACCGCTGAAGAGTCTGAATGGACAAATGCTGAAGGCCATGGTGGCACTTAGCCTTGAGGCAGCTTTAGTTGTGCTAGGCCCAGTTCCAAACAGTTTTCTGTGATGATTCTGCTATTGCACCTAATGTTTTCAGGCAGGGAAATTGAGGCATGGGGAGGCTAAGTTAAGCAATTTGTCCAAAACGAGACTGTTATATATAGCAGATCTGGGGCCCAAGGCCTTGCAGCTTTAAAGAGGACACAGCTGGTAGGCAGAGCTCTGACTGCCCTCTTCTTCATGGTGGTGGTTATTCTGTTTGGACTCAGGGAAGAGTGACAGTCTGACTGTAGATGTAATAGGAAGAAGCCGGACACCAGATGGCCATGGAGCACACTCCCTGTGTGTGGCAGTGAACTCCCTGTTGCCAGGTGACTGCCCACAACCAGGCTTGCCCATGGAGGCAGGATATATGGGATATAAAGGTCTCCATGACCTACTGTGCTGCTGGCTGGCTCCCAGTGCTTTGTTGAAGACCGGACCTCCATTACCTGCAGCTGGTAGTGTGGCCGCGGTGGTGGTCCCCATGGACCACTGCAGGGGAAGTGGCTGGCTGCCTACTGGGTCCAGCTTGGCCATATTAGGGAGTGCCGGCTGTCAGGCCCCCAGAAGGCTGACAATGGTGCCTGGGAACAGTGCTGCGTAGGAGGTGTGTGTTTGCTCGCCTCCTGACCTGAGTGACAGTTTAGTTTTCCTTTTGGTCCCCAGTGAACACTCAGCCTGGCCTGAATGCATTTGCCTCTCAGGAGCTTGGGCTTTTCTGTGTGGGGGACAGGTGAACCGTTAACCTGAGCTGGCTCTTCTTCCTTGGCCAGGGTGGAGGGGGAAGGGATGTTCTTGAAGCCCCTGTCAGGGAGCCATGTGTGGAGGGGCAGGGAGGAGATGACATATACCTCACTGGTAAGCCTGACTAAATTAGCCTCTGGTGACTCGAACTGTGGTGAGGGGCCTTTGAGCATTTCCTGTGCAGCTCAGTTGACTTCTTATACAGATGAGAAAGCGAGGCCCAGACTGGCAGCTTTACCGGACCTGGGTGCCTTCTCCGGCCATTGGTGGCAGTCGAGTCTTGTGGCCTAAGATCTCAGGCCGTTGTTGCACTGGTGTGTCTCGTTGCTGCCCTTGCTCGCCTTGCCAGGCGGATGAGAGCGGCTGTGACCGACACTCGGGCTCTTCCCTACTGCTCTCACCACTCTCCATGGCAGGGCGGCTGCTGATCTGCTTATATCAACTGCTGTTTGCTTTGTAAGAGCTGAGACCCAGGAAAGGTCATGTCTCAGTTTCCCCGCTCAGGAGCTGTGTGGTCTTGGGGAGGCTGAATAACCTTTCTGAGCCCTGATGATTGGTCGTAGGGGTGGAGGTGGGTAAGGTGATACTGGTTCAACCCCCAGTAGCCTCCAGACCTTCAACTTTCATGTAAGTGTGCAAGCCCCCAACTCAAGGTTTGAGGCTCTGAGTGAGTGCAGGTACCATGGGAAAGCCCCAGATGGGAGGTGCAGGGGATCCCACCACTCTTCACCATGTCTCTGCCACCTCTTCTTTATCTGCCTTGGTGCTGTGGGCACAGGCATTGTCCTTTCTTGGTTGAGGTTGCCTGTGGGTATATGAGTAGTCACACTGCACCAGCCCATTGGCAAGGCCTTGGTCAACCTGACACCTGGACACAGGCAAGTACCAGATCCCCTATGTCATTTGCTGATTGGATTCCATCCATCTTGCTCTTAGGCCTGGGACACCCTGCTTTCCATTACATCACAGGTGTGGAGTGGAGGCAGTCACAGATCAGACAGGGAGTCACTGGCTTCTCAGGGTCTCCATTGTACTGTCATAAAGGCTGTTTATAGGGTTGTCATTCTTTGTTTTTTGCCTTGGCTGAGAAGTTACATCCTGTTTTGTGTAACCTGATCCCAACTATCTGAGCATGAAGGGCAAGCTTTTTTCTCTTTTTTCTTAACATAGGGTATCCTAGGGTGGCCATAACATCTGGAAGTGATTAGATACCTGGTTTGAGCAGAATTCATGCATGCATGCACACACTTTTTACAATATAACATGGCTGTGTCTTTTTTTTTTAAACGAATTTATTTCATACACATGGGTATTTTGTCTGCATGTAAGTCTGTACACCACATGTGTGCCTGGTGCCTACAGAGGCCAGAAGAGGGTGTGTCAGGTCCCCTGAGCCTGGAGTTACAGATGGTTGTGAGCTTCCACGTGGCTTGGAGAATCTGCGTCCAGAAGAGCAGCCAGTATCTTTACCACTGAGCATCTCTCCATCCCCACCCCCCCCCACCCCCGTGTCTTTCTATATCAGGTATGTATGTAGTTCTATGTTGATGATGTTAACATGCAGATAGTATCCGGTTGTGACCTGGGCTTATGCCACACACACTTGGATAAATGTCGGGCTTAGAGTAAGGACATTTCCAAGGGTTTCCAGTTAAAAGCATTTGCTGTGGTGGACGTTGGTGTCTAACAGTGTCTTCAGTGGTTATGATCACACACCTCCTCACTGTTGCCAGGCATTGCCCACATGGCATTTTGGGAACTCTGTTCTGTTCCCTTGGAGAGGTGATCCCTGCTCTCACTCCCTGTAGGTGCCTGGGAGGGGCAGCTCCATTTCTAAGTGGCCTGTTCTGACCATCAGTTGGGCCCCTTTTGAGGCAGAGTGTCTCTGTGTGGCCCAGAATGGCCATGAATTTGAGATACTCCTGTATTAGAATGCTCCTGAGTGGCAGAATCATGGTCATGTGTCACCAAACCTGTCCCGAGGTCTCAGGGCTTTTCTCCAGCTGTAGGATAAAAAATGGTTGTGTTCCTCTGTCCTCTCCACCCTAGCCCTTGCAGCCTCACCTGGATTGGTGGAATGAAGGCAGCCACCCAGGGCCACACCTTCTTTCCCCTAGTGCATGTGTGTGCGTGCGCGTGCCCACCTTATTGCTATCGAGGTTACTGTCTTTCCTTTGGTTCCTTGCTGCTAGGCAGAGTCTTGGGAAATATGGAAGTTTCCTGCCAAGGATTATGTATCTTGGGACAGTGACTGAGAGCTGGACCTTGGGAGTAGAAAACTGTCCTCCTTTGGTGTCCCTTGTGGAGGCATCTCCTTGAGTCTTGTTAGCCCCAGGTTGAGCCTAGGGGCCTGGGTAGGAGGCTGAGGTCCTGACAGTGGCCCATGCTGGGTGAGTCAGCCTCCGCTGAATCCTAAAGCAAAGCACACTGTTGACCACTGTTGACTGTGAGGAAGCTTGGCTGTCACGTGCAGGAATCCTTGCTTCGAAGCAGCCGTGCTCCTTGAAGGAAGAAAGGGACTGGAGTGACTCTGTCACTGAGCTAACATGCCTTTACAAATGCACCTTGATTTAGGATTTCAGCTTTTTGCAGCATATTTTAAAATGTCAGATAAATATACAGCCTTCCTAATGTGTCTGCTTTGAACAGCGCTTTTAAAAAGGGTGTCGCCAGTCCTCGGGGTCACATCCTCACCTCCTCCTTTGCTATAGGTGATCTGACCACCTTCCCCAGGGCAGTATTTTTGGTAGGGAAGGGAGAACAGAGGCAGACTGCCTCCTTCCGAGTCCAGAAGACACGTGTGTTTGCCTAGTTCTGAGTCTGGTAAGGCTGTGTAGTTTCTGGAGTGCTTTTGTGAAGTCTGCTATTAGACTTCCAAAGCAGGCACTGGCTTCTAGTAACTTCTATATAGATAGATACTCTCCTCACTTGGAGTAAAAACCCTTTAGACAGAGACTCAGAAGGAAGTTGTCAACCTATTCCACCTGTCCTGTCACTGACTGATGGCACTAGTTGTCTGTGGCCTGTGATGAGGAATAAGCTGGGGGGCGGGGCAGGGTGAGGCAAGGCTGTGTTAGGAACTTGAAATGGCCTTTTCTGAGGTGGATGTTAGTTAGGCCTTGGTGAAGAAGCATTGGAGGGTGAGTCAGACTGCATTGGTCTGGGGGTGGGGTGGGGGGGGGTGGTGGTGAAGCCCAGGCCTCTTACGTGCTAGACGAGTGTGCTGCATCCCCGGGCCCTTTTAATGTTTTCATTTTGAAACAAACCTCATTATCTAGGCCGGCCTTGAAGTCCCTGTGCAGCCCAAGCAGGTCTTGAGCTCCCTCCCCACTGCCTGACCCCGAGTAGCTTGGATCACAGGCCTACAGCACCAGGTGTCTTCATCTTGTCATTGTATAGGAGTTTTGTAAATATATCCTGGGAATCTAGCTGGTGGTTTTCTCCCAAAGGAATTAGAGGAACCTTTGGGACTCTGTGAGAACTCGGTTCCACTGGCTGAGGAGAAAGTCTGGAAAGCTGAGCAGTGTCCTCCTTGAGGGCCAGCTGCGGGGGAGCTTCAGGTTTGAGGAAGTAGTGTTTGGCCTGAGCTCCCTCCACAGGTGAGGAAGTGGAGGCCTGGAGAAGGTATAAGTTGCCAGGGTTGCACAGTAGATCAGCATTTCCCCAGGACAACCCAGTGTGTCTTTCACCTGCTGCTGTATGTGTGCTAGGCTGGCTGGGGGCTGGGCTGGGGGTTGGGCAGGTAATACAAAGCCCTGATCTTAGCATGTGAACAAGGCTCTGCCAGGCAGCGCAGGTCTGGAGTGAGCCACACTGGACTACTTGGCTCTAATCTGTGCTCAATGGAACACCCTCTTCTGTATGGTCTACTTGGGCATGGGTCAGGGGAAAGCCCCCATTCTTCCATTCCCTCCAGTCACCCCTTCTCTTTCCCAACACCATTTTTGAGGATCATAACATTTATCACGAGCATTATTATGAGAGACTTTTTCATGTTTAAAAATAAATGCTAGCTTAAAGGACTATATTTGGTATATGGAAGTCGTTTGCATGTAAATGTGCTTAAAGGACAACACTTTGCTTAAGATGGAGAGGGAGCCCTGACTAGAGGGCGCAGGAGTGGGTGGGGAAGAGGTTCAGGGTCTGCCTGCTTGGGACACTTGACTTGGAGCCTTACTGGAGCCATGTTTTTTTTCTTTAGAGACAATTGCAAAACAGGGTAACTAGTGCTTAGAAATTCATAGAAAATGTTTCTTATCACAACGTCATAATTGTTGTGACTCAGAACAGTAAAATTGCCGTTCCACTCTGCCTGTCTGCCCTCACTCGAGTCCCCACAGCAGCTGCAAAGTCTTCAGAAATGAGAGAGAAGGGGGGGAAAAAGGAGGAAATCCAAGGCAGTGCCTTATTTATGTTAACGGCTACATTTGACTTGAAAATTCTGTCCCCTGAGCCTGGAGGTCAGCACATTACCGGTGATTGATGGCTGTCAGGAACAAGCCAGGTGGCAAATGGCAGTGGGGGAGGTGGACAGACTATGCTGTGCTTTCAGGGGCTTAGCAGACCCCGAGCTTTGAAAGGAACACAGGAAAACAAAAGCAGATGGCCCCTTCCCTCTTCTCTTCTTTCTTTTCCCCTCACCCTCCCTTTTGTATTGCATGTTAGGAAGTGAGGGAGGGGACTCATACCACCAGAGTCACTCAGAGTGTATGTATCCTTTATCAGTGTGACACTCATGAGATCCTAAATGTGTTGAGTCTGAGACACTAGCCTCCTACCCCTAGCACCCAGAGTCTTAGCCTAGAAATCATGAGGCTTAGCAGTTTCCTCAGGTTGCCTGTCTCCAAGACATGTTGGATGTCTCCGCTCCTCAGCCTCATCCCTGAGCTCTGTAGGGCTCTTCCCCACACTCTTGCCACCTTCTGGACTGAGTTACTCAGGATTATGTTTCCAATAGGCTTTTTGACTAATCCTTGTATATTTTCTGTGATGGAAACAAATGGTATCAGGCCGACAGGACTATTTACAGATGGGGAGACACAGAAATGATGGAAGAGCTTTGAAGTTTAAACATTAGCTAATGAAATTACAGATGAAGGCATTGGATGGAATACCCTGGTATTGCCATGGAACAGGGCTTCCAGGAAGAAAGAGTGCAGCCCAGTAGGGGGACAGGCGGGCTGACAGACCTCTGTGGAGTCCCTTTCCAGTGTCTGTCTCTGAGAGGCAGGCAGGCAGGCAGGCAGGCAGGCAGAGTTCTGATGCCTGCCTGGGTACCTGGCCTGGTTAAATAGATGGTCAGTGCTGGATGCTGTGTCAAGGCTGGTCACTCTGGTATCTGCAGGGTTCCAGGTTGGCCAGGAAAAGGAGGTTTGCCTGGCTGAGAGCAAGCGTAGGGGCAAGAAGGTGTTCCGGGTAGCTGCTGGGTGAGGCTAGAATCTTTTTTTCCCGGGGAATGGGTTGCAGTTCGTCATTTCCTCTGCCTCTGCCTCCCCCGCACTGCGGAGCACAGTTGTGTAGAGATGGGACTGGCTGTTCATTCATCCGCTAATTGTTTTGATAAGAGACTCTAATTATCCACTGTGATCATCAGATTACCCTGGCTCCAGGAGGGAGACACTAGAGTTTGAGCTACTGCCTTGCCGCCACCACCATCCCTGGTCCCTGCCAAAAGGATCCTTTTCCTTGTGCCCAGGCCACCATGCCCAGTACTGACTGGAAAAGCATTCTAGGTTGTTGACGAAGAGTTCTACTTGCACCATAAACTCAAGAGCAGAACCTGCTGCTGTCAGGCAGGATTCTCCTTTTGATTATCTTTGTCTCTCTGTGTTAAGTCCACAGATGGTTCTAGGGAATCTCACCCTGTGGAGAGGAGCATAGGGGAAACAGAGGAAAACACAGCAGTATCTAATGAATTGACGTCAGTATTGAGACAAATTCACATGCCTTTTTGAACTGTTTGATTTGATTAAGTTGTACTTCCATGTGATTTTTTTTTTCTTCATATAAAAGAGCAATAGGCAAAAACCAATCAGGAAGGCAGATTATAAATTAATCCAATAATTGGATCCCCCAGCAGAGGTAATGGGGAATGATGGCATCGTAATTGATCTGATACAGGTATTCACATGAGTAGGAGCTACAGCATAAGGAGTGTCTCATCTTGGAAGGAGGGATTGTGACCAGACATGTTAGACCTCTGAGACCTTGGCCTTTGACAAGCCTTGGTGGGGTGAGTTTGACCTTTGCTGGTGGGGGATGTGTCTCTCCCCCTTCCCTCCTGTCTTCATCATTCAGGCAGTATCAGTGGAGCCCAGAGAAGCTGCTGAGAGAAATGGGCTTCTGAACAGCCCTATGGTTGGCATGGATCTTAGAGGAAGCACAGCCCTCATCGATAGGCTCTGACTGGGAGCAGTAGAGGTGGGCAGCAGTGTGATGGAAATGCCACAGGCACTGGGCAGTCCGTGCCAGAGTGGTCCCTATGTTAGTACAAGGCTGTTCCCACCCCTCTGACTGCTCCTTTCTCATGTTGCAGGGGATACCAATTTCCTTTCAATTCTTATTCCTTTCTTAAAATTGAGCCTCATTCTCCCACCAAAGTACAGAGCCCGAGATCCTTAATCCAGGATTTTCTGTCCAGGGCCCCTGCTGCTTCCAGATGTGCTTTCCCCCTGCAGAGCACAGCTATTGTCTTCACCTTTGGGGTTTATCTAGCTGGGGAAGTTTGGCAACACATCAGGCCTAGATAACCTGTTCTCAAGAAACAACCTCTTTTAGCAGACTTACTGATGTCTTGGACCTGCCTGCTTCTCAGAAGTCATCATTCAGAACATTTCTGCAGGACACATTGTATCCCATTAGGGCACTGCCATTAACCTGGTACTCCTACAACCTGGAGTAGCTCTGGCTGGCCTTGAACTCACAGAAATCCACGATATGCTTCCACATCCTTGGTGTGCTGGGGTTAAAGGTGTGCTCCATCATGTCCAGCCTACTAAATGATTTTGTTGTAAAGGGGGGTTTTGCCCACGGCCTCAAAGGCTCGAAAGTCCATTTCTCTTTCCAGGTTTCCTGACTTAAGCATTGCTGGGCATTCAAGGCCAGCACACCTGGTTTGAGAGGCCAGTGCTCTTGCTCACTAACTCTGGGCAGCAGACTTCACCCCTGGTTCCTGCCTTGTGCATCTGTACAGTGGGATTTATTAAAATACATTCCCTGAGAATACTTGGATTAAATGAAATGATTTTGTAAAATGATCAGGGTAGTCTGGTCATGCTGGCTGTCTATAGATGTCATTTCATTAGTCTTACTTGAAGATGTCACACAAATCTAAGTGTTGTACCACATTTAACACTGAGCTAAGAGGACACTAACCTGATGGGGGAAGATACCTCATTTTGCTGATCCTCTGCCCTACTGCAAACCCCAGCAGTTTTTTCAGCCTCCTTTTAAGGGGTAGAAGTTGAGTCACCTGTTAAGAGTCTTGACAACAGTGCATGCCTTTAATCTCAGAACTCAGGAGACAGGGACAGGCAGATTTCTGAGTTCCAGGCAAAGCCCGGGTTAGATGTCTCCAGAAGCGGACAGGGAAACAAGTCTGACAGCGCGTGTAGGGTTCAAAACAAAACAAAACTAAAAGGACAACCAACCTCTGGGCACCAGGGACAGTTCTTCCCTATCTGGCTGGGGAAGTTGAGCTGTTTTGAATCGATACCGACTTTCAAGCACCTCCTCCCTGCTCTTTGCTTGCCTGGAGGCAGAGGGCGAGGGAGCTGGGACAGGAACGGCACTCCTGCCTGTTGGGACAGGGTCTAGCTAGCAGGCCGGGGCAGAGGCTCTAGGGAGCAGGCTGCAGCAGAAGCGGGAACACCGCCTTCTAGGGAAGATAGGGAGCCTCCTTCCAGAGCAGGACTCTGGCATCTTGTCTAGCTGGAGAAACTGGTTTCTAGGCTCCTAGGCCAACTTGCTGGAGGGGTCCTGGGATGGAGAGGCCAGGAACTGAGGCTTGGCTCTGCCTGTTTGCTGAGCTGCTGACTTTTCCCCCTTCAGTAAAGCTACCTGTTATCTGTGTATCTCCTGGTCTTTTACAAAGCTGATTAAACCCTCCAGGCACAGTTTTAGGGCCTAGAACTTTTTTTTTTTTTTTTTAACTTTCCCAACCAAACTTTGTGGTGTGCTGGAAGTTTGTCTTGCTTAGGGCTAATCATTGGGTCCTTGAGCTGGGAAGGAGAGTGGAGGACCCTCTTCTGCTCACTGAAAATGGTCCTGGTATACCTTTTCTGTCCAGTATTGTTTTCTGCCCAGCCACAGGCAGACAAGAGGACTGGCAGAGACTGAAAACCAAACTAGAATTTCCTTGTTCAGTGCTTGAAGTCAGAGCCACAGGGTCCTTATCCCCCATGTTCATTGCATGCTGAGACCTACTTATTTTCTAGTCTTGAATTGGAGTAGACAGGGTGGAGTGTTATGTCTTCTATTTTTTCTAACCCCTTCTCGAAGTCTACTTCCTTCTGCAAGCCAGCAGTGCATAAAACATGGCCTTCCTTGTCCAGCTGCCTTTCCTGATTGGCTAAGGCCTCTCTGCCACTCCCCACTGCAGAGGGCTTATTATCCATCTGACTCTGATGAACCAACCTCAGCTCTGTGTTCCTCATCCTGCCTTAAATTCTCAACGGCACCTAGAAGATCTCCAAACCTGAAGGAGCAACACAACTGTGCTTGAAGGGCTTTGCTTCCTTCTGCAGTTAGTTAGCACACACCCTGTTGACTTGCATGTTGTCACCACAGGCTAAACACCCCAGCCCTCTGCTCTCTACTTGAGCAAACTGAAATCCAGGAAGGTGAAGGATTCCTGGACTTTGACCTGAGACCTACACGGCTGTTGGTGCAGGTTCATCAGGGTGAGATGCGGTGCGCTACTCCTGCAATGCCCACACTTACCATGGGTATGGGGCAGGGCGCCTAGGGCAGGCCAAGGGAAATACACACAGCCTCTTGGCCCCACCGTTTTAAGATTTATTTATTTATTTATTTATTTATTTATTTATTTATTTATTTAATGTATATGAGCATGCTGTCTGCGTGCACACTAGTTGAGGGCATCGGATTTCCATTACTATGGTTGTGAGCCACCATGTAGTTGCTGGGAATTGAATTCAGGTTCTCTGGAAAGAGCAGTCAGTGCTCTTAACAACTAAAGCCATCTCTCCAGCCCCATCAGTGGTCCCACTTCTGCCCCTAGTTTTCTTATATAGACGCTGGGATCACTGCTGCTAGAGTTGCCTTCTAAAGAGGTCCGACTGCTGCACCATGTCTGGCACCTTGAGAAATCCCCACTTCTGTAGGGTGAAGCCCTCTGTGCCCTTTCCTGGAGCCTCTAAGGTCCTGTGGTCTGCATTTGCCCAACCACCCCTGTCTCCCCAGCATGAACAGAAGGTCTCCTTGGAGTTTACTCAGTACATTACTGTGTCTTTGCATAGGAGCTTCCTTCTGCCTGATGTAACCCTTGTTCCTTCTTTGAGTACAGGTTTCTCTTTATAGCTGGCTACCAGGGCATTTCCCTGGCAAATACCTCCTGCCTCCTCAAACAGAATAAACTGCTCACTCTTGTGTCCCGTTCATCCCTTTCAGAGCCACTAGATAAGAGTTTGAAACCAATGTCTTCAGCATTGGTCCCTAGAATTCCACCCTGGCCACCTGCCTCCTTCAAAGAGAAGAGGCCAACAAAAGAACAATAAAAATACCGTGTGTTAGCTGGTTTCCTCTTACTTTTTTTTTTTTTTTTTACAACCCAATAAATTGGTGCCAAACCTGCTTCTGGCCATTTTCCTGGAGGTAGTCATTGTCTTCTTGGAAACTGGCGCCAGCCTGGGGGGTTGATCATTAACAGATTGGGGGTTGGGGAGAGCTTGTAATACAGGTAGTGGGCCTGAGGGTGCACCCCAAGTGGGCTGTGTCAGGAGCTTTCTCTTCCTTCATGAGCCTCTTTCCTGTGGGTACTACATCTTGCATCTTTGCATGTTTTATCCAAGAGAGGAATTCACCTGGTCCTGGCCTCCATTCCCCTCCACCTAATGAAAGCAAATGCTCCTTGTCCATGTGGCCATTAGCGTCAGGTGACAGGGAGCCCAGGGGGAGCAGCGGGTGCTGTTGTAGTGCTCTTCCTCCTGTGGGGGGAGGCAGGGGTGACCTACTGGACATGAACCCTAGACCTGAGAGGTGGGCTCATCGCTTAGAAGGGAGTGAGAATGGAACCAGTTATTGGAGCCCTGTTTCTTCACCTGTCAGTTTGGGGTGAGGAAACTTAGCATTCTAAGGTGTGCCTGACTTACCCTAGAAGGGGCTGCTCGCCCCCTCCTCACTCTTTTGCTCCTCACTTGCTCTCCCCTTCCTGCTTCTGCCCTCTCCCCATTCCCTCCCCACCCCCCATACCTCCTCTACATACTCATGGCTGGCCTCCTCCCCCCCCTTTTTTTACTACTCTGTTAACTCCTTGGGGAAGAGATGCCTCAGCATGGGCCCACCAAGGTACCCTCTTCCCCCATACCTGAACATACCCCCCCCCTCCCACACACACATCTTTTTATAAACACATCAGAAACAGCCCTTACTTCTCTGGGTTGTCACAGGGAATGGAACAAAGGTACCACCTTGCTGCCTGTTTGCTTCCTTCCTGGCCCTTCCCCTGCTGGGAGTGCTCTGCAGGAGTTGAGGTGGTGTTTTTAGGGTTCACCTGGCTCTTACACAGAATAAGAACACTTCCTCACAGAATGAATCATGGGGCCAACTGTGCCTGGTGTGCTGTCCTCCCCCACCTTTCCATCAGTACAGTTGAAGGGTATTCTGTGTGTGCTGTTAGTAGCAGTATATCAGGCAGCACGTGGTGCCCTGAGAGGTGTCACCACCTCCAGCCTGGCAAGAAGGCTGCGATGGCCCCTCTTTTGGCAGTTCTGCTCTGTCTGCACGCATGTGCTTCTTGCTGAGCATCCTTCCCTGGATGGCAGACTGGCAGAGCTGCTTGGAAAGCTCTCTCTCTCTCCCCAGCCCCCCACCCCACCCCCACCCCTACTTTGGGGGTGTGAAGATGAACTGGTGTGACTATAGCTTGGTGTTTTGGTGTCTGTGAGAAAAGCAGAATTGGCTCAAGCTGCTTTCTCAGTTAAGGGGATTTAAGAAGAAGGAGAAAAAAATTAATCCTACCCTGGTGATCAATCTGACACCTTCCCTTTGAGCCCCAGATGGCTTGTTGGGGTAGAAAGTTGGCCACGGCTGCTGTAAGGGAAATGAATGGTGTGTCTCTGTACGTTGGAAATTGTGGCTCTCAGTTACGTGCACACATTTGTGTGTGTATGTGCTCGAATGTGGTGTGAGTATGTATGTGCAGTGAGTGTGTGTGTGTGTGTGTGTGTGTGTGTGGCATATTCCCAGAAGTTTCCCAGTAGTAAGTGTCATCCTTGGAGGTGTCAGTCAGGTAACCCTCGCTGATGCATGTTCATTTGCCTTGGTTTGTGCCTCTCTCCTAGTTCTTCACCTCCTGGAGGGGTCTGAGCTAGGTAGGTGGTTTGGAAGATGGAGACACAGGCCTAGCTATTTGTCCCCCGTACAAACAGGGTCAGAGCTCAGGAAGTAGAAGCAAACTTTCTCCCTGTTCTTGCCCTGCCATAGCCTCAGCCTTGGCAAACGCTGTCCAGGTCTACACTTGTGGCTGTGCCTTTTCTTTGAGTAAATGTGCTTCCAGCTATTCATAATTATATTTTAATGGCTACATAAGGTTTTATTGAAGCATTTCCTTATTGGCTAGTCCTTTCTGCCCTTCCCTCTTATCCTGCACTCTACACAGCACTGCAGTGAACACCTTTGCAGTTCATTCTCCATGGCTTCCTTGGGGTAAATCCCCAGAAGTGACTGGATGAGGAAGGATGGGCTCATTTCAAGGCCCTTGACTTATTTGTTACACAGACACAGGCAGTACAGAAAGACTTGCCCTAACTGTACTTTTACTGTGGTTTAGCTCTTCATAGATACTGTTGTAGCTCTAACTACCTACCTTACACACTAGCCTGCTTGCACAGCACTTGGTATAGGTGAAGTGCAGTAAGCTCTCCGTTATCCCATATTCCAAGAAGTAAGAAGGGAGTCCCAGGTGGACCACACGTGACCTTGATCCATTGTGCTGGATCAAGATGGCTGCCTACGCTTTCTCTCAGAGATGGCAAAAGGAAGTAAGCTGTGGCCTAGAGAGCCTGACTATCAAGAAATGAGTACCCCAGGGCTGGCTTTGTGCACCGAAGGCTCTAGTATAAACCCTGATGCATCATTTTATTCAAGAGTATTTGTGGGGCCTCTTGGGCACCAAGCTCAGTGGGACTGGGAGATGGAGAAGAGCCAGCAGTCACTCCAGGCAGACAGAATCACACACAGGGAATTTCTATATGACGTGACAGATGGTTGGATAGGGTGCCATGGATGATCAGGGCCAGAGTGACAAGCTCTGCCTTTCTTTTGTTCTTGAGATTTTAAACTCCCTTCCCCCATTCCTGCTGATTAAGGGAGGTTAGGCTCCTATTCCCTTCTTGGCCAGTACATAGGTAGCTTTTGACTGCATGGGCTTTACACGCCAGACGGGGCAGCTTCCTCTATACTGGTGTGAGACCCAGCTCTACAGACTTCAGAAACACCCTTTGACAAAGTAATTTTAAAGCAGAACCTAAAGGAATTTAAGTTCAGTATTCTTGTCTTGGCAACTGTAACTTCTCATCTAGTTAACTCCTGTACCTGTGCACTTAACCATGTGTCAGGTGAGGGCCCAGGGTGACAGCCATGTCTCTGCACGTCACAGTGTGTGATGTAGAAGAGCCTTCTTGTGGACCTGAGAGCTCAGTGAAATGGGGCGCCGCCCTCCTTTCTGATTGTCCGTGATGCTTGTGCTCCATAGTAGATCCTCAGAACTTCATTTCACTCTCCCTCCCTCCCAGCCCTGCCAAGTAATTCTCTGCCTGGAGACTAAGTCCAGGTTGGGAGCTGGCAAGGAGGAGCCTCGGGTTCATCAGGGAGACCTGGCTACTGGCTCCAGCTCAGTTCCTTGTTGCCTGTCTGCCTTGGTTCCCTCTGTCTCCCATCTCAGCCACTTGGTTGCCTCCTAGGTCTAAAAGTAAAGGCCCTCCCACTCCCTGCTCTGGAGTTTCGGAAAGCCCAGCTCTCTGAACCTAAGCAGCATCCACTCCAGACACAGGGCAGAGGTGATGTTTGCAGAGGGAGGGCTGCCTAAGACCTCACACTTTACACTTTCCATGTGAGGCCTTGGACATTGACTCCAGGGCACAGGCATACGGTTGAGTGCGGTGTGTCCCTTGCTCCCTCCCGGGTTCTAGCTGAAGATAGGAAGGCCAGAGGCAGAACAGCCGACCGGATTCTCAGGCTTTAGAGGAGCGTCCTGGGGCTGTGCTCCCAGCTGCCTCCCATTGTGCTGGAGCCACGCGGTACAGCCCCCTCCCCCAGATCTTCCTCTGGAGAATAAACCATCAGCAGGATTGATTACCCTGCAGGTCCCTAGGCCGCTGTCTCTGGCCTGCATCTGGAGCTGATTTCTGTGGCTTGTAGACCCATTGTCTTGGATGGCTCATTTCCACAAATCAGAGTTGGCTCCACTGCCCTAACCCTAGTGTGACCCCAGATGCATGTTTGTTCGTCCAGTGAACACTTCCTGCTTGAGGAGGGGGGAAAGGCTGAAGTGCACATGAGTGGCTCCAGAGCCACCTCCCTGCTCTGATGCAGACAGGATGTTCCTTCCCATCCCAGCCCCTCCCTAGCCTCCCACCTAGGCCTGCCTTTCTGAAGTAGATTCAAGGAGGATGCATATTTTCAGGAAGTTGGATCCATCACCTGGCACCAGAGGGGAGACTCACAGTCTAATAGCTCCCACAGGGTGTAGTGTTATAAGGCTCTGTGTCTCCCACAACAAGGTGGGAGCTACAAGCAGCCCCTGGCATGGGCTAGGAGGTTTGAACTAAGTCAAAGGCGGCAGCAGCTTATTGGCGAAAGTTTCTAGCACTGTGAGGATCAGTTGTCAGTGGGGCTTCCTTGCACACAGAGGGACTCACTGAGATGTGTCACTATGCAGGGGTCTAGGGGGACTGGACACATGCTCCATGTTAGCCCCTTTAGCCCCTGCTCTGGGCTGGGGGATTTCATGACCTTAAGTTTGTCCCTTCCTTTTTTTTTTTTTTTTTTGGTTTTCGAGACAGGGTTTCTCATTTCTCTGTATAGCCCTGGCTGTCCTGGAACTCACTTTGTAGACCAGGCTGGCCTCGAACTCAGAAATCCACCTGCCTCTGCCTCTCGAATGCTGGGATTAAAAGCATGCGCCACCACACCCAGCAAATTTGTCCCTTCTTGTCACAGTTTTTGTTTGTTTGTATGGTTGGGTTGTTGGTTGGTTGTGTGTATGGTTGGTTGGTTGGTTGTTGGTTGGGCTGGTAAGATACAAAGCTCTCAGGATCTACCTGTCTGTACTCTCCAGTGCTATAGTAGGGCACAGGTGGCCATGCCCAGCTTTTTGTGTGTGTCTTCATGCTTACACAGCACGTGTTCTTACCCACCAAGTTGCCTTACTGGTACGGCTTGTGTGCTGACAGGAATTTAGCTTGTCCTCCACTTGAAGACCTTAGAACTTGACTACAATGTGGGCTCCGGGTGCAGAAGGCCTGTTCCTTCAGTGCAGTGAGTGGCCTCTCTTTGCCTCTCTTCCCAATGGTGATGGAGGATAGAAGCCAGGATGGCTCAGCCCTGTGGCTGGCTGACTCACTTCTGATTAGGGACCTGTGTGGCCAGCGGCTTCCTGCCATTGTTTCCACAAGCTCTTTGCAAGCTCCTCTGTCTTTACAAGCTAAGCTCCACAACAGGTCCTGCGAGTTAGGGAGTCCCAAGAGCACACCAGCACCCAGGGTTCTTCAGGAGCTGCCTCTGGCATTTTGGGCTCATCCTTTCTGGCTTTTGTTCAGGAAAAGAGAGCCCTTTCCGTGGGCATTTGAGCTGCCGTGTGTCGCATGTAGCCTGGTCCTATCTCAGACTCTGGAGCTTGGTGGCTGCCCATGATCAGACCTTCACTTTGCTGCCCCCTTCTGGGACAACCAGCTCTCTACTCAGGGACCGCCTTTGCCTGACCTTCCTCACCCCAGGAAGCAGTATGTCCAGCTGCAGAATTCTTATTGCTTGAGAGCCCCAGAGAAATGGCACTAGGGGTGTATCCCTTCTGCATACTCCTTCCAAGAATGAGGACACATGATGCTTCCTGTAGGTGCCATCACCCCCATCCTCAAATCCAGACCCAAGGGCAGGCAGGCAGGCTTATCCTACCTATCCACCAAAACCTTTCTCCTTGGTGAGACCCATAAGTCGGCCTCTTAGAGCAGGGTGGGTCACTGGCTTGTCATGTGGTGTAGGATACCACCTACAGTTGTTTAGTAGCCCAGCAGCAAAAATGCAGGAACCTATAAAATAGTGGAGGGAAGGAGGAGAGGGAAGGGGAGTGAAAAGGCAGAGCCAGAACTGCAGACCTTCAGAGTCACCCCTTGTGAACCCGACCCAGCAGACCTGCTTCCCACCCGGCTTCTTCCCTCCCTGTGGTCTGGATCCACCCGGCCTTGTAGATTGCATCAGGGAGCCACTTACCCCCATTAAAACTGGGAGGGCCAGGGAGGGAGGAAATGGGCTAGGGTGTGTTGGGAATGTTTTAGCTAATGCAGGGAGTGCTTTTTAAAAGGCAGGTAGAATTTTTTCTTTATAGATCAATTAAAAACCCTTCTTAAAATTAGCCTCTGGGAAGGTGTGTCAGTGGGCTCTTGTTTTCTTATGTCCCACACTCTGCACATCCTCCCTGACAGAAAACCTTAAAATTTTTCTTTCAGAGGTGACCAGTGTTTTTAAATGCCAGGTGATGACCAAGGGAGAGGGACCTTTGACTAGGGTTAAAGTACTGTCCTGGGAGGGTGCGTAGACTCCCTGTGACTCCTCTGGGCCATACAGCTGGCGGGCAGCAGCAGGCACGAAGAGGAACATCTCACCAGAGCCAGGCAGATGGTGTTCACCTGCTCGGGACACACTCCCTGGTCCGGGGCCCTTGGAGTTGCTGAGATAATAACAGACAGCTGCCAGCCCTGGACCTAGATCTGCGGGCATTCAAAGGCATACAAGGTGCAGGGAGACAGAGCCTGCCCAGGCCTCCCCACCCGCCAGGCCCTGCTTTTGTTTGAGAGTTGTGAGCCCCTCCTTTCCCGCACCAACATCCGAGCAACAAGAGCGCTTTAATGGAGGACAGTTCTGTTTTGGAAACGACAAGAAAGCTCCTTGTCAAGTGTGACCTGGCCTTTCCTTTGTCTTGCCTCCCTTCTTTGTGTGTGTCTCCAATGGGTTTTGTTCCAAGGGGCAAAGGAGCTGGACATGGATTTGGTGTGTTCCTGCGGTTTTTCTTTCTGTTTTCTTTTTTGGCAGCAGCTAAAGCTTTTGGTTATTTCTGAGTACAGGACAATTGGGGAGTTGGGGATTCAAGACCACTCCAGTGTCTTTGAGTTACTGAGTGGTGTCAGCAACAGCGAGTGGCAGAGAAGCCAACTTTCTGACCGCCTGGAGATCTCTCAGCTCATTGTATATGTGCGTAAGGACAAAAAATTTCTCATGGCCTTCAGTCCATAGGGGCATTTGCCCAAATATCCTCAGAAGGCAAGGCTAGCTGTTTCAGCCAGCACTCTGCCCTCTAGCTGTGCTCAGGAGGAACTGGTATTGCTTGGTTACCGTGTTAGCCTCCTCCACTGCCAAATAGGTCTGTGCTGGCCAAGGTTATCTGGACCTGGCTCCATCCAGTGTGGGCACTGTGACCAGTGATATTGGGGGGTGCTGAGAGGCAAAATTGGATGTTACTTCCCCCAGGGCAGGACTCAGGCCTGACTCCTTCAGGCTAAGACTCAGGGCAGCTTAGTAGAGGAGTGGTGTTAATAAGATTACAGAATCAGCTTGATCATCTTAAATGCCCCAGCCAGAGCGCTCGATTGTGTACCTGTGCTGGCACCTCTGAGGTGTCCTCAGTTGAGTCACAGGAGCTTGTTCTGTGTGTGCCCCTTAGGGCTTGTCAGAAGAGCAGTATAATTTAGTTGTGGTGATGGCTCAGTCCAGCATTTCATCTCTCTCTCTCTCTCTCTCTCTCTCTCTCTCTAATTATCCCAAGCTAGTGATATTTGTCTTGCATGAACCTCCAGACAGAAATTGTCTTTTATTACACGTTTTTTAAAGACTAGGGTTTTTTTTCTTTTTTAAAGGTTTATTATTTTTATGAGCATTGGTGTTCTCTTCCTCAATGGCTTCGAGGGCACAGAGCCTCAGGAGCCAGAGTTACAGACCACTGTGAGCTGCCATGTGGATGCTGGGATTTGAACTTGGGTTCTCTGGAAGAACAGCCAATGTTCTTAACCACACAGCCATCTCTCTAGCCCCAAAGAGTAGTCTTAAATGGGTATCTCTCAGTCCAGCTCTCTAGGGCCACATAGTAAGACCCTGTCTGCAAAACACACAACAAAACAAAACTGCAACTTAAACAAATCTCTGACTTACTAGAAATCAAAACCCCTTCTACTCTTCTTTTTATTTTAATTATTGATGAATGTCTCTGGTGAGACTTTTGACTTTTTTTTTGGATTGAGTTGAGCTTGAAAATGTCATCTAATGTATTTTTACAAATACAGGAAGAATGAGACAGACAGACAGACATACACACACACACCACACACACCACACCACACATGTGTGCAAGCCTGTACGCAGTATGATCTGATGACAGTCAGTAGGCCTAGGTGTCAGCTGGGGAGCGGCAGGAATGCTGTTTGATCTTTGCTTTTTGGAGCCCCAGGGTTGAAGGTAAGGGCAGAAAAGATAGGTACAGAATAGCAGCAGCAGTCCTCAAGATGTCAGGGTCCCGGCCCTCGCTCCTCTTATAGCTTGCCTCCCCACTTATCTCTGGTGACCTAGGTAAGAGTAAAAATGGCTGGTGTGTTTTTGTTTGTTTTCTTTTGTTTTGTTCTGTTTTTAAACTTCTCTTTGTCAGGCTGGTTTCAAGTAATTCAGCACTTGCTAATTATGAACCTGGTGTCCTGGCCTGAAAATCCCTGCCTGTTTGAACTTGCAGCTTCCCAGTTCCAGAAGTGGATATATGCTCTTTGATACCAGCCCATGGCTTACAGGATCCAAAGTGTGTGTCCTCACACTGCTCCCATTCTTACTTGGCCAGTGTGTCATGTCTACTGTCTGGGCAGTGTACAAGCACAACTTGCATCTATAGGAACTATAGAAACGGGTGGATGGCTCTAGGAAAATATGAAATGAACCAGACTGTGGCCAGTCTGGCTAGAAGGATGCCAGCAGGTAGTGACAGGTAGAGGGGGAACTCCATCAGTAAGTTTGGGAAAGGTTGCTGAGGAATGTACGTCATATTCCACTGGGACATAGGTCAGCATATTCACACATAGGGAGGATAATTGACTGTCAGTTCATGGGAAGCAGTTTGCAGGTAAGAGCCCTGCTAGGCAAAGAAGCAGATGAGGGTTCTAAAGTGAGGGCTTCTTTCCTGCTATGGTTGGTTTGTTTTTATCAAGAGTACCGAGTCTAGGGTTCCCTTGCTTCTGTTCTAAGAGCAGGCGTGGCCCTGGGCAGGAAAGGAACTTTCTGCTCTCCTGATCTGTCTCCACCCAGAGATGGATCTAAACTGTGCTTTCCCCAGCTGTGACATCGGAAAGCAGGAAATCTAACCCCTGGGATGTGTCCTAGGTAGGTGCTGTGTCCCTTAAGAAAGTGAAGAGGGACCAGTTACCTTGAGACAAAGGCACCTCTCCTAGTCAGCCTCTGCTTCTCACTGGTGAGAGAGGGAGGGCTCTTTCCTTCTCAGTTGAGAAGTCGTTTAAACCAGCCAAGGTGGTGCCTGGTCTCCATACTCAGGAGACTGAACTAAGGGAATCCCAGATTTGAGGCCAGCCTGGGCTACATAGTGAGATGTCTTAATGACAACAAACAGATGTAATAGCCTAGAAGTCCATGAGTTCGCTCCTTCATGGTGATGGTGGCACTATTGTTTTTCTGGGTGTTGTGAATGTGATTATCTGTGCTGTGTGAGACCTGCCTACAGTGGCAGACCTGGGATGTTCTCTGACAACACCCACTGTTCAGCCTCTGGCCTTTCTCTGATAGCCTTTCTGCCTCCTGGCAAACATAGGATGATACCTACCTGACTGTGGTGATGACTGAGGGAGCCTGTCTCTGCCCTCTTGCTGCCTTCGCCTGACCCTTGGAGCTGTTGCCTAGAATGACCTGCCCTTCTGGAGCCCTGCCTGTTCTCCCCTCTTTCACATACCCCCTCCCCCACCCTGCCAGGACATAATTGGCACTTAGAGCATGACCATGTACGTGAATCCTTTGTAGCAAGGGATTCCAGGAAGCACCAGTAGGACAGTGAATAAAGAAACAGGATTTGCCCAGTGAGTGGCAGACCTGTTTGGGGCTGTTTGGCCTAGGACTTTCTCTGCACTTTACTGTCTGTACTTCAGAGTGATCTAAGAGCTGAATGAGAAGGTATTTGCAGAGACTGCACAGGTTGGCACCTTAGGTATTGAGAAGTCCTGGTGAA
Source organism: Mus musculus (assembly GCF_000001635.26). Classification (NCBI taxonomy): domain Eukaryota; kingdom Metazoa; phylum Chordata; class Mammalia; order Rodentia; family Muridae; genus Mus; species Mus musculus. Next base: position 106,992,716 of record NC_000070.6, read on the forward strand.
AATACTCGTTTGTGAAAATACTGAGCCAAGGTCTCTTTGGTGGCAGGACCTGTTCTATACTCCTAGAGCTGGATACCAAAGTGGGTGCTGTCAAGGTTCCTGAGCAGTGACACTAGTGTGGCATAACGGGCACAGGCCACAGCAGGAACATGGGAGAGGGAGAGCAGTAGCCAGGGGAGCCTCGTGGCGGAAGGCGTCCCCACCTAAGCTTGTCTTGGGTCTCATGGCTCTCAGAGCCCTCCTGGACAGCACCCTCACCCTGTGGCTCCTGTTAGAGCTCTCTCTGTGATTAGTGCGGTGTACCTCACTCTTGCCTCTAATTGTGTGGTACAGCGTGTGCCTTATTGTATCAGGATATAATACTGTTAGCCTGGCAGTTACCTTGTTCACTAATTGTTTCGTGCATTTATCTTGTCTTCTCTGCTGCTCCTTTTGAGAAACAGGTACTGTTTCTGTGACTCTGATCTCTGCCCAGGGCCCAGAGGCAAGGGTGTAGCTGGGCACCAAGGAGCCTGCTCTCAGGGCCCCGGTCCAAGTCCTACATCGGCCAGGTGGATTTGCTCTGTGGCCTTTTGTTCTACACAAGCTTGGTCTGGGAGCCCCTTTCAGCTCTCTTGCTTTCTAGTGTAGTGACTATGTCTGTTGCTTGGAGCCATCGCCCCTTTGTCCGGCCATTGTGGCTACTAAGGCTGACTATTAGAAGGTACCAGTGACTGAGGCACATGGGATTTTTTTTACCTTCAGGGTCTAAAAGAATAGGAAATAGATATTGGAGACACAGCCTCCACTTGATGCTTAGTTGGGAGCCACATCTACTCAGTAGGTGTTTGAATACATTTTGTTCAGCACCACCACTGGGTACCCCAGTGAGCAAAATGGAGGTTCCTTTGGTTCTGTCCTCACAGTCAAAGCCAGGAGTATGCTCTTACACACACGGTGCTTTGGGGGAGCAACAGACACAAAAGAGAGGTCTGCTCCTCTGATCATCAGCGCTCTAAGAGACTCCAGAAAGGGATGCACCAAGTCTCGTGTATCCCACCTTAGGCAGTGACCCAAAAGTGAGGTGATTGTCTATATTCTTTCTTTTTTAATACATGCTATGAGGGGAGGGACTAGGCAAGATTTTAAATCAAAACTAGCTGAAGGCAATATCATGGGTGCTTGGGAGTAGGGCAGCCCTGGCATCCTGTGGCTGGGTCACCCCTTAGAATTCTGCCTCTATGGGGAAGGCCCTGGGACCCAGGGTGGCAGTGGGCGGGGGTGCCTGGGCTTCCCGTCTGCTCAGCCTCGCTTGGCTCTGAATGGATTAGTTCTGTTTGGGTTAGAGCTTACTGTGGTGTGTGCTTTTTAGCCCTCTCCTGTGTTGGCTTTCTCATCCAGACACCTGCTCAGGTCTGTGAGCCTTAGGAGCAGAGAAGGTTCCAGTGTGGCTGAGAGAATAATGAAGTAGCCATTATACTAAGAGAAAGGGGCACTCAATTTTGCATTCTTTTGGGTTTTCAGGACTGCTATAATTGTAGTTGGACCTGAGAAGTGTCTGGACTCCACAGAAGTTAAAGGGGAAGTGTCCTCTGTGGAAACTGAGGGGAGCCAGTGTTGTCTCCGGGACTGAGACCTGCCTGGAACACAGTGCCCCATAGGCTAGTTTGTGCTGCTAACCCGGGGAGATGTGACTTTCTTGCACGTGAGATTTGTAAGTGGGCACTGATTCTCTCTGGGCAGATGGTCCTGAGTAAAGCTTCTGCTGAAGGAGCTGTTGGCACAGAATTACTATTATGGGCACTGGGACAGAGTGGAAAGATTGGCTGTGCTTTGCTCCTGACCATAGTCAGGGATCTCCGAGCCTGTTTCCCCAGTCTGTCAAGTGGAAATCATTCCTGCCCCACAGAGTTTACAGGCATAAGCCACTCAGTGGCCTCTCATTGGGTAGGCAGCGGTATTCTTGGAGGTGCAAAAGTTGTCATTTCTAGAATGCCATGCCTGTTGCACAGGGCATTCTGGTCAGTCAAGAGTGTTGGTGGAAACTGCTTGATTTCATGAAGGGGTTCAGGGAGCCTCGGTAAGGTACAACAACTCGGCTTCCAAATACAGAAATGTGTTGTGTGACTCTTCCTAAACTCCTCAGAGCCTTGTGAGAGAGGACACTGTAAGCCTGTCAGAGAGGCAGCAGCCATAGCTGTCCCTCCTGGAGTCTACATTCTAACTAGAGACTCACACATGTGGAACAATTAGAGAAAAATAACAGATGGTGTCTGATCAGATATCACTCTCTGTGAAGCTCTCCCAGACTGCCCCACCCTGAAGGAGAAATAATCCTTCCTTTTCTCTGGTATCCTGGGCCTAGGACAGGCCCGCGCAACACTGTATCACATCGGTTGTAATTGGCCATTTATGCAACAGCAAGCGTTTACCGAGAGCCTCTGCAGGCCAGGGACCTCCTTGGGCCTTCCTCATGTCTTCGATGACACCTATGCTAGGCCCAGAGCTATGTTAACTGAGGACTTTCTACTCTCAGAGCTGGCAATGTTTATGACGTGTTCAATGCCTATGACTGTCTGTCTGTCTACTTTGAGATAGTGTCAGGCTAGTCTAGGCTGGCTTGAAACTATGTAACCCAGCTTTGTCTCAGACCCCCAAGTGTTGGTGTGAACTGATTAGATGAATTCCTGGTATTGGGGTTCTGAGATTTTTGAAGTTTCTTTTGCAAATAAATTCTTTAATGTGTTGGACCCCATTAGTAAGGTTATAGAGATAAGGAGATACTGTTTGCTTTCTGCTGTCCTCAGCCTATGCCTCCATATGAGGGTCTCATATCAGATATTTACATTACAATTTATAACTAGCAAGGTAACAGTTATGAAGTAGCAATGAGATAATTTTATGGTGGGGGTCACCACAACACGAGGAACTGTATTAAAGGGCCATAGCACTAGGAAGTTGAGAACTACCTCCCTATCTGAGCTGGAAGAAGAGATAGCCTCAGCCAGTGTTGATAGTGTATGAAGGAACCTTGTCGCTAATCCTCGAGCCCTGAGAGAAGATCTGTCTTAGAGACCTAGCAGAGCCACATGCTATGTGAACCTGGAAGAGAAAAAGGACATGCAGGTGGGTGCCTGAGAAGGCAGAGAGTGGTGGAACATTCTAGAGTGAGGAAGAGCTAGCGCATGCACGCCAGGCCTTGGAGCAAGGCACCCTGCGAGTATCTGGAGACAATTCAGTTCAGAGCAAGCTCAGTGTAGACCTGGTAGTGGAGGGCTGGCCAGGCTGATCTAGTGCTCTGGGGAGAAGAGTTCTGAGTAAGCCAGTAGCCTGAGTTGGCTCTTTCTGGAGAAAGGAGGAGGCTGACCTGGTAGGCCAGATGTTCTTGTGTCCAAGAGCGTGGGTTTGTGAATTATCGTAAACAGCCCCAATTTAATAAATGTTAAAAAAAAAAAAAAAATGAAGGAGCCACCTCTCCAAGTCTCCCAGAGGATGGCAGTGTGCTAGAATTTGAGGCACCCTGGAAAGGTTGTGGGCATATATGACTCCTGCTATAGACCTTAATTTTCCTTTTGGTGGAAATGGCAGGTAGGAATAGTAGACCAATGGAGAAGGTGTGTTTGCACACCCCCATGACTGCCACCTTTGTTTCCAGGGATTGGCAGCTCAACCGTATAGGGCAGGGTGCTCCCTTCTTGGCAAGTGAAGTGGAAAATGCCAGTGTCTTGCAGTGAGTCCCAGTGGGTGTAGGGTTGGGTGTGTGTGTGTGTGTGTGTGTGTGTGTGTGTGTGTGTGTGTATTCTGCTGGGTGTGCCTCCCCCATCTCCCTTGGACAAGGCCTGTGTGCTGGCCTGGCTGGCAAACTGCCTGGAGTTCTTTTATAAAATGCTGTTTTCCTTATATTTACCCACGGCATCAAGCATGAAGCCCGAGCAACCCTTAGCTCCCCTCACACACCGTGTGTGTGTGTGTGTGTGTGTGTGTGTGTTTCTTTATTTTGGACCCACTATAGAATTTATCACTGCTGCCAACTTACTTTCTTAGGATATATTTAGATAAAGTGAGATAATCGAGAAGTAGGCCACGTGTATTTGCACAGGGATGTTTGCACACGTCATCTGTGATGGTTTTGGACCTGATGTACGGATCTGAGCTTTCTTCACCTTTTCTAATGCACTTGGAGAGAGTGTCTGTAGCGTCCGTCCCCTCCTCTCAGAGGGGCGTGTGGGCGGGGAGAGCTGAAATGCAGCTGGTTGTCCTCCCTGCACGCCCACCACTGCTTCCTTCCCACAGAATGAAGGAGCCACAGAGAGAATGAGTGGGAGGGGCAATTGCTGTGAGTCTGAGTCTGAGAAGGGTGGCTGCCTCTTGGGTAGCATGGGCTTCAGGATGGTACCCTGAAAGAGTGTGAATAAACTTACTCTGGGGTTTGCATTCAGTACAGTCTTAGGGACAGCATCCACACACACCCCACCCCCACCCCCGCTTTGCACCCCTACCAGATGCTTCTGTCATTTCTTTTTAGAATTGCCACCTCTCAATTTTGAGTGTGTGCTGTCCCCATGGTGAGCTAGAAAGCTAGAGCAGAGAGGTCCCCTCTGGTCTCCCAGGATGTGATCAGCTTACACAGGGCCGGATGGTACTCTTTTGCATTAAACCCAGGACCTCCTTCTGCATGATGGAGTCAGCATTGATGAGATTAGAAAGCTGAACCAAAAGGCCAATTAAATCTGAGGCTATACCTGTTTGGGCAGCTTTGTAAGCCCCAACCTGTACCCACAAGCATGCGGCAGACTCCAGAGAGCCTGGCTGAGGGCGAGGGCAAGGGCTAAAGTAGCCTTGCCACTTAGGCCAGTGCTCTCCAGACCGGGATCTCTCTTCCAGGTTATAGTCAGGGCCAACGAAAGATGTGATAGGAGGTCTGGTTCAGGGGCTCCCAAAGCCATGGCCTTGCATCTTCTCTGCAGCTGTGCAGCCCAAGCAGCAGTTAGTCATAAAGGTCCCCTTAGAATCTGATGTGAGCATTCTGATGTACAACTTACAAATCAAGAAGTAGGTGTGCATCCTTTGTTTACGTGGAATGGAGGGATAGGAGGATCCCCAGGGCAGTCTTCCATAGGTTCCCAATGGAGAGGGATGTTTGGACCTAACGAGGAAGAACATTCCATCCACTGTTACCTGTGAACCTGTGAAGATCACACTGAGCTGGCCTGGTCACTGCTGCTAAGATGGGCCATTAGAAAGCAAGATTCCCCACCTCAGGGGCTTGCTGGGGAATGGACTGAGCAGTCTCCCCTGGTGTCTTCGAGAATAAGTCTCAGAATGAGGAGTTCTGTGCCTGCGTTCCTGGCACACAGAAGTTGGAAGGCTTTGGGGACAGTGCTGGGAGCACTGGAAAGATCTGCTCTTCAGAGAATCAGAGGACAGGTAGATAGATGGTGGTTGTTGAAGGTATGTGTCTGGAGGACCTGATTCGTACATGCAGGCTTCTTTCTTGGAAGCCTTGCACGTCTATGGGGCAGGCAGGGTTACAAGCCACTTTCTAGAGCCAGCCAGGTCATAGACACCTTGGGAAATGCTGATCCAGAGCTGCCTTGCCTTTGACTCAGTATGTGGGCCAAGGGATCCTCCATCTCCTTCCTGTTACATAGTTCTGGATTGAGTTTCTGAAGGCCCATGCATTGCCCAGGTTTAATTAAAAATTCTTGTCTTGGGTGGAGACCATGACCATGAGTAGAGTTAGACAAAAATCAAAGGAAAACAACCTACAACTGGGCAGTTTTGCCACAGAGTAGGGAGCTTGGTTATCAGTCGGGGCCCAGTCTGCTGTTCCTGAGTTCTGGGTTTCACAATGGTGGAGACCCTGGATTCAGCTACTGTTTTCTAGTAACCACTGTGACAAGAGAACAAGGACTCTTACAGGAGTGATGTTGTGTTTGCCTCTCTTGACAGTTGGGCTTATGCAAGTATGTTCTGTTCATGAAATTACATGTTTATAAAGAAGAATAAGGAAGGAGAGCGAGAGAGGTTTTTTTCTTTGTTTGTTTGTTTGTTTGTTTGTTTGTTTTTCTTCAGAAGGGCCAGGCTGAGCTTGTCCAAAAAGGTCTTTTACTTTGGCTAGCACAGGGTAGGGCCAGTCAAGGTACATACCCTTAGTCATTTGGTGTTCAGTTGTTATCACATGTAGCAAACATTGAGACCTGCTTTGCCTTTTCGGAGCCAGAAAGAAGGTAAGCCTCTGTCCCTGTCACATGGCCAGCTAAGAACTGCTATGGCGTTACAGGAAGGAGTCTCATACAGAGCCGAAACAGTCTCCTCAGTGCCCAGGACAGCCTAAGAAAAGTGGACATGCCAAGTAGAGTCCATGGCATCTGCAGAAGCTGGGCACTAGCAAGATTTCCCTGTGGTTGCAAGTAAGGGGACAAGAAGAAAAGGAGGGCAGATTGGGAGGTGGAGGAGGAAGAGCTGACAAGAGCACTTGGCTTTTCAGCATCCTGTGGATCTGCTGTTCAAGTCCTGCATCACGGGGCACACCGCCAGCCAGAGTGGCATGCCCACCTCTCATAGGTGAGCAGCAGGGGCTGCACCGCCACCTGGGGTCGGCATGTTCTCTGCTTTCAGTGCTGCGTCAATTTCAGTGTCTCAGGGCTTCCCATGAAAGAGACACAGGTGGGACTCGGCATGGCTTAGTGTTGAATTCTGATTTATAATCTTTCTCTTCATCTTCTGGCCTGGAAAGCAAGATGTGTATGGTGGGTGTTGATGGAAGGCTGGGAGTTCTGGGAACCTGGAAGGGGAGGAAAAGGGAGAGCTTGTTGAGCAGAGGCTATGAGAGCAGTGGCTCCTGGGTTGAGGGATTGTCACCGTCTCAGATGCAGTTAGTCCAGGGATAGGTCAGAGTAGGATGCAAGCTAGAGAGCTCAGTCATTAGCCAGCCTCCCCTTCCCGCTGTGCCTCCGTTGTGTTTGGTAAGCATATCATGGTGTATGGTGGTGTATCCCCGCCAAGCTAGCTCTAGGCATGCTCTGTGATGCTTGTCTCTTGTACTTTGGCTTAGAGGATCCAGCTGTGGACAGTGATCTCAGGCTTGGCTAAGGACTTCACTGCAGTGGAGCACGTTGTCTGGGAATGAGCCTCTGCCCAGGCCAGGAGCAGCCCCTGTCTACCATTTCTAGGCTCCACAGCTACCTGTAGCTTCTCTTGATCTGTGTATGAGTCCCATGCGAAAGTGACTCTTTAGGCCAGCAGAACAGAAGGTTCTTGATCGAGAACCTATCTGAGAGTAAACAGCAGTCTTTGCTTTGCCAAGCTGGGTCAAGATCAGGAGAGACAGTAGGTCTCAGGAGTTCCCTCCTTGCCACTCAGTCTCTGAAATGTGGCCTGTGTGTCTTCTCTCTGTACTCCTTGGGTGTACAGACACTTTTTCCGGACAGTTGAAGTCTCTATAGTTGTCTTGAGAATTCAGCAGTGGTCTTTGCTGTAGTGACATGACCAGTGACTCGGAGACATGGTTTACCTAAGTCATTTGGTAGGAAGCTCTCATCAATAGCAACAGCAGCATCTAGACATTCTCAGATCCCGAGTTGGGGTATGCCTAGGAGCAGTGTGTTCTGAGAAGTGTGGCTGTGTGCAGACATGTATGTGTGTATGGTATTTGGATGAGGGCTAGCGGTAAGTTAGAGGAAGACTGTCGATTTAATCTTGTGGATACAGTACCTACTCTTGCTAGGCAGGATTTCTGCAGGAATTTTACTCACCCAGATAATATTTACTGAGACAGCATCTCTGCTCCACAAACCACACTCACCATCCCTGAGATGACAGCTGGCTAATTTAATAAGGAATTAACAGTCAGGTGTGACAGTCGCCGTGCTGAGGAACACAGGGAAGATGAGGGGCATCTTAGAGCAGTCTTATCTTCAGTTTATGTGTGCTACACCTGGCAGATCCCAAAACATATCCACAGATAACTTGATTGATAGCCTTCAGATCATGCTGGATCCAGAACAGAAGTAGGAAGGAAACTGGTCGTTTGTGGTCGTGCCTGACCCTTTGCTTTGAGAGCAGACCAGTCTGCACTCTCTATGAGACTCCTGAGAACTGGCCAGGGTGAATGTCCTAATTCTGCTGAACAGGAGTGTGGGGTCTCCTCACAGCCGATTACTACGCCAACAGAATTGGAGACACGTGGAATGGCTGTTTGGCTTCTAGGGAAACCTGTAAATATCAGAGCTATTGCCTGTTTTGCGCGCACGCACACACACCCCAGAGTCCATCATTAGAGGTGTGACCATTGCCTTTCCTCAGTGCCACTCCTTTTAGTTTGTTTGGAGCCCTGAATAGCTGGAAAGGCGATTACAGGCGACAGGACCAGTCTCTTCGGTCTAGTCCATTACAGCCAACCAAATAGTGTGTGACTAGGCCTCAAGGAGATTGGTTGGCTCAGTGTAGGGACTGAGAGGGCTCCCTCACAATGTGACTGCTCACAAGGAAGAGGCACCCAGGCCATGTGGTATTTGTTGGTGGTGTGATGTTCTTTGCACAAAGACTGAGTCTTCACACTTGGTGTGACCTCAGGTCTTGCCCCTTAGCCCTTCATTCTGTAAAACAAGAGCTTGGGGCTCTGAGAAGGCCAGAGTGGCCTTATTCTTGGTCTCCCGCCTGTTTCTGTCAGTTCCCATGGAGCTGAGCTGCAGGTGTTGGGCCCTTTTATGTCTGTCTGAAGATATGATAGAGGGAAGAAATGTGGACTTTGAAGTCGGATCCACCAGGCTGGAGTCTTAGACTGCTACTTGCTGGCCTGCCATGCAGCCTGGGGCAGGTCAGCTCTCTGAGCTTCTCTTCTCTCTGTAACTCAGGGAAGCTAATACCTCAACTGTAGGACTGTAGAGAGGATCAGAGATAAGCACATTAAAGGCCAGACTTCGGGAGGTGCCTGCTAACATGTCAACTGTTGCTGTCTTGTGTGTCACCTCCGGGGGGAGGAGAGACTTAGCATAGGAGCCTGGAGGCCTCATCTGTAAGCCCCTCATTGCAGCTTCGTGCCCACTTTTGGCTCCTGCCTTCCTGCTCTGTTGATGGCAGTGCCTGTTGGTTTCTTGGGCTGGCTTCACAGTCTCTATACAAGGCCCTCAGTGGAGGCCCTCAATGTCTCTGCCTGTACAAGAGCCAGGCTGGGCCTGAAGTCTGGTCAGAAGGGCTATCAGTACTAGCTCCACCCGGCAGCTGGGTTGGAGGCTACTAGAGTGGACAGTAGCAGGCAGGCACTGAGTGCCCAGTTCCTCATGGTGTTTGGTCCAATTTCCTTTGCATTGTGACCTACATCATTCTTTATTTGCTAAACCCTCTGAGCAGGCAGCAGTAATAAATCAATTAATGACTCCGATGAATCGTTTAATGGCTGACAAAATAACACTAAAGCCAACAGCTTGCATCTCTCCAGCAGTACCAAAGGACGCTGGTTGATGGGGGCGGGGGGGGGGGCGACGACGAAACAGAGACTGTTAGCGAAATTAGCCCAATTAGTTGTGCTTTAAAGGCTTAGGAGGCATCTGCTCAGCTCTGAGCTTCCGAGTGGGGAGTGGGGCATGCTTGAGGGCTGGCAGCATGAACCGCAGTGGGCGGCTCCTCATGGCTACCTGAGGCCAGGCAAGGGAGCCCAAGGATTCCAGTCCGCTCTACTGTGCAGAAGAGACCAGGGTAGGCTTGAGCTGTACACTCCTTCCCCACCCATGCTTTGCTATGAGGGACCCTGGTGACGTTTTGCAACTGAAAAGCGTCATTGTGTCAAAGCAGAGGATGAGGAAACATGACTCTGAACCTGCTGTATTGAGTACCAGCTGAGGAGGCGTGGGCTCCCATCCTTGAAAGATATGTGGAGGACTTTGCCTTTAATAACTCCTTTTAAACTCGAAGCAAAAAGTTCCTAGAGGCAATGGCTTCTGTTTGCTGTGTACCTTGGTCCCAGCAGGATTAAGTTGTCATTGGACCTGAGCTAGTATGCAGGTCCACGCCAGGGAATTTTCCACTCTGCAGGAGCACCTGCCAGCCTTCTTGTTCAGGAGCTGTCACTGGCCTACTGTGACATGTTTGTGGTTGTAAGTAGCTCTTTAAGACAGCAGGCAGTGTGTGCATGTATGTATGTGTGTTTTGCTAATGGCGTAAGTGATCACTGTACACAGAGCATGCTGTACGGGATCCATTGACCTACTGCATGGTATTCATCCAGGGGCTCTGCTCTCCCTCGGCCTCACAGCCTCGTGTGCATGGACAGGCTAAGCTCTGCCTGGTGCAGCCCACACTACGGGCTTGAGAGAGTTTCTGCTTACAGAGGAGGGCACCCTGGCTAGCGTCCAAGGCACAACTGGGTGGCTTTAGCAACCTGGGACTGTACCCCTTACCACGAGGCACCTTTTGATCCAGTTCCCAGAGTAACCTGGTGAGTCCTAGGACAGATGGACCAGCCTGCGATATGGTGGCCTTCTCTCTCAGTCCTTTTCTTTTGAAAAGGACTAATGTGCCTTTCTTTTATCTTGTTTCTTTTCTTCCTCCTGTCTGTCTGTCTTTTTTCACTCTTCCAAGGTGGCCACTGAGGAGAGACTACTTGTTAGAAGTGTAGCTACTTGAGAGCAGACCTTCATCTGTCTTCCCTTCAGTGCCCCCCTCCTGACATACCCATATGTCACTCTATTCCTAGACTCCCCTGCTCACGCTGTGCTCGGTGTCTGGGATCCCAGCTACTTGACCTAGGCAGGAGGATTTCTTGAGCTCAGAAATAGGAATTCAAGGCCAGCCTGGACAACAGAGTGAAATCCTCACCTCACAAATGAGCAAATACATGAAACTCAGAAAGCTAGGCCTATCTGTCATTGTCCACTTCTGTATCAGGCTCAGAACCACCAATTGTTCAGCACCTGCCTTGCCAACATAACAAGATGCCTTACCTGATAGTCCCAACAGGGGCCCAGACTTCCATTCCTCTGTGTGTAACCATGAATCGCCGAATGAGGACATGTGCGGTGTACAGGTGTTCCCAGCTCCTGGTGACTCAAAGGACAGTACAGGCCTGTATTTAGTCATTCATCCCAAACTGGGAGGAGAGAAGTTGGGATTTACCAAGACCAGCGGCATGGATTTAGCCTGTCAGGGCCTGACCCGTGGCATTGCTTGTTCTGAGCTGTAAGACCCCAGACAGGTCTTATGTAGCCTGCATTTTCTTACGTGCAGTGATAGCTTACTAAAGGGCCAAGAGTGCCAGAGAGTGTAGCCATTCCAGGCCTGGACAGCTGTTGCCCTCTCATGTGAAGGAAGGTTAGGGGGAAGGGAGCCCTTGTCCATGTGAAGATGAAATGGTCCTGCATAGACAGAGAGCACTGTTGGAATCCCCCCTCCAGCCTCCCAAAAGACACAGCAGGAGCCTGTGCTGGAAGAGAGGGTTAAGATGCCAGCTGTTAATCTCTTGCAGGTGTCATCTTTGAGTTCTGCTGTCCTGTAAGGCCCTGGCTTGAGTGCCACCTCTTCCTTAAAGCCTCCCTGATCCCCCTAATCCCTGCTTCAGCGCCTGCCTAGAGTACCTTCCATGTCCCTAAGTTCTCTGTCACAACTCAATTCATCTTTTAGGCCTTCAAGGCAAACCCATACCCTGTTAGTCTCCAGCCTAGTGGGTGCAGTGCTGTCCACCGGGGTTTGCTGAGCATTCAATGCAGCCCAGCCCTGCAGCCCCTGTGCCTTCCCACTGGCTTCCTTTTTTCTTCTTCTTTCAGACCACTTGCAGGTTAGGTCCACAGGCTCTTTGGAGGGAATCTTACAAACATGGTTTCATTCCCTACTTGGCAAAGGGCACTCTCTGAAGCAGACAGAGAGGGCAGGCCAAGCAGAAGGTCAGACTCACAGATTACCTAAGTCACAGAATGACTTGTGGTTATTGGGTGGCTTAATGATCTGTCTGCTGGTTTTCATCATGAGCCAGAAAGTGCACGGGTTTGTTTTTGTTTTTGTTTTTTAATCTGTCTGTTTGTTTGTTTTTGTTTTTGTTTTTGAGGACTGCTTCGAAGACTGGTACTTGGGTTTCCTGATTCTGAAATTGGATGTGGAGGGACTAAAGTTAGACCTAATTATTAACTGTATAACCGTAAGAATCAGCTTCCTTACAGACTAGACCAGAAAGGACACCTTCCTGGGTTGCTGGGAAATAAATTCTTCTTCCCTCTCACCTCCCTCCTGGTTTATGGGATCAGAATGGAAAGATGCTTGCTTCTCTGGCCATTCCTGAGTTAGTCCTTAGTTGATGAGATAGGATTTTTTTCAGAGAAGAGCATGTCTTGGCTCTACTCCCTTGAGCTTAGTGGCCTGGCTGTGGCTGGTGGCCCTTTCCACCTGCTGGTAGCCTTTCCTTAGTTGCTTGCAGGAAGGGCTCAGGTGGCACCTGTAGTGGCACTGGGATGACAGAACCCTCCTCAGCCTTATGTGCCAGGTGCTCATGCTTTGGAGGCCTGTCTTTATATTTGGATGTGCGTGCTTTATAGCCAGAGCCAAGCCTTCAGCACCCTTACTTATTAATTAGTTCAGGGATCTAACCGTGATCATCCCCAGAACACCATAGGTGACGGTAGGCAATATGCTAGTTTCTTTTTGCTCTGTCACTAGTGAGCAACCCAGGTTACCCCGCCCAGCCCAGCCCCTCCAAGGCAACCAGTTCTGGGACATAGATAAAGGAAGCTTTGTGTAATTTCATTCTGCTGTTGAACACTGTCTTAGTGAAGGTTTCTATTCCTGGACAAAACATCATGATCAAGAAGGAAAGGGTTTATTCCATTTACACTTCCACGTTGCTGTTCATCACCAGAGGAAGTCAGAACTGGAACTCAAGCAGGTCAGGAAGCAGCTGATGCAGAGGCCATGGAGGGGTGTTACTTACTGGCTTGCTTCCCCTAGTTTGTTGAGCTTGCTTTCTTATAGAACTCAGACTACCAGCCCAGGGATGGCACCACCCACAATATACCCTCCCCCCTTGATCACCAGCTGAGAAAATGCCCCACAGCTGGATCTCATGGAGGCGCTTTCCTAACTGAAGCTCCTTTCTCTGTGATAACTCCAGCTGTGTCAAGTTGACATATAAAACCAGCCAGTACAGACACAGAGCCGATTCTTGGTGCTGGACAGACATGTTCACACTCTTCCCAAATACTGGTGTCCTGCCTATTTCAAGTCAGGTACTTTATGTTACTGGGACTTGTTTTTGACACTAGTTTGGTTTTATCTTTTCATGTAGGTCATCTCTTTGATTTCCCTGAGTTGCAGAATTTAATATTTCACCAAAATCACTGTCCTGTTGTCTGTCTGGGAGACTTTTTTTTTTTTTTTTGCATATTATCAATGGCTACTGCTTTGGTCATTGCCTTTCTGTGGAACATAGCATTTTCTCCACCCTTTGAATTCCTACTGTGCATCTTCAGCCTTCTTGATACTGCTCGGGTGGCGCAAGGCTACCTCAGAACTCTGCAAACACTCTTAGGACCTGACTTGCTGGGAGCAGCATAGGTCTCCTGCTCTACCCAGGGGGCATATCTGCCAGGACCACACTTACCTTTGCCACTTTCATTTCCTGGCCACATCCAGGACACCCCTTACCCCCTGCTGGTCGGGCCCTCTGCCACATGGCCTGACTTGTGTTTCAGTTCAGGAAGACTTGCAGTTGGTGGTTTCACACGTGGCTGTGGTGCTGCATGCCAAGGCCTAGGTGTTGGGCAGGGGAAGAGGGAAGGATTCGTAAACAAAATACTATTTTTGCAGCCTTATAAATCAGTCAGGAGTTACTGGCTGAGCTAGGAGAGTCCAGAGTCCATCTGGCTACTTATAAAAATAAATTATTTTACAAGGTCAGGCACTACAGCATTCACGTGGAAGTCACAGGACAGTTTGGGAGAATTAGTTCTCTCTGCTCCATGTCGGTTCTGGGGATTGATCTCAGGTGTCAGACTTGGCAAAAAGCACCTTTACCTGCGGAACCATATTAACCACTCACGAGTAATGACTTTATTCATTTTTCCTAGAGCTTGATCAGCATAGATGTAAGAATCAACCAATCTAAGTATATTTGTATATGTGTGTGCACATGCTTGTATATGTGTGTGCACACACATGCTTGAGTATTTTCTCCTTTGTCCGTATGTTCATGCTAGAAGGTATGCTGGAGAAGAAGGTCTGGGGTCTAGAATCCATATGCCAGGGCTCTGAGACAGACAGGCCTCTGGGTGCTTTTTTAATCTCTGATCTCTCAGTGTCCTGTCATGAGTGAAGAGATAGTACGCAGGAGGCTGACACTCCGTTCCACACCCTGCTGTCTCCAGCCTCATCTTTCCAGTGTGTATGGACCAGGATGGGCAGACCTTAGGAAACAGACTTCCCACATGAGAAGGGACCTGACTCGGATGTGAGAGGTCCTTTCGGCCTTGATTCATGTGTGGCTGCTGCAGCCTAGGCAGCTCTGCAGCCTAGTATGCTGTCGCCCTAGAGAAGGTGCCGAGGGTTTGGGTTTGTTGAGAAGACTCACAGGAGATGCTTTGTTGAGTGCTTTAATGGAACTCTCAGTGCTTGAAACCACAGGCCTGAAAGGTCTGGCTCCAAGGTGGTCAGCTTTGGGCAGATCCTTGAATATCAACGCAATCATTTATTGAAGACTTGCCTCACCTTGTGCTGCGGTGTGGGCGCAGGCAAGCAGCTCTTGTGGTTAAGGCGCAGGAGGATGAGTGCAGGTCAGCCTGGGTCCCCTTGGTGAGGGTCTGTAATAGTTTGTCCTGAACCCTCCACAGTCTTCTCAGCGATGGGCTCTCAGCACCAGTTTCTGCTTATCTATCCTTTTATGCCTTCATTCTTGTATCGCTGAGGCACAGCAAGCCCCCCCCCCCCCCCGCTTGCCTGTGGAGAGGCGGACATGATAGAAATCGTCTGCTACCTCCTGCCTCTTCCTCATGGTTGACATGGTTGTCTTTGTTGTCTTCCATTGGAGGATGGTGAAATACTGAGTCCATAGTTGCCCTGGCCTGTGTCATGTACCCCTAGTGCCCTAGTGAGCACATGTACACGCACGCACGCTAGCGCACACACATGCACCTGAGTTCATGGTAAGCCATATCTGAAAGGGAAGCGCAGTATACTCAGTCTTTCATTTCAAAGTTTATGACCCCCCGCCAACTGTAACAAATACCTCAATATGTAAAAAGTCAAAACTCCAAATAACAAAGAAATGGAAAGTAGAACTGCAGTTGTCAGGGCAAGGCACTTCAAAATGTAGTAATTCAGAATACCAAAGATCCCATCAAATTAGCAGAGACTCTAGATCTGCTAGTCAGGGGGTTACTTCAAGCTGTTGGTGAGTGAAGGATGGAGTTCAGTGTAGTACCTCTTCTGGAGGAACCCAAGAGACACATGGATGTTTATCTCGGCCCCACCTCTTAGTGTTCTTTTGCTCCTGGCTTGGAGAAGTAATTGTTGGCTGTTCCAAAAATTACAACTTGTCCCCTAGGCAGGGGATTTGCGATGAGTTTAAGGTCAGCCTAGTCTAGTTGTGAGTTCTAGGCCAAGTGGAGCTGCATAACTCAAGGGGGGTGGGTGTATTTCATAGAACTCTTAGCCACAATAACACAACTCACTCCTGAGCCCGCTCATTCCCCTTTAGATCCTCTCCCAGATAAAGGCAGGACTGGGGTGTGGCTGTAACTGGGGAAGCAGATGCAGGCCTGCAGTATTTGTGATTAGGCAGAGTCTCCTTAGAGAGGGTCTGTTGGCCTTCATTTTGAAAATAACCAGCAGCTAGCTCATGCTCTTTACCTGGGACCTGCCAGGTAACCACTGTATTCCTCTACTGGGTCCTCGTTCTGTATCAAGAGGACGTTCCCTGCCTGCAGACCTCAGTGCCTCCTAGCACCCAGCCCTCACACTCCTACCATGGGGATATGACAAGTCAGAGGCCAGTGGCCATGGGCATTCCACATAAACCACAGCACTCATTTGGTGTTCATTTTCTTGTACTGGGTATATTAGTGGGAGTCCGTACTTCTATTTTATGTCAAGGAGAGGAAAGAAGTGACTTCCTGGAGTGACAAGAAGGGGCCAGTGATGGAGCATCATGTTCTGGGTCATGATGGAGTTGTCAGAACTAAGGCTGGGTGGAAGTGGACAGGTGTGTATAGAGATTTAGCTTGCATAGGAGTAGCAGGGAACACACTCTGGTAGGAGGCCCAGGTCTGTGACTTCCTTAAGGCAGGGCTTTGGCATCTCAGCCTCAACTCTGCACATGTAAGTACAGAGCCAGGCATAGATGTGCTGACTACACATACAGTTTGGACACAATTGTTAGAGGTGGCCAGGTGGGACATCCGATGCCTGGCCACCCCTGGGAGGCATTTGTTGAGGCAGACGTGCCAAGTGGCTGCTAAGACAGCAGGATTCAACAGGAAGCGTAGAGGCTATCTCCCATGGTGGAAACCACGTTCTTCTCAAGAGGCATTGGGACTTGGTGAGGGTCAGAACACACATCTTCTCCATCTAACCTGGACAGTTTCTTAGTGGCCTGTTATCTGTCAGTAATACTTATTGACTTGCTCTGTGTACCATGTCAGTGATTTGGAGAGGGCACCGGTGTTTATGAGTTGGTCCTCCTGCTTCTTAGAGCAGCTGGTGGAAAGTCAGGATATGGCGTCAACCATATCCACCGGCTTGGCTGCACATCATGGCTCTGCCAGATACTACAGGAGTACTTTATATGCCCTGCAGAGTGCCTAATGGTAGACAGCGGCCTCTACTCTCATGTTAGAGATGAAGCAGTGGGGCCCCAGAGTCCATGACTTGCCCGGTGAATAACACCTCTGCAGGACTTTGTATAGACAGTAGCCTTTGGGGAGGAAGGGTCTGTTTGGGGACAGGGACCAAAAGCTCTGTGTGTGGTTGGATGTTTGCCGCTGACCTCCTCGTTCTGTCTCCACAGAGTGCAGCAGCTGCCCCAAGCCCTGTGCTTGGCAACATTCCCCCCAATGATGGGATGCCCGGAGGCCCCATCCCGCCAGGTTTCTTTCAGGTACGTGCTGGCCCGGGGCCCTGTGCTGGGCAGGCAGGGAGGACAGGACAGGAAAGCAGCTTGGTTTGCCATGGTTTAAATACAGTTGCTTTGTGCTGGTTGAGGCCCTGCACTCTTACCTTGTCCACTTCTCCAAAAGCTGCAGAGGGGAAGAAAGCGCTTGGGAAGGTGTCTCCTTCCAGGCATGCTGTGGCCGTACCCTTCTGTCCACCCTGGTGTTGTGGGAAGTCAGTGCTTCCAGGCCAATGCGGAGTTGTTGTTTTTATAACAAAAGCTGTGTTCTTTGTCTTCCCTGTTTTTAATGAGTAAACTGTCCTTTGTTTCTGTTCTGTTGCTCCTGTCTTCACTACTGCTCACTTTTCCTGTCCAAACTACAAACCTTAGGCGTAACTACAAAAGCAAACCCCAGCGTCCTGGCAAGCCTCAGCATCCTTTCACTTTGGTTAGCCACTGATTCTTTCCGAGTGCCATCACAAGCATCTCCCCATGGCATCTGCATCTGCGCCATGCGGGCACCCTGCCCACGGGGTGGGAGCCCCGACTTCTTTACAGCACACCTTGTTGGTCTTTCAGGCAGGGATAGGGGTCTGGGAGGTGTGAAATCACCTTTCTGTTTTGTCAGGGTTAGGTGTGGCCTCCACACCTTCTTTTCCATCCCCTCCCTTCTCTTTTGGGGCTCATGCCTCCTCTGCCAGGCTGGGGCTGCGGCGTGCTGCCGGGCAGTCAGTCAGCCTGCAGGCTGGGAGAGGGAGGCTTTCCTGCTGGGGCTCTTTATTGTGACAGCATCATTTCTTTCAAACCTGTCCTCACTGAATTTGAAACGCACTTGATTGCCCACACCTTCTGAAGGGTAGGTCTCCAGACAAGGTTGTGAAGAGAATTCTCACAGAAGCCCAGGCAGGAATGCTGAGTTGGACCAGAGAGGCCTCATGCACAGTATAGGATAGAGCCTTGGAGTCATGAGAAAAGATAGGATTGGCACCCATGGGAACGTCAGGGCTCCTCTTCCCCTTTCCTGGGAGGTGACTTGGGAGGCACTTCTGTTTTGCAAGATTGCATATTTTAGTTCATGGTAAATCTGGGAAGAGGAGGGTTAGGGCACATACTCACCAAAAAAAAGGACCTTGGTGAAATTTGCTCACTCCATAAAACAGAAGTAGCTGAGTGTTGATCAGTTGGCAGCGAGAAGAGAGATATAGGGACGACAGTTCAGGACATCAGATGGCCACACATATATCTGCCTGTGTGTGTTGCCGGCACGCCACCAGAACTGGGGCCATGTCTAAGGTATGGAGACTGGAACGGCCTCAGAAGTCTTGGGTTAAGAGTACAGACATCAGGGGCTGGTGAGATGGCTCAATGGGTAAGAGCACCCGACTGCTCTTCCGAAGGTCCGGAGTTCAAATCCCAGCAACCACATGGTGGCTCACAACCATCTGTAACAAGATCTGATGCCCTCTTCTGGTGTGTCTGAAGACAGCTACAGTGTACTTACATATAATAAATAAATCCTTTAAAAAAAAAAAAAAAGAGTACAGACATCAGTTAGAGAGGCTGACAGAAATCAAGAGCCTAAACCCCCGGGACCTGTTGAAAGAACGGCAAGAGCTCCCCACTGCTGTTCTGCTCGGTGTGAGTTCTCGCTCTGGTTGAGGTATCTCTGCGTATCTCTGCACATGGTCTCACAAATGCCCTGAAACAGGATAAATGTGGTTTCTGTGACTGTCAGACAGAGCCCAGACAGATATCGCAGCCACCTGTTTGCCTCTGTTCTAGGCTCTCTTAAGGATAATTATGGCTTCCAGGCACCCACTGCAGGCTGCTGTAGTGAGAGGCAGGGAGGAGACAATTGCAGATTGTGTTTGTTTGTTTGTTTGCACAAATTGAATACTTTTTGTAAAGTTTTATTTTGATTTTATGCATAAGAGTATTTTGCCTGCATATACGTATGTGTTCCATGTATGTGTCTGATGCCAATGGAGGTCTGGACTCAGCATTGGATCCCTAGAACTGGAGTTACAGATAGTTATGAACCATCTTGTGGGTGCTGAAAACTTAACCTGGATCCTGTACAAGAGCAACAGGTGCTCTTTAGCTGCTGAGCTGTCTCTCAGTTAATGTCAATTGTGCTTTTAAAAAATAGGCCATGACTTCTATTTTGGCTTGGGCCTAGAAGAAGGACTGGGTCTGTGTGCTGTGTGGGCAGCTCCCAGCTTCCTGCTTCGCTGTAATCCTCCGTGGTTAAGTTCTAATTCCATTCATACTTCGTGGGCCCTCCCCTATGACGTCTAGGGGTGTGTGGTCAGAAAGCGCAAACTGAATCTGCCCTGATTTAGCCACTGCCAGCCACTGTTACAGTGAGGTATCCTTAGACGTTTGCCTTGAGATCATCTCTGTTCCCTAGGCAAGGTGCATTGCCAAGGGTTGGCCGGATCATTCAGGAAGGTTCTGCTTCCTCAGCCTCTGCTCTCTCACAGGCTCTGAGCAGTTCATGTTTCTTATCCCCCCCACACTATAGCAGTAAAGGGCTAGACGGCTTTGGTTCCCGCTGGGTCGCACGCGCCAACAAGCATCCTTTCACTGTCAGTCAGATGAAGGAGGTAGGGGTTGGCCAGGCAGCAAGTAGTGCCTGCCTTCTGTGATGCTGACCACTTGGCCTCGGCCCCTGCAAAAGGAAAGGGTGTCTTTCTATAAAGGAAGACGTGACAGCCCATTTCCCGAACAGATCATCTCTCGACAGAAATATTAGCAGTTGATTGCCGCCCTTTACTGTTCTAAGGCAGCCACTCCGATATTAGAAGGAAAATAGAGATGATATCGACGATTTTATCTGTGGTCAACAATTGTACTTCTTCCCTTCTTGGCTGCAGCCTAGACAGGTGGCTGTGCTACAAGAGGGCTGTGTCCTGGGAAGCCAGCCCGGGTGGCTGGGCCAGCTTTGTCCAGCCTGTGTCCTGTGGTGTCATAGGCTTTTTCCAAGTCAGAACTGTAATACCAGTTGGTCTTAAATTTAGAAACCAGCAGGGCCTCCAGGATGGTCATGAAGGAACAGCTGACTCCTGCCTATGGAGGCTCCTCAGAAAATGTCACATGGGACTTCCTCAGGCTTCTGACTGCCATGCAGGGATTGGGCTAACAATACAAGAGGCCCTGTTTGCTGTCTTCCCTTTGAGTCTAGGTTTCTGAGATGGGCAGTGCCTGCCTAGGCCTATGGAGTAGTGTGAGATAGGCCTGGTCATTTGTCCTGACCCAGTCACACTTCATGATTGGAGATACCGTGGGGTTTTTGGAGGCCTTGTAGAGTCTAGCCAGGATAGTTGAACTCTGTTCCTTGTTATTTAAAAGAAAAAGCCCTAAGTATAGCAGCTGTAGCACCTGTCAGATATAGAGTGGGACACAGCACATGTTTGAACTGAGTTTGTTTGTGGTGTTCATGGTATAGGACAGAAGCCTAGTCAGCTCTGAAGTGTCAACCTGGAATTTTGGCCACTCGAACGCTAACCAAAGGCTGGCTTGGGCATTCAGGACTGGCACTCTGGAGAAGGGCACAGAGGACTTGGCCATGTGCTTGCTGAGTGACCTTGGACCAGTGCTCCCCTTTGCTGATCCTAGATTTTCTCATCAATAGACGGTGCAGGCTGGAGTAGATAGTATTCCAACTTTGATTTTCTGCATTAAATCCAGATGGACTTTACATAATCAGGCAGTGGCATTTCCCCTCACAGATTAACTCAGGCTACACATCTGGCAAGCAGATTGGCCTTGGCCAGGCCCACTGGTCTGGCTAGGTCCCCTAGTTTCTTGGCCCCGAGGGGAGACTCTCCAGTAAAGATTTCTAGGTCTGGAACTGGACAGATCCAGGAGAACAGGGGCCATAGAGCAGAGCACTGAGTACAGACTGTTTCTGTTCCTGTTTTGTTTTCAGATTCCATTATGCCATTACTAATTTTCAGTTGTGTTTCTAAGCATGCAGCTTACTTCCATTTAGTTCGGTAATTCTGCCGATGAGGCAGGACTGCTCAGGACTACCTTACACTGTCCAGTAAATAAAGTTTGTACTCAGAGTCCAGCCTTTGGCTCCCCGGCTTCCCACGTTCTTCCTCAGACCACTGAAATCCAAGTGCAGGTGTCTCCTGATTGTCTTCTTGAAATAGCAGCACATGAATTTAGCCAGCAGACGAGTTGCACGGGAGCCGACTAGCCGTGCTGAATGCAGCAGAGGAGCAGTGTGAGCATGATACGCACTCTAGTGTGCTAGTCCTCTCTGCTCACTCAGTGACGTGCACATGGAGTCTTGGAGGAAGAAGGGAGCTGGTGCCATAGGGGCCGGGCAAAGGTCAGAGGGATAAAAGTAGATCAGTCCTGGGCTACCAAGGGAACCAACTCCTTTTATCAAAAGCTCAGCTGTGGAGACAGTGATGTTGTGCCCCAACTATTCTAGGGAGGCCTCCTTCCTACCCCATTCTCATTTCCATCTGTGCCTAATGCTCTGGAAATAGGGTGAGCTCTGTCCTAGTTACAAGGACCAGGGTCAAGGACAGGTACCAGGGAGAAGCTACTGTAAGGTGGAAACACTGCACACAGCCTGGAAGATAGAGAAAAAGCACACGGAAGGAAGGGACCTACAACCCGACCCTCCTCCTGCAGATGCAGCCTCAGGAGGCTCTTGTTGCTGTCCTGCCAAACAGTAGTCAGCCTTGTCTCATGAGACTCCAGCCTCCAATCCCAAGTCCTTGAGGAAATAGAGAGAAGCTAATTTGAAGCTTTGTAGAGAATGCAGTTCCACCATCTGCAGGTTTTATGGTGAGGTAGTGAACTGATTGACAGTTACAGACAGGATGCCCAGTAGAGAACCTTGTAGGCTCTGATTCTTGGGAGGGGGATATATTTCCAGGGGTGGCAAAGCCCCTAAAACAAGAATGCACTGCTGGTGGCAGTGGGTTGGCCCTAGATGCTGTTTACAGCCCTCTTCAGAAGAAGAAAGGAGTGGAGCGCAGAAGTACACAGGCCATTCCTCCAGCCAGAAGGCTGCTGCCATAGGACAGACACCTCTGCTGCCCTGATGACCTCTTCAAGTCTAGGGGTTGGAGAAAGAATTAAATCCTGGTTTCCTGCTTTCTGAAACCCTCTACTAAGCAGTACTTACTGACAGGACTAGTGACCAATGAGGAAGAAGGGAAGCAGGAAAGTGGGAGGAGCCAAATCCATAGGTGTCAGACATAGTGTCAATGGCTGGGGAACTCTGGTGAACACTACCAGAGGGAGCTGTAGACAGGAGCTGCCCAGGGACTCAGTCCAGCAAAGGCCACAAAGAGAGACATCATAGTGAGACATAGAAACAGGTCAGGATTAGGCCGTGCTGGGCAGTTTGGGTGCAGGGTTACCTCGTGCCCCTTCAGCCCCCTCCCTGCCTGCCCTGCTGGTGCTCAGGCCCTTCATGGTGAAGCTGTCTGACCTTTTTGAAGTTGGAGAAAAGCATTCTCCCCAGAAGAGTTAACCCTTTCTGTCTTCTAGGGTGGTGTTGGCTTAGCAGGTAGGTCCCAGAGCTGCATCGTGGGTGCATCACAGATGAGGGAACCCTACTAGAACTGGACAGGTCTGCCTAGGAAGATGGTCTGGACAGCAGAGGATTGTGGCTTCCGTATGAACTACTTCTCTTTCCAGCCACTGCTCACCCTTCCACCAGGCCCAGCCCCTTCACCCCAGCCTCTTCCCAGTCTGTTGCCCATTGATTTAAGGCACACAGGTGCTATGTGAGTCTTCACTCCCCTGCCCCTAGCTTCTTACCAGGCCCAGTCATCTGCTTCTAGACTGACAGAAGGTGAGCCTGTTACTGCTGAGAAGGGTTAGGGATGAAGTGCTCCAGCTGTTGGGTCCAAGACTCAGTTGGAGATGCGGTCCTTCCTGCTTTACCCCTACCTGTTCAGTCAGTGTTCTCTGGTAGTGAGTGACTAACTTCCCACCTCTGGTTACTGTGATGGAAGCCAGCTATAGGCCCCCCAACCCCACCCCAAGAGCTACGTACCCTGGATTGTATCTAACCCTGCTGACAAATTCTTGTGTGTCCTTCGAGAGTCTTTCTACCCACTCTAGGACTTACTTTTGTCCTTCGGTTTAGTGACAGAGCCTTAACACCAATCACCTTTCCTGACCACCATCACCTCCTCCTCATAGGTCAGGCTGTGCTCATCTGGTGGCCAGCCTGGTGCCTTGTGTCTGCCCAGTGGCAGATTGACCGGCACCAGGGTTCCTAGCAACCATGGACAAAAGGTTATTCCTGACGTGCCAGGCTGCCTGAGTGACAGGCTGGGGCCTTGGCCGGTACGCCTGCCAGTATGCATGTGTTTGGACAGGTTTGTGTCTGCACACTCCAGCCATCTCCCCCCGCCCCCTGCACTCCACATGTAGCGCCGTAACTCTCACTGATGAAATGGAAAGTTGAACATAAATCAATGTCTGCCGCCCGTTAGCTATGCATCAGCAGTCAGCGCCTGGGAGACTTGCTCAGTAACAAAGCCCCCAGTGGCTCTGCAGGCTGCGACTGCCCCCTAATGCATAGCCAGCCCCAGGCCATGGAGCCCTGCTGGTCACCTCCAACACCACCTAGCTGTCTCCCTCCTCCCCTTGGTGGGCCCTACCTCTGCAGCTGTAAACTCCAGCCAGGCCTTTGCACCTCCAATGCCGGAAGGGCTGCTGCTAGCTGCTGCTGAAGGCCTGGGGCGCTCTCTCCTCCCCTTTGGACTTGCATTTTCTCTTTCCTGCCTCTGAGAGCTGCTGGCCTATGCTTCAGCTGCCTGACTATGGTATTTCCTTTCCCCAAATAAGAGTCCCTTGTGGAGGCACTCCCATTTGTGGGAACTGTCGTGTGTGGGCTCCCTCTAGCCAGTGCAGGGCAGACCCTCTGCCTGTCCTACCACCTAATCAGCAAATTGTGTGAGATTTTTCTCCTTTACAAGAAGGAGATCAGATTTGCTGAGTCCTTGTAGCAGAAGGGGTTTGAGAAAGAGAGTTCCAGTATAGTCCTGTGCAGAACACAGGTCAGGATGGCCCCCTGGGTCAGTCATAGTGTATATCCTCCCCTGGGAAGACCTAGGTCTGGCTCCCCGGATAGGATTCAGAAACAGCTGTGAGCAGGGCCTTGGGAGCCACAGGGCTTTCCTTTTTCTGGAATAGAATGTGGGCAGCACCCGAGGTGCTGTAGAATTCCTGCTGTTTCTTTGGTTGCTGGAGGGGGTGGGCTAGATGCACACATCTTCATGTTCGATAATATTGTATGCAGCTGCTGGAAGATGAGGAACAGCCTCAGGTCCGTGCTGGCAGGGTCCTGGGGAGCTCCTCCCTCTGGGACAGACAGATGCAGAGCCCCATTCCTTCTTCCTGTGAAGGGGTTATTTTTCCTGGTAGCTAGGGTTGCTCCAAAAATTCAGTGAACCTCTCTGAACCTCAATTGCTGTACCCCATATTTGGGGTTGATGGTATATCCATGACTCCTGGGACCTGTATGAAGATTCTGTGACATAATGCCTAGGAAACCCTGCCTGGTGCTGGGTGTCTGGTGCACACTCTGTGCCTGCCAGCACTTGGATGGCTCCTGTGTGCCTTCAGGCCACTTTATTCTCTGAGCTTCCTACCTAGCCAGGGGTCAGGGCTGCTTTTAGTGTAATTCTCTTGGCAGTACAGTTTTCATGGCATTGCTAAGGTTCATAGATTCTTCAAATCAGCTGATCAGCACTTAACCCTCTGGTTCCACTGGCAAGAGTTGGTGCCAGTGAAACACCAGCCCTATTTGGCCTTTTAATGAAGCAGCTTCCTAATCTCCTGCTGAAGTCTGTCCTCTTGACTTGTTCCCTCAGCTTTGGCCATTCTGATCCCTTGTTCTTTGGTCTAGCCCCCAACAGGAGTTTCTAGGGGAAGTGAAGGCAGGGAAGTAGGCTGTGGGTTCAGGAGCTTCTGCTTCTGTTCCTAGCAGGCGTGTTCGGATGAGCTTAATGGAGACCTACTCTCAGGCTCCAGGGACTGCATGGCTTTCTGTCACCAGAAGATGCCTGAGCACCTTTTGAGTTTCGTTTCTCCCTTGCCTATAAAACAGCCTACTTCATCAGCTCTGAATTGAACCAGGGAGCATAAGAATGGTTTGAAATTGTATAGGACTCCTTCCCAAGGCCAGCAGTCAATCATTTATTCATTTGGCACAGACACAGTTGCTGCTTCAGCCTGGCTGTAGTGGCCACACTTGTCAGGTGCCATCCTGGACCTCCATGTCAAGTGCTCTCCCACAGCTCTTAATTATAAAACTCCAGTTTCTCAGTATAGCATCTGGAGCCCTGTCTGGTCTGTCCCCATCATCCTCACTCCATTGATAGAACAGTTCTTGGTCCCTAGGGCAAGGATCAGATCTGTTGCTCTCGGGTCTGGTCTCTGTTCGTCCATCAGTCTGTATGTATTCTTCTCCCAACTGCCGAGTTCTCTCCTAGGAGTGAAGGGTCTTAGGTCAGTATTCAAGAAGCCTTTGACAGAGTCTGGCCATTATCTTTGTTCCAAGGTCAAAATGGACAAACCCAACACATGGGTCTAACCCAGTCCCTCTTCCTGAAGGTGGCTTTAACTAATCCCAATAGCTCTGAAGTTGTCGGAATAGTCTGGATCTGATCTGGAAAAGTGGCCTTGTTTTCTAAGTCCTGGTCCCAGTGACATTAGAGGAGGTGGACGTGGGAGGCACAAGAGGAAATCGTATTCCAGGTTTACCTGTTCTGCCGTTGAAGGACCTTGTATCAAGTGGGATTCTTGAGTGAGTAATAAGGAAAAGATAGGGTGTTCCTAAAGAACTCTAGGAGGTGGACAGGACCGTGAGTGACAGCTTCACATATTAGCAGCTGCCTAACGGTGCTAGCTGGCTGCTGGCACTGACCTGAGTACTTGACTCTTGGCACCACAGACTTGTGATTGTCTTACAGGCATGTTAAGATCTTCACAGGCACAGGCCAGGCCCCTGCCATAACTCTGGCTTCTTTCATCCCCCAGAGTCCCTCCCTCTGCCAGAGTTCTCCAACAATCATGTCTGAGCCCATGTGGCAGTGGACCAAAGGCCTCAAACCTGCATGTTTCCAGAACTCTGGTATCTACCAGGCCCATGCCTGTTGTTTCACCTTAACTGAGAAGAGAAGAGAGTCCCAGGGCATTTAGGCATGTCAGGGAGGGAGAGGTTTGAGAAACCACACTGATGGAGCAAAATGAAACCAGCAGCCTCCTGATCTCTTCTGGAGTCTGCTGTTTGGTGGGTGTTGGAGGTGGAATTCTGGGCATTTTGGATGTGTGGCTTCCAGGGCTCAGTTACCTGCTTGCTGGTGGCTGTGAAGTCGTGGATTGTCTGTTGGCAGAGCTGTGTGCACAAGTGTCTGGAGGCCGTCCAGCAGAGCAGGAGTCTCTGGGTAGATGAGGCCAGCCTCCTTAGCATGCGCCTCACTTTCATGGTGCTGTTGTGATTAACAGCAGAGCAGAGCCGGCAGGCGGGGCGGAGGCCGGCAGGAGCCAGCTGCATCAGAAACACTGTCCAATTTCAGAGTAAATGACAGTTTTTAGGGGGTGGGAAGCAGAATGCTGTGGCAAAGCAGGAATATTCTCCCTGTGTCCTGAGGAACTGATATGATTGCTATCAAGGTCCATTTCTAATGCCCACATATTCCCAAAACATGTTATGTTGCCCTGAATTGAAGTCAGAGAGCACATCTGCCATCAGGACCCTGCTAGGAACCCTCAGGGAGGAGACTGTGGGAACCTTGACCCAGCCAGTGCTGTGGCAGATTCCAGCAAGGTCACAGAGCCTGCTCATAGAGAGAAGATAATGACTTTCCTCCATCCCCATGATACAAGGTGGGAATTAGCACCCTGGACAGCTGTTAGCTCTCTTGGGGCTGTGGGGGGGGGGGGTCCCCATGGCCACAAGCCCTGATTTCTGATGTGAGAAAGAAGTAGAGAAACAGCTCGGGAAGAAATGGATGTGTGATCCACGGATAACCCAGTCTAATGGTGACTCCCTTCCAGGAGCTCCCCCAGGTTAAAGTCCTGTCCCAGGTCCAGGTCCCTATCTTTCTGTAAGCACACCTTTTCCTGAACTAGGGCTGCCTAACTCCATCCTCTGTGCCCACATTGTCTACCTTTCTTCGTCCAGGGCACATCTACACCCACCAGGCCCTGCCACCTATGATTCTATCATGGCCACTGCTGCCTAAATACTTCCTGCATTTAGTTTCTGTCTCTGAAGCTGCTGTGGTCATAGTTACACTTCAGTCTCCCACCAGGCTTCAACTCCTGAGGGAAAGGCAGGGTGCTGCCTGTTTGTGACGCTTGGTACAGCGGCTGGTACCCTCAAATGCACTGACTGTAGTATGCTGTGAGCCCTGACCATTAGTCTAAATACTGGATATTTTTTCTTTGTCCCTACAAAAAGGTGGCCAGTTAAGCAGATAACAGACACCCGGTGTCTAGCAGGGAGATCCCAAGGTTTCAGTGGCTCCCAAATCACCTCTCCTCTTTGCCCCATCCCAACCATCCCCCATGCATTTAAGATTAGACCTGATGAACCCAGAGACTCCTCCTCGAACCTCAGTCCTTAGAAAAGGGGCCGAGCAGTCTGAACCCGCTGAAAGATTGCAAATGCTCATGTCCCAGACAAGAGGAACCCAGCACTGTACCAGGGATGAAGTAATCAAGGTCAAGGGAGGACTGGGGGTGGGGTGGGGGACGCATGTGTGGAGGTCAAGGTCAGCTTCTGAATCAGTTTCTTTCTTCCACATAGTCCAAGGATCAAGCCTCAGTTGTTCAGCTTTGCAGCCATGTATCTTTACCAGGGAGCTATCTTACCAGCCCCTAATCTTTTATGCTGTGGTAGTGAACTGTGGTTTATTCAGGACCAAAAGACAAGCAAACTAGGCCAGTAGAGAGAGAGCATGTTTGCCAGCCTCTGACTTGCATTCACTCTGGCTATTTCCCATGGGATAAACCTTGGTTCTCTGCCTTAAGGTCACTGGTTTGTCATGCCCTCCCCCATTGCAAACTCACTGTGTAGCTAAGGCTACCTTTGAACCCTAGGTCCTCCAGCCTTTATACTTCTCAAGTGTGTGTGTCATCAGGCTCGACTCCATTTTCTTCTTTGCAAATAGTTGGCTTTTATTGCCTTTGTCTTTTAGGGAAGGTCTGAGTTTAAAATCAGAAAGTGTGCATAGTATTGTATTTTTCCTTACAAACTAATAAAGGCTCTAGTTTTCCCTCATCAGCCTTGAAAGCTATCATCTCATTCAGGGGATCTATCGAGCATTCTTGCGATTGGCAGGCTAGCAAATGTCCAAGGCCCTGCGACTCCTCAGCTCTCCCATTGCCGCACAAAGGTAGCTGTGCAGAGAGTACAGATGTGCGTGGCTGTGTCCCAGGAAAACCTTATAAAGAGCTGGCAGGTTGGATTTCCCCTGAGCTTACTGTAGTCTGACCTCGTAGCTGTACCCTTGGGGTCCTATGCTGCCATTCACCTCAGCCTCCATCTGAAGTCTGCATAAAACAGCGGAGGGCTGAGTCTGAGCATGAGCCGTCATGGCTATGGAGTGCCTGGACACTTTCTCTGCCTAAAAGCAGTAAGCATCCCTTTACTTCCCAGTACTCAGGAGGCAGAAGCAGGCAGATCTGAGTTTAAGCCAGCCTGGTCTACAGATCCAGGACAGCCATGGCTACACAGAGAAGCTTTGTTTCTCACAAAACAAAGAAGCAGAGCAGCAGCAGCAGGATTATCATGTACTGACTCATGGGGCACGTGTGGAGAAATCTTTCCTTGGGTGTCCCTGTGCATCCAACCAGGTCCATGTGAGCCTCACTCACTGTGAGCTCTCACTTCTTTTACCCAGTGCTGTGCTGACATCATGAAGAGATGGACAGGGAACAAGGCTGTAATGCTGGCTTTACTTAGCTCACATAAAAGGCGGTGCCCCTCTGCTGGTCCTTTCTGGTGTTTCCCCAGAGTGAAAATACTCACAGTGCATTTCCTCTCACTCTCAACTAGTGACGTCCCCACCCCAGATGCAAGGAATATATGGTCATGGGCACACCTCTCTCCTCTGTACAGAGTAGGGTACAGCCTTTCCTACCCACAAGTTATATCCAAAAAATAAAGTGGATCGTCTGTGAAGTGCTTTTGCTGTGTGTATTATCATCATAATTTTATACTGCCTCATCTATAGCAATATGTCCAGCAGGCAGGGCCACCAGTACCGCAAGGCCTTCCTACTCTAGTCTGATAGAGCCCAGTGCCCACAGAGTCGAGAAGGGGTGGAAGTGTCATGACGCTTTCTTTACCTCTTAAAACAATGTCTTCAGGTCCTCTTTCTCTAAGGATAAAAGTCAGATTTTCCTTAGATGATAATGACACTGTCATTCCAAAGCACTGTCTGAGTCCTGGGGACAGAGTAAAGAGCAAAGAACTTAGCAGTCAAACCGAGGCTGTGGGCAACAGGGGTGTGACTCTAACCCTGGTTCCACAGCCTTAAGCTTCTGCCTGCTTCTTCCAAGGAGTGGTGGGTGTAGGGGCCATTTAAGAAAGGAGCACATAATTTATCTCTATTTCTCCTTTAAAAAATAGCATATGCTTATTTTCCTTTAGTCTTTTATATTACAGAGCTATCATCCTTTACCCCAGAGTCATCTAGAATACCAACTTACATGCCATATAGTTCCTCAAGCCCAAAGCATTAGGGGTACCACCCAGTGCGTCATGAGGTCCCTTGATGTAGCTGTCACATGCCCAGACCTCACTGCACTGGTCCAGCCTTGGATGTCCTAATGAGGAAAACAGGAATAATTGTCATCCCAGAGTTCTGCATACACCACTACCTGACAGGCAGGATAATAGTGGGGCCTTACAGGACGCTATGTAACTTTCTTCAGTCTGTGGGTATTCAATGACAGGACACCCTGGCCTGGGCCAGAACCAGCAAGCCAAACTGCCAATTTCTCTGCCAGATGCCCAAGAGGCCCGTTGTGAGCTTGGCCACACTACTGCAGTGTCTGTATAGATGGTTCCATTTTTCTTAGATGAAGGATTTCCCCATCATGCCCTAGTGCGCCTCTCAAGAGCTTCAGAACAGGGCTAGCCCGAGTGTGGCGGGAGGGGCTCCCGCTGGCAGTCGTGAACCGCATCTCTGTGCAGACCTCCGATCTGTGAGCCGCAGGAGTGCTGCTTCCTGCCATGCCGATGCCCCATCAAAGCTTTTGTGCTAAACCATCAGCGTCCAGACTGTGGGGTCTGTGAAATGGCCAAACACTTGCCTCGATCACACCAGTAACAGAGCCTCCCAGGCCTTGCCTAAGTGGCTCTCACAACCTGCTGGATATAACACTATTCAATGCTGAAATTACAGAAAAAAGAATGAAAAGGAAGTCTGGGGCTTCGGGGGTCTGAAGGCAGTGATCTGGAGCCAGCTGTGAGGGAAGGGCAAATCCATTAACAGGGTTGGAGCGGTGTGAAGGCGGAATAGGCCATAGGTGTATTTTCCACCTTTTTTAAGATTCAGGAGCAGGAATTGCCCTTATTCATTTGGCTCCCCCTTGCCTCAGTCTGCTGTCACCTGACATGGTAAGTGAAGGTGGTAGAAATAAGTCTGATCTACTGCTAGTCTGTAGTTCTCAATGCAGCTTCCTGTAGCCACTCTGGGAAGCAATGGGGGAACTAGGTGTCACTGCTAGAGCCCTAGGTGGGCTTACGAGCGCTCAGCCTTTCCCGCCATTGGGTTCTTCTTTCCCCAGATGGACTTGGAGGTCTTTGGGCCACAGGCTCACTGGCTTGCGGGGTGCTGGGCTTCTTCAGATCCCTGGCTCCCAGAATGAAGCTTCGGCTCCCCACTTAGTAGCCACAGAGCCAGTGCGTATATTTCCTTTCTGAGCTTTGTTTCTTGCCTATAAAACAGTATGACCGGTGGTCCTTACATTGCCGAGCATAGAATCAAGTGCAGGCAAAAGGCCCTCTCTCCCCTGGGTTTCCAGGATTGGTTTTGCTCATCAGTGAGAGGCCAGGCGCAGCCAATAACAGAGCTAACTAGAATTTGAAACCAGTTTTTCTCCAAGCCCTGTTTCTTTAAAAAAAAAAAAAAAAAAAAAAAAAAAAAAGATGGAGTTGAAGACATAGTGTGTTGTAGAGAGCCCTGACAGTTGGAAAACTTAGCTCAGCAAATAGCTAGTTTCTGGTAGTCTTGGACATCCCCCACCCCCATCCTGATTCTTCCTCCCCAGAAACGAAGGACACTAGGGAAAGAGATGGCAGTCTGTCAGTATAGGGCCATCTGTAAACGAATACTGGAGCTGTACTCAGCCATCCTGATCTGCCCCAGTGTTGTGCAGATCTTGCCACAGAAAACCTCCAGCTTAAGGAGATGGGCCTTCGCCAGCTAGGCATCTAGACACACTTTAAGTTCTTCAGAAAGTTCTTCAAAAAGCTTCCAGCAGCTGAACAGCCCATGGGGATCTTGTCCTGTCTGGGAAGCTGATCTTTGGGGCACCCTCCTTTTTCTATCTCAGCAAAAAGGTCAGACACCTCCAGGAAAGGCTTTGTGTGTTGTGTCAAACTTGCTATATAGGGGTTTGCCCATGCAGAGCAAATTGGGAAGACCATCAGGTTCCCTTCATAGGAACCAAACAGCTCTCTGGCAAAATGCTGGCCACTTGTTTGGGGCCTATGTGGCAAGCTATTCAGGTTCCTTCTGTGGATGCTTCAGACAGTCTGAAGGTCACAGCCCAGACACACAGCATAGTGAAGAATGCTCCAGGCTGAGGACAGATGGTACAGGCACGGAGAACATGAGTGAACTACTGGCAAAGTGAAAAGAAGACTTTTTGCTTCTGACCCATGCAGTAGGCTCCCAGGGAGGCCAGGTGGTCTGAGGCTGACAGCATTTCTCCCCCCCACCCCCACCCCCTCCCAGAGAGATGACTTTTTTTGTCATTGAGGTTGCCATGGGGTTTCCTCTCTGGGCTATCTCTGGGCTAGGATGCTCTTGACACTGTCACATGGAGACAGGGAACTGCTGATTCCCTCCCTGTCCTCATATGCCCCCAGGTTCTCACCTACAGCCTTGTTTTAATGGTGCATCTGTCTTGGTGACAAACTTGCTATCTCCACTTGTTCAGACCCAGCTTTGCCTTCTGAACCCCAGGGTGCCTCTTGTAAGGACCTAGCCTGCCGCTGCCGCTGCTGCTGCTGCTGCCGCCACTGCCACCGCCCCGGCTTTCAGACCTGGGCTTGGTCATTGAACCTTGAGTCAGCCATCACTTGAGGCCCCAAGGTGTGGAGCTGCTTCAAGTGTTTTTCTCTATTTCCTGGTAGCCACCAGGGACCGCTCCTGCTTGGTGGGGCACACAGGTGTGTGGAGCTTGCCCCGAAGAGTCTGCTCTGCAAATGCATTTGTGTGACCAAGAAGGGAGACAGGACTGTGAGGGAGGAGGTGCTCCCTGTTGCCAGGAGCCTGGGGACCAGCAGACAAGCCTTTGCCCCTCTTGGCAGCTGGACCTTACCCCTGAGCTCCCTTCCTCTGTTCCTTTTCATTTTCTTTTTGGGGGTTGGCTTCAAATTATCTTGTTTTGTTTACATTACACCCAAGTTTTGTGGTATAAAAGACTTGCAGGTGCAAATATGTCCCGCCTTCATTAACTTCCCCTCCCTTTTTAATTTATGTGATTTCAATTTTCCTTCCCTGTACTGTTAATTAGGGGACCCTCTAATCAGTGCCATTATCACAGTGGTATTCATGTTTAGGAAAGCCGCTAAACAAATGCTTGCAAAATTGCTAAATGGCTAATTAATGTCTGTTAATTAAGAAAATTGCTCATGGTAACAAACCATGCCGTTGCTGGCAGCCGCTAGAAAGACACACACTTGTTGAAATTAGTAGCATGGCAGGTAGGGGAACATCTGCTCCTCCAAGCTTTCCGGAAGTGAGCAGCCCCTCACTTAGCCAAGAAGTTCTGGGGCTGTCCCCGGTGGTGCCCTCAGCTGCTGGACAGCCCTTGCCTCTTGTTTTGCCCACCTCTTTGTGGTCTCTACCTTACCCCCAGCCCTACCTTCTCCCAGCCCCTGGCTCTTTGTTCACATGGACTTTTGAGAAAGGAGACTAAGGATGGGTGGAACCAGTGGCTGTAGCTACTTGCTTTCCTTACCTTTGCAAATGTCTGGAGTTTCTATACTAAGGGACAGCTCCCATGGAGAAGAAGGGTGCATTGTAGTCTGTGACACTTGCCCCTATCCTGAGTCCAGGTCTTGGTGGCCTGTTGGGCCAAAAGGGGCCTCAAAGGCAAACTGCTGGGAGCCACTGTAGTAAACTTTTACAACTTCTAATCTGCATACATGCATGTTTGTGTGGCATGCGCACACTCACGGACTTTCTCCTGCACACTGGAGTTCTGGAGAGATGCTTGCTTGTGACATAAGGCACTCTGATTCTCTGTTTTTCTTTATTTTTGTTTTTGTTGTCTTGTTTGTATTTATTACATTGATCTTATCACGCATTAGCAGGATACAACCTGCAATTTGACCAACTCTGTAGGTAGTGAATTCATCTCCTTGTGTTTTGGTGGGCAGTAAAGGAATACATGGCCCAGAGCTTTGGAGTCAGCTTGGAACTGCAGGCAGCTCACCATCATCTGGTGTGGAAAGTGGGCCCTCTACCCACTGAGTCACAAAGCAGTGACTATCCTCACACCTGTGCCACCTGACCCTCAACCTGGCTCTGCCACTTAGGGCTTGTGTGGTTGTGGCCTGCTCTCGTCATCTCTTGAGACCGTATTTCCTCCTCTATAAAGGTCGAAAGAAGAGGCACACAGACTGTTTTGTAGCCCCGGCACTGCTCGTGCTGTCCTTGGCAGCTGTCTGTATCCCATTGGCTTAGCTCCGCCTCTGCTCTGTCTGTGTCTGTCCCTTGTTTCCTGTGCCCTGCTTCAGCCAGCAGGACCTTGATGTCGACTGTCTCAAATCACCTGTCTCTGAGACTGAGCTCCGTGAGGGACAGGGGCTTCACCTGCCTCCTCCTGTCCCTCTGAAGTGGTACTTACAGGCATTGCATCTGGGTCCGGGCCCCTGTCTGAGTCAAGCAGTGTATTTAACATGGCAAACTGTTTGGTAGCAGCCTGTGTCTGCCCTTGCTCCTCTGTGCTTTGATGAAGGTGCTTTGTTTTATTTTTTCGTTTTTCCAAATCCCTTGTGAATGTACTGGTCAGCCTCCCTCCTTCCCGCCTGCCCGCCGTTGTTCGCCATTGAACCAGGACCCAAGCAGCGCTCCGCCACCTCCTGCCAGCCACAGCCCACCACCCGCACGCCCGCCGCCACTCTGCGTTTTGGTTTAATTTTTGTTCTTTTAAGCTTCTTCTGCGCTTCTCCATGTGCTGTGATCTATAACCTGCCTCTACTGTCTGGCCTCACAGGGTCCTCCGGGGTCACAGCCCTCGCCGCACGCACAGCCTCCACCTCACAATCCCAGCAGCATGATGGGACCCCACAGTCAGGTAAACGCACTGTGGCTCGCCGGCCCGCCGGCCGGGGGACGCCGGGGCAGGAGGAAGGAGAGAGCCGCAGAGGAAAAACAAAAATCAGAATGTGCTCCAGCACTGCCTTCCAGTCCTAATCGACAAGCTTAATTAAAAATATTCTTCTAAATACAGCCTCCACTTCTTGGACATCCCACCCAGTTTGGATCTGAAACCAAGAAAAAAGAAACAAAATCTTTCTGTGACCTTGCCAGTGGCCTTTATGTTTTTGGTTTTTCCTCTCTCCCTTTTGTTTGGTTTTGAGTTTGGTTAACCATTTGTTTGTAACCAAGGCTGCACCCCTGGCCTTTTCTTTGTGCACTCTTGCTGCTGAGAAAGCTTTCTTGCCCATTCCCTGCATTAAGTTAGGGAGCCCACTACCCCTTACCGTGTTTTTTGTTTTTCCATCATGTTTTCCCATAAGTCCTTGCTCCCTTCCCATTCCTCCCTGTTGATGGTTTCTCTGTGTGTGCTTGTGTGTATGCTTGTGTGGGCGTGTCCTGCTCTGTCTGCACACCTGAAGATGTCTCGCTCCTTTTGCTTGTTATTTTCTTTGCCCTTGTGAAAAGCAGAGGTGGCCTCCTTTGCCCTGCATTGATTTAGCTATTCTGCGTTCTATGTGAAGTCCCAGCTGCTGCCCCTCCACCCAAAGTAGATTCCTGCAAGCCAGTGCAGGTTGAGAGACAAGTTGTGTGGATCTTTTGTTCCTCTGCCCAAGGGAAGTTTTGCCTGGAAGGAAGAAGAGGCTACCAGACTAGAGAGAGCTTAGAAGATCACTAGTTGTCATAAACTGGACTTTGCAGAGTGCAAAGCATTTGTGTTTGTCACTATACAGTAGTTCATCTGTCATTGAACTGATTCCCTATAATTACAGCCTTTTATGTCACCGCGATATGCAGGCGGCCCCAGGCCCCCGATCAGAATGGGAAACCAGGTACAGTATCTTTTCTTGTTTTCTCTTCCCTGTCAGCCACCCTTAGGTAGACCTGGACGCAAGTCAAAAGCAAGGTGCAAGGCTATTGGGTGGAGTATTAGGCTTTAAGGTGGGGGAACTTGCCCAAGTGTCTGCTCTGAGCCCATGGCCCAGCGTCTTTTCACCTGCTTTTCACAGGAAGCCTCATAGCAGCCTGCATTCAGATAGCATCAGCTGGCAGGATTGCAGAAACTCGGCTCTTGTAGAGAAAGTGGGAATGACCCTACAGCTCCTTAATGGAAGAGGGTCTTACTCCTTAATGAAGTCAACTGACAATGTATATTTTTTTTTTGTTCTGGAAGCTTTCCAGAATTGCCAAGGCTGGTAAATAGAATCCTGCTATTGGGGGAGAGATGTCCTGTAGGAATGCTTAGATCAGGAGCCTGGCTGCAGAGGGAGCAGGACATTTGTGAGGTGTTCAGTCTGCCTGCTTTCCCAGAACACGGAAGGATTTATTCATATAATTAGAAAAATACCCTGCTTACGAAGAGGACTTTTCAGCCCAGAGTCATGTACCTTGTTGTCAGTTAGGGATAGGCTGGAGAAATGGGTCCTCATAAGGTCTTCTCTGGTCCACCCCATCAGGGTAGAGTGCTAAAAAAGAGCAGATGCCTCTGCTGAGGATGGACAGACAAACACAGCCTGATGTAGGCATCAGGGAGATTCTCAGTGCCAAAATATTTTTAGCTACAATTCTTCCAATGTCTTATCCAAAAAACTCTGGCAGCATTCATTGCCAGCACACTGGGAGTTAGAAGTTTGGTCACTTCCATTATGACTCTGACACACTGCAAAAAAGCCTAACTGACCAGACACAGACCGTGGAGGACCAAGCCTTTCCAGGGTGGAAGCACCCACCACATTCCCACCTTGCTCTTCTCTCCCAGACTCCTTCATTTTCTGTTCTCTCCAACACAGAGGGGGCAAAGTTAGACAAAGGGAACTTAGAAACCCAGATTTTTAAGCAACAAGGACTTCTTGGGTATGTTGCAGGGGAGGAAAAGGAGGAAGGCCAGGGCTGTAGAAGAGCAGGCTTACCTTCAGGGGCATCCGTGTCCCTTGTGGGACTCGGAGAGCAAGATGAAGGCATCGGCCTTCTAGTGTGAGACCTGCTTTCCTTGGCCATCGTTCACATAGTCTCCTTCCTCTAGGGAAGGCCTGAGCCGCCCTGGCCCCATTTCAGACACCAGCTGAAGGTAGTGATTCTCAGCTCCTTTAACCTGGACCGCCAGCTAAAACCCTGGCATGTATCAGGCTTAGAAGTCATGGAGAAGTGTTGTGTGAAAAGAAGCCATTGTTACAGTTACACAACGGGGTAGGTGGGGTGCACCTATAATGGGGATCTAGGAGGCCTCAAATCCCCTATCTCTATTAAAAACCACCAGCACAGATGGGCAGACATAGACCAGCCAGGTGACTCGTAGTTCAAGAGCTTGAGGAGAAAAGGAGAAGGTAAGGGTGACTTAAGTTTAAGGTACAGGGACCCAGCCTCGTCAGCTCCACTCTGTGACCCTGAGATGCAGCGTGGCCCTCATAAAGCCTGCTTGCCCTGGCTTCATCCTCCTCTTCTGAAGCTGGGGAAGCAGGGAGGGGCTCTCACCTCCTATTGAACCTGCTTTTGCATTCACAGCCAGTCAGAGGCGGAAGAGCCTAGGTGGCCTGTAGTAGCACTCAAGTCTAGGAACCCTGTCATGGGCCCCCAGCCTCCACAGCATTGGCACCTCAATCAGGAGCTGTGGTCCTCTGTCACTAAGACTTTTTTTCCTGAAGTCAATAGCTTCTCTTTGGTCTAAAGGTCCACAGGACACTTGGTCCAGCCTCTGCTGTTCTCTTGTTTTTCAAATTACAGCCTGAATAACTTCACCCAAAGTCCTGTCTGTTTTTGATGGTGTCATACTGGCACCCACTGCTAGAAGAGCAGGCTGCCCTTAATCACCTTGTTCCTCTGCCTGTAGCTGTGGCGGCACCTCTGAGGTGGGCGCTCAGAGGCCTAGATGACTCTGCTGACTCAGGCTCTAGCTCTTAGAGCTCTGCACCCCAGTTACCCCCCCCCCCCGAATCTCCAGGGCCCCTTTATGGTTCACATTAAAGGTCTCCCTGTGGTGATAGTTTTTAACCAGTAGCTCCACTAGGTTCTTGTTGCTTGGAAATATACTTAAAATGAGTTACATGTTTGAAGTAAAAGAAAGGTAGGGCTGGACTTAAACCGCAGCCCCTGGATTCAGGTGCTGCCCTTTGGGTGGGGGTGAGCAGTGAGTCCACATCACACCTTGCTCGGGCGGGCGGGATGCAGGTACAGGCTCACATGGCGAGCCCAGCTTCCCACTGCACTCCCACCTGATGCTGCAGCTTTGCCTGATGCTTGTAGGAACTGTCTGCCCTGCTTCCCAGAGCTGGGGGCCCGGCCCAGCGTGCAGCGATGGTCTCAGGGAGGCCATGAGGGGCCCATATGGCCAAGTTGGGGGAGCAGGGTGGGACAGGCAGCTGCATCTTGCTCCCCTCCCCACCCTCAACACCACCCTATCTCTGTAAGTAGCGACTCAGGCTGTGTCTCGTGTGTCCTTTTTCAGCCTCCAGGAGGAGTTCCTGGGACACAGCCACTGCTGCCCAATTCCATGGATCCCACACGACAACAAGGTAGAGGGCCAGGCAGGGTGGCATGGCCCATGGCATTGGGGCTTTCTCTTTGCTCTACTCCTAACAGCACCCATTTTTTCACACAGGTCACCCCAACATGGGAGGATCAATGCAGAGAATGAACCCTCCCCGAGGCATGGGGCCCATGGGGCCTGGCCCACAGGTAAGCAGCTACCTGTCTGTATGTCCTTATGTCTCCCTGCCATCTGTGTGCACCCGCCTTCTCTCCTTTTTCCATAGTCTGTCAGTCTCCACATTTCTGGCTCCCCTCCCTGCCTGCGGGATGCTGAGTAGGAATGAAAGCCAGGGAGCCGGCTGGGTAGCAGATCCCTCCAGGGTGAATGTCATAAGCTATGATGTGGGATCTTCTGGAATCCAAAGCCACTTCCTTCCCAGAGTGGAAAAAGCTTAAGGGAGATGCAGGACCACCTCACGACTCAGTGGTGGTTGAGTCAAGTGAGAGGTGATGAGGAGTCACTGTGACTTCTGGGGACCCCAGGCACTTTTACCACCAACCAAGTGAGAGTCTCTGTCCATGTTCCCAGGAAATGTGGCCAGCCACGCTGCTCAGCGCCCACTTTAGCCCACAGCTAGCTTCGCTGCTCCCAGGCTCTGTCCCTTCCTCTCCTTCTTAGGTGATTGAGGTTCTTTGGGTCCCCTCTTTGGCTCCAGTTCCCCTGAAGTTGTACCCTCCTGCCCCATGTCCTCCTTTTTGTAGGGAAACCTACAGACCTGGAAACCATCTAGTCATTCCCAGAGTTACACAGCAAACAAATCTGCTGCCTTTTCTGTGGTGTTGAAAGATCTTAGGGCAGCCCGGCCCTAAATCCTAAAGGGAAGGAAGGCTAGGGCAATCGTGCCTTGAGAGGTCTTGTTTTAGTCTTCCTCAAGTTTCCCACAGTTCATGGTTTCCCCCTTCCTATCATCTCCAGCTGACCACAGGACTATCCTTTGACAAAGCACAGCATCCTCTCTCGAGAGTCAGAAGTGGGTCTCTGTCCCCTTGGCCTGAGCCTTGTGGAATTCACTGTTGATGAGGAATCAGCAGAGGTTTTAGCTTTTCAGAGATCTGAGTAATGTTAGGTGAGATCTTGCTTTCCCCGTGGGAACTATGAGAGACCCAACAGCCACATCTCTAAGATGAATAAGCACAGTGTTCTCACTATAGTGCTCGGTGTCATCCCTGGGCCTTGGGTGTGGTGGCACACATCTTTAATCCTAGCACTCAGAGGAGAGGCGGAGTCAGCTGGAACTCCTGTGAGTTCCTGGCCAGACAGTACTACATAGTAAGACTCTGTCTGACTGCATAGCAAGTTCCAGGTTAACTGGAGAAACAAAACAAAACTTCAAAGCAATATTCAGGACTTCAACTGTTTAGGCTTGATTAAGCGTATTTTCTTTTCTGGCAAAGTTATTAGCAGTTTATTAGGCCTCATATAGTAAGGTTGAGTGAGGGCAGAGGCAGAGCTGTTGCCTGGCATGCATATCCCTTGGTTCCATGCCCAGTGTCACAAACAATAAAATCGGGAAAAAAAGGCTACAGGGGCTGGGAATGTAAGCTCAGCAGGTAAAGTCCTTGGCATGAGTGGGGCCCAGCTGTAACCCCAGCACTGGGAGAGTCAAAGGTCAAGGTCATTTCCAACTCTACAGTGAGTTTGAGGTCATCCTGGGCTACATGAGAACCTGTCTTAAAACAACAAAAACCTTACAGAACTAGAGTGAAGCTCCAGTAGTTGGGAATGACGTTTTCAGCGTGAGCACAGAATGCTCCAGAAGTTTAAGCCTTCCTCTTGGCTCCAGGGTGTCTCACCATATCAATCCAGCGCTTACAATGGCTAGCGGTTAAGAGCACTGACTGCTCTTCCAGAGGTCCTGAGTTCAATTCCTAGCAACCACATGGTGGTTCACAACCATCTCTAATGGGATCTGATGGCATCTTCTGGCGCGTTTGAAGACAGCTACAGTATACTTATATAATAAATAAATAAATCTTTAAAAAAGAAGAAGAAGAAGAGGCCAGGTCCTGAGATCTTCTGCCTCTTTCCTTGCCACATCAGTGAGGAGGGTCTAAGGTGTCTTGACCATGTTCCTTGGAACATGTTGGGTAAGGAGCAGTATTCAACCCTGAAACTAAACCTCTCAAGCACATTGGATACAACTATCCCCATACAACTTATCTCTGAGACAAAAAGGGTTGGGGCTGATTTAGTACTGGGCCAGTACAGTCAGTGGGTGGGATTCAGGATCATCTAGGACATCACAGAGAAGTTTTGGACCCTGTCTTTATTACTGTACTATTACCGTAAAGAAACATTGTATCCAAAGCAACTTAAAAAGAAAGGTATTGGGCTGGTGAGATGGTTCAGTGGGTAAGAGCACCCGACTGCTCTTCCAAAGGTCCGGAGTTCAAATCCCAGCAACCACAAGGTGGCTCACAACCATCTGTAACGAGATCTGACTCCCTCTTCTGGAGTGTCTAAAGACAGCTACAGTGTACTTACATATAATCAAATAAATCTTTAAAAAAAAAAAAAAAGAAAGGTATTTAGTTGGGGGCTTGCTTATACTTTCAGAGGGTTTAGTTCGTGACTATCATGATGGTGAGTTTGGTGGCAGGCAGGCAAACCTAGCACTGGAGCAGTAATTCGAGTTCACACCTCATCTGCAGGTGGCAGGCAGACAGACAGAGACTAGGCCTGGTGTGACACGACATCCTCAACAAGGTGTGCCTACTCCAGCAAGGGCACACCTCCTAATCCTTCCAAGCGGTCACACATGAGCCTATGATGGCCTTTCTCTTTCAAGGCACCACAGATTCCAAAGCTTCACATAGGAGAGGGCGGCCTCTGTGGTCTCCAGGTACTTTTCTTAGTACTTGACTGCAGAGGCTACTGCCCAGGCACAGAAACAGACAAGAGGGAGAGACCTTAGTCTTGGTACTGGGAAGATACTGGTCTCTTCTGACTCGACTCTCACTCCTGTCTGCAAAGTGGGTTGCCAAGAGGTGACAGCTTGTGAGGCAGGGCACCAAAGTGGCTGTGGACACTCTGTTCCCCTTCTGATGATGTACACTCTGTTTCTTGGCCGAGGCAGTTAGTTGGGAGAGCCAGCCTCTCAGGAAGCCTAATTGAACACCGCTGTATGAGTCCTGTTATACTGTGAGACCAGACATAGGGGGATGACGTCACTTGTATGATTTCTTGGTGAGGTATCAGAATGTATTTGACCACTGATCACTCTAGAACTTTCTGGAAGGGGTTGGGAAACAGCTATAGTGTAGTCTGAGAGCTATTTTATAGGTAGGCTGCCACTCTAGTTTTGACCCTGTATCCTGTTTCAGTCCAAAGGCGTGAACAGTCAGTTACCCCCTGTCATTTTCCTCTAGGGCCTGCGATGGTTTTAGTGTGCAGTGGGAAAGAGGCAGTACTTCATGGGAGTCTGCATGAGGCCCTGAGGGCCCTTCCTGTTGTCCACATTCTGCAGAAGGAATTCAGTCAAAACTAAATCTTGGTCATATTGGGTAAAGCACGTTGAAGACTCCTGGAG
This sequence comes from Mus musculus, assembly GCF_000001635.26. Taxonomy (NCBI): domain Eukaryota; kingdom Metazoa; phylum Chordata; class Mammalia; order Rodentia; family Muridae; genus Mus; species Mus musculus. Next base: position 107,034,475 of record NC_000070.6, read on the forward strand.
GCCAGTGGGCACCAACCAACCCAGGGTTACAGCCTTAGCAATTCTGGCCGTGCTAGAATCACACCACCATCTTGGTTGGTCTATATTTTCACAAGTTCAGGTAGAGGATATTCTTGATTCTCCAGGGACAGTCCCCCAAAGACCCAAGGCTGGTGCAAGCTCGGAACTCTGGAAGGACCATTAGTCCTGTGCAGAGCATCCTGGGCTAAGTGAGGGAGTGAGGCAGGCACTGGGGACCCTCTTGTCAGGCCTCCTACTGCCCAGGAGACTGCGTTATAACTTCAAGTTTCTCTACAGGTGAGTCTAGTGACAGATGGCTCTGTTTGAAGGTAAAGCTAAAACAGGGCAGGTGACAGGAAGCATGAGGAAGAGTCCACTTTGCTGTAGATACCAGTCATGACCCCCTAGTCCAACCCAGCTGTGGAGTAGGCACCTCTGTTCTCCAGGAGTGAGAAAGGGGCCCGTGCTCATAAGGGGGAGGGACAGCTCCCGTTCAGTCCCCAGTCACCTCCAGCGGATCCAGAACCTGGGTACTGATCTTCCATCCCCATATCAGAAGCTGTTGCTTCTGACTGAAAAATCTTAGACCCCAAACCTGGTTTCAGCTAAGCTCCCATTCCTGTCTTGCTTAACTAAGTGGCTGTGGGCACATATCTGGCTTTTCTGGGCCTCCAAGTTGTCTTCTGTGAAGTGGGAGGTGTGTGGAGTAGCCCTTCTGACTTTACATCTATAGGAGGGAGACTTACTATGGCTCTATGCAGGATACCCCCTTGTTAGCAAGCAGGATAGGGTTGGAATCCTGTCTGTGTCTCCCTTCAGGCAGCATGCTGCAAATCTGGCCTTCTTTTGACCAACACTTTGTGTGGTAGCAGCATCCTGACTCCTTTAGCCCTGGAGTATGACACTTGCCTCCTCCAGTGAGAAGGGCATTTAGATCTTTCTCATACACCAGTTCTCATGGGCCATAATGAACTGGCTTACTGTGAGGGGCAGAATCAAGTAGAAGCATTCTGGGTCTGCTGCTGTCATCAAGTAACTGTAAACCCACCTCAGAACCAACACTTTGCAATCAGCATGGGTCTCTCTAAGGCCGAAGGCAAATAGGCTCTGTGTCCCTGTGTTATAGACTAAACAGGGTTGTGAACCTGCAGGCACAACCTGGCAACAGGGCCTTGTCCCAGGTTAGCACCTAACTATTCCTTTCCTTCTGTGCCTCATTTTGTAATCTCTAAGGGAGTTGCTATGACTATTAAACATCTGTGTACACATAAAACATGTGACACAGCTTTATCCTCCATAGTAAGAATTGTCGTTTGTGTAGCCGGAGTCAACACCAAGTGGCCAAGCTGAGGTGAGCTGTCTTGTGACCTCTGTTTACCATCCAGGTTGTCTAATCAGAACAGGCCCAGGGAGTGAGGCGCTGTGTGAGCTGGCTGTAGCCAGTCCTAGTCCTCCCTGTAGGCCTCACTCCTTGCCAGCCAGCTGATGTCATTGCCTATATTCTGTCCAGGTAGTCTTGTAGACACGAGGCCTCCATGAGTGGCCTAGCAGAAGAGGGCTCCCTCAGTGGTGAGGTTGAGGAGACAGTTCTTTGTGACATCACCTGTTTTAGCCCAGTGTTACCTCTGTGCTGGTCTGACCCAACACTGCCCCTGGTTTTCACCTTCTTCCTGCCAGAGGTTTGGGAAAGATCCAGCGTGTGTGAGTGAGACTCTGGTCTCCCACCCGTTAGCTGATCTGGCCAACTGCTCCCTCTCAGACCTGCAGTCCCGCCTTTTGTAAAGTGGGACCAGCTTCAGAAGGTTGTTACAGGGACAGAGCAGGCGAAGTCTAAGGTCACTGTGTGCCCAGCAAGATGTGTCTCACATTGGAGCCTCTCACCAACCTGCTGCTCTCAGATGCCCACAGGGCCAGTGCCCAAACAGTTGTCGCGCTTTGTTCTCCTCTGCCAGTCACTGAGCACCCTGGGTTGTAGAGTTGGGGGTGTAGCCACAGAGACACTGTCCTGCCATATTTACCCTCAGAGTACAGCAGTGGGGGAGGAATGGCCCTGTGACTATAGGGGAGGCTATTGAGCATTCTCAGCCAGAGGCAAGGTGGGTGGTTCCCTCTGTTGCCTTCTCCCTCAGTCTGATGTGACTCTGATCACCAGTCAGCATTGGGCTTGGTAGCAGAGTCAGTCTGCCTAACTGCTGAGGCCTGTGGGACGGGAATGATGGCAGCTTGCTGATCAGACAGGGTTTAGGGAGAATCATCGTGAAGCCCCCGCCAACGCATTGACTGTTGTGACTGTCCCTCTGTGCTGGCTTGTCATTGTGGTCCTGTCTGTTCTGAAAGTACGTGTGATTTTTTTCTCATCAGGCTGTCGTCACAGACTAACCCTCTCACTTATATTCTGTGTTTGTCTCCCTCCCGGTTCCCCTTCTCCCCCTCATAGACTGACCCTTGGTTATCGTTGCAGAATTACGGCAGCGGCATGAGACCACCACCCAACTCCCTCGGCCCCGCCATGCCTGGGATTAACATGTAAGGCAAATAGCCCCGGCCGGTGCCTCAGAGCCCATGGCCTCCCCACCCACTGTTGGACCCCAGAAGACAATCTTACCCCTCACTGGTGCCCCTCTGGACCTCTGTTTCCTCACCCTTAGGGTGAGAGCTGTGTCTTACACTGGATTGTGTGCTTGGCACAGTTAGCCACCTTGTGGTCACCAGGCTACTCCTACAAGGTGTGGTTACTCCCTGCCTGTGATGAGGTCACTGAGGCCAGAGAGGTAGAGTGACTTCCTTAGGCTTGCACAGCTTCAATGGCTGATTCAAGATTTAATCCTTATGCAAATAAGCCCTGATATTTAGTGCTTATAAGAATCAGTGGTCTATCTTCCTAGGAAAAAAAACAGCAGAAATACTTATATATATATATATAATTTTGTAAATACATATTTTACAAATTTTTTCATATAATTTGAAGGAGTTCCTAAGTCTCCTTCCGTGGAACTACCCATTGCTACCCCAGAGTCAGATGGCATCTAGGACTTCCTGTACTGATGGCAGCCTGCTCCTGCTCCCACTGGCTCCACGCCATAGAGTGTAGCCCCACTTTGATTGTCACCATCTCTCCTTCTCTTAGGGGCCCAGGAGCTGGCAGACCCTGGCCCAATCCCAACAGTGCTAACTCAGTGAGTATACAGGTCTGGAGGGTGCCTTTCCCCAGGGAAGAGGTTCTGGACATTAGGTAACCCTGTTGCCAGGAAGAGGTATCAGGCGGGAGAACTACAGCAGGATCTACCTGATGCTGCTAAGAAGGCCCGTGTAGGTGGAGCCCTCGGCAGTGTGCTGGGGTCCTCACACGTGGTCCTGCCCTGAGCTATCGGCTGGCTAAGAGCTAGGGCTCCACGTGCGTCATGGTTCTGGTTTCTAGCATTGAGGGAAATGACTGACAGGCTTGGTGCAGACAGAAGAAGGGGTGTGGGTGTTGCTGTCTTCCACCCTCCCAATTGGGAGGTCTCCTGGGACCCTACTCTCAGGCTCCACCAAAGACTGGGAGAAGGGAGACCAATCCCCAGGACCATTGCATGTGTCTCAGGCCCCTTCTTCTGGAAACTGACCAGGTTACTAATTCACTGGGTCCCCAAGCCTACCATAAATAAGAATGACTGTGCCCCAAAGTGGGTTTGGAAGTGATGGGGCATGATGCTTGTCTGTCAGGGAAGGCAGCTCCAATCCATGGCTCCCGAATCTTCTTTCCAGATCCCGTACTCCTCATCATCACCCGGAACCTATGTGGTAAGTGCAGCTCAGGATTCTGACTCTCTAGTGCATGTGACCGCTGAGGAGAGCCACTCAGGTCTAGTATGTTCCTCATGAGAACACATCTGAGCCCAGGAGCCAAATTGTTCTCAGCGTTTAGGTGTTTGTACAGGCCTGGGCTAGCCTTCAGTTCTCCAGAGCTGAGCCAGAAGGGCTCTTTTTCAGTGACTGCTACCCAGCAGGCTGTGGGCCCCGTTTACTGGCTCTGGCTTTCACTGGTTGGTGTGCATGTGAGCAGATGTGTGCACACACCCACCACTTGTGCCTTGGCTTGAGAGGACGAGCATAAATCTAGCTCCCTTCTGGCTTGTAGGCTCCAGTTCTGAGTGCAGGAGAGGCAGTACCAGGTACCAGGCTGCTCTGGGCACTGGCAGCTAGCATAGCGGTCTCCCCAAGCTTCTTAACACCACAGGTTAGTTACTGACACCTTTTATCTCATCTCAGGGACCCCCTGGTGGTGGTGGCCCTCCAGGAACCCCCATCATGCCTAGTCCTGCAGGTAAGAGGGCTTGAGGGGGGAAATAAATGTCTGGTGGGAGTGGGGTGCTATGTGTCTGAGGGCTCTATTGCAGACCCTGGCCTTTCAGGCACCACTTCTGAGCCTTGAGTGCATGCTCTGCCAGGCACTGATGCCTGGAGATGTAAGGGCCATGAGCCTTCACTATCAACAACCCACTGTGTGGCTTTAGCCACATGACCCTTATATTCCTATATACTGCTTTGAAAGAATAAAATTGAGCCAAGGTCTGAAACAACAAGATCTCATTGTCCTAGATGACTTTAGAAGGGTCTCTGGGTCCCTGACAACTGGAGACCAGGACTCTAAAAGCACATACACACTCCCCCTGAGGTTATGGGTTCTAGGCTTGTGGTCCTCTGTGTAAGAGATTGTGTTTCCCTGTTTCTTTATCTGGAGAAGGCATGCATGCACAGGAGGGCAGGTGCATATATGCACACATACATAGAGTCACAATTATCTGTCTCCTGGCTAAGAATAGCATTGCAGCCAGCTGGAAGAAGTGCAGCGTACGTCCCCTACCCAGCCCAAAATAGAGGGAGAATTTCTGCTCCTGATGGAGCAGCATTAGCTGGTTTCCTAAGGAGACTTTCCTTGGCTAGGTGGGGAGTGGCTAGAGCCTCCTCTTCCAACTCCCCATAAAGGGAATCTGCTCAGCTGCAGGGGGGAGCTGGCTGCAGCCACAACCGGCTCCCGCTCCGGCTCCCGCTCTGCAGCATTGATGAGCAGCATGACCTACATTCAGACTGGGTCATGCTAACCCACTCCTTATGTTAATGCGGCCCCAGCCCCAGCCCCTCGGCCTAGCTGAGTGGTTCTGGGTAACTTGCTGCATTTTTCCTTCCCTGGGTGGGTCTGAGAGAAAACACAGGTTATGTCTTTGTGTCCTTGCTAAGCTTAGGGGACGGATTTGTGTCCCTGTGCTGTGCCTGCCCAGATACCCTGACATTCTCAGGTTTGTGGTCGAATGGTTTTCTCAGTTGAATTTTCTGTGATTAAAAACTTTGTGAATCTTCATTAAATACAAATTAGCCAGAAGATGGTGATACTTAGAAGAAATTTTAGGTGATAAAATACAAAAGAATGAGTTCAAGTGCCGAGAGTTTGTTTTAATTAAGAAATGAATTAATCACCTGAACTCTGTGGTTCCCACTATTTCTACAGATTCAACAAATTCCAGTGACAACATCTACACAATGATTAATCCTGTGCCGCCTGGAGGCAGCCGGTCTAACGTGAGTCTGCTTTCTGCTCATTTACATACCAGATACCATAACAAATCATAATTAACTTCATCAGCTGAGGGGAAAGCATGAGTAATTGATTTTAGCCATTTGTTACCAAAGATGAATAAAATAAACCATCAGAAGCGCGATTAACTCTTGGGCAAGTCAGTCCCCATCTTATTGATGGTGGGAGGTGGGAGGGGCGGGGCTCCCCCTCTGGTCAGGTGTGAGACAAGGGAAAGCACCAGGCTTCAGGGGGCTTCTCCCCATTCTTCTGACTGGCCGTGCCACCTTGGGTAGTTAGTCCCTCCCACCGATCCTTCCTGTTCCCCAGGCATTAATGCTAAGGGGGAAACCTGAGGTTCCTTTGGGCACCTACTTGACCCATGTGGATACCAGTATGGCAGCTCCTTTACCTCGACTCCTTACAGTCTTCCCCTCTGGAGTGCCCTTGCCAAACTTCCCTGTACAGAGTCTGCCTCGCTTCTGTAGCTGTGGAGAGGAGATAGCCCCTGGCTTTGTGAGCCCAGTTTCTGGGCAAAGACAAAAGTCACACCAGGTATCACATCCTACATGAGGACTGCCATGCTGACGACGGCAGACGTGTGGTGATGAGGATGAGTGCAGACCTTGTGCACACAAGCACACACGCTGTTCTTGTGCTGCACCTCTAGCACTGCGTCCCTGCCACATACGTCTCCCAGCAGCCTGCGAAGGTCACGTTCTATGGCCTGCCTCCTTTGCCAGGGCCCTGTGTTGCATGAGTATGGGGAACTCTCTGTGGTACCGCCCTCCCATCCAGCCACTTGCTGTGTTTCACCTCACTAGGGGTCTCTTTCATTCAGATACTCTGTATTCTGAGATACCTCAGGACAGAAGTCCTGTTTTGTAGCAGTGGGGATAGAAGGTTGAGAATACTAAACCCATCCAGAGGCCCCCTGGGCTAGTAGAGGCACTGATGCCGGATGGACATGGTTTAGTGGTTTAGGTCATTTGCCACCTACAATCACTCTTGCATTTTTCACGGCCATGGATGCTATTAGGCATCACTCAGGCTGTGTCATCCTAAGGGCTGTAGCCTCAGGATGTCTACCTGCTGCCACAATTTACACTCGAGTTCGCATCAAGATGCTACTGAATGTACATTTAACTTATGGATGCCGTGACCGTGTGTTTCAGAGTTAAGGTCATGAAACTACAAACCATGACAATGCCATGTGACCCAGACAGCACCAGAGTAAGCTAAATGACACGCAGGTCGAGGACAGTCGAGAATATTACACCATCTCTAGACAGGTGCTCCAGTGAGCAGAGAGGGTAGGGAAGCTCACACTCTCTCTCTCTCCACTGTGTGGGGACTGGCACGTCCTTTGAACCAAAGGCTCTTTTTGTTCTTCAAAGTGACACTGGTGTCCATTCAAAAACAGTGACCCCCTCAAGCCAGTGTGAGCGCAGACTAGAGTGAGCACTGCCATCAACCCCAGTCCCTGATTGCTCTGGGTCTAAAGTTCTAGATCCAGTGGTCACAGTACAGGTCCTGTGTGTGGACCAGAGGGGAGGGGCTTTGATAACAGATGTCCCAGCCTTTGGGCACAGCTGTGCCTTTGTGGTATACCAGTGACGGCTCACATCACTGTAAAACAAGGCCGAAGTGCACTGAAGGTGCAGCGTATGGCAGAGCACATACCTCACATGCAGGAGACCCTGGCTCCACCCAACAAAACAGAGCAAAAACAACTTCTGGTGGGATTTTGATTTAAGAACTGGAATTCTATGTTATCTTGATTTCCTAAAGGCTTTTAATGAACTTGCAGAAAGCAGAACTGTTCTCTAATCAAAGCCAAGCTCCAGTTTGCTCATTGATCTGCATGTTCGACAGTTTTAATCTCGTGCTTGGCAACTTGATCTGAGAGCTCTCACCAGGCGAAGAAAAGCCTCATTCCCTGTGCCACAACTTCCACCAAGGGTGTCTGTGACAACAGCCATCACGGAGCAAGTTTTTACTATACCTGTAAGGTGACAGTCATTTGGGGGTTGAAGAGATCGCTCAGTAGGTAAGAGCACTGGCTGCTCTTCCAGAGGACTCAAGTTGAGTTCCCGTTATCCTCATGGCAGCTCACAACTGTCTGTAACTCCAGTTCCAGAGGATCTGACACTCATGCAGCAACACCACCAATGCATGAAATAAGATGGCAGTCACTGCTGGCAACCACAGGAAAGGTGGCAGATGTTGTCTCTAAAATTTCAGTAGCTTGGTCAGGAGGGTGGTAGCAATGCCTTTAGTCCTACTACTCAGTACTTCTACAGAATGAGCTCCAGGAAAGCCCAAGGAAAAAACATAGTAGCCAAGGCTATATAGTGAGCACCATGTCTCAAAACACAAGAAAATCGAAAGTGTGAGACAAGAGGACATCCATATCTAATCTGGAAATCTGTTGAGGAAATCGAAGGAAAAGGAGTTAGAATCAAAAGGAAGGAGTGCGGCTCAGCTAGCCGCTTGTGCTAAACCTTATACCACAAAGAGAATGACTCAGCTTTAGAAATGAGGCGACGGAGAACTCAGAAAATGCCAGGTCAAGGCCAGACAAGCTAAATAAGACTTTCTCAAAAAATTTCTTTCTTAAAACTAACTCACTTAAACTTCAGCTAGGATCTCACAGGTGCAAGTGTCCTCTGTAGTTGAATATCATTTCTTTGTGAGAAAAGGTTTAATTGAGCAGAATATGTGTCTCCCCCTTCCCTCCCATATGTGTGTGTCTGTGTGTGTGTGTGTCTGTGTGTGTGTGTCTGTGTGTGTGTCTGTGTGTCTGTGTGTGTGTGTGTGTGTGTGTCTGTGTGTCTGTGTGTGTCTGTGTGTGTGTCTGTGTGTCTGTGTCAGTGCATATGACTGTTTCAGAGCTTCCGACATTTCAGAGGTTGGGGAAGGCGGCAGAGGCAGAAGGAAATTAGACATGTCAGGACAGGAGCATTTTTGAAAATACACAAAGCTTCTGTCTTAGTCAGGGTTTCTATTCCTGTACAAACATCATGACCAAGAAGCAAGTTGGGGAGGAAAGGGTTTATTCAGCTTATACTTCCAAATTGCTGTTCATCACCAAAGGAAGTCAGGACTGTAACTCAAGCAGGTCAGGAAGCAGGAGCTGATGCGGAGGCCATGGAGGGATGTTCTTAACTGGCTTGCTTCTCCTGGCTTGCTCAGCCTGCTCTCTTATAGAATGAAGACTACCAGCCCAGAGATGGTCCCACCCACAAGGGGCCTTTCCCCCTTGATCACTAATTGAGAAAATGCCTTACAGTTGGATCTCATGGAGGCATTTCCCCAACTGAAGCTCCTTTCTCTGTGATAACTCCAGCCTGTGTCAAGATAAAACACAAAACCAGCCAGTACAGCTTCCTTATTTCTTTAAACATCCTGGCTACTACCTGCTATTGTTAACTAGCCTTCTCAGTTTAAGGAATAGTGTTTCTGTATTAGAAAGGTAACCCATAGACTAAGGTAGCAAAGCTGGGGCAAATGGCACCCACAGCAAGTAGATGAGGTGGGTCTGCATGCACACATGCAGTTCCACATTCCATTTCCAAGGACACATGGCTTTATTTTGTTTGTTTGTCTAAAAGCAGGGCTCGTGCATGTGCCCGTGCTGTCTGCGCTGGGGAGGTGGAAGCAGGAGCACCCAGAGCTCTCAGCCCAGCCAGTGTGGCCGAGTAGACAAGCTCCAGGCTCAGTGAGAGCCTGTTTCAGAAACTGAGGTGAAGAGCCATGGGGGAGACAGCCCTGACCACTACCTTTCCTATGCAGGTGTGTGCTCACCCCCACATGCACGTATGCACACAGACATGTGCACACACCCACACACAGACTGAAAAGTAAAAATTAAACAAAAAGTTAAATTAAATGTTGATGCATGCCTGTAGATGTAGCTGCTCTGGAGGCTGAAGCCGGAAGCTCACTTGAACTTAGAAGTTCAGGGCCAATCGGGGCAAGCAGTTCAGAGTCACCTCGAAAACCAGTGAGAAGGCTAGGCAGAAAATCTACATAATGAAGGAAATATATGTGATAATTGAACCTAAAATATGTAGAGAACCTTACCAACTCCATAGTGAAAGAGCAACTCAATTAAAACATGGGGCAGATGTGCAAATAGATGCTCCTCCAGCAATGTGCAAATAGGCCATAAGCAGGAAGCTGTAAGAAATGCAATGTAAAACAGCAAGGGCCAGGTCATGGTGGCACACACCTTTGGTCCCAGCACTTGGCAAGCAGAGGCAGGCAGATCTCTTAAGTTATAGGACAGCCAGGGCTACACAGAGAAACCCTGTCTCAAAACATACACACACACACACACACACACACACACACACACACACGAGCACAGGAGCAAGGTAGTTCATCATAGAAGGAGGGTGACGTTGCTCACAGCCATGGGCAGTGACGTGTTGGGGCTGCAGTAGAGAAAGGAAGCCCTCATCCACTGTTGGCAGGCACACTGAGTGGTGCAGCTGCTAAGGAGAGCATCCTGGCTCTACTAGGAAGGACAGGGGACTTAGTGACCCAGAGTTGCACGTGGACATACCTTCCAGAAGTGTAAATCCCAGGCTGCAGAGAGTCGGAGCAGATGTGTGTGGCAGAGCTCTGCCCCGGACACAGGGCAGCCTTAGAACTGTGCTGAAAGTGAGAGGTTAGCACTAGCCTGTGGAGACCAAGGGATGCAGTGTCCAGAATAAGCACGTCCACAGACGTGAGCAGCCTGCCTACTGCTGAGCTGACAGTTGGGGGTGGTGGAAGTGGTGGATGCCAGCCATAAATGTAATGGATCAGTTGTATGATGTATGAATGTTTTAAGTTACTAAACCATTATGTGGACATAAATAATATGTAATTTTAGAATTGCCTGATTTGGAGACAGATGTGTTGGTGTGTGTCTTAATCCAGAGCTTGGGAAACAGGCAAGCAGATCTCTCAGTTTTGGGGTAGCCAGGGTTACATAGGCCCTGTATCAGAAAAATGACCAAAACCCTGATTTTTATATGTTGGTCATAGCTATGTTAGAATACTGATGTGCATTTGTATGCATGTGTGATGTGTATTATGTTAGTAACTGTAAACACTTTTTGGGAGGGTCTGGGACAGCGGTGTCTTACAAGCATAATAAGATGACCATTCCCCATTTGGGCTAATGAAATTTGTGCCTGGGAAAGGTGACAGAGATGTTGAACCTCACAATTCAGGAGGTCTTGCCAACTGCTCCGTTCTGTGTACTGCCTGCTGCCCTGTGCGCTGGCGCTGCCTGCTGCCTGCTGCCCTGCGCGCTGCCTGCTGCCCTGCTGCCCTGCGCGCTGCCTGCTGCCCTGCGCGCTGCCTGCTGCCCTGCGCGCTGGCGCTCTCCCAGCAGTTGTGGAGTGGCTCTATGTTCTGTTCTTCTGCTGAGGTGCTACAGCCTCTTCTGATTTCCCTGCCTATCTATTGAAGCTGCAGCCATGCCTTGTCTATGACTTGTGTTTGTATCTCAACCTCTCTGACCTCTCTTCTATTGGTGGCTGTGACACAGGTGCGACCCAGTTCTATCCTCAGCACCCAGTTCAGGCCAAGTGCCCAGCAGTCCTCCCCTGTCAAACCTTGTCTAGCCCCTCCCACCCCCATCTAGACTGCACCTCAGGCACTGGCTCCCGCATAGGCTCAGCCTCACCTCAGCACCCTGACATGTGGCCTTGTGTGCTTGCTTCCCCATGTGGACTTGGCAGCTGCAGACAGAATGAAGTGACATGTGCTCTTCACCAATGCTCCCTGAAACTCAACATGTCTGAGGTATAGCCACATAGCAGGCTCTTGTTCCACTCTCTGCTCCACCGGGAGACTATGCAAAGCACTCCCCACGCAGTGACAAGTTTGAATCAATTGGTCTAACCTGTGTTGTAGTCAACATACTTTTCTGTGCAACAATGGTTAGTGAACCAGGCACCTCACCAGAGTGGTTCAAGTCCTGTAAGGAGGCCCAGGAAAATGGCGAGCTGGCTGTTACAGAGCCTGGTGGCTTTAGCCTGCTTCCTTTCCCTCTGAGTTTGTTCTTTTGACTATTACATAGACTCGGGTTCCTCCACTCAGCACTCAGCCCCGAGGCCCAACCAGCACCCAGTGCTTAAGTCTGCACAGGGAGACCCATCAGCCTGGAGCATCCTGGGTGCTCTGCTAAGCTGCTGGGACCTGAGGCCTGAGCCTTTGAAGGCATTTGGGAAGCAGAAAAGGGGTGCGAAGGGCCTGGGTCCACTAACCAAGCCCTGCTTACCCCACAGTTTCCAATGGGTCCTGGCTCAGACGGCCCAATGGGAGGCATGGGCGGCATGGAGCCCCACCACATGAATGGATCCCTAGGTAAGCCGGCTCCTACACACACTCCAGCTGCCCAGGCAGCGGCCTCTGCTTTAGCTCCTGGTCACTGGGCCTGGGACACTGTTGGCCTTGACTGGGCACCTAGAAAGTCCTGAGCAAAAGCTGCTGCCTAAGCAGGTGGTGGGGGTTGGAGGTGGGGGTGACCCCTCCAAGTAAATAATGTGAACTCAGGTGCAGACACAGAGCGGAAAGGGCTCCCACAGAAGAGCAATCCAGCAACTGGAGCGTTTGTACACACGTCCTAAAGGTCACAAGTTTCAGGCCTGCCTGGATAACACACAGTAAGGACTTGTTTCAAAATAAAGAGAAAATGAACTGAAGGTGTAGTCCAGTATTCAGGCACTCACTAGAGCATGCACGGGACCTGGTAAGATCCCCAGTTTAGAAAGACGAAACAGGCAGGGCACATTGGGCATGTCTTCATTCTGAGCACTCAGGATACGGAGGTGAGCATGGCTCTCCTGGCTCAGCTGGGCAAGATCCTGGTTCAAAACAGCAGATGGGGCGAGAAAATGGCTTAGGTGGTGATGTGTTTGTCATACATGAGGACCTGGCACCCATGGAGAAGCCAAACCCAGTGACACACACTTACACACAAACTCAGTGGCACACACTTAGAATACTAGCACTGTGGAGGCAGAAACAGAAAATCTGTAGTAGAATCAGCAAATTGAATCCAGGTTCAGTGAAAGAGCCCATCTCAAAGGAAGGTCAAGAGTACCTCCACCCGTGTACACACACATACATGAAAACACGCACCTGCATACCCCCCACAGCCCCCCACAGCCCCCAATCCACCATGCTGACTCGGTTTCTTCTTCCTTCTTAGGATCAGGTGACATAGATGGACTTCCAAAAGTGAGTGGCACTTGATGTCCCCTCCCTCGGTGTCATCCTGTGTGTTTGGTCAGGTTTGGGCAATATGGACTCACCTGCTCATGTCTTCCACAGAATTCTCCTAACAACATAAGTGGCATTAGCAATCCTCCAGGCACCCCTCGCGATGACGGCGAGCTAGGGGGGAACTTCCTCCACTCCTTCCAGAACGACAATGTAAGCCCCTGCCTGCCATACTGACCCCTCTAGTCCTTGGGTCCCAGTGGTCCCCTTAGGCCTAAGGGCTCCGTGACTGTGTGTCAGCCAGCTGTCTTTCACCTGCAGAGCCCCAGCCATTCATTGTTTTCTGCTCCCTGGTCCTTCCAGGGGCACTGTGTGGAGTGGGAGTCCTGGATTGAGTTGAGGCATGTGGCCTTCTCTGTCCATTCTCATTAATGAAAGCATTTTTCAAGGTCCCAGACTTTCCCCAGCCTACAATACCTTCAGGAACCCTGACTCGCTAAATCCAGTACCCTACTGTCTTGCTTCCCCCAACGAGCTGACTCCAAAGGATAAGAACTAGAGGCCATTTGTGCTGCCAGAGTTCCTGGCAAGGACTGGAACTGAGCTGGTCTCATAGGTGTCACCTAGCTCCTGCCTCCTTCCCCTGTCCCTACCTATTGTGCCACCAGGTTGGCTGGGGTCAGCACTGTGCAGTAAGCCTTCAGCAGGCTATTGGCCCATTGGCAAGTCCATGGCCTCCTCCCCTGATCCTCATCTGTGCTTTCCCTGCAGTATTCTCCGAGCATGACGATGAGCGTGTGACCCCCTCCGAGACGCTGGGAGCCAGCATTGCAGGCAGAAGATGCCAAGAATTATGCAAGAAGTGAGGTGTCCATACCAGGAGCTGGGGGAGGGCATCTCCTGCTCCCTCCACCCTCCCATTCACTCCCCCACCTTCCCCAATTTTAGTTTCATGCAATAAAAAGGCCAAACTTTTATTCCGTAAAACATGAAGGACAAAACTCAAAAATATATTTCAAGTCAACGGCCAGAAAACTCTCACCTTCTTCCCGCCCAAAAGGACCTTTCTGTACATGACACTTTTTGTTGGTTTTTTTGTTTGTTTGGGATTTTACCGTTGCTGGGATTTTAAATTTGTTTTTTTTTTCCCGGGGTGGGGGGTGTTCTTTGGGGGAATTTTTTTTTTAATGGAAGCTTCTAGCAAGCCCTATGCCCCACCCCAATCAACCTCTTTGCTTTCTTCTTTAAAAAAAGGAAAAAAGGAAAAAGAAAAAAAAGGAAAAAGAAAAAAAAGGCCAAAAAAAAAAAAAAAAAAGGAAGAAAACCCCACAAGCCCTGCTGTCTGTCCCCAAGTCCTACCACCAGAAAAGCTGGTCTAGGTGTGCAGTGTCACACTGACGTTGTAGCCATCTAAAATAATAATAATAAACTGGACAGTTTGCAATTGCTGGTTTATTTCAAAAGCTGTTTGGGGAAAAGGAACAGAAACCAACCCTTTCCACATGGGCCTTGGGGTTTGCAAAGCTGGGCGAGGAGATGCAGGTGTCAGCTTTGCTCTGGCTTGACTGGCCATCACAACACACTGGGCCAGAGGACCCAGAGCCTGCTGTCACCCAACAGAGACCATCGCTGTGATCCAGCGTACACACTGTTCCAGGATGGCTGCCTCTTCTCCAGACCTCTCGTGCCAAGCCACTGGGGCCTCCAGTCTTTCGATCCCCACCGTTTCCTGGCAAGAGTCCTGCTGGCTGGGTAGTGGCCCAGGCCAAGGAGGAGAGGCCCCGCCAACGGGATGACTACAATCTGGGCCATAGCCCTGACCTCCATATTCTGGTCCCGAGCTCCTCACATAGTGCGCACTGGCAGGGCAGGCTGAGGTTGTGGTTTTCTTTTTTTTCCTCCTGTTTGTCCTTTTTCAGAGATGGGTGTTGGTTGGAATTGCTCTGTATTTGCTTGGGACTGGATGGACAGACTTCGGCATTGCTGTGGGGGTGGGGGAGCACCAGCAACCAAACAGACACTGTTTCTGGTCCTGTTTTTATTTTCAAAAACCGATGAACCTGATGATGGAGCCTGTCCCCTCCGAGGAGGGGTGACTTGGCTGCCCTGGCCTCTCCCCGTGGCAACCTTTGTGTCTTGCCCCGGAAGACACTGAGTTCATTGTACATGTACACCCTCTGCGCCCTGCCCACCCTTGTAGCTGGTCTTTGTTTTCTTACCTCCCCTTTCTGACCCATGTATATCATATTATGTGAGATACCATCTGCCTGAAAAAAGACCTTGTGCGGATTCTTGGGAACATTGTAGCTGTTTCTGTGTTTTTTCTTACCTTGTAGTCTGGTTCTGAATTATGAGAGGAAAAAAAAAGTAATTATGATACATTGTAGTTTGTGTACGATATATGTTGATAACGTTTTATTAAAGGGACATCTTTTTTCCGCAGCCCTTCCTGACATACTTGTGGGGACCCGGGTAGGAGCTGATGGTACCGATGAGGAAGGAGACGCTGTACCCGGTGCCGAGTACAGTTGCCTTGGGAGGGGTTTGGGACAGATGGAGGCTATCCTTACTCAGGCTGAGGCAGCTGTAGTCTTCTGGCTTGCAGTCACATCTTACCTTCCAAAGCTTTGCTTGTACAAGTCAAGAACGGTCCCCAAAGACTGTTTTCTCTACAGGTGGTGGGCAGACAGCAAGGTGGCCTTCCCACATTCCTACCTTCTTCCAGAGGCCAAATTTGTTAACTTCCCATGCCCAAATGCATGGTTTTGAGGTTGGTATGGGCGTCTGTAGGCACTAGATTGTTGGAAGGTTTTTTTTTTTTTTTTTTTTTTTTAAAGATTTATGTGTTACGGACATTCCAGAAGAGAGCATCAGATCTCAGATCTCATTACGGATGGTTGTGAGCCACCATGTGGTTGCTGGGATTTGAACTCAGGACCTTTGGAAGAGCAGTCAATGTTCTTAACTGCTGAGCCATCTCTCCAGCCCCCTTCCCTTTCCTTTCCTTTCCTTTCCTTTCCTTTCCTTTCCTTTCCTTTCCTTTCCTTTCTTTCTTTCTTTTTCTTTTTTTCTTTTTTTTTTTTTTAATCTCACAGAGGTGGAGGTGGGAGAGGCAAGGCTTGGGAATGGGCAAAGGATTTCAGGAGTGATCCAGAGCGACCTGTAGCTTACAGAGGGGCTGGACAGAGTGTGGCAGATGCTGGTTGTCAATGTTTGAAGTCCTGGGTACATCTTCCAGGCATGGGGGCAGACAGTGCTGAAGCAAAGTTCTTTCTGCTTTTCAAAGAATCTTAGAACCAGATTGTCGTTCCACAGGTTGGAGTTTTGCCTTTGTTAGTACTTGGGACATGACCAGGGACAGTGTTCACCTAGACACTAATAGTGTTGAATGTGAGTCATGTGTGCTCACCCCTTGGCAAATGCTATTAACTCGGAAGGATGGTGGGATAGAGGGAAGCTGGGGAGCTCTTCTCAGCAGTTTCTGACTGTGGGAAAGCATCCCCTTTGGACCAGTAAGTAATGCAGGCTGTGACATCCACACCAGTGACTCATTTATGCTTCCAGACAAGAGCTATAGAGGGGTACTGTGTAGGAGAAGACGTCCCAGCTCTGTCTCAGGTGGCGGATAACATGCAGTGCATCCGTCCTCCGTCCCCCACCACTTGGGCCCCAGAGTAGCCTCTACAAGTTGTCTTTTCAGCATCAACGGCCACTTGGAGCCTGGTTTTGGAGAAAAGAATTGATCCTCATTCCCCAGAGTCTTGTCATTACCTTGCTTGGATCTAACCAAGACATCAGGGATGGGCCAGAACACTGCTGTGAGCAGCATGAAGTTAGCAGAGCTTAGGCATCGAGGAGTCAGCCTATGATCTTCCCTGCTGCAGCCTCTGAGCCACAGGCATCAGGCTAAGGGGTAGCTGGCCTGGCTGGAGAGATCCCCTTGGCTGCCTTTTTTCTGGAAGCTGCAGTCAGAGAACCTGAGTCAGGGCTGTCTCTTTACCTGAGGACCTGGCCTAGGCCTGTCTGTAGGGCAGCAGAGGGGCTGCTCTAAGACTGCAGACCTCAGGAGTCTGAGCTCTAGGCACTTCGAGAGTCACAACTCCTTTTTTTGTTGGCCCTGACTCTTCAGTGGAGGAGAACCATCTGATCTCCAGAGGTGTGTGGCTTTCCAAGCCGTAGCTGCGGGCTGTGCAGGGAAAGGGGGGCTCGAGGGAACTCCAGCCCTGGGCTCACTGAGGGCTTAGCCTTGGACTTGGATGTTGGGGGCCGTGTATTGAAAAGATAGTTTAGTCTGTCTGCTGATGGGCAGAGACTTACTTCTGAGGTTCCTTTCTCTTGCAGTCACCCACTACACCTACCTGCTAAGCATCCTGTTTTAGACCTGGAAGGATGGTGCTACCCCGGGAGACCTGCTTTTGTGGGTTAAATTGAGTCAACTAGATAGTAAAGACTATGGTGTTGGGCCCGTGTTAGTGACCAACTTGAAGAGCTGTTGGCATTTGAATGACTGACGACTGGAAAACGGCTTAGGTCATCTAGAGAATAGATCAAGGTGGGTCCTCTGGAGTTCTCAGAGATGGGAAATGGAACTGGGAAACAGCAAAGGAGGGCATCTGGTGAACCCCCATAACCCCCTGCCCAGCCCTTGATTCCCTGGCAGTTTGTCACCTAAACCTTGGATCTCATCGTGCCTTCCTATCTGTTCCCTGGGACCAAGCCCCCAAAGCCCCAAAGGCTCCTCAGCTGTGGCAGCTGAGTCCCCAGGCCCTGTGCTGAGTCTTCTCCAATCCAGGGTCTGGCTTCTGGCTGGTGCTCAGTGGGTGTTTGCAGAGGAACACTGAAGGCTGCTGAGTCAGTCAGCCCTGGAACAGGCGCAGGACGACTGTTCCCAGTGTTCAGGCAGGACCTTAGGTGTGGGGGGGGGGGGGGGCGGGTGGCCTTGGTGAATATCTGTTACTGCAGATCCATAGGAGACTAGTTCTTGTCAGTGGCAAGACTAGGAACTCCTGGGGACAGGGACTGTGGCTCCCAGCTTGAGTCTCCCAACCCCAGCACAGTACCTTGCTCACAGTACATAGTACTAGAACAGTGTGAATGGCTAAGTTGCCAGGGATGTAGGGAGCCTCAGGACTCCAGTCCTGACACATTTGGAGGTCCCCACATCGGTCTGTCTGGGTTAGAAGCACCTGCTCTCCACAAGCTGAACTCCTGAAGCCGGGCATGGTGGTGCACGCCTTTAATCCCAGCACTTGGGAGGCAGAGGCAGGTGGATTTCTGAGTTCGAGGCCAGCCTGGTCTACAAAGTGAGTTCCGGGACAGCCAGGGCTATACAGAAAAACCCGGTCTCAAAAACAAAAAGCTCAACTCCCGAAAGATGGAGCCTAAATGGGTCGGGTGAGCAGTGGCCTGAGGTAGTAGATTCATGGAGCATGCTCTCAGGTGGCAGCATCCTCGACAGGAAGTGCTGGCCTTGCTCTGTCTGCCCTGTGAACTGAAAAATGGGGCCAGCCTGGGAAGGAGACAGCAGGCTCTCCTAGGTTCATCCTCCCCACCTCCAATCTTTTTAGGGAAAGCCCCTGCTGGGAGACTGTATGGCCCAGCAGGTAGAGCTGAGGCCCCAGCTACCAGATGGCATTCCTTTAGTGCCTTAAGGCTCTTACCCACCAGGACACCTGAAAGTTGAAAGGATGCTTGCAGAGGGTGCTTCCCCATGGGGAGCGGGAAAAGCCAGCTAGGACCTGGCTGTTGCATGTGTTTGAAGAGGTCTGGTTCCCAGGACCCAGGGTGGGTGTAGATGGCAAAGTGAAAGATACACAAACAGGCACTGGAGTTAGGGCCAGCTCACTCTAACATCAGACCTGATTTTGGCTGAATTGCCACCTCTAAAAGGTCTCTGGAGGCTTGGCTACCCAGTCGCTTGTACTTCCTCTTTTGGCAGAGATGCTCCATTGCAACTCTGCAGGCTGCTCCAAACTTTACCCAGCTCAGAGCTCACACTGTCTCCAATGCTTGCCCTCCTCTCCATTCAGGCCTTTACCCTGTATCACTGACTCAGAGACTGTCACTCCACGTACCCTCTCTGGCCTGGGAGGGCAGTGCTAACATCATCCTCAGCCGCCAGTGATTCACAAGTATGCCCCCTCCTGGGAACTGCCTCCTTCCAAATCTTATGGTCTCCTAGGCAGTGGTCAGTAGCTGATGTGGGCCAAGGTGGTGCTATCTTGTCCCAATGTAGAGGTTTTCTATGTAGGAATGCAAATCCTGTGGCTGCAGGGCCTATTTCGTCTGCTCAGCATCCACAGCCTTGGATCAGAGGTCTGGCACATACTAGACACTCAGGGAACTATTGAGAATGGATCTCATGGCTGCCAACTTGTCATCCAAGACAAGGAAGACATCCTAGAGTTGGCTGTAAGTAAATTCATGTCTCTCGAAGCTCCCAGGATGGGAGTGGGCAGTTCAGGTTTCCCCGTACCCTCAGCATTCATACGGGCATATTAAAAAGACAGTTTTTGGGTTCTATGCCTGCTTCAAGGGACTTGAATAAGTAAACTGAGCCTGGGTAGCTCCCTCCAGCCTTCCAAGTGAAATCACAAGGGATCTGGCAAGCATCGCCTGGGACCACCGAGGACTAGCCTCAGAGAAAAGTCAGCAGAAAGTGAACCCCTTTCAGCTGGGGCTTCTAAAACCTCCAAAGTGATCCGAGGAAAGTCTGATTAGCTGCAGCCCACCAAAGGTGAAAGATGGTGTGCAGGAGCTTAGTGCCCACTCTGCAGAGGACCTGGGGCAGCTGGATCCTGAAGGCTGTGGGGATGGCCTCCTCCCAGGCCAGGCATAAGTCCTGTGAGACTAAACTGAGCCAACCTTTCTCCCTCATCCTTAAAAATAAAAAAACCAGTATCTACCTATTTTTGAACTAGAGATGAGTGTAGCCCAGGCTGAGCAGGAATCCCCAGTGTAGGCAAGGATGAACCTGAACATCAGACCTTCCTGCTTCTCCCTGAGTATCTGGATCATAGGTATATCTCGGCTGTCAGAATGAAGGAGCTTTTCAATTGGCTGGGCACATTCACTATGAGACTATTATTTTGGCCCCAAGTGTGACCCTGCATCCCCTCTTCTTTCCTCCTCTACATAGCACTTCTTCCTCCACCCTCCATGTTCCACATTCCCAGGCACCTAGCCTGCCAGATCCCTCCATCTTTCCTATCCCCAAGTCCTGCAGCCCCTGCTAAGCCCCAAAGCTGGCTGAGGTGAAAGAGCACATGGCTCAGAGCTACTATTACCAAGCTACTAGGCCTCTCTCTGCTCTTCCCATAGGAGACCTGGGTATTCAGAGCCACCTCACCCAAGGCCTTTCTTCTGCGGGAGTGGCAGTTACCCATGTATGAGCCATGTGGCTCTCAGGTTCTAGGGACCCCACTGGAGCCTCAGGTGTGATCACAGATGCAGTGGGCAGAGCCATCTCTTCCATTTGTGCTCCTCACAGGTGCTGGGCCTAGGCTTTCTCCCAAAACACCCACAGGGTCTGTCCCCAGGTGTATACCAGGGAAGCTGACTCAGAACATCAGACGGGGGAACATGGGGACAGTTCTTATGGTTTCTCATCATGCCTTCCACATACCCATCACTCAGTACTTTTTTTTTTTAAGATTCATTTATTTTATGTATACAAGTACACTGTCCTTGTCTTCAGACACACCAGAAGAGTGTGCATCAGATCTCATGACAGATGGTTGAGAGCCACCATGTGGTAGCTGGGATTTGAACTCAGGACCTCTGGAAGAGCAGTCAGTGCCCTTATCCACTGAGCCATCTCTGCATCCCCCCCCCCAACCCCCCCCCCCCCCCGCGCACAATGTCAAGCCCATGAAGCAGAAAGCCAGGAATCTCTAATAATGAATGTTCTCTCAGAGCCTCTACAGTCACTGAGAGTGTTTACACAACCTGAATAGCCGAGCAGGTAAGAGCACTGGCTATTCTTCCAGAGAAGCCAGGTTCAGTTCCCAGCACTCACATGGCAGCTCACAACCAAACCTTTCTGGGCACTAAGCATCCATTGGTACACAGACATATATACAGATAAAACCCTCATATATTAAGAAGAAAATATTCCGTAAGAGCTCAGCACAGGCTTAGAGTACCTGCCATGAGGGAGGAAGACAGGCAACTCTAGAATCTCCCAAATTAGAAAGGTGAGCAGAGATGTGGCTCAGTGGTACAGTGTTCTTCGTAGGTTCAAGCCTCTGACAAGGAAGGGACAGTGTGTGCCACACGTCCAACAGTACTCTGGATGCTAACGGAAGAGAAGAGCAAAGCAAGGCAAGGCTGGCTACATAGCAATATCCTGTCTCAAAGACAAAGGAAAAAAGGAAGGAGAAGAAAACACGGGAGGAGGGGGGGGTGGGAGAGGGGAAGGGAGGGGGGATGGGGAGAGGGAGAGACACCCAAAACTCTAAAGGAAGTAATATTAGCTTCAGGATTTGGATGAAGAAACTCAGGCATCGTCTGAATTCACATGTGTGCAAAAGCATAGCTGCCCCAGGACCTGGTCTTTAAGAGGCAAGAAGGCATACGGTGTGGTCTGCATACAGCACATACTAATATCTCACAGACAATCTCACACCAATGCAATACTAAGACTTTATTTCCATAGAGACACCAGACCGTGGGAGAGTGGAAGGCTCGCCCAGGCTCCAGCACCACCGTCCCAGGACATGAGCTCTTCTGAGGCAGGAAGGTAGTAGGGCACCAGGCTCCAGAAAGTTCTTAGTTCACACAACACCATGCAAGTACAGAGCTAAAAACTTCCTGAACGTCTCCGGCTGGAAATCAACAGGCCCAACAGGTTCCTGGAAAAAAACACAGACCATTAGGATTCTACTACCATTTCATGGCAGCAAAGGAAATGGATCACTTCCTCAGAGTCACCAGTGCCTGGCGAGTCACTGTCATCTCCTGCATCATCTCTCGGTGAACAAGGACACCAAGGAGCCGGTGCTGCATATAGGCAGGGTTCCCAGCACCTGTCAGCCATGTCATCTGCTGACACTGCTCTGACCTCACTCCAGCCACCAGGGAATGACAAGAACCCCCAGTCTACTATACTGGTTTGCAGGTTCCTCTCTCACTGCTGGAGGCCCAGGAGGGATGTAGATCTGGCTCCTAACCAAGAAATTTCCAATCAGGTATTTCACTGACAAGAAAATGTGACAGATCTCATTACAGAGGCAATAGGAAGAGGCCAAGGTGTCTGTGTGTTTGACTGACTCACGGACTTTCACACACGAGGGCAAGTAGGAAGAAAAAGGAAGGAGGTTTAGACAGAAGAGTGCATTCGATAGCACAGGGGTACGAATGAAGGCAAGGACCAGGGCAAGATTAGAACCCAAGCCCATGGTGGTGGGGCTCAGAAGCTGAAGCTGAAACTGCAGAGGTCAAGTAGGAGCTCTGACCCACCATGGAGTTCATAATCTAGGAGAAAGACTAGGGGGAGATGGCACCAGCCACTGATGGGGGTGACTGGCAACTGGGTGTGCCACAGGGGGGTGGGGCCAGAGAAGGGCCCAGACTGCTACAGCATTTCAAGGGGAGACACATTGTCTGGCTGGAGAAGTACCACGGAACTGATTTAAACTTGAAAGGCCATTCAATCCCCCAAGTACACTGGCCCTGCGCGGGGCTTAGCGGGCCACACAGCCAACAGCACCATGCTCTGTCTATCCTGTCATCCTCAGAGTGCTTCTCGTTACATCATAGCCTGAGCTGGTTTAGACATCTTTACTGCCACTATCCAGTCATCAGGGTGGAATCTCAGCCAAGCCCCAAGTGTAGCAGAAACAGGGTCACAGGAGAACATCCACATGGCTGTCAGGGACTTCAGTGCCCTCTGGGGAGTTTAGCAGTCCCCCAAAAGGCAGCAATATGACTGTGCTGTAGCAGGGCCCAGCAAGGCCCTGAAGCAGGTGGGGAGCAGACACAGGAACATTCTCCCACAGGAGGAACCGAAGGCAGGGCAGGCGATGTGAGTGCTCAGTCCCTAGACCCCCTACCAGACCAGGCCCAACTGCCAGGAGTCAGCGCCCTGTTGTAATCACCAGCTGGGGCACCTGGACTTACCACCACCACCTTTTTTTTGATGACTGGGCGACACCAGAAGTGCCGGTAAAGGAGCTGGTCTGAGTCTGTCCATACCAAATTCTTGACGCCCTCGCTAGAAGCCAGATCTGTGGTGTTCAACTGCAGCACCAGGAACTGGAAGACACGGCCATCAGTGCCCACGCTCTGCACGACTATTGGCTGCTCCAAGACTTTGGCTGTGTTCTAAGGAAAGTAGACAGACATACAAACGGAATAGTGCACACAGGTCAAGCCCACGCCTCCCTTTAAAACACCCACTTGCTTCCGTTTTATGGCTTCACCTCAGAGCAGGTAAGGCAGAAGACAGAGCTCCACAGCCCACAGCCCAGCCTCTCTTCACCTGACTAAGCACCTCCTCCTGTAGCCTGGCCGCCCTCACCTTGCCGCCCTCACCTAGCTTGGCCTTCTCTGCCTCAAGGATCCCAGAATCTGCCCTGAAACTCCAGAGATAACTCCTACAGCTCACTGGCGATTACTGGACAAGCCTTGACGTTCAGGCAGACGCGTTGGGAGGTTAATGGTGGGAATCCTTCAGCTCGCCACCTTACCTGATAAGAGTGATGGGCTATCAAAGGCTAGTCCAGAGGTTTACCCTCGGACCTATCATTCAGTTCTCACTCCATCTGACAGATGAGGAGACAGACTCAACATGGTAACCTGACTTGTCTCCAGTCACAGAGAACATGCTGCCATCAGTCTTGCTCTGGAGGCTCTGGCATCACTGGGTACTTCTGAAAGCCCTACTGCCTGCTCTGCAGTCAACCGAGTTTCACTTGCTTACTGCAACTTACAGTGGGCCGTTCCTGGGGGATGTCCTCCCGGCACGTCACGGCCAGGGCCTGTCTGATCTCATGGTAACAGTAATGACACAACAGTTACGAGAGCTCACCCAAATGCCCAGGTCCCCTGCCTGACCTTACTCACCGCTCTCATAAATACAAGTATATGCCTGCTTCTCAAAGAAGCTGAGGTTTGGAGAGGTTTGTTCAAGGGGTGGCCTGAGGCATGAGGAAGTCAGGCAATCCCACTGTTCCAGTCTGCACGTGGTAGCCCAGCATACCTGACGGGAGAACCTCTTCTCTTCTGTTTCTTGTCTGAGCAACCCTATGGCCCGCCTCTGTACACTTCGTACCAATGCAGCCTGCTACTGGCCTAAGAAGCAGAGCATTCATACTGCAAAAATGCTGATCTTAGCCCCTCCAGGGTTCACCTGACTTTAGGACTAGCTAATGGAAGTCCCAAGTGTGGGCCACACCAGGGCTGCTGGTCTTATAAATACCTGTTCTTAGCTGCATAAGAGATAAATAAAAAGTGAAGTACATCTAAGTGTTAGCCGAGATTCCATATTGACTCTTCTATCTCCCTCTACAGATCAATAAAACTGCAGGTAGTACATACATTTCTCAGCAATTTTACCTTTTACATGGGGGCTCTTCCCATAACTGCGCAACTGCACAGCCCCAGGACCGATTTGTACCTGGAGACGGTGGGGAGGCTGTTTCTCCTATCTATCTGGGTAGCAATTAGTCAGCACTGCTGGGCAGGCCCTTCTGGCAACAGCTGGCAGACTGCACTGAGCCTGTGGGCTGGGACGTGGGAAGTGGTTGCTTCCTTCCTCCGCCTAAACTGAGGGCAGCACATCCTTTTGAAGCCATAGGAATCACAGATCAATCTCTGCTTTCTTACTCATGAGCCGTGGGCTCATGGGTGATTTACCTAAGGTTACAGAGTTCAGGAAGTATATAGGAGAAAGAGCCAGTTGCCCACCACCCCTCCCACATCAAGATCTAAGAAGGCCACACGAGGAACCACAGCTGCCAACTTTTCTGGTTCTGTTTCTTACCATGATGGGGACTCTGGGGGCTCTCACATGCTGGAAGGGTACTCTACCACTGAACTATACCTCCAACTCACACAGGAGCATAAATCAGCCTCACACTTTAGTGTGGGGTTTCCATACTAAGCTTGCATGAACTTCACTGGAGGGCTTCTTAAAGACTGACTGACTGACTGACTGACTGCCTGCTGAGTCCCACCTCAGAGCCTCTGATTCTGTGGGTCTGGAAAGCCCGTGTCCCTCAAGCTCCCCCATGAGGTCCTGATACCCCTCCAGAACTCTAGTTTAAGAATCACTGACATCAACAGCTTGTTAATATCTGGGATGTGTCAGGTGATCACTATAGGACAGTTAATCTACTCCCCACTCATGCAACCAACGAAACGCAGCCCCGCCAATACCCAGAGCAGGCAGGGTGGGTGCAATCTGAATGCCCTCACTCTCAGGAGTACTTTGGGCCTTAGGTTCTAATTGGGACCTGAGAGAACAGCAGGAGCTCTCAGAAACGTGCCTGTGTTTCCACCCCGGTACCCCAACCAGGCTTTTTCCCCATTTTGAGACAGTTCTCTATGACAACCTCTCACCCTCCAATCTACACCAGCTAGGTCTTGGGACTTCAACTTAATATTAAAGACTACAACCAAGTGGTATCTTGGGTCCCTGAGCTGAGGGTGCTCTGCTTGGGCTATCTGCAAGGCTTCACTTCCTAAGCCTCCCGAGAGTGCTGTGTGCTCCAGTTCTGACCCTGCAGAGCACACTGGCCCTGCAGAGCACACTGGTATATGGCCCTGCAGAGCACACTGGTATATGGCCCTGCAGAGCCCACTGGTATATGGCCCTGCAGAGCCCACTGGTATATGGCCCTGCAGAGCCCACTGGTATATGGCCCTGCAGAGCACACTGGTATGTGGAGCCCAGGCAACCACAGGCTTATGAGTAGGCTGTCCCTTGTTCCTGTCCTTTCCCCATGCTTCCTGCTGGAAAATGCAGGATGAAGTGATTATTCCCTGTCATCCTCTGGCATACTGGAAAGGGGAGATCTAAATGACACCTAGAGAGCCACTGTGTCTGGACAGAGCACCAGCCCCAGGACAGGTCAGCAGGTTGCTACAAGTTAAGCAGAAGTACATATTCCTACAATTCCTTAGTCAAAACCACAGTCAGTTTCCCCATGCCATTCTTCCTGGAAGTAGTCTTTATAGCAGGAGGCCAACTGGAGAGAAAGTAGTTTCATTTCTTCTCCACACACATACCCCATAGAGGAGCCTGGCCTGGGCCAGGGCATTTGCGAAAGCAAACAGGAGCATCTTAGCCCTTAGTTGTTCTGGAAGAAAGCGTTGTGGCCGTAAATTGGCCTTTTCCAGGAAATACAAGGTGTGGGGATGGGGGTAAGGATAGCCCTCCTGGAACCCTGCAAGAGAACAGACAGAAGAGTGAGGAGACATAGAACACAACCAGGCTCACAGATGTCGGGATGGCTACTGAGGAGCTCAGGCAGAAGCCAGAGGTGGCTGGAAAACCCAGAATGCTTTCAATGTTACTATCTGGCTAATCCCAGACGATGCTTGCCAACCTGCAGCAGGTACTTCCTACACACATCCTAACTCCATCCATTTGTGATTATCTAAGCGCACATGACAGTGATACTAAAACATGGAGAGCCATGGCTGCTACGAAGGCAGAAGGCAGTACTCTATCAGGAACAAAGGACTTGGCAACTTCAGACAAGACTGAGTGTTCACTGTCATGTCATGATCCTATTCTGAGTGGCTATGAATAAATCTCTGGTGAGCTGGGAGCTTCTAGAGTAGGTGCCTGGAATGGGTGAGTGTGGTGAGGAAGGAGAAGCCGCTGGGGACATGGGCTCTGAAAATCACAGAAAGGAGAGCCCAGGCTTCCCTGCACACCATGATCCTTGAGGCTGCTCCACTCAGAAGCCTGTGTGCACTGAGCTCTAGACAGGAAGTGAGGGGAGCGCAAGTGGAGGCCATAGCTGCCTGTGAGGTGCTCACAATGTAGAGGGGAAGATCAATCACATCCAAGCAGAGATGCGGCAAGGCAGTGTGACTCAGGGACCGACCGTGAGAAGATAAAGGAAAAGGCCCTGATTGATACTGAAGTCTGTCATTTCTGGGAGGAAGCAATTCCTAACGTGAAGTGCAAATGATTAAGAGTTAGGAAGCAGGCTAGAGAGATGGCTGAGCGGTTAAGAGCACTGGCTGTTCTTCCCGAGGTCCTGAGTTCAAATCCCAGCAACCACATGGTGGCTCACAACCATCTGTAATGGGATCTGATGCCCTCTTCTGGTGTGTCTGAAGACAGCTACAGTGTACTCATATAAATAAAATAAATAAATCTTAAAAAAAAAGAAAGAAAAGAGAGAAAGAAAGGAAGGGAGAGAGAGTGAGACAGAGAGACAGAGAGAGAAAGAAGCTCACCAAGATGCCAAGCCTTCTTTTAAAAAAAAAATTAAAAAAAAAAAAAAGAGGAAGCACAGGCTGCCACACAGATTCTAGAAGGTAATGCATTTGTATTATCAACCCCCAGGGCTGTTAAGTTTATCTTTCTCTAAAAAAAAAAAAAAAAAAAACGGAAGGAATAAAAACATATCCCTTTCTCCACACTGCTTAAAATCCAAAGCTTTGCTCCGTACCTGTGTCATCTTTCACTTCATAAACGTGGCATTCTTGAAGATCGATGGTAGGAGATATGGGATAGAAGGTTTCAAGAACATGACTTCTGGTAGCTTCAACCTCCTCCCTGGAGGCAATGACGGGCAGGGGATCCTTGGCACTCAGTATGGTACTACTAGTACCTCGGACCTGAAGGAGAAGAGACTCTAAAATAGGGAAAAAGAGATTAGTCTAACTGGGTCTTTGTACAGCTCTCAGAGTAAGAAGCCTTCACTACACACAAACCTTGAGTCCAGTCTGTTATAGGTTCTCTGGGTGACCAACCTGGTCACAGAGCACACACATGGCATTGGGACAATAATTCTGAGCCCCCAAGAGATGAGGAACTATCATATTCTTTTCTTGGGGTGCTCTTCTGATAAATCTCAAGGCTCCTGACTCCTGGGCATCTTTCATCTTCCATCAACTCCAAGCCAGGGATCCAAAAATAAGCCAGAATTAACCTTTCCTCTCGAGGAGCCCTTTAGGCAGCAAGTGTTGCTATGGGAAGCACAAGCCATATTCAGACACAGCCCTCTGCGAAGCCCGGAGCGCCTCCTGAAGGAAGCAACTCCTTAAGCCTGGGCAGTTGAAGCACCTAGGAGGCAGAGGCAAGCAGATCTCAGCGAGTTCAAGGCCCGTCAGGCTGCACAGTGAGAGTGCTACAAAACAACCGCCAAGGGTATCTGAAGTAGGAGCAGGTGGACCAGCTCACTCTCCATCACCGGGCTGGACTGTACATGTACGTGTTCAGCAGCAGCCTGGCCTCTGGCCACTAGAAAGTCCACCTCCATCCTCACTCGTGCCATCTGGGTCCATGATCAAAGCTGGCTTCAGACACTGCCAAACGCCTCACTGTTTCTGGTGAGGGCAGGAGCCTGCCAGGCACTGAAAATGAAGACTAGCACGCAAGAGCATGGAGGCACAAACCAGGGTGAGCTGAACATGCCACAGAGAGCAAGAGGCAGAGAAGGAGACGTGCCGTGAGCAGGGGCAGAGGAGATTCTTCAAACCCAGGCAAAGACCCAAACTCTTCTTAACAACGGAGCGAGAAAAGCCAGGCGGATCACAGAGCCTGGGGGAAGTTGGATTAACATGTATTCTACAGGTGGTCAGAGGAACACACACAGCTAACTAATCACTGAATTGTGGATATGTGAGTATGTGGAAATGTCACCTGTACTGTTCCCATGGGGAAGCCACATGCCACTACCAGACGAAATGTGTTTGGAGAGACTGTTGTCAGCACCCTGAGTGGCTCTGAGTGGCAACTGCCCTCTGCAGGTGCCTGGGTTTCAGAAAGAGTCAAAGCTCGGTGTAAAGGTGATAGATTAGGGCTGTTGTAAGATTAGAAAATGGTTTGGTCGATGGCATGTCATTTAATTAGCATGCAGTCTCCCAAGATATGTAAAAAAAATGAATGTTACATCTGCAGACAGATAAATTCTGCAGTAATTGCACCTCAAGATTAGTTTCCTAAGGCACTTCCTGTTTCCTTACACAAATGCCTGGACCTCTCCTAACCTTGGGTTTTAGATTCTCCCCACAGATCACTGTAGTGTGGTTTCTAATTCAATTCCCTCCACATCTCTCCTCCAGTGACAGTGCAAAATGGGGCAGTTTAATTAGAGGTAATACTTGACAATGGGCCAACAAGTACTCTCCATTAATGAGGTGCACTAATTTCCTTAGCGGTGCCATTACCTCTGCCAGGCTGACTGCTTGCCAGAAGTCCATATGCAGAGGGGGAGATGAGAAAACCGACTAAACTGATATCCCAAGTCCCACATATTCCACCGCGGGGTTCCCTGCTCCCTAATTCTATCAGTTAGACTCCTGGACTGACACTGCTGTCTGAAACGCCAGCAGGCACTGCCAAGCACACAGCATGTGCAGATAGGAAAGCTAGATACCAAAAAGCTCTACGGGACAAACTTAGTGATCTGGGGAGGGGGTTGGCAGAACAGGTGACACAGCTAGGGCTAGGTGGAGGCCACAGCACAGAGGGCCTGTTGTCCCATGACAAGTGACAGTGCTGGGTGATTTGCTCTGTGCATACGTGGCCCTGGAGGGTGCAGGAGTAGGAAAGGGAAGCAAAGCTACAGATTTGGTGAGGGAGAGACCAGTGTGCCCCACCATGTCCCCGGCTGTGGCATTTACACACTCCCGCATGCTCTGGGGACTCAACAGACACAGTCAGCCATCACTGGTGGAATAAAGTCTTAGAAGCAGGTAAAAACAGAAACGAGAAAGTTGGGCCTGGTGGTGCAGACTGGAGGATCACAAGTCTGAGGCCAGCCTGTGCTATGCAGTGAAGGGTATTTCTGAAGGAAGGGTGCTTCTGAACCCAAAGAGCATGTAGCAGGATGAGAGGGATGGGACCTGGTGGTGGGGCTGACAGTAAGAGAGATTAAGACACACAAATAAAAAAGCAACAACAACAAAAAGCCCAGCAAGGCCTTCTGGTATA
This sequence comes from Mus musculus, assembly GCF_000001635.26. NCBI lineage: Eukaryota > Metazoa > Chordata > Mammalia > Rodentia > Muridae > Mus > Mus musculus. Next base: position 107,064,372 of record NC_000070.6, read on the forward strand.
TAGGGTGACCTACCGCGGTTCCAGGTGGTGGCTAAGGTGCAGTTTTGGGCAGAGGTCCGCCTGGCTAGAGAAGGGTGCTTGAGAATCTGGGATTTACACAGCTGTATGAGGCTGTCCACAATGAGTGGGCTTGGAGGAAAGAAGAGATATTTGGAGACTTAAAGCAACATATAACTCCCAACACTCCTCAGTTATCTTATCTGGAGGAAACTTACCAGTAAGTCTCTCTCTTGGGGATGTCCTCAGTGGAGTGCCAAAGCCGGGCATGGGAGATGATATCCAAAACACGCTGTTCTTGGTTCTCTATGTGATTAGCTGGATCATCAACAAGACTAAGCACTTTCTTGGGGAGGCCTTCTATTAACTTGGTCTTAGTAAGCCAGAGAGCCTGCTTCATCCCTGTGGGACAACCAAAAGAAGAGAGAGAGAGAGAGAGGAGAGGGGAGGGGAGGGCTCAGGAAGAGATGTTTATGCCTGTCAGGGAGCACCAGAGAAAAGGCTGCCTCAAGGGACTCTGGTTTTGTTTTTGAGATATCTGAAAACCGAAACTTCCAGGTGGTAAGAGCAGAATACGGGGAATGAGTGCTTAAAAACAGGAGGAGTTCAAACCATGCTCAAGACAGCTGAGTTCCCTGCTGACTCCCCACAGAGAAATCAAAGCTGTGAGACTAGTTCAGTGGATACCAGCCCTTCAAATAAAATCCCAGCTCTGTGATGTTTTTCTGCTAGCAATCTCAAGCCATGTTTTATGGCTCTCTAGCACCTAACAAAATATAAAGTATTTAGAGCTGCCATTTACTGAATGTCACCTCCTGTGCCATGAACTTACCTACAAGTTAGATGGGATTCTGACATGAAGGGGGAAACTTGGACAGACTGAGTTTGCTTCAAGTTGCCTATCTTTAAGGTAATACAGGTAAGAGGAGAACCTGAGACTGTCTACCATAAAGTCCACAGTCTCTCTATAACCCCAGTCTGCTTCTCAGGGCCATATCTCACAAGGGTTTATTGGGATTTTATAAGACCTCTCTGTACATTGAGAAAGTGTAGGATAGAAAATACATTTTCAGACTGGTTCAATGAATGCAATCTTAACTTCTGATCTTTTTTCCTAAAGCACGGTTTCTCTGTGTAGCCCTGGCTATCCTGGAACTCACTCAGTAGACCAGGCTGACTTGAACTCACAGAGATCTTCCTGCTTCTGCCTCCTGAGGGCTGGGATTAAAGGCATGCACCACCATCTCCAGGTGCAATCCTAACTTCTGAAACACATCCATCCACTAGGCATTCGTTGTCAGGGTAATGCAAAGGGGTCGTGTCTGTGAGATCCTTCACAGCACCTCCTGAGTTCACAGAAAATGGTTAATGGCCAAAAATATCAGCTTGCAGGCATAGAAGTGGGCCTTTTAGGAGGCTGGCCTATGGCTATCGATTTTTCCAAACTTATGACTGATTCTCTTAATTTGGCTCCAAACCTTGTTGGGTCTCTGTATTTCCTAGTTATCCTTTGGAATCTCTGCTCCCACAGACTTCAGTTGTTTTTGGTTTTAGGATCTTCCCTATCCTCATCCTGATCCTGAGAGGGTTCAACTCTGGAAAACAGTTCCTGACACTCCTCTTAAGAAACAGAATGACTTTGAGACATTGATGTATCTCCCCCGCCTCCCCACAGGGTTTCTCTGTGTAGCCCTGACTGTCTTCGAACTCATTCACTCTGTAGATTAGGCTGGCCTCCAACTCAGGAAAAGGCTCAAGACATTCTGACCTGTTATTAAGTGGGTAGACTTTTGGGTGCAAATCCTTTCTTTGAAAACATATCCCAGGCCTATTTTAACAAAAGACACCCCCAGAAAAGGAGCGTTGTAGACCTGCTTTATTATCACCTCTCCACGCATGGAGACAAATCCCCTCCTCTCTGCACACATTCTCCATTGCTCCCTTTCACAAACACCTTGATCTGACAACTCTTGGAAGCCGGGTGTTACTCTATTCTACTTCCAGAGGAAGAAACTTCCCCAGGCTCGGGGTCACTGCTGAGCCTGGGACAGCGTCTCCTCCCGTTTGTCCTGAGACCTCACCCTCCAGGAGTCGGCAACGCTGGTGGAAGATGTAGCAGGGTTCTTCCTTGTACAGAGTCTGTTCGTGGATCGGGGCGGCACGGTGGAAGCGTGGGTCATTCCAGCCGCGCTCCCACGGCGGGAAGATCGGCCTCGCCAGCCACGGGACGAAGTGCTTCTTGCCCTCGTAGGTAATGGGCTCCAGACCGGGGATCTCGTACACCCTGTCCAGGGGGCGAGGCTCGGGCTTCCGCGTGGAGCGCACGCCCCACTCATACGCCCCACGTTTCGGAGTCCCGTAACCTCCGAGGCCGAGCCTTCCAGAGCCAGCGAGTGCCCGCAGAGCGGGCCCGGACGCCAAGGCCATACCGACTCCGTTTCTACAAAACCTCTACCTGGACGCCGCCATCTTTGCCCGTGCAGGGACTGCTGGGAGCCAAAGGGGCGGAGCGCAATGACGGGTTTTTGCGAATGACAGACACTTCACCCAATCACAATTAGAATATGCTTGCTTTGTCCCCGCCCCTCAGGCAGTTCCCATCCTTATTGGTGGAACCTGGAAGGTGCTCTTTGCTTGGGGTTTCTGAAGTGCCACACGTGAAGAAACTTGCTGGTAGGTAGGTGAGCGCGGTGGTGGAGCTCGCGGCCGGCGCGGAGGAGCGTAGGGACCTCAGATCTGTACTTTGCACGCCTTTGACCCTTAGGCATTTAGAACGTGAGAGGGCCCGGTCTCCTCGCTGTAAAATTAGGAGTTAAAATGCCTTAGCGGGTCCGACGCCTCATGAGTTCTGGAACTGCCATCCTTTCCGCCCTTCTCAGCGTTGCCCACACTTTCCTGGCTGCGGCTTCCCAGAGCCTGCGAGTGGCCCGGGTACCTCTTTCTATGCCAGCTTGGCGGCCGACTGCTGGCACTGCGGCTCGCCCGGCGCCGAACGCGAGTTACTTTTGCTCTGCTGCTGCTAAGTTTTCCGATTCCCGGAGGCGGGTCCAGTGCACTGGCTTCTGGCAGGCTCGCTGCGGGGGTCAGAGTGAGGACTGTGCTAAGTAAGCATCGGGTGGGCATAGGTTGAGGGACCACCGAGTGAGTACATGAGTGCACGACGTGAACGGTGGCAACACACACATGCTTCCTGTCCCTTAGGTCTTTTCTCTTGTTTGACCACTGTCAGAGTTGCATTGTTTAGTGACCGGCCCGTGAACTCTCCCTGGCTTCTAGAGCAGTTGCGTGACACACACTTTAGGTTAACAAATGAATACATAGTAGAACAAATAAGGTGCTTGGTAATGACAAGGGGAACACTTGAGAAGGTCTCTGAGAGGAGATGACCTTTCAGCCAAGGCCTGAAGAGTAGGGATAAGCATCCAGGGCGAGGCTGCAACAGGGATTGTGCCTCCCAGATGGGAAGGAACTTCATCTTTAAAATTGTGCATGAAGTGGCCACCTTGTCTACCAGTTTCCAAAACGACTGAGACAATAGGACTATTTAACCCCCATGAATGCAAAAGAGGCAGAGGACAATATGACTAACACTCAGACTACCCAGCAGTTTACAGTTAAAGCATTTTCATTTGTCTTAGTACATCTCCTTCCCAAATGCTAAGAGTAATTGCCATAAAGAGAGGCACCATTCACTCAGTTATCTGATGCACAGTACAGATGGAGTGACTGGATGAGTATAACACCGTGCTAGGTCTTAACAAGGACAGGGACCGTGTCCTGTGCCTTCTGCCTTACAACACCAAATCCTGTACCCAGCTCCCGGACTATAGAGGGAACGAACACTCACCAGGCCATGGGAGCTTCCTGTATGCCAGGTGTTTGGCAGAATACAGAAAGAGTGAGACACCAACTTCATTCTCACTGGTGGCCCAGCCTCAGAAACACACCAAAGTCAAAGAGCTCCTGCACAGTAGGAGAGGCCTTCTGAATCCAAATTCCCCGCCTCTGCTTAGATTTACACACACACAAAACCCCAATAGTTATAAGCAGTAAGCATGCCCCCAAATGACAGCAGATCCTCTGGTTAAGCCATCCCTGTCCCTATAGCCTGGTGGGCCTTGGGGAGAGTGTGAGAGAGAGAACAGAGTACAACCCCCACATCTTCTTTCTCCCAGGCGGACAGCAAAGAGAGGCCTGGCTTATTCACTTGTGTCCTCCCCCCTCCCACCCCCTATTGCCCAAGCCCCACTGACAATGGCTGAGACGGAGGAGGAGGAGGATTCTGAGGCTTGGCTGCGGTTGAAGCCTGTGGAGCCCTTGCCCTCCCAGTGCTGCGGCAGTGGCTGCTCGCCCTGTGTTTTTGACCTCTACTACCGAGACCTGGAAAGATGGGAAACAGCCCGAGCCAGAAATGACAGGAGCCTGCTGAGTGGGAAGCAACCACCTGAGAGCCAGGTGAGGAGTCCAGAGTGGCCATATCTATCTGGCCCTGCCCCGCCCTGCCCTGCTCAGTGCCCCTGCTATGGGAAGCCTTCCCTGACTAGTCAGTGGTGAGAAAGAAGTCCTTATAATGGAAGCAAATAGATCCAAGGACCTGAAATCAGCCTGTTAGCTATGTGGATATAGTCTAAGTCCCTTAACCTTGTGCCTTTATTTTGCCATCTATAAAATGGACCAAGTTATTTGTAATGTTTAACGCCAAACCTAATGATTATTTCACTCAACAGATATCCATTGAATACCTGTTATACACCAGGCCCTATAAGCCAATGAGGATTTGTGAGTGAGCAAGGCATAGTCCTTGCCCTCAAAAGAGCACACTAACTTGGTACGATACAGACAGGTAAATAGGGCGTGTTGCTGTTACTCTGGAGCCCAATGGCTTTCTCTTCCCTTTCTAAGCCTTCGTTCATTTTACAGTAGTTCTGTTCAGTATGTAGTGGCTCTGTAATCACCTGTGGTAACAGAAAATTACGCGGTATTACAAAATTTGGTAAGTCTTACAAAACAGCTCTTTTTTTCTCTCTCTCTCTCTTTGGATTTTCAAGATAGGATTTCTCTGTATAGCCCCGGCTATCTTGGAACTCCCCTCTGTAGGCTGGCCTCAAACTTAGAAATCCACCTGCCTCTGCCTTCTGAGTGCTGGGATTAAAGGTGTGCGACACCGCCACGCAAAACAGCATATTTCAATCTAATAATTTTATCTTTTAAATTGTAATGAAGTAATAATAATTTACTAATTTCCCTAGTAATTTACATTTTGGAAATGCATACACAAAATTGGGTGTGGTGGCGTACTCTTTTAATCCCAGCACTTAGAAGCTAGAGGCCGGAGAATCAAAGACTCAAAGCCAACCTTGGCCAACTAGGAGTGAGGTCAGTCTGAGCTACATGAGACCCTGTCTCAGAGGCAGGGGGTGAGGAGACAACAGGCAAGCAGGCAAGCTGGGTGGTAGCCGTGGTATTCAGAGAAGGCTTCCCATAGAAGACACAGGGAGGGCTTGGGATGTTAGGGGCAATGAGCATGAATTTGAGTCCCTGCTCACGGTTGACTGTTAGATTTCCACTAGGGACTTCTCAGGCCATGCTCACCTGCTGCAGCCTTTCTCTCTCTACCCTCACAGCTTCTGTGATGGCTGTCAGGTGTCAGGCAGGCTCCATACTGTGACTGTCTGTGACTCTAATTCTCACATCCCCAAAGGAAGTTTACTGAGGATCCTAATCAGGGCTACATATTATGGACGCAGGTTAACTGAGGGATGGACCTTTCTCCCTTCTCCTGCCTCCTGGGAATCAGACAACCTGACTGCCACTGGGTATCATGGCCTACTCATCAGCTACAAGACCTGAGACCTCCCTTTTCTCTCTGAAGCCTGTAAGAGGAACCCCCACTTAGCTTCATGAGCCTGAGCCTTCTTTGGAACTCCCGCCATAATATCTGCCTCTGCTGTTAATAACTCTGTTCTCAGAAGGACAGTCTACCCCAGCATTCCTCCTGAAATCCAAAACCTGAGACGTTTCAGGCCTCAGCGTCCCCATATGTGATACAAGGATGTTAGACTGGATCGTCTCTAAGGCGCCCTCAGTTTTTCAACTCTCTAGCTCTGGAACTGACTAGATCTGAAGGATGAGCAGGTGTTTTGTACAGGGGATACACTATGAACAATAAAGACCTTGAGGTAGGTGTGCAATGACAGGTGGCTTTGGGAGGGGGAATGAAAGCCTAAGGTCTGGTCTCTGGCAAATAAAATGAAGCTTGTAGTTGTCTGCTGCACCCTCGAATGTAGGCTAAGGAGCCTGGGCTTGGTCCTACAGTTGTGGGGAGCTACAGAAAGCTTACAAGAAGAGTAAACTCCATGTACTATGTATGCTGTAGATCAAGAGGAAGCCAGGGCCAACTCTCTGTCACATCAGGAGATGACGCTCATCGAAATCAGGGAAAGGAGCTAGGAGTGTGTTCCTTGGGTCTGACTCTTGAGGTCAAATCTTTTCCTCTTATAGAGCTGTTCTGCCAAGCTGAGTCCAGAGACTTTCCTGGCCTTCCACATCAGCACCATGGAGAAGGTCACCAAGGACACCTATCTTGTCCGGTTTACACTACCCGGGAACAGTCGGCTCGGCCTGCGTCCTGGACAGCACCTCATCCTACGGTACATGCAGGTAGTGGGAGGACCGATGTCTGCCGCCCTGCTTTGCCATTGACCAGCTGAGTAGCTGGGGGGCTTACTTGGCCTTTCTTAAGCCCTTGTTTGCCTGCTTCAGGGTGGACACAGCAGCATAAGATTCAGGGCCCTGGGTGTGGAGCTCAGTGATGTTTTTTGTGATATATAATGACACCAGCACTTTGATAGCACTTACTAGCCAAGGCATAGTTCTGTCTATTCACATTCATGAACTCATTTAACCTTCACAAAGTCCCCAGAGGACGCTAAAGTTAGAGAGTTTCAGGAACTTGCTAATACAGGAAATATTGGATCAGGATTTGAAAGCAAGCAGTCTGTCTCTGGAGCCATTGTAATTAGCATCTGATGATAGAAAGGACACTAAGAGTAAAGAACTCGAACATATAAAAGGTAGAGGCAAGAGAATTAGAAGTTTAGGGTCAGGCTGCAGAGATGGCTCAGTGGTTAAGCACACTGACTGCTCTTCCAGAGGTTCGGAGTTCAACTCCAGCAACCACATCGTGGCTTACATCCATCTGTAATGGGATCTGATGCCCTCTTCTGGTGTGTCTGAAGACAACGACAGTGTACTCACATAAAATAAATAAATCTTTAAAAAACAAACAAACAAAAAAAAAGTTTAGGGTCAGCCTTGACTATATCTCAAGTTTGAGGCTATTCTGGGCTCTATATCTTATCTCAAAAACAGAAATGATATAATAAAAGAGGAAACAAGCAAGCAAACAGAAAAGTTTCCCCGTCTCACACAGCCACCAAGACACGGGATCCAGATTGCAGCCTAGACAGCCTGGCTGCTGAAGTACACTAGTGTCCTTTCCTCTGCGCTTCCTTCTGACCTGTGTGTCCCCAGCATGAACATCCCCACCTGTCCTGGGAGAGCATCTTTCAGGCAGGCAGGGGTGCGTATGTGAGGCTCTCCAGAGAGATGAGTACTGCAGACATGGATCTGAACGATACCACACACCCAGACAGCATTCAGGAGCATAGTCATATGTGGGAAGGAAAATGGGCATAGGGCTGAACCCTAAGACACCTGGAGCTTATGGGGTTGGCAAGAAGAAAAGAAACCAACCAACAAAACAAAACACAAAACCCACAAGGCGTGGCCTGAAGACGAGGCAGGAGGGGACTGGAAAGAGCTTACTGCTGGTCAGACTGACCGCTTGCTTTCAGGTGCTCTGGCCTGTGACCTGGCTGGTAATCCTTGAAGTTAGCCATTCCAGCTGTCAGGAGCAGCCACAATGCAGGTTATAATGCTCTGCAGCTCTCCACCCATAAATTGGAGTTACCAGTACGCCCCACCTGTAGGCTGACTCCCCACCATCCTCTCTACCACCCAGTGACATTCCTGATACACGTGACCGTGTCACTCAGTAAGACAGATTCTGGTGCTCCTCGTTGCATCAGTACCTGACTCCAGCAGACTTCTGAGTTCACAGATGAGCATGCTCACGCTCTCTGAGACACAGCAGGCTTTCCCTGCTTCAGTAAGTGGTGTCACGCTCTCTGCTTCTGAGTCATGTTTGTTCCACTCTTGCTTTCTGCATGTACTTCATAAGCATTTCCTACATTCTGTCTAGGGCCTCTGCATGCGATGCATGTGGACAGGGCCTTTCAGTCTTCGTAGACACACTTCGTAGAGCAGACTGTTGTACTCACAATAAAACCAGAGAGTGGAGTTCTCAGTGTGCCTGCGAAGCTGTCAGGATTTTTGTTATTGTTTGGGTGTCGGGTTTTGAGTTTGTCTTTTATTGTGGTTTGTTTGTTTTTACACGGTCTTTATGTACTTCAGGCCAGCTTCAAACTCATGTTTTTCTGCCTCAGCCTCCCAAGTGCTGGGACTACGGGGTGCACCACCATGAGTAACTGCCTGAGATACTTTGGGGAGCAGAACTAAACTTGGATTTGGAGCCATGGGCCAGATGCTTGCTATGCAAGGGCTTTCCTTGTCTACACACTGCAGTCTGCATTTACAACAAGATGGTTTTTTGTTGTTGTTTTTTTTTACTTTTTATTTTTATGTATATGTATGTGTGTTGAGGGTATGTATGTGCACTGTGTGTGCAGTGTTCATGGAGGTCAAAAGGTGTCAGATTCCCTGAAACTAGAATTACAGGCAGTTGTGAGCCACTCAGTATGGGTGCTGAGAACCAAACCAAGATCCTCTGCAAGAGCTATGCGTGCTCTTAAGCTCTGAGCTATTTCTGTAGCCCTGGGTTGTTATTTCAAGTGAAATTATGTATGTAATATGCCTGATACGCACACAGTAGGTGTTCATACCTCATAGCTGTCATCAGGACTCAAGATTGCTCTCCTGACCCCAGTGTTGGTGACATTGTAAAAAACAGTCAGTACATTGGCAGGGCTTTGGGCTCAGGCCCTTGGAGAGCTCTCCCAGTTCTCATGCTTGCTGTCTCCTGTAATGTTCCATAAGCTGTCAGCAGCCGCTTTTCTCTGTGTTGTTTGTAGTGGAGAGGGAAACCACAGTAATGACCCACAGACTGCTCACAGCATCGGTGTACTCTCTGATGTACTATTCGGTCGACGTCCTGTGAAGTCACACCACTAGGACCTAAATGGCTACCTGTACGTTACATGAGGTGCTGCTGAGAGATTGTAATGTGCACAGGTCTCACAGGTAGCTAGCATGGGTAGTGTGAGCTCGCTGTTCTTCCTCTGCTGTTCCTTACCTGTCCCTTGCTGAGGACAATGTCATTCTGGTAATGACTGGGATCTGCCCTTCAAGTCCATTAACCTGGCAGGGGAGGTATCATTGTTAAATGGCTGACTACCTGACTTCCTGTGCACTTGTACTTTCCAGAGGTGTAGTAGATGGCTTAGAGATTCAGAGAGCCTACACTCCCATCAGCCCTGTCACTGCAGAAGGATACTTTGACGTTTTAATCAAGGTGAGTCAATTCTTTTTTTAAAAAAAAGATTTATTTATTTTATGTATATGAATACATTATAGCCATCTTCAGACACACCACAAGAGGGCATCAGATCCCATTACAGATGGTTGTGAGCCACCATGTGGTTGCTGGGAATTGAACTCAGGACCTTTGGAAGAGCAGTCAGTGCTCTTAACCTCTGAGCCATCTCTCCAGCCCGGTGAGTCAATTCTTATTGAAGATTCTGTAAGGTGCTATGAACTCGTATCTCCCTCTCTGGCTTGCTTGGGGTAGAGGGCTTCCCATCTATTGGCTGGCATGAGAATGGGCTGGCTTGAAGGAGCAATCATTTATGAGGGGCTCTCGGAGGAGGATGCTATGCCCAGAGGGCATGTTAGTGGGAGAGTTTAGGAAATCCCATACCTATCACCTTTTATGTACTGGTAGAAGGAGAGTACTGAGCTGAGAAGTGGGGAGGAAGTCCTTGTACCTGTGTGTGCTGTCACAAGGGTCCAGCCTGACCCGGAGGACCCAGGACAAATGATCAAATCAATACAGTGATGTTAGTCATGAGAGTAGAGACCCAGCCCAACAAAGGGAGCTATAAACAAGGAACCCAGGCCCAGCTTCCTGGTAGATGAGTGTTTGAGGACTGAGTAACAAGAGAAGTATGTGGAGAAGGCTCTGAGCGCTGGGACAGCACAGCAGAAGAGGCATGAAATGGGAAAGGCTTTTGTCCTGGCACAGAAGGGGGCAGGATGCAGAGAAACTGGGCATGAAGACCCTACAGACAGAACTACCCTGACATCCTCTCTGGGAGGTTGTCCTTGAAGGAGGAGTGTGAAGAGATGGTGATAAGGAATGAATGGCATTCCAGACTGAGCACTGCTAGCCAGACTTCGGAAAGGGGGACAGGAAACAGGCCTTCTGGGAACTACGTTCAGCCCAGGTGGAGGAAGAAGAGGAGGCCTGTGGGGCAGCTGGGCCACTGAAGAGTTGACAGGGCTGAGTGAAATGGGTTGGATACGGAATGCCCTTGGAGACCCAAGATCTGAGCAATAAGTTACAGTCACAGAGGCCCAGCGTGAAGAAACTAAAGAGGTTGTTTATGGACCTGCTGACAGTTGACTTCCAGCAAGTGACGCTCTGTGTGTGCCAACCTGCTGTAGCTCTGCTAGGCACGTCCAGCCTTTTGCCATCACACCTCGCTGTCATCTACAAAGTTCATGCTCTGGAACAATTGAATTAGCAAACAAAACCCCAAACAAAAGTACTGATAATGCTTTAAAATAAGTTTCAATTTTGTGTCAGGCCACTTTCATAGCTATCCTTAGCTGCTTGTGGCCATGAGCCACAGGTCTGACATGCCTGCACGTGACATTTCCCTCCTTAGGATGCAGTCCTAAGGAGCATCAAGAACAGCTTTGACATCCAAGCCTCCTTACAAGGCTGTGTCATTACCTCGTTCACTGGTCAGCAGGCTGAGGCCCAGAGGACCCAAGGTGGGAGAAGGAGTGATATGGGTGCACAAGCCCCTGATTCTGAGGCCTGGAGCCGACTTGGGCTCCTGCTTTCTTGCCTGCTTGCAAGCCTGAATGTTTATTCCTTCCCACATAAGCCTGGACGAGCTCCCTTCTGCACGCTACTGTTTGTCTGGGAGATTCCGCAAATCCTCTCCAAATGGCCTGCTTCCCTGTGCTGCTTGTCTAGGGCGCTTCTGCTGAGAGGATAAGCCTGGAGACAGCTCTCCAGAGCAGCTGGAGCCCTCCCAGCTGCAAGGCTGATTTTCTCCTTCAGAGCAGTATCTCATTATCCCTAAGCCACTGGCTGGAAAGAGCTGGAAATGTCTTTGCAAATTGGGAAGGCACTGGGAATTTGTGGGTTGACTTTCCCATGAGGAAACTAAGGAGGGCTCTGTTTTCAGGCACCTGCTAGGCACTGGTTACACTGCTGGTAACTGTTGTCATTTCAACTCCTGACCTCAAGAAAACCATATTATCCCCACTTTACCAATGAAGAAACTGAAGCTTAGGGGCCTCTTGGGTAGTAGGACAAAAGCTGTCTTAGTTTTTCTTAAGCATTTGCTCCAAACCAGGCTCTCTGTGGCAGAAGAATCTTTTCTTTGGTGCTCACCAGGGCCGCCAGGGCCATAGCTAGGGTTTTTTGTTTTTGTTTTTCAAGACAGGGTTTCTCTGTGTAGCCCTGACTGTCCTGGAACTCACTGTGTAGACCAGGCTAGCCTTAAAGTCAGAAATCCACCTGCCTCTGCCTCCCAAGTACTGGGATTAAAGACATGTGCCACCACTGCCCAGCCATAGCTAGGGTTTTGATTGTTTTGTTTTGTCTTGTGTTTATGGACAAGTGGTGAGCCACCATGTAAGTGTTCAGAATTGAACCCGGGTCCTCTGGAGGAAGAACCAGTGCTCTTGACAGCTGTACCACTTCTCTAGTTCCTATTGCTGGAGCTTAAAATGTGCCCCCACACAGTTTCCAGTAAAAGCTCTCCCTCCCGCTCATCTCCCAGGTGAGCCAGGTCTTCCTGAACCTCATGCAGACAGTGTTGGAGGTAGCCATGGACACTCAAAGGCAGGTCTGACACCAAAATCTAGTCTGTCCTTCAAGCTTTGGACCATCCCAGCCACCCTTCCATATTTGTGTCTCAGCATCCCCTGAGTCTACCCCATGGCCATCTGTTCTTCCCAAGGGAAGACCTGGGCTCTTGAACCCTTCCCCATGCTGACTCGAATTCCAAGAGTCTTTGCATGTCTCCCCACCCTGGGAATCCAGTTTTGTCCAAATATAAGTTTCCACCTCCAAGAAGACAGCCTTATTTCACTCCATGGGCTCACAGTTTCTCCTCATGGAGTGTAACGCTGTCTCTACTGTGTTTATGTCTGAGGTGTGTATATACAGCCCTCCTATACTTTGGGCCCTTTCAGAGGAGGCCTGACAGCATAAATTAATTGATTGGAATATTTAATGCCGAATGTTTGTGGCTTAGGCACTGGATGTCTTCACGATGTTTCAGGCCCATCTGTGTGTCTTGCTACCCCAGCATGGTGCTCAAAACAGTGCAGGTACAGTGTAGATAGTGTAGACAGTGCAGGCAGTGTAGACAGCTCACCTACTTAGTAGTCATCCCACTAGGAGGTGGTTTAGAATGAGCCAGACACTGAAAACTGAGTCCAGTGTTCAAATCTACTTGGCTTTAGTCTGCTCAGAATTGCAGAATTACAAGTTTATTGCTGACATTTCAGAAGTGGGAAGGTTCTCAATAAAAATGTGGATCTCCTCTATCTCTTGGAAGACTCCTGAGATCTGGCAAGATGTGCCTCACAAGCTACAGACTAGCTCCTGAGAAATAGCGTCCCCCTTAGAAGGAGCATCCCTTGGTAGACAGAACACTGTCTTTCTGACACTGCATGCTAGTTGCCTTTAGTCACTGCCCAGTTCTTTGTTGGGCTACACTCCCTGAATGCCCCCCTCAGGCATTTCGTTGTGTGACCTCTCTGAAGGTTGGTAGGTCCATTGGAGTCTCAGCTCAGCCTTACCATCTACCTTGTGTGGCTAGATGCCAGTGTGGACGATAGCTCCAGCATGTGGGGTGCAGAGGAAGCAAGGTGAGAGTCCCCCAGGAGGCACTGAGCATGCAGAGGGAGTTTCAAGCGTGAGTTGGGGAGGTTTGTGCAGCAGTCCATGCCTGTCCACTGACTGTCCCTGTGTTTGCCTCAAGTGCTACCGGACTGGGCTGATGTCCCAGTATGTGGAGTCATGGAGAACAGGAGACACAGCCTTCTGGCGAGGGCCTTTCGGAAGCTTCTTATATGAACCAAAGAAGGTCAGTGCCAGCACCTTCAGTCCTGGGGACCTTCCCCAGGTCACTGTGCTGTTCTTCCAACACTTAAGTCCAACCCCCAGAGTGTGTGAGGCTTAGACAAGGCGGGAGATAGACCGGCCCTAATAAACACTCCAAAACTGCTGATGGCTGCCCGTGCCTCAGTTCAGGCTTGAGGACTTAGAGTTCAGGATCCTGATGCCCTCTGTCTCTTAGATGCCGCTCCAATTGCACCTTCTCCTCAGGAAGCTACGTGCAGCCCACACTCACTGCTAGACTGGAAGGCTCTTGCCTTGTCCCCACAGCATGCTTTCCCAGAAAGAGCTGGTCGTTTCTCATCAGCTGCCTCACGCCTGGGAAGAAGTCCCGTCGTATGTATTGAGACTCTTGAGAGTCCTTTGACCCAGTAATTCCATTTCTGAAAGTCTATTACAGAGAAAGAACCCAAAACAAAACAGAACCAAACCCAAGTGCTGCTTCTTGTGTGTGTGTTATGTCATTTTTATTTATAACAACAAGAGACTAGAGGCAGCTGAGTGCCCACCAGAGAGACCAGTTAAGTCCCACTGGGTCACAGGTTCTTGATAGGACATTCTCCTAGATTTTAAAGATATGTTTTTAATGATGCTCTATGCTCATCCTATAAGAGCAAGCGACAAGTGCTAAGTACAAAGCAATATATACCCAGTAGGGAAACTAACTTGAAATGCACAGGAAAAATATGAAATATGTGAGATATTAGCAGGTTTGGGAGGGATTATGGGCAATTTTCATTTTCTCCATTATGCTTTCCAAATTATCTGGAATAAACACCTATTACCTTTATAATTAGGAAAACAAAGCCAAAACCAAAACAAGCGGAAAAGAATGAATCGTGCTTGCCTTGCCATTCTTTTTGTTTAATTTAAAAATAGCTTTTATTGTATTTCCCCTTATTATAAATGCAAAACATGTTCACTAACAAAAAAAAAAATCATCAGAGACAGACAAAAGGAAGAAACCCAAATGCGCCTGGAACCCCAGGACACCAGCCTCACTTGTAAACCCTCTCCCACACATGGGCATATGTACACACACACACACACACACACACACGCTTATATGAACATCATACCAGCCCTGTGAGGATGGGGTGTAGCTTAGTATAGAACACTTTCCTAGTAGCCCTGGGCTCCGTCCCAGTAGAGATATACCTCTGTACATACTGCCCAGCCCTCTGCAGTGCACCCTGTGCGGGCTCACCCAGCCCTCTGCAGTGCACCCTGTGCGGGCTCACCCAGCCCTCTGCAGTGCACCCTGTGCGGGCTCACCCAGCCCTCTGCAGTGTACCCTGTGTGGACTCACTCAGCCCTCCTGGCAGCTTGCCAGTGATTCACCCCCATCTTACACATATAGGTGTATATGCTATCCTTCTCCAGCAGTGTTCTGGAACTATCCATGCTCAGCTCTGCACTGTGTCCCCCTATTCTGTGTTCCTGCCTTTAAGAACACAGTGTGGATGTTGTTTCTTTCCCTGGCTCGGAGCAGATGGTCTTCTGACCATTTGTCCCATGAGGGAGCCTCCCAGTGCCTGTAACCTGCATCCTTGGGACATCAGAGCCTTTTGTTTCTCACCTAGATCCAGCAGTAAGGGCCAGGGTAATGCCTCCCACATTCAGATGGCCACCAAAGCTTTGCCAGGGCCTACTTTGCTCCTGGAGAAGGCCGAGGATCCCACCCTCTTTGCAGTCCTACTCTGTAGTTGTCTGATTACACACAGATGTTAAATCAAACATACAAATGCCTGTCTCTACCTTCATGCCATAGGCAGACACTAGCGTCTGTCCGGGAGGAGACTGGTAGTATTTGCCAGTGTATGAGGGAGGCACTGGCACAAGGGGACAGGAAAGGAAGAGCCCCCCCACCCAGCCCAACTCAGGGAAGGCATCCTAGAACACAACCTGAGCAAGAATGAGAGAAAAGGAGGGGTGAGACAGAGCAAAGGCCTGGAGGTTACAGGGACCACTGTGGCAGAACAAGGTGACCCAGCTCAGGATCTCAGGCTTAATCAGGGGAGAACTGAACTGGATTAAACCTCAACTCCACACCAGGCCTTTATGTTACCTCATCTGGTCCTCAGGGCAATTCTGAGCTAGGAGCTATTTTAGGAAAATTCTCTCATTGTTCTCCACCAGTGAAGAAATTGAGGTTCAGATTAGGAAAATAGTTTGCCCAGATCACATGGTTGATGCTTATATACAGATGCCTAACCTCAGGAATGAAAAGGTGAAGATTTTTCAGTGTGGGTCAGACATTAACCTTTAAGATACTAACTTTGAGAGCAGGGTGGTGGGGGCACACAACTTTAATCCCAGAACTTGAGAGGCAGAGGCAGGTAGATCTCTGAGTTTGAGGCCAGCCTGCTCTATAGACTGAGTTCCAGGACAGACAGGCAGACAGGGTTACAGACACACACACACACACACACACACACACACACACACACACACACACACACCAGGACAGACAGGGTTACACACACACATGAGAGAGACAGAGACAGAGATAGAGATAGTTAGTTTGAAAAGGCCTGCCCTGTTTTTTAAGGAACCTAGAGGAAATAGGAAATGGGCTTACTGAGGAGGGGTTGATGGTATTATTAGAAACTTCCCTTACGGTGCCATGCTAGGCAGAAAGAGGTATTCATTACTTCATTTACTTCAGAGAGGCTCAGAGTCCTAAGGCTGGGGTCCTAAGACGTTTGTAGAGCTCCCCAGGGTCAGAGGAGGCAGTCTGGTGAGCAGGCTGGGATGGAGTTGGAAGGGACAAGGCTTTGGTGTGAGAGGAAGTGGCTTTGGGAGGTAGTTGAGTTCCTTGACAGCTGTCAGCAGAGTCCTTGTAGAGTAATGTTAAAAGGCAGCCAATCCCCTTTGAGGTTGGGTTTTGCTCTCTAGGAGGCTTTCCAGGCTGTTCACAATCCATGTGGCTTCATGCACCAAGGGAAGAGGCATGGCAGAGACGGGTGGGACACTTGAGAAAAGCATTGCTGCCCAGCTTTGGCAAGACCCAGAGAAGACCCATGTGGGGTAGTGTGAGAGCCCGCCATCCACTGTGCTGTCCATCCTGCTCTCTAGTACGGCGAGCTCCTCATGCTAGCGGCTGGCACAGGCCTGGCCCCCATGGTGCCAATCCTGCAGAGCATCACAGACGACGAAGATGATGAGACCTTTGTCACCTTGGTCGGCTGCTTCAAGACCTTCGAGGGCATCTACCTGAAGACCTTCTTCCAGGAACAGGCCAGGTTCTGGAACGTGCAAACCTTCTTTGTCCTCAGTCAGGTGAGCCCAGGGTGGGGACCTCTCCCCTAACGAACTGCATTCCCTTTGTGCTGTCCTGAGAACTGGCTGTAGGCTCTGTGCCCTGTGCTATGTTAGTAACCCCAGCTGCTCTGTGTGGAATGTAGGCCTCCCCAAGTCCATCATACAGAGGAGGAAGCAGGCTTACAGAGGTGCTGGACCAAGGGGGAGCCAGGACTGGGCCTGTATGCCTCACACTCCTGAGCTTGTAGCTGCTGCCTTCAGCTGTGTCCCATCCATCCCCTGCGATCACTTGTGTGGAGTCAAAGCATCAGCAGTCCTGTTCACACCGTCACGGCTAAGAATGTGGGCTCACATACGCCATAGGGCCCAGCATGAGGCTGGGGCCTGAGCAAGGGCTTCATGGAGACTGGCTGGGCAGTGCCTTAGTGAGGTCCCTGCCACCTCCACCTGTTCCTCCACACAGCTGCAGAACAGCTACTGTCAGACTCAACGAGCTGTAAGTTCTCTAGCTCTAAGCCACCCCATGTCCTGCTCTCTGTGTCCCCATCGCCCCAACTCTCACCATAGCATGGCATATCTCAGACCAGGCCTTCCATTACCATTGTCTGCTTTCTAGGGGGTCTAATCTCACTGCTTCCTGTACTTCTTCGGTTGGGGTTCCCTGCTGCCCTATTTCCTTTTGCTTGAGGGTCAACTTTATATACTGCAGATACCCCCTCCTCAATTTCCTTTATGAGAAAATTCTGAAAACTCTCTGACAGCTTATATGATCCTCAACCAAATGGCTGGGGCTAGGAAACTGGATTGCTGTCCCCTCTAGAGCTTTGTAGATTCAGAGTCTACAGATCTGTCCACTGATGGAAAGCTCTTTGAAATGCACATGGGAGGGTATGTTTGGTGAACATTAACAACAGCAGAAAGTGCCTAAGGCAGGGCATAAAACAGAAGGCTGGTGTGAAGCAGAGGGGAAGAGGGAAGGCCACATGCCCTACAAAAGCCTGGTCCAGGAAGGGAAACAGGGCACAGGCACCCAGCAAACTCCTTGCCCTGGCTGCTGCCTGGCCCTCTTTCCCTCGGTCCTCAACCACATGAGAGATGCCAGGACCACAAATGAAGGTGAGACACTCCCTTGCCCTAGGGGCACGCACCTGTCTACAGGGACAGCTGGTTCTGCTGTGTCTTAGTTGCCTTCTATTGATAATAAAGCCCATGACCAGAAGCAGCTTGAGAAAGAGCAGGATTGCGTCAAGCCTTCGTCTAGTCCATCTGGAATGGAAGTCATGGCAGAAGCTGAAACCTGAAAACAGGAAGCAAAGCAGAGCCCATGAAGGAATGCTTCTCCCAGCTTGTTTGGTTTACTTCCTTGTATAGTCCAGGGCTCTCTGCTCAGGGATGGCACCACCACAGTGAGCCAGACCCTTCCACATCAGTTGCCAATTAAGAAAATGGGTTGGCATGATGGTACACACCTTTAATCCCAGCACTTGAGAGACCAGAGCAGTCAGATCTCTATGAGTTTGAGGTCAGCCTGGTCTACATAGTAAGTTCTAAGTTCTAGGCTAGCCAAAGCTATACAAAAGTGAGACCCTGTCGTGTGTGTGTGTGTGTGTGTGTGTGTGTGTGTGTGAGAGAGAGAGAGAGAGAGAGAGAGAGAGAGAGAGAGAGAGAGAGAGAGTGAGAGAGAGAGAGAGAGAGAGAGAGAGAAAGGGGGGACGGGGAGGGAAGGGGAGAAGGAGAGAGATTGAGTTCAGAGCACTTCAGTCCCCACTACAGTCTCATGAGGTTTGTACTGCTGTCCTGTCTTTCGCAGATGGGGAACCTGAGGTAACAAGGTAACAGCAATAGAGCTGGGTACCAGCTCAGCTGGTCCTGCACAGAGACCATTGTCTTAGTCCATTGGGATAGTACACATGCATGCTGGCCAGCATGTAGGGCAAGTGGGCTCAGGAATGCTGCAAGAAAGAGGTGGCACTTGAGCCTGGACTGGGGCTGGAAAGTTATTTGAAAGTTCACTTCCGGCCCTGCCAGGCTTTGATGATGCTGAAGGTTGGGCAGGGGAATGGGCCGGCTGGCTCAACAGCAGGAGTAAGGGTGACTATGGTAGCTCTACTCCTCCACATGCGCTCAGCACAGCTTGCCCCTTTCCCTTGCCTGAGCCTGGCAGCACTCCCTCTACTTCCTCAGCTGTCCGTCCTCCTGCGCTGCCTTGCTCCTAGCCCTTTGCTGGCACCTACTGTTCTCAGGACTTCCCAAGCCCAGTGGCCTCATGACCTTGACAGCTCCATCTCCTGGCCTTCCCTCCTCAATGCTGGGTCCTGGTGTCACTGGCAAGCTTGCAGGTACAACTGTGCTGTGCTTTTCTTGTGCTAGCCTTTGTTCCTGCTGTCCCCTGCCATGTGTGCTTGTTCCCTCCCTTTCCCAGTGTCTACCCACCCTTCCTGGATCTGCCGATGGGAAGTCCATCCCTGGGTGCTGCTATTGCTCCTGCTGTCACAGCACCTACCTACCTGCCATTGTTTAAGGGCTCTGCCTCACTGAGGAGTCCCCAGACTCGGTGCATCTTGGGGTGCACAATTCCGTAGGGCCAGTGGAACCAAGGGCGTGGGGAGAACTAGGAAGTGGGAAGGAGAGATGGGCCAGTGAGGTCTCCTGGCTCTACCCTTGAGGTTCCACGAGAATGGGAGAGTGTTTGGGGGAGGGTAGGAAGAGCCAGGTCACCAGAGAGTGCTCCTTAACAGCCCTAGGGGACCTGGAAGTCATCCAGATGCCTTGAAGTGAGGCTACAAGGCCTGAAAGCACCTGGGGCACTAGGAGCTCCTTGGCCTTCCCAGGGCTGTGTTCTTCCTCTGGCCAGCAGGACCATGGCTCTCCATAGGCTAGGCCTTCATCTCTTAGCTCAGAGACTCAGAACTCAGCATGATGGTGGCCGTGGAGGTAGGAGCAGCTTTTGGTGAAGGGTTTCTCCCATGTACTGCAGTGGCAGAAAAGAGCTGGCTAGGTGAACGTCTGGAACCCCCAGGAGTCATCGCTGCTCTCTCCTGTCTTCCCAGGAGGTCTCCCCAGAACAGCTTCCCTGGAGCTACCGTGACAAGACCCATTTTGGCCGCCTGGGCCAGGAGCTGGTTGCTGAACTGGTGGCCTGCTGCCGGAGAAAGCCGTTTACCTTAGTCTGTGGCTCACCTGCATTTAATGAGGACATGGCTAGGTGTTTGCTGTCTGCTGGCCTGACTGAGGACTCCTACTTCCTCTTCTAGCCCTGGCCTTGGGCCTTAATCAGGGGTACAGAGAGGAGCCCAGATCAGAGTCAGAAGACATGGAGTCCAGGCCTGGCCCTGCTGCTGACTTACCCAGAGACCTTGGGCAAATGTCATCACCATGGAACTTCCCTTCCTGTCTGCTGCGTCCTGCTGTATGGAGGGAGGCCAGCAGTTGTCAGGGAGTCAGGGAAGACTGCTCCAAGGGAGCCAAGCAAGTGGAGTCCTACTGAGCTCAGGCTGGTGGGGGTTGGGTAGGACAAGGGGTGAGGAGTCTCTTGTCCTCCCAGAGCCCATCAGTGCTGGGAAAATGACTTGGGGAAGCTCAGAGCTCTGGGAGGACCTTAACTTCTGTGCCTCCTGTGGGGTGGACCTGACTTGCTGAAGGCCTGGAGTCTAAGACCTGACCATGTTCTCAGATCAAGGCACTGCCCTGAATCATCTCTGTATCCATGACAAGTCTTTCCTGCCATGATCAGCCTCACGCTCAGTTTCTTTCCTGGCTCAGGAGGCCAGCTCAGAGTCCTTTTCCCACAAAAGAAGAGGAACAGAGGCAAATGCCCCTCCCTCCTGCAGGCAGCCACATAGCCCGTGCCTTCAGCTCTCGGTGCCCTGGCGACGGTTGCTATGGAGATCTAAAGATAGAGCAGGAGTCAGGAGACCTGGGTCCCTCTCCCAGCTCTGCCCACTGAGTGGCTGCTGATCCAGGTCCACCCAGCCCCCACCTCCACCTCCTCTATCCTGAACGGGGCATGCCCTCTCCAGGGAGCTCACTGCCCCTGGGCATCATGTTGACTTAATGAATTCTGCTTTCCACAGCCTGGGCCCCAGTGTGCTGCGCCAGCACAGGCCAGATACAGGCAGTCCCAGACTTCTGATGCTCAGCAGTGGAATGTTAGAAGCTGGGAGCCAGGAGCCTTTAGGATTAGGCATTTATAACTATGGAGTTGCACTCTCCTCACCTCCCCCAACCCCCATAGCAGAGCTCAGATGCCAGAGAACCCTGTCCAGCAGACTCAGTGTACAAATGGGTGAACCAAGGCCCATGAGTGACTCACCCAAGGTGAGTCTGAGACAGCCCTCCCTACAAGCTCCCCATCACCCCCCCCACACACACACACACACACACACACCTGTGGTTGTACACCATGCTTTTCAAACTGTGCTCCACAGGCCACTGGGGAACCTTGCCTGGATGGCAGCAGTAAAGGTGGCTGGAGGGATCCCCAGGTCCCCTTCAATCACAGAGGTCTGTTTTTAACCTCATCTTCATGGGGCATAGAGGAATTTTTGTCAAAATTGCCTTTTCTACCCCACCCTGAAAAATCACAACAAAGAAACCCCTGTTCACTGCATAGCCATGGGGAACAGCTGGGTGATGGGAAGCCTGCATGTTGCACCCCAGGGGCTTGGGACCTCTGTCGGGGTTCTACAGGGCATTCATTAGGTGTGACTTCTCAGAACCAAGTGGGCAAATTAAAGCTGCATGAACATTGGTCAGGACACTTTGTTTTGTCTGGCCCAGGTCCTCAGCCTCGGGGTCGTTGTTCTTTAGAGTCTCAGGCTCAGAACAGTGTGACAAAACTGAGAGCCAGAGCTCCCAAACAGGGTGCATGGGCTCTCCTTGCCCAGCCTGTGACTTGGGGCAAGACACATGTCATCTATCCCGGCCTCTGAGAACTTCACCAGTGTGCCTTGGTGGGTCTTAGTGGCAGTCTTCATGGATGCCCCTGGGGGACTTGAAGCTCAACTGTCCAAGGAAATAGCAGCAACGTGCTAGGCACAGCCTTTCCACTGGAGAGCTCCAGCCAAGGCAAGGATTAGCTAGCATACCTCTGAAAGGGGTGAATATTAGAGAAATGGTGTTCACAGTGCAAGAGAGTGGTGAGCAGGGCTTGAGCCTGTAGGAAAGACAGGGACACTCCCCAACCCCGACCATAGAAGCTTCAAAAGCAATGCTTATACTCATTCCTTACAGGGTCAGGGAGGACCCGCTTAAGGGGAGAAGCCTAGGGCAATTCCCCTAGGCCTCTCTCTGTACCATTTTAGGTATTTGATGCCTAGACAGATTAGGCCACTCAGAGGCAACTGACATCCCCTGTCCTGGGTGGGTTGCCTTCCTCTTCACCTCCCTCAGTGTAGAAGCTGAGCAGCCTGGCTACTAGTGGGATTGGTTATCCTGAATATTGGCAAGGGCACAAATGTGTCTGAAATGCCAGGATGCCAATCTCCTGTCACCTGGGAACTCAAGAGCTCACAAAATAGTGGTTGCTGTGCCTGGCAAGGTATAGGTGAGTGTAAAATAGGACTAATTGGGATTCATGAGGTCGTCCCACTTGGTGGGTGGGCCCTGTCAGCTGGTCAGTTCCTCATGATAATACCTGGCTCTCTGTAGGCTGTTGGGATGGAGTTTCCCCTGAGCACTGCCATTATGTGATAGTGCAATGGCAGGGGGACAGTCAGGACCTGAGCATGACCGGAAGGCCTCAGAAGACCAACAAAGAGCTCACTTCTCTGTGAGCGAGACAAATTAGCACCTCAAGTTATTCAGGTACTGCCCCTCTGTTCAGTCTGGAACCATAGCCCGAGCCTGCGTGGCCTCACCCAGCCACCGTGTTCCCATCACACAGGGTGCTCAGCACCTCCTGGAGGTAGACAACCTGAGGCATAGCAGAACTTCCGAGTGCTTTGCAGGTGGCAGGACTCTTCCACAGCAGGAAGTCATGCCACTGTAGTTACCCCAGATTAGAGACCGAAACAGCCTCTGAGCCACCAAGATCATGTAAGGGGGCACAAGTTCCAACATGCGTTGTTGTAACGGTTACATGACACGTGAGCACACCTGGAGGTCCAGGTAAACACTCTGTACCTGTGTGGTGTGAGACGGCCAAGGCTACAATTAAGAAAAAGCAGAGTGGGAACCATGCAGTTCTCCTTTGTTTGTTCTTCTCTTTGTTTTGTTTCAGTGCTGGGGACTGATTCTAGAGCCTCGAGGATGCTAAGTTAAAGACCATGTGCTCCACCACACCTAGTTCCAGTGGCGATCCCAGTGGGATATCAGTCTGCAGTTAAAACGAGTGGATCGGGTCTCCATGTACCAGCATAGAGTAAACGTTTTAAAAGTCATAATGGAATAAGCTGCACATAGTAAAAGGACAAGTCCAGGGCTAGCAAGATCCCTTTGCAGCTAACAGTGCTTGCCGGCAAGCCAGACAACCTGAGTTTGAACCCTGGAACCCACAGGGTGAAGAGAGAGAGTCAACTCCTACAGATTGTCCTCAGTGTGTACACACACAGACTGATAAAAGCAAGAAGATTTGGGGTTGGGACAATACTTGTACTTGGGAATTATAAAACTCTGAAATAATGTTTTCTATTGAGATAGCTCAGCTGCAAGCACAGAACCTGATGGAGAGATGAAATCCAGGTGTTGGTTCCCTGGTAGCTGCTTTGTTATTTTCTTTTCCCCAACCTGTGTTTAAGAACAGTTCTAGGGCTGGGCAGTGGTGGCACACGCCTTTAATCCCAGCACTTAGGAGGCAGAGGCAGGCAGATTTCTGAGTTTGAGGCCAGCCTGACCTGCAGGTCTACAGCGAATTCCAGGACAGCCAGGGCTATACAGAGAAACCCTATTTTTAAAAATAAAAATAAAATAAAACAGAACAGTTCTACAGTTATTAGATTGCAAAACAGTATCTACTGTACCCAGCCAGGTACACACAGCTAACCCCAGCACTTGGAAGGTGGAGACGGGAGGAGTAGCAGATCACAATTATGCCTGGCTCACAGCAAGTTTGAGGGTAGCTTGGGGTACTTGGGAGGCTGTCTCAAAAACAGAGCAAGACAAAATGACCCTAGGTAGCTGGTCCATATACGCAGACACGATGGGCTTCAAGTGTTCATGGGCTCTCCCGCCTCCTGATACAATCGCCCCTTTATGCCTCCAAGCTCTTCAGGAATTCACTGAA
Organism: Mus musculus; assembly: GCF_000001635.26. NCBI lineage: Eukaryota > Metazoa > Chordata > Mammalia > Rodentia > Muridae > Mus > Mus musculus. The sequence continues at coordinate 107,088,299 of NC_000070.6, forward strand.
GTGTCTCTGAGCTGTGGTGCCCCAGGCCTTCTAGGTGTAGAAGACAGTACTGCAGGCGGTGATGTTCCTGGCCCCCAGACCTGGTAGGGGGCCTTGATCTTCCTCGTTTCCACAAGAATTCAAATCAAAATGACTGGGCAAACCCCTTAGTGGTATAGTCTTCCCCCACCCCCTTTTTAGCCACTTTTAAAATGAAGCAGTCTTTGGTTCAAGTCTCTTCCTGACTATGCCCCACAGCAAGTAGCTTAGCCCCCGTGAAGCTCAGTTTGTTTGCTCATCTCTATGATGGGGATGTAACCATCCCTCTATCCTAGTAAGGATGAGGGAGATGGTTTGCACAGCTGGATGTGGGTGCCCCAGCCTGTATTAGTAGATTTTTACCACTGAGAGAGCTATCCCAGAGAAACAGGAAAGAGTTAAAGAGTTTCAGTCCATGGTCAGCTGACTCCCCTGCTTGGGGTCTAAGGCTAGGCACAGCATCTTAGCAGCAGGTGAGAGAGAGAGGAGAGAGCTTTCTACCTCCTCACAGCCAGGAAGCAGCAGACGGGAAGGGGTCAGGACAAGATGTCCCCCAGAGATGCCCCAACACCCCTGCACCCTCATGACCTGCTTTCTCCAGCTAGGTAGTGCTGAGGTGTCTAGCATCTTCTAAAATAGCATCACACATGGGGATCAGACCGTCAACATATGGGGACAGTTCATATTCAAAGCATAACAGGCCCAGTCTACCTCCCACCCTTTCCTCTCCCTGGTGCACCGCTGGCTGCGGGCTGCATTTCTTCCGAAGCATCACAGTCAATAATTCTCTGCACACCCAGCGTGATACTGCACTCCCTACTCAGATGCTGAGGTGAGAGGATCTCATGAGTCCAGTGTTCAAGACCAGCCTGAGCAACATGGCAAGACTCTATGAAATTTTCTTTTCCGAAAACAAAAACCTACCCAACTATCACCTTAATTCTTCCCACCCCACCCCCGTGCTTTGGAGGACTTTGACCCCAAATTGCAAGAGTTGAGTCATGATCACTTATCACCCATGATTTTATTAAGATGTAGACAACTGCCACTCAAAGCTACCAGTCTGCACATCCCACGGGGCACTGCTCATGACAGTCAGGGGCAGAGATGCTCTGTAGTATGTGTCGCCATCAGACCCTGCATCGTACTCCTTCAGTTGGCACGAACTGTGGAAGCTGCTGGCCTTGCCCAAGTGAGTACTGTTCTCATAGCTGGTACCGAGGGCAGACTGGGAACTGAGTTTCTTTGTCATATCTTAGTATGGAACTCCCTGAGGGTCCCAGGGTCCCCACCCCGAAGGGCTCAATCTAAATAGGTGGCATGTACCAGTACCATACAGAAGAATGTAGGGTTCACATGCAGGGAGGTGGCAAGGCTGTGTGCATACAGATCCCACTGTCCCTGTCTAGAGGCCACCACATCAACATGCCCAATGCTCCCAGTGATAGAACATACTAGCTTATATGGGATGGGGTGACCGTCTTGACCAGATCTCAGCTCACAGAATGGTGGCCAGGCAGGTGGACTGAGAGGATGGTATGCCACACCAGCCGGCTTGGAGGGCAGGTGGGCCTGGATTAGCCCCTCCACCTGGGTTCAGGGGACTGTCACCTCTGGTCTGGCTCACACAGGGGTACCTGAAAGAAGAGGGAGATGGGCAGGTTGTTTGCTGCAAACAATTAAAACCTGGACCTAATATGTTAGATGCAGACCCCTGAGCTGGAGCACGTGATTTGAACACAGGGTGGAAAATGAACGCAGAAGCTGCCCTAGAAGCTGCACTGTGTGTTGAGCTGTGGCTCTGACCCCTTCCCCTCACCATGCCCCAGCCTAGCTCTTAAATACTCCTGGATGCTGCTGACAGGCCAACCGTGGTTCCCCTGGGACTGTGTCCTTAAAGATGAAATTCTGAAAAAGGGGAATGCACCAAAGTGGATCACATCCACTGAAGACCCACTACAGTACTGGGTTCTATTTAAACTCCCCTCTCCCTCTCCCCCTCCCCCTCCTTCCTTCCTTCCTTCCTTCCTTCCTTCCTTCCTTCCTTCTTTCCTTCCATTAATATAGGGTCTCACTATGTAGCCCTGGCTGGCCTGAACAAGCTACATAAACCAGGCTAGCCTCACACTCACAGATCTGCCTGCTTCTGCCCCCCAAGCGCAGTGTTCATCAGGCCTGACTGAATGCTAGGTTTTGAAAATGATGTTCTGAGCTAGGCTCGGTGGCATGTGTTTTAACCCCAGCACTGGGGAGGCTGCAGCACATGGATCTCTGTGAATCTGAAGTCAGCCCGGGCTACATAGAGAGTTTGAGACCAGCCCGGGCTACATAGAGAGTTTGAGACCAGCCAGGGCTACATAGAGAGTTTGAGACCAGCCAGGGCTACATAGTGAGATCCTGTCTCAGAAAAACAAAACAGAGATGAGAAAGATAGCTCACTGGCTAAAACTCTTATTCTCACAGAGGACCTGAGTTCCATTTCCATTACCCACACCCTGAGAGCCAAGCATTCGTGTGATAGACAGACAGGCATACAGGCAAAACACCCACACACACATAAAATAAATCTTTAATAAAATAAAACACAATAAAATGACATTGTTTGGTGCTGCCTCTGCCCTAAAGCCAAACGAGCAAGCATTGCAGGTGGCCTGGGCACACAGACAGTAAAGGGCGATGTGGATGGCAGGATCACTCTCATCTCAGAACTCATGCCAAGTAGCTTCGAGATGTGCTGCAGAATTGTCCCACTAAAGGACAAGGAATCTGAGCCACTTGCTGGTAGAGGGCACAGGCTCCTGGTACTTCTGGCCTCCCTGGGTGGGCTCAGTGTTGACTCAGCCTCTGGGTGGAGACACTGGAAGGCAGGAGTGTCCACAGAAACCCTGCAGGTGCTTTTGGTGGACGGTGGCACACACAGTGCCTTGGGTGCCCACTGACCATCTTGTTTAAGGCTTACTGTTGGTAGAGAACAGGAGAGTCTGTTTGACTGTCACCTAGCCCCTGGAGATGTCCACTATCTCCTGGGGGGAGCAGCAGTTGTTCTTACAGCAGGTGGACAAGGCCTGGTATTCTGCCCAGTGTCCAGTAGATGCTCAGTGAGCCTGGGGTTCTTCTTTTTTTCCTGTCCTCTCTGGGCCTCAGTTTCCGCAGCCAGAAAATGGGGTTGCACTTGCTCCCTGCAGTTCCCAGCACCCACACTGCTGCTCCTCTGCCAGAGCTCTGGCCACTGACCTCTAGAGCTCTCTCGTGAGCCTGTGTGCAGCCAGGAGGCTGAACACTGCTGTTTCTGTCTCTGGACTTGCAAGAGTCTGGCTCCCTTTCTTGATGGAATACTTGCCAAAGGCCTGCTGCTGCCCTGGTGGGTGTGATGAAGGTCCTGACAGATGGAAGCACTCAGGGAGGGAGTCTGTGGAGGTCTTGGCCCCGTTACCTATGGCATGTATAGCTCATTACCTAGAGTCCGCACCCCAGCGCAGACCTCTTGTCCACAGACGAGCTTGCATGGGACAGAGTAATCACTTCGGTGAAAACAAAGGCCTTGGACTCCAAGGATGGCTCGATGGGGGAGGCGCTTGACGTGCACCCGTGAGATTGGATCCGCAGTGCCCTTGTAGAAAGCTGGGCGTGACTGAGCGATTGCCTGTGACCCTAGCACTTGGTGAGCACGGAGCTGAGGAGCAGAGTGCTGAGGATCATGGAGAGGCTGAGAACAGGAGGGTACAGGGGTAAGGGGAGGTCCCAGTCCCATGATGCCTCTCCTTACGTAAGTGAACTTCCTCTAATCTACCTTGGCTTGTTAGAGGGCCCAGCTTGGCCAAAGAAGCAGGACTAATGGGCTCTCAAAGAAGGAAGAGGAGAGAAGCTGGACCAGCTGGAGGCCCCCTTTGTGCCTCCTCACCCCCGCCTCCTGGCTCTGGAAATACGCCATCAGGACCCTTCTGCCAAGCTGCCCTTTGACCCACCTGGAGGTCTCCTCCCCAACCCTGCCTTATGTCCTTGATCTGCTACCCATGTGGTGTGATCCTTGACATCTATAGCTCGGAACGCGATGGGGCTCCTAGCACTTACCAGAAGGCTGGGGTGAGAGTAAACAGAGCAGTCTATGCAGTGCGGTGTGGCGCCCTGCCCTGTGTAAGGTGGCTCTGGTCATCACACCTATGCTGTAACCACACAGATGCCTTCCGATGTGTGGCTCGTTATGGAGTCACTTCACCTGAAGGAGCGGGTCTTCACAGTAGCCCAGGGCACTGGAGAATGGTTAGGGGAACCCCCCCCCTACCTTCATTCATGTAAAAACTGAGGCTTGGTAGGGGAAGGACTCGCTCGAGGCTCCACAGTGGATCAGAGGCAAAGCCCAGTCACTGCCTTGCCAGCGAACCATGGGTAATACAGGACCCCAGTACTGTTGGGGGTTGACAGCTCTTTCTGACCACCCCCCAGCTCTTGCCTTTCCCAGGACAGTGTGTAGCCACTCTACTTAGCCCCAGCTGTGATGGGAACAGGCCTTCAGGAAGCTGGGACTCAACTTTCCCATCTTGGCCCTGTAGTTCCCTTTCCTAAAGGGTGGACTCATTGACAGCCTATGGCCACCAAGCTGGGGTGAAATGACTGTGATTCCAGCCCCCTCTTCATTTCCTTCCCGTGGGCCCAGGAGCTACAAGCTGAGGTCATAAAATGTACACTCTTATCCAAGGGCTCTTGGGAAACCTTGTCCTTGTCCTGCCTGGACTTTAGAGGTGTCATCTGCAGTGTGTGGCTTTCACACCTAAGCCTGTGGGAAAGGGAACAGGGTGGAGTGGTTGTGAAATAAAAACAGAAACTCTGAGGTAGTTTTCTGGGCCTGGGGTTGGGGTGTGGCTCCCAAGAATGTGAGGACCCAGCAACTCCTTGGACCACTGTCCATCATCTGGGGCTCCACCCTAGTCACCACCAGCCCCTGCCCCACAGAACTCACCTCCCCATCCCCCCTCTGCTTTGTCTTGAACCCTTCGCTCTTTCTCCTTTATTCCCCTCCTCTGTTGTGTGGGAACACAGTGCTGTGCAGGCCCTAAGACTTCCTATCAGGCTCCAAAGGGAATTTGGGGTAAGAAGCTGCTATGCCTTCCTGTTCCCACCCCTTAGCCTCTGCACTCATGGCCAATGTCCGGAGATCTCTGGGGTCCCTGTTAAGGGAGTTATGTGGTTCCTGTGGTCCCAACAGGAGTCTCTGGGGCAGACAGGCCTCTCTGTCTCTGCTCTCTGCCACTGTGTGTCTCTAGGACTCTGTGGGATAGAGAGGCAGATGCCCCACAGCACTCATGCTTTCCCCTGGGCACCATCCCTGCACTCAGCAATCAGTGGCAGATACAGGCATGAAGATAAAACTGGCTTAGAGAGCATCCTAGCTACAGATGCGCATCCCAGTACACGCACGGAGATGCATACGGCCTTGGCAATGAGCAGTGTGAACACCTAGTTTCATAGGGATGTGTACAAGCTACAGGTGTGCACACCTGGGGAAACACAGAGCTTCCCACCAGCGGGTGCTGTGTGACATAGAAAAAGATGAATGTGTGCAGAAAAGCGTATGGACCCCAGCACCTGGAAAAGCGCATGGTCCCCTGGGATAACCATACACATGCATCATAACATTTGCAGAGAGACTGATTGATGGACATGTAACATGCCCATATAACCAGAGGGTGACGTACATACACTGACATCTGGGTCCATGCAGATCTAGAGAGAAGTCCTTCAACATGCAGGGAGCAGATGTCTCCATAGCGACCGCAAGGTGTACTCCACGTATGTGCACGGGGATGAACATGTGTGGAAAGAAGCAGGTCTGCATGCCTAGGTATAGGCAGTCACAGAAGGGCATAGTCCCACTCTGTAAGTCCTGTCACACAGAGATTGGTGCCCTTAGTATCTGGGGCATTGACAGGCATCAAAGTGGGCTGGTGTGCTCACAACTGTGTGGAGCTGACCCCCCCAGAGATGGTCATTTGGTCTCGTAGACCCTGGTGCTGCAGAGCCAGTCAGGACAGGGTGGCAACCTTACACCAAGATAGCCCTGGAAGTTTAGAAATAGGTCTTCAAGCATCAGCCTCCTTTGGTACACAGGCGCACTAATGAATACCCGTGCCCCCGTGTGATAGTCGGTGGGCAGCTTAGGCACACCTTACAGACCAGGCAGGTGGCAACCTTTGTTCCTTCTCAGCTACCTCCCCTGGGATCAGTCGAGAAGCCCTGGCTACATTCTGATTGGAGGGAAGGGGCAGTCAGGCAGCAAGAGGCCCCACCCAGAGGTCACTTCAAGGAGAGAGGGCTTGTAAGGAAACAGGAAGACCAGGGTTGCACATCACTCAGAGTTTCCATGCATGGGCTACAGACAGAAGGGCGACTGTGCTCCAAGGAGCTTTGAAACTTGGCCCATGCTGTCCTTATGGTACATAGTTCTCAATTCACAAGTGTGGAAGGGCCAAGGTCACACAGCTAATAACTCCCACATGGTCCTACTTCTAGAAGTCTCAGGCTTAACCACTGCACTGGACCATCCTGCCACGGGGAGTGGGGGCAGGGCCTGGTTGTGGCAAAGAAGGTTTGTGTGTTTGTGTCCCCAGCATAGTCTTTTGGAAATTAGTGCTCTTATAAAAGAGACTACCCTCACTCGCACCTACCCCAGCACGCGCGCGCACGCGCGCACACACACACACACACACACACACACACACACACACACACACACTGCTTCAACTCCGAGAGCGCCTCACCTCTCTCACCACGGGAGGAGGACTCGGCCAGTTTCCTGCTTTACCAGACACGTTGGTTTTGGACTCCTGTCCTTCAGAACACTGAGGAATACACATGTACTGTTTATGGGCTGACCAGCCTGGGGTATTTCATTACAGGTGAGTAGGAGAGCAGGGTTAACAGCACGCCTTTGGCCCAGGCACACATGGGCCCAGAGGGAAAAGGGCACTCGTTGGCTGTGGGCCTCGGAACGGTTCAGAGCAGATATGTCTGCTGAGCATCTAAGATGTTTGAGATGAGGCAGAGGCAAAGATGAATGTCTTAGGTTTCTGTTGCTGTGATAAACACCAGACCCAAAGCAACGGCGGGGGGGGGGGGGGGGGGGGGAGGGTTGATTTCAGCTCACAGCTCACCGTCCATCGATGGAAGTCAGGGCAAGAGCCCAAGGCAGAGCTGGAGGCAGGGACTGAAGCAAGGGCCCTGGAGTCTTTTTCTCATCCTGTCTCCCTTCCCTCTCTGCAATCCTAGGATTGCTTCCCAAACACACTGCTCAGTCTAAGGTCTTCTTGTGGTAGCGCTCACCCCAGGACCTTGACACAAGCAGGGAGCTTCAGCTTGCTCCCCTGTCTCCTGTGAAACCTACTGTGTGTTGTGCTGGCTGAGAGGCTATGTGCAAGTGAACAGCACCCCAGTAAGTGCCCATTTATCACTCTGCCTGGTTTTCACTCATAAACCATCATTATTTATTATTATTATTATTATTATTATTATTATTATTATTGACAGAGTTTCTCCTCTGGCTGTCCTGGATTATTATTATTATTATTATTGACAGAGTTTCTCCTCTGGCTGTCCTGGAACTCACTCCATAGAACTCAGAGGTCTGCCTGCCTCTGTCCCGTGAGTGCAGGGACTGAAGTCACGCACCACCATCTCCCAGCCCCCCTCATTCACACAGGCAATGCTTGATAAGCAGCTTTACTTCTAAGCCTGCCCAGCAAGTTCCTTGCTTTTCCATCCTGCTCCATGGAAAAGCCAGTCTCTCTGCTCTGACCATTCCTGATGCCCTTTGCTGAACACCTTCCAGGTGGCCTCCTCTGCCAGCAGCCTAGGGCTCCCCTGGGACTGCCTGACAAAAGGACGGGCCAGAGGCGACATGTGCTCTGGCAGATGGACAGCTGGGTTCCTCTTGGGTAGATAAAAAGCGTACTTGTTGTGGTGTGGTGAGCCAGGCTGGTAAGACATCCGTTCCTGGTCTCATTTAATCCTACCGGAGAATAGCAGGCTGCAACTACCTCTTTCTGTGGAGGAAGCTGGGCCTCAGAGAGAATGTCTCACTTTCACAGACCCCTCAACCTGGCGGTAGGGCAGCCAGGACTGACTTCAAGCAATCAGAAACCACAGGCCAGGCTCTGCCCTTCCTAGGAAAGTGGGCACCTGTCCCATTTCTCATCAGTGCCCCCAGGCCTAGAACAGGCTCTGCACAAATGCAACGATTAGAAATAAGGGGGTAGGGGGCTGGGAAGAGATGGTGAAGTCATTTCCACACTCACATTGAGGACTTGAGTTTGATCCTTAGCACCTATCCACCCCAGTAAAGAATTTCAAGCATTTATTTCAGCAGTTGGGAGGTAGAGGCAGCCAGATCCCTGGGGCTCATGGATCAATTCTAGATTCAATAAGAGACTCTGTTTCAAAAATCAAGGTGGATGGTTTCTGGCAAACAGCACTCAAAGTTGGTCTTTGACCTCCACACATCTGTACCCCCCTCTCACCCACACCCACCCCCGTGGGATGGGCTGACTCAAAGGGAAAGACTCCTGGAGGAAAAACCAGATCCCATTTGCTGCTGGACACAGCTCCCCTCAGGACTCTTCTGCAGTCCCAGCTCCCAGCACAGAGCCTGGATGCAGAGCCCTGTAAATGAGTCTCGCGAACCAGTGAAGGCACGGTTCCTGCTCTGGCCACACAGCAGGCTGCGGCCCACGGCTATCACATTAGAAGACTCCCAAGTGCCGATGCTGCTGTTCCTGATGCACTCCCGTCATCAGCCGTCCACAGCTCCTTCTCCGTCCCTCTGAGCTGAGTTCTCACATTGGAAGGAAGCTTGTTCTGTCTGTCCCGAGAACCGTAGGCTCCTTTTGACTCCCTCGGGAGTGGAGAATGGGGAAAGACAGGCGTATGCGCCAGCTGAGCACTAGCTGCATACGTTAGCACGTGCAATCTCATTTCTTTTTCCCAGTAGCCCCAGAAGCAGGGCTGCATGGCTGTGCCAGCTGGATCAGAAGGCCAAGAGGGAGTGAAATGGCTTGATCAGGATCCCCTGGCCAGTGGGAAGCTGAACTGGGATAGATCTGGCCCTGGAATTTAGAGGCCCTTTCTCCACTGTCTTCTTCCAGGCCCAACCTGCTTCCCCTTCCTGATACAGGGTGGCCATTGCAGTTCTCAGTAAGTGTCAACCTGGTGACACCAGATCCGTCACCTCACTGAGGAGTGGAGGAAGCTAGGATCCGTTTACTAATTCAAGGGCCCAATGAATTATTCACACCACCATTTACTTGGAGGCCCTTCCAGCCTCACCTCTCTTTCCCCTCTCAGACCCTTGGATCCTGACCCCTGAACTCAGCCTTTGGTGCAGGGAGCCCCTGGTGAGGAGATGCTAGCTGAGCTGGGGGCCTGCCTACTGCTGGCAATGGTACTGTTGGACTCCGATCCTGGGACCCAAGCCATGGAAGGTAGGTGATCTGGCCACTCACAACGGGGCTGATGGGAGGAGGGTGCAGAGGAAGCAGGGGCTCAGGAAGCCCCAGCCAGAAAGCAGGGGCCACTTTGGAGACCCGGCTGAGTTGAATGTGTGCTGGCTCCTGAGACGTGACTTCTCCAGATGAAGGAAAACAGGGCTCGAGCGAGGGCTTAGGTACAAGGCCACACCATTGTGGCTCATGAAGGGAGTGGCTCAGAGGTGCGGAAGGTCCGCCCACCTCGGGAAGGACCCTCTGAGATCTGGGAGCCCGCCCGCGCCTCCTGCTGCAGCCCGCGGTGCCAGCTTCCTCGCGGTGCCATTTGGTGCCTCTGGTGCTCTGGCTCCAGTGTGTCTGTGTCCTTGCTGGGAACCACGAGGTTCTCTTTCTAAGAATGCCTTGTCCTGCTGTCCCTCTGCCTGGGAAAAAGTTTTTCCTGAAGTTTCTTAGAAGGATTCTGTTTCTCTCTCTCTCTTTTTTTTTTTTTAAAGATTTATTTATTTATTATATGTAAGTACACTGTAGCTGTCTTCAGACACTCCAGAAGAGGGCGTCAGATCTTGTTACAGATGGTTGTGAGCCACCATGTGGTTGCTGGGATTTGAACTCCTGACCTTCGGGAGAGCATTCGGGTGCTCTTACCCACTGAGCCATCTCACCAGCCCTGTTTCTCTTTAAAATAAGTTTCCAATTACATTTATTGTGTGTGCAGGGGGCGTGGGCAGAGGGCGCATGCACACGGGCATTCTGCATCCACGGGGGTCAGAGGGCACGCAGTGGGTCAGAGGGCACGCAGTGGGAGCTGCTTCTCTCCTTCCACCACGTGTGTGTGGGGGTGGGGGGTGGGGAATTAAATTCAGGTGGTCAGGCTCAGTGGTGAGATCCTTTATCTCTGTTCACCCTTAAAGTTTAAGTCATGTCACTTCCTCCGTGAAGTCCTCCCCATCCTTGGTTGGCCTCTGATGCCCCTTCCCCAGACACCCAAGAGCTCTCCGCGCAGACTGTGATCCTAGGATCCTTGTGTCACTCTGACCCTGCAGATGCTTTCTGTGAAATCATTTTATTGTTCCTCAACATGTCACCTTGCCGGGGACTGGAGGGAGGGACTCAACAAGCTGCTCCCTACAATTTGTCTTCCCCACGCTCAACTAGGGCCAAGCGGGAAGAGGCAGCTTGCCAGTCACTCTATTGTTGGCACAAAAGGTTTGGGCACGCTGGGGTCTCAGTCCATGCTATTTACTAACCTCAAAGGCTTGGGTGGCTTTGGCGTGAGCCTGAGGGTTAGTGTGCCTGGCTGGAGCTTTATAAGCAACATTTACACTTGTGCTGGTGCCCGGGGCCACCTAGGCCACAGGAATTCCACTCTGACACTAATGTGGTCAGCGTGGGAGAAGGACCAGAGTGGATACTGAAAGAGGTCCGTCCCCCCACCCCCCCACCCCCATCTTCTGGCCATAAGGCTATGAACCAGACGCCATTCATGGCACTAGCCTGCTCAGACAAGGAGGAAATCACGTGACCTGGCTCCTGCACGGCCCTTGCATTACCTCTGTCTGCCTGGCAAGACCGAGGCTAGCGCCAGGTTCGTGGCTGAGGTCCGCAAAGGGTGAGTTATGCTCCCACCCTCCATCTTCACCAGTCAGTCCTCTGTGGATCTTGGTGCTCCCCTAATACTGCCACCCCCCTAACCCCACACGATACAGCACACCACAGGTGTGACTTTACTCCGCCTGCCTGACTCTCCTCAGCCCTACCCGTACTGTGAGCTTGCTTGGGAGAGAGGCTTAGTCCAAATCAGCACAGACCTGCTGTTGTGCCATGCCCTTCTCGAAAAGACGTTATTCAAGTGTGGAACTTCATGGCGTTAGGAACATTCTTGTTCCTAAACCAGGCAGGTCATGAATTCAAGGCCAGCCTGGTCTACAGAGTGAGTTCTAGGACAGCCAGGGCTACACAGAGAAACCTGTCTGGAAAAAACAATATACAAAAAAAAAAAAAAAAAAAAAAATCCAAAACCAACCAAACAAAAAGAGGAAAAATGAATGTTTCTGGGGCTGGCAAGAAGGCTCAGCACTGGCTGCTCTTCCCTGCTGTTCCCTGCATCCATGACATCAGGAAGCTCACAACTCTCGATCCAGGGGATGGAGCACCCTGGCATCCATGGGCACCGACACCCATGCATATTCTCCATACAGACACACTTGAGCACACGTAACTTAAAACAAAAATAAATCAAGAAGAAGGTGGAGGAAGAGGGGAAGGAGGAAGAGAAGGAGGAGGGAGAGGAGGAGGTTCCTTTGTGGGGCCAGTGAGACGGCTCAGCAAGTAAAAGCATTTGCCTCAAGAGTCTGAAGGCCTGAGGTCGATCCCTAGAACCCACAGAAGGTGTCCCGAGTCTGCGCATGCATTCTGGGGTGTTTCCCCCATCTCCGGGATGCACACACACATCTACACACATAGCAATAAATAAAATCTACATTTTAAAGATTTACTTACTATTTTTGTTTTATGTGTGTATTTTGTCTGCCTGTGTGTCTGTGAACTCTTTGTATGCCTGGTACCTGTAGAAGCCATCAGATCCCTTGGAACTGGAGTTACAGACAGTTGTGAGCAGCCATGTGGGTGTTGGGAATTGAACCGAGGTCCTCTGGAAGAGCAGGAAATGCTCTTAACCACGGAGCCATCTCTCCAGACTCAAAATTTAATTCTTAAAAAAATTCTTAAAAATATGTTCTTTTATAAGCTGGGGTGGTAGCTCGTTTGGTAAAGTGTTTGCCATGCAAGCAGGAAAACCTGAGTTCAAGATCCAGAAGCCATGGAATAACGCCATGTCTGTGGCACTGGGACTGTGGGAACAAGCAGAGTCCTGGGCACTGGGTGGGCAGCCTGGCCTACTCAGTGAGCTCCAGACCAATGAGAGAACGTGTCTCTGAGGAACAACATCTGAAGCCTCCACGAGCACACACTTGCACACACTGATGCTCCTTTAGCTGGGGGCAGTGGCACATGCTTGTTATCCTAGCACCAGGCACCAACCCAAGAGGATCTAAGTAATACTGAGGCCAGACTGGTCCACAGAGTGAGTTCTGGGCCAGCCAGAGCTCCATAGAAAAAGTCTGGCTCAAAACAAACAAGCTAATAAAATGTGTTTGTTTCCTTTTTAATGTAGGGAAAGTGGTGCGTCTCTGTAGTCCTAGTCACTGGGGAGGCTGAGGCAAAAGGGTCACTTGAGTCCAGGAATTCATACACAAATACACACACACACACACACACATGTATGTGCGTGTGCACACATACACTTTTCATCCTAGCACCCCGAAGGCTGAGGCAAGATCTGCAGTTCAAGGCTAGCCTAGGCTCTATAACTAGCTGAGGTATCAAAAAATAAAAAAATAAAAAAGAATTACTCTATAAATAATGGAGTGTATATTTATTTGTTTATTTGTTTGTTTGTTTGTTTGTTTGTCTTTTTTCGAGACAGGGTTTCTCTGTATAGCCCTGGCTGTCCTGGAACTCACTCTGTAGACCAGGCTGGCCTTGAACTCAGAAATCCACCTGCCTCTGCATCCTAAGTGCTGGGATTAAAGGTGTGTGCCACCACGCCAGGCTGCGCTTATTTTATACTTGTTAAATTAGCTCTTTGGCATTTCATACACATATACAATGCATCCGGATCACACACTCACTCTCCCTGACTCCTTTCCGCCTCTGTCAAGCCTATGCCTGCTGCTGTGGTGGTTGTTATCAAATCATCGTCTCTCTATGTAGCTCAGTCTTGCCTGAAACTTACAGTCCTCTTGCCTCAGCCTCCAGAGTACTTCCCTTACGTGTGTGTGTGCTGCTACACCAGACTTGTATCTTTTTAATTGTGTTTTCCAAAGGCTTGAACCAGGTGTACTGGCACACACTTGTAACCTCAGCATTTGACAGCCTGGGGCAATGGAATTACAAATTTGAGGCTAGTCAGTGACACCCTGTCTTAAAAACCAAAACAACAAAGACTTATCTCTGATTTTCAAAAGCTCAGCAGCATTGAGTGTGCTTCCCAGAGAATGCCTGTGTGGCCGGCCACCGAGGCTTTGGCTTTCCCTCCTGCCAACCTTTTACTTGGCAATAGCACATTAATGATGCTATCTAATCTAGCATTCCATTAAAAGTTGTCAAATCTGGTTTTATAATTGCCTTTCATTGTGTCCCTTTAAGTTATTGTTTTCTATTTATTTACTTATTGTTTATTTACTTATTTTTGAGACAGCGTCTCTCTATGTGGCCGGCCTGGAACTTCCTATGTAGACCAGGTTGCTCTTGAACTTGCAGAGATCCGCTTGCCTCTGCCTTCCTAATGCTGGGGTTAAAGGTGTGCCCACCACTCCCTGTTCTCCCCAGAGCTTCTCTCTCTCCTGTCTGCTTCACATTCTGCTTTCATTTATCATCTTCCACCAGAGCATCGTTATTCCTGCTGATCTCCCAGCACTGAGCACTGCCCAGTGTTCAATGTTTGTTGCATGACTTGAAGAACACTTCCCCAGTAGCTGAAAGATTTGTGCATGCTTGAGTGAGCACAGGCAAGAACCCAGAGTGATTCAGGACCCTGTACTGTTTGCTTTCCAGCCGCAAGGACCCAGACTTGCCTCACGAATCCAATGACTCTCAACCACTCTTTTCTCTTGCTTCAGGTGTCAAGTGTGGGGGTGTGCTCTCAGCGCCATCTGGGAACTTCTCCAGCCCAAACTTCCCAAGTCTGTACCCCTACAACACGGAGTGCAGCTGGCTGATCGTGGTGGCCGAGGGCTCCTCTGTGCTGCTCACCTTCCACGCCTTTGACCTGGAATACCATGACACCTGTGGCTTTGACTTCCTGGAGATCTACAACGGGGCCTCTGGAGACAAGGGCAATCTGCTGGGCAGGTTCTGTGGCCAGGTGCCCCCACCGCCCTTCACCTCCTCCTGGCACGTCATGTCTGTCGTCTTTCACTCAGACAAGCACGTGGCCAGCCGAGGCTTTTCTGCAGGCTACCAGAAAGGTCAGGGGGGCACTCGGCAGGAAGGCTGGCCCGGGGCAGCTGCAGGGGCTGGGGGGTGGGCAAGATCAGATGCCTCTGTGTCAGCCCATGCAGGACAGCCACAAATGCCCCTGTCCACAGGTGCACCCCGAGCAACCCTAGGGCTCAGGCAAGACAGCAGCCCTGTTGAATTTAGAAGCATGGAACTGTGGTGTGTTAAAACACAAGGTCAAGAGGCTCCTCTGACAGAGCGTGGGAACCGTAGGCCTGGGGGTTTGCAGGACATTAAGGTATCAAAGTCCTGACAACACATGAAATGCTTTCCAGCATTTTTACAAACAGGAAGAACTGATAGCAGACAGAGCTGTCTGGTTAATCTTTGAGATCGAAAAAGATAAAGGCAGTATTTTAATGATATGCATTCATTTCACAATTCACATTTGTGTGCATAGACATGCGTCTGTGTACATGTGCGTTTGTTGCATGTGCGGGCGTGTAAGCTGAAAGTCAATCTCAGATGTTGTCCCTCGGGAGCCGTCCACCTTACAGAGACCTGGGTTCTCTCATTAGGCTAGAATGGTTGCTGGCCAGTGAGCTCCAGAGAGCATCCTGCCTCTGCCTCCCTAGCTCCAAGATTACAAGCTCAAGCCACCATTCCTGACTTTGGTGGGGATGCTGGGAGTGAAACTTGGGTCCTTATGCTCAGTCAGCAAACACTTTAACAGCTGAGCTCCTGCCCTGGTCCCAGGCTCACATTTCCAACATGCACTTGTGAAAAGCCGGTCCCTAAAAACTGTGGGTTGATAGACTCCCCTGGGCTAAATTTTTCTGTATAAGATGTGTAACTTTGGCTTCTGTCTTTTATTATATTGAAAGCTATTGGGCTGGGAGAGTGCTCTGTGGGTGACTTTTGGATCCCCAGCATCCACATGAGATACAGAAACAGCCATGCACCCCTGTGACCCTCCTGCTGGGGCTCGTTGGCCATCGAACCTAGCTGGAAACTAACAAGTTTCAGATTCAGAGAGAGACACTGTCTCAAAGAGACAAAGCAAAGACTGATAGAGCAGGATAGCATTCCTTCTCTGACCTCTAAACATACATGCACCTGCATGGGCGTGAACATCCACACATATATGTAAGAACATGTAAACATATGTAATCCACACATATATGTAACATACATGTTGGAAACGCAGCATAAGAATGAACTCCTGAGTACCTATCTGCTCAGGTTGTAGATATTAATTGATGGGATATCACAGACTATCTCCACCTACCTTCTCATCTCACAGGAAATCTGATGCCCAGAGAGGAAATACTATTGCCTACCATGACGCAGTTGTGCAGGCGGTCCTGGGACAGGGAGCCCGGGCCTCAGCTGCCAGGG
The DNA here is from genome assembly GCF_000001635.26 of Mus musculus. Lineage (NCBI taxonomy): Eukaryota > Metazoa > Chordata > Mammalia > Rodentia > Muridae > Mus > Mus musculus. Next base: position 107,104,186 of record NC_000070.6, read on the forward strand.
GTCGTGCGCTGCTCACAGAATGGCAGCTCATCTCCTGGGCTCCAGTTCTGTCTACTAACTGCGTGACCTGTCCATGTGTCTTGGCTCTTGTCACCTCAGTGTTGCCTGCCAATCTCCATGTCTCTGAGGGCTTTGACGGTGTCTTTTCTATTGCTGTGACAGAACCCCATGACCGAGACAGCTTATAAAGGAGAATGTTTGATTTAGGGCTCACGGTGGCAGAGGGTCGGAGTCCACGGCTTGATGGGTAGCAAGGCAGGAGGCAGGAAGGCACAGCTGGAGCAGTAGCTGAGCGCTTAGCCCTGGGCCCACAAGCTTGAGGAGGAGAGATAGCTAACTGGGAATGGTATGGGCTTTTGAAACCTCAAAGCCTGACCATGTGACACACCTCCTCCAAAAAGGCCACACCTCCTACCCCTTCCCAAATCGTACCACCAACTGGGAGCAAAGTATTCAAATATATGAGCCTATGGGCATTCTCCTTCAAACTACCACACAGTGTAGAATTCCCCATTGCCCTCCACTCCTGGAGTGACATAACTTAGGTCTATGCTTTGCTCTGGCCTGGATGTTCCCTAGTGGGGTTCAGCAGCCCCCTTTAACACACTTCTCCATCTTATCTCACCCCCTTACTCCCACCTGGGGATTCTGGGCCTTCAAATAAACCCCTTGTGCTAGGGTCTTTATCCCCCAGGCCTACCTGAGTGAACTCAGGCCTAGACAGATAAGTTACTTGGCCTCTCTCTGTAAAAGGTGGGTGCCATGTGGGTCAGGGTTCAGATCTGTGCCTGCCACCCGTGTGTGTTTGTGGAGCAGCGTTTTGGGTGTCTGGCTCCCCGGGGAGGAGGTCAGCTCAAGTGGGCTCCCTTGCAGATGTGTGCGGCGGTGTCTTGACCGGCCTGTCAGGGGTTCTCAGCAGCCCTGAGTACCCCAACAATTACCCCAACAATGTGGAGTGCCACTGGCTGATCCGCGCCTCAGGACCTGCTGCTGTCAAGTTGGTGTTCGTGGACTTCCAGGTTGAGGGCAGCGACGAATGCATGTATGACTACGTAGCTGTGCTTGGAGCGCCTGGCCCTGCCCACGGGCACCACTACTGTGGCCGCACCAGACCCCCCACCTTCGTGTCCCTGGGCCATGAGCTGCAGGTGGTCTTCAAGTCTGACTTCAACATTGGAGGCCGGGGCTTCAAGGCCCACTACTTCTCAGGTAGGAGGGGCCAAGGCTATGGTAGCGCCTGTGTACTCCTGCCTGCTGCTTTGCTTGGGGACTCAAGCTTGCTTGTGTCCTTGGGGTTTGGGTTTTCTGCACTTTCTCTAATGGCTTAGCACACTCTTCTGGGCCAACGCCAAGGCCTAAGCTGATCATGTTCTTGCTCAGATGGGATCAGTCCCATTTAAATGCCTTAGAGCAGTGGTTCTCAACCTGTGGGTCGTGACCCCTTTGGGGATCAAACAACCCTTTTGCAGGGGTCACATGTCAGATATCCTGTATACCAGATGTTTACATGTGACTCATGACAGTATCAAAATTACAGTTATGAAGTGGCAACGAAAATAATTTTATGGAACTGTGCGGTGGTGGCGCATGCCTTTAATCCTAGTTCTTGGGAGGCAGAGGCAGGAGGATCTCTGAGTTCAAGTCCTGTCTGGTCCACAGTGTGAGTTCCAGGACAGCCAGGGCTACACAGAGAAACCCTGTCTTGAGAAACCAAAATAATAATAATAACAACAACAATAATAATAATAGTTATTATTATTTTATGGTTGGGGTCACTACAACATGAGGATCTGTATTAAGGGGTCGCATCATAGGAGGATTGAGAACCACTGCCTTAGAGAATTAGATACTCTTACATCTACCTCATGCCACCTTTGTCCAGCTCCCTGTCGGAGGGTGAGCTAGCTCCTTTTCCTGTGCCTGCTGTGCTGACGTGATGTGTGTATAGAAGAGTGGATGAGCTTCAGAGAATTCACAGCCCACTGAGAAAGATGGGTGGTACAGCAAAAAGCCAACTGCCATGAGTGCAAACAGGAGGAATCACAGGGGACTTCCTGGAGGAAGAATCAAGCAGAGCCTCAAAGAAGTCAGCCCAGAGGGCATGAATGGTATATACAGAGGGCAGAGGGCAGAGGGCAGGCGGCTGAGAGCAAGGCTGGCATGTAGGCAGAATGTTGGCTTTTATACCTGAGATAGACAAGGGTGTGAGGCACAGAGGAAAGGTCCGCCTGGCTCACAGTTGCAGAGGCCCAAGGCTGTCAGCTGTGGTCTTTGGGCCTGTAGTGAGGAGGAGCATCATGGCAGGGAGCAAGGAGTAGAACAAAAACTGCTCCCTCGTGACAGGAAGGAAGCAGAGACATAAAAAGGAAGGGACTGGGGGCCCTAGTGCCCACTTTTGAGGGTGTCCCCCCAGTGAGCCTCCCAGTAGGCCTGGTGTCCTAAGGTTTCTACCACCTCCCGGTGGCACCTCAGGCTGGAGACCCTGACTTATTTATCATTTATTTGGTGTGAGGATAACTTTCTTCTTCCCAGGAGAATGCCAGGAGGTGTTCACAGCTGTGCGTGGAAACTTCTCCAGCCCACAGTACCCTGGCGCCTACCCCAACAATATCCGTTGCCACTGGACCATCCGCCTGCCCCCCGGCTACCGGGTCAAGGTCTTCATCCTGGACCTGGGCTTGGAGGAGCCCAATAGCCTAACCAGAACCTGTGACTTCGACCATCTGGCAGCCTTTGATGGGGCCAGTGAGGAGGCACAGCTGCTGGGGAAGTGGTGTGGGCATCACCTGCCGCCGCCTGTCACCTCGAGTCGCAACCAGGTCCTGCTCCTGCTGCACACTGACCGCAGCACCTCCGGCAGGGGCTTCTCCGTGGCCTACATCGGAGGTCAGCTGGGTGTGTGTCCTTGGGAACTCTGCGGCCCCTTCCTGTGTCCACTGAGACACAGCCCCTCCACTGACTCCTCCAGACCCCACTCAGTCGCCTACCCTGGGGACCTTGGAGGCCACTCCAGTACGGCCCTCATTTATTTCCACTGTCACCTCTTTTCATAGCTTCTGACTCCCTGATTCCTAATTCCCCCTACCTCGCTCCCTTTCCCATGGGCTCTCTGCCTCTTGGATATTTGATCCAGTTTCCAGGACTGATGCACACAATATGCCAAGTTATCAACAGTCAGGAGGCAAAAACACTGAGATGCCACCAGACTTGCCTGCATCATTCAGAAGTGCTAGCTGGACAAAGGGTACTAAGGTGTCCTCACCCAGCAGCGTGCTAGCCAGGCAACCCCTGTATGGGGCCAGGGACTCGGAATTTCCTAAGGGCACCGCTGAGATCCTTATGTTTGCAACAGAACTTCTGCAGAGCACGGGCATCCTGTCCACAGCCAAGGCTGGGAACGGACAAGAGAGGTGGCAGCCACGAGAATCCCGTTATCCAGAAAGCCCGAGCCTTCCAAAGCGCTCTCAATGCTTTGTCCTGGGTCCCTGTGGTTTCAGTCACGTGGCCATGCTTTTCTGCAGAGGTGGCTGGGAAGCTGGTATTAAGGTTTTTCTAACTTTGGTTATGTGGACTCGGTACAAAGCTTGCAAGTCCCTGAGTCAGGTAAGGAGTAGGGGCTACAGGCTCTGCGGACGTCTTTCCCTCATACACTCCGGCCTGGCCTGTTCAGCAGTGAAAGGAGCCTTTTTCCTCATCCCTGGCTGTTGAGTAGCTAGGGAACCCTGGGAGTGGATTGGAAAACAGTGGCTACAAGCTGGTGGCCCATAGAGACCCTTCTGGTCCTGGTTCTGTGAGAAGAAAAGATGGGGTTCTTGGCACAGCTTCCTTTGATTCTCCATGGACAAGGAGAATGTTGTGAGACCAGGTGCCATCTGGGTTCTGCCCAGTGACCTGGAGTCTCCCCTTAGCTCTCCTGATTTTCCCACCTGTACAGCAGGAATTTGGATTGAAGGGTCTTCCGGGCCAGCTTGCCTCTGAGAGCCCAAGTCTCCAGCCCAGACTGGGCAGCGCTAAGTGATTTAGACCGCCTCTTCTTGCAGCATCTTTGGAGATGAGGGTGGGGGTGGTTGTCATTCTGGCTCCTGTTCCAGGACCTTCTGTGCTCCCTACACAGCCCCCTGTGGGAGTCGAGGGTCAGACAGGGTACTCACACTGGACCAGCACCAGATGGGGCCCAGGCTGTAGGCAGCCTCTCCACAGGGAGGGCAACCACGGCATCAATCAGGGGTGACACACAGTTCAGTGCCACCGAGATCATCGTGGGAGACAGCGGACCCATAAATCCCCGCCTGCCCAGACACCCGAGGTTGAAATATGTCCGAGACATTTCCCGGAGAGGGCTGAGGGATCCAGGCCTCTGCCTGCCAGGCTCCCTTTTTCTTCCAGCCAGCGACCAACCCCCACCTGCCTCTGCCTTGCCTACTCCCTGGCTCCTGCAACCCCAGACACTCAGAGTCGCACTCTCACACAGCACAGGGCATGCTGGGAGCTGACTGATTTGTAATGAGCAGACTGCCCGCCCACCTCCCTCGAGTCTGAAATCCAAACTCAGCCACAACGGGCAGCTTCACCTCTCAGAGATCTGTTTTCAAAACTGAAGTGGCTTGTGGTGTGCCCACCCTCCATGGCCATCACAGGAGGGACAACAGGGTTCCCCCACGCCCCCCGCACCCAGATTCTTTTCTATCTTAGCGTGATGGTCCTTCACAGCACTCCTGTGCATCTCCACATTATTTGTCCTGCACATGCCGTGGTGTGGCAGACTTCTTCATGTCGTCTGTGTCTGTGTCTGTGTCTGTCTGTGTCTGTGTCTGTGTCTGTGTCTGTGTCTGTGTCTCTGTCTGTGTCTGTGTCTGTGTCTGTGTCTGTGTCTGTGTCTGTGTCTGTGTCTGTCTGTGTCTGTGTCTGTGTCTGTGTCTGTGTCTGTCTGTGTCTGTCTGTGTCTGTGTCTGTCTGTGTCTGTGTGTGTCTGTGTCTGTGTCTGTGTCTGTGTCTGTGTCTGTGTCTGTGTCTGTGTCTGTGTCTGTGTCTGTCTGTGTCTGTGTCTGTCTGTGTCTGTGTGTGTCTGTGTCTGTGTCTGTGTCTGTGTCTGTGTCTGTGTCTGTGTCTGTGTCTGTGTCTGTGTCTGTGTGTGCTGTGCAGAGTAGGCCATCAGTAGCTGTGTTTACTGAATGATAGGGTGAACACCCTGCCGTGCGGCAAAGCGATAAGCACTCTTATTGTGGTGAAGAACTAGTTTCCAGTCACTCCCATGCTCATTCATTCATTCATTCATTCAGCATTTCCTCAGCCTGCCAAGCTCTACACTGGCCTCAAAGGGACAGAAACAGTGGTACACTACATGCCTTAAGAGCTCACAGATCGAGGTTTCGGGGGAGCAATGCACGCAATATATCTCAACTGAGTCCTATAGTATTCCATAAGCACCTTCTCTAGTCTGGAGTTCTGTTCCGTGTCTACTGTCCTTCCAGGAGGCTTGGGGGTAATGGTTCTGACAGCAGCCCTAAGGTCTCAGATTCCGCCCTCCTTTCCAGTGGTGCCCATGAATGTGAGCTGTTCTCGCACGGACTTCCAGATCCTGATCTCTGCCCAGGCACTGGCCCCACTGGAGCGGACCAAGGTCTACCTGGGTAGCCGGAGCTGTGCAGCCCAGGAAGTTGGCAGTAACTTCCGGATCCAGGCCCGCTTTGACACCTGCGGTACTGAGTCTCAGGTAGGGGTTGGTGGGGAGGGAGGTATAAGAGATGGGCTCTGAGCCTTACTGAAGGGCACCTGCTGTCCTCAGTTTCCCTCATGGCTCTGATGGTGCACACAGATATGGACTCAGGCTTACTGGCACCCCACCCCCACCCCATAGTGAACAACCCTAAATTTCCTCCCTGCTCCTCTCTTTGAGAGCCCCCGGGGGAGAATGGAACCCCGATTTCTTTAATATGCACAGCTATCCCCCTGCTCACTGCTCACCCATCCTCCCCAACCTGGTGACTCCAATTCATCTCTGGGCTCCACAAACAAATGAGTTTCAAGTAAGGATCCATCTCCCTCCAAAGGCTGTGGAGCTTACAAACAAGATTTTCCCACTATCCTTGGATTTTGGAGGCTGTGAGCCCAGGCTGGGGTGGATGGGTGGTAGGGGCCTGAGAGAGTCCCTGGGCAGTGTAATACCCCAACACCCTAAATTATGTCCTTAGGAGAATGCAGGGGAGGGGGTGCGAAGAGAAGGAACAGTGGTGTGCCCCTGTTAGAGTCCCCAGCTCTGAAACCTGGGTGTCAGCAGTCTGGCTTGGCCTGAGGCCCCATGCCCTGCCACTTGCTTCTGGCCCCTGCTGTCCTCCGCTCAGCCACTGTCCTTTAGAAGGGAGCTGAGGAACATCTGGCTGCCAGTCTGTCTTCACCTTGCTCCATGCCCTGAGGCCCCTAGGGATTTTCTTGGGACAGAACCACATCCAGTGGATGGAATGAAGGAGACAACGTTCCTAAGGGCTGGGAAGGTGGGTCAGTCAGGAATGAGCTAGCCATGCAAGCATGGGGACAGGAGGTCCATCCTCAGACCCATGTTCATCTAAAAAGTAAATAGAAATGTTTAAGGTGGGGGTGGTGGCGCACGCCTTTAATCCAGCACTTGGGAGGCAGGATCTCTGTGATTCTGAGGCTAACTTGGCCTACATAGGAGGCTCTAGGCCAGACCAGACCAGCCAGAGCGACTTAAGCAAGGCATAATGTATGCTAGGGAGGTAGAGACAGGCCCTCACGCTCCCCCACCTCTACCACGTGCGTTCACTCCAGTCTTTACTATGTAGATGACCAGCCTCTCTTTGGTTCTTCTTCACTCACAGATCCTACCTTGCTCTGTCCCGTATCATGATTCTATGTCTCAAAGATCAAGGCTACAGGTCCCCTTAAAGAGCAGGGAACAGGTTGACCAAAGCAGACCAACCAAGGCAAGCCGGCAGAGGCAGGCCGACCCAGGCAAGCCGGCAGAGGCAGGCCGACCCAGGCAGGCTGACTGAGGGATGCAAAGGCTTCTTTGGGAATGTGAGATCCAGGGCCCTTCGGAAGCCCAAGCTTGGGAGAGGAGCCACTTCACTACATGTACGCCAACTCCACACCCGACACCACACTCCTCAGACTGCCCCACGCTCCTCAGGCTGCCCCACATCAGGCTGCCACTTCTGAGAATGTCTGAAATAAGAAGCTGCCTAAATGGGAGGGAATACACAGGTGCAGGAAATTGAGAAATCCCATCATCCAAGACAGCGTGGCCCCCTTGGGAAGGTGTGAATGGGTGTCATAGTGTTTAGGGACTTTGCTGCTGGGCACGATGACGCACCTAAAAACCCAGCTTCTTAGAGGCTTGCCCTACATGTCTCACCCACATAGGGCAACTTGACCCCTGATTCCCTCTTCCCTGGGGTGAAGGGTGCAGTAGGCCAGGCCTCTCATGCCGTGTTTTTCAGACTCTCTTCCCAGACCTAGAATGGGTGGGTCATCTAGGGTGGTGGCTTTGAGTGACCAGAACCTCAACAAACAGTAGGGCCCCTGCTTCATACATCACTGAGAGAAAGACTCCCGAGGAAAGGTCACACAATAGGGACACAGCTGACAACAAGCAAGGCAGGGCCTCACTCTAGGCAGATGACGGCCTCTGGGCTCAGGGGACACAGCTGCAAAGCACCAAGGGTGGGAACTGAGCAGCTACTCTTTGGTCTGAGTGACGTGTCACATGTGATAGCATACGTAAGAGTTGGGCAGGCCAGGGTAGGAATATGGCCTCTGTGGATTGTATGCTGCATGGCTTCAGACAAAGGATTTAACCTCTGGGCGCCCCAGTTTCCTTGTCTGTAAAATGGGAATGTTAATGATACCAAGAAGGCTATTGTGAGAAGTAAAGGAATTGATACACTTAACTGGAGCCTCAATGGCCCCAGTTCCATAGTCTTTGTTTTTGAGACAGGGTATCAGGTAGTCTTGACTGGCCTCAGACTTACTATGTAATTAAAAGTGACCTTAACTCTGAGGTCTCTTCTGCCTGCAAGTGCTGGCACTAAAGGCAGGCACCACCACATGTGGCCTAAGCATTGCCAATGGAATCCAACTCCATAGCTGCTGGGTTTGTGTTTTTGCTGGTACTGAGGATTGAACCAGGAGCCTCACACACACTAGTCAAGTGCTCTGACCCTAAGCTATGGCTCCCAGCCTAGGTATTCTTACTGTCGCTGTCTTTCATTCACCCTAACTCCTTGAAGCCAGAGCAAACACCAACTCTCACATTCACCTTTCTTATAATTATTTTAATTTGTGTGTGTGTGTGTGTGTGTGTGTGTGTGTGTGTGTGTGTGTGTGTGTTGATCAGAGGACAACTCGTGAGAGTTAGTTGTTTTCCTTCTACTGTTTGAGTTCCAGTGACCAAATTCAGGTTGTCAGCCTTAGTGGCAAGCTCCTTTACCCACAGAGCCAACTGGCTGGCCCTGCCGCCCCCTTGATAGATGGGGACTCTGAGGCTGAGTGTGAAGGAGTCTGTGGCTAAGCTATGGAGTCAGGCCAGTGTCTGTTGAGAGGCACTGGGGGAGCCTAAACTTCCCTGGGCCTGAGCACGACTGTGTGACCCCACAGAGAAGAAATAACACGTCCGTGATCGTCAGCGTGTTGTACATCGACTTCTCCACTGCTGGGCACGATGACATCCACGAGTATGAGGTGCGCTGTGAGCCGCGGCGCAAGGAAGCATCTGCCCACCTGCTGTCAGGGTCTGATCTGCTTGGGCCCTACGCTGCCACTGCTGAGCACCTACAGGAGGCCCCACCTGGAGATGAGGCAGAGGTCCTGGAGGGCCCAGGGACCATGGTGACCCAGGACACCAGTGATATCGTCTTCCTGGGCCTCTGCATTCTAGCCGGAGTCCTTATGATCATTGCCATTGTGGTCCTGATGCTGCTGTGAGCATGTAAAGAGCAGCTTGGGGGACCCATAGCAGGGCAGGGTGGGGCTTGTTCACTTGTGGGTGGCCATCAGTCCATTGTGTTCCTCTCCGAGCCCATTTCCTAGGGATCACTGCTCTTGCCCTGCTCCTCACAGGCTCAGAGAAAAGTGTGTGTGGGTAAAGGCTCTGAAGACTATAGCGATTGCTCTTAAGTTAATTCAAGAATGTTCTACTACAGGAAAGCTCCCGTATGTGTTTCTTGTGAGCTTGGATAGTTGGAGTCACAGGTGGCACTGTGAATACACAGACCCATCCTGTTCTTTACCAACTCAGGGCACAAATAACGAGACCTTTTAGCTTCTCAGACCTTCATGAGTAGGAAGTCTAGTATCTATGCAGGGACTCCTCCCTCCTTAAGTGACTCAAGTGAAGACCCTCTCTAAAGAACTCCACTCCTGCCTCCAGGAACCGGGAAAGAGAACCCAAACTCTGGCTAGTGCGGTTATTTCAGCCCCTGCCATACCATTGAAGACTGGTCCTGTGCATCCTAGTGGGTGCTTGCTCATAGCCGTATCAATGGCCGCCGGCTGCGTCCGGTTCCTATAGATGCCACAGGTAGACTGGGCAGCATGCTCAGGGGAGAGGCTAGAGCTGAGGTGTTCCTTTTATGTTGGGACTTGTGTTTGAATGTCTTAGATCTTTAGCCAAAACATTGAAGCCACATGTGTCTCCATGCTTGCTCTGATGTTCAAACCACCATCTCTTCTTCACTCAGGAGATGAGTTCTCTTTGGAGCCCTCTGAACCTTTTTCTACTCCTTAGAGCTGCTCCAGTCCCTTAGAGCTGCTCCAGTCCCTCAGAGCTGCTCCAGTCCCTCAGAGCTGCTCCAGTCTCTCAGAGCTGCTCCAGTCCCTCAGAGCTGCTCCAGTCTCTCAGAGCTGCTCCAGTGTCTCAGAGCTGCTCCAGTGTCTCAGAGCTGCTCCAGTGTCTCAGAGCTGCTCCAGTCCCCAGAGCTGCTCCAGCCCCCGTCACTGCCGTTTCTATGCTTCCATCATCAGATTAAAGGGACTTCCTGCTCTTCCCAGAGAGGATCTTTAGGATTATTATGCAAATTAGCACAGCCTTCTCCAGAGCTCTACTTGATAGCAAGAAGTGGAACAATCTTGTTAATGGAAAATAAACAAACGATATATTTATAATCTGCCGCTCATCCCTGCTCACCTTTATAATGCCTAATGATCACTCAAGGTGTCTTTCCGCAATAACTGTGATCTCCAAAGTCAACCCGCTGACCACTAGGATCAGGTTACAAAGACGGAAGCCCCATTACAGCACAGCTCATTCGGCAACCCATGGACCATGCACCAGGTCCCAGATTCTGCCGGCTGTGCGAGGCAGCACACAGCAGCACACAGGCAGGTGGGACTCCTGCCTGTGAGATGTGTCTGGAGTGGGTGGGCAAGCAGAACTGGAGAAGAAGGGGCAACCAAGCTGGGACCTTGAAGAAAAGGCAGAGAGTGAAGAAACCTTGGAGGAAGAAGTGAATTATGCAGAGGAGAAAGAGTAGCCTGGATGCAGAGACAAACCAGGTTGAGTCCAACTCCTTCACCCCGTTAACGGAAAGTCTGGGCTAACTGCTCTACGGTTCCCATCTTGTGGAGGGTGTGTGATATAGTGAATTAGGGAAACCAGCTGGCTGGCAGAGGTGTTCCTCCAGGGGAGTCCTCAGTTAGCCCCCGGCCTCTGAACCTAGCCCTGACCTCACTCTCTCAGTCTCTTGAGTTGATGTGTTAAACACTCGGCCTTGGTTTCTGTCCTGCTTTTCTATCGCTGTGATAAAACGCCATGACCAAAAGCAACTCTTAGAGGGGAGGATTTATTTTAGCATGTTGTTTGTAGGCCACCACGAAGGGAAGTCTGGACAGGAACCTGGAGCAGGGGCCATGGAGGGGTGCTGCTTACTGCCTTGCTCTCCATGGCTTTCTCAGCCAGCTTCCTTAAGCAACCTAGGACCCACCTGCTCAGGGATGACACTGCCAACATTGGTCTGGGTCCTCACACACCAATCATTAATCAAGATAGTGCCCTATAGACTTGTCTGTAGGCCGATTAAAGGCATTTTCTTAGTTGAGGCTCCCTCTTCCCAAATGACCCTAGTTTGTGTCAAGTTGACAAAACCACAGTTAAAAATCAAACAAACAACAACAAAACCAAAAAACACCACCAAAACAAACAAACAAACAAACAAACAAACAAACAAAAAAAGGTGCAACTAGCAGTTTCCCTGCCCTAGAAAACTGGGCACATCCTGGATCCTCTCCAAGGGAGGCCTGGGGTCTGTGCTCTGTGGTGTGGGCTGTGTACCACTTGCTGATAATGTGTAATTCTCTCACTTTAGAGCGGAGGGAACTGATGGAGTGAAAGAAAAAAGTGCTTAAGGACACGACTGTGGCACACTGGTGTTGGCTAAAGAAGGAAGTCCTTCCCATCACCATCCCTAGCCTTGTCCTCTGGGTCCTTGTCCCTCCTGTCCTCCTCTGTTCCCTGCACTTTATCACTGATATAAGATAATGTCCCCACAAGTCACCCTGCACCCTGTGCCTGCTTTGCTTTCTCCCTAGGCTCTACCTAAAATGTATTTGCAAACCATGGCATGTGCACAAGGAACCCAGGCAGCCAGGGTTCCCTGGGGAGGGAACGCAAGGCTCCTTTTCCCCGATACCCATCTCCAGTGCAATGATGAGCAAGCCCCCCAGGACCCAGAAGAGCCCTGAGTGGATCCTGAGGGACGCAGGAGACCACACAGGAATAAGCAAGGATTGTCCTCTCCTAATCTAGGGACAATCAGAGTCCAAGTGAACAGCTCACCTTGCCTAAGTGCTGGAGGAGCTCAGAGGAGAACCTGGGCTTCGCTTCCAGGAGAGACTCACCGGGCACAGGACAGGGAGCAGCATCCAGGACAGGGACTAGCACACGCCAACGCAAGGGGTCCTGAGGAGCACACCATGCCTGGGGTTGGGAAGAGGGAGGGGTGAGGAGGCTCAGCCGTATACTATACTAGGTGAAGTCAAAAGGCAAGTGAGCTGGAAGATTGTTTCAGGCACCAAGATGGCGCCTCAGAACAGAAGTGTTCCCTGTGCCACAGGCCTCTGAAAGACTGCTGGACCAAGAGAAGCAATGACTGATACAACCCACCATGTTCTCTCTTGGTTGGCCCCATGCATGCGACTTGCAAGTAAATCAGTTGGCCCAGGGATCTGAGGCACGGGTTCCAGCTGCCTCAGTCACATGTGACCTTGGTTTATCTATCCATCTCCAAGAGGCCTTTCCCAGCATCCTCAGGAGCCTGGCCAGGCTGGCTGATCACAAGAATCTGCTCACAGGGATTCAGGCCAGAAGAGACAAACATTGGGAGGTGGTCCTGTAGCTGGTCCAGGCTTGTTCTGGGGCTTGCTGTCCGGGAAGCTCTCTGAGCCTCCACTTCCACTTGGAAACAATAGCAGGAACGTTTGTTGAAATGCACTGCAGGCCACACATGGCTCGAGATTTTTGTTTGTTTGTTTGTTTGTTTATATTTACTTACTCATTTTAATTTTCTATCCAGTAACTATTCCTGTTCTTTCTTTAAAAACAAAATTCAGGCTGGGCAGTGGTGGCACAGGCCTTTAATCCCACTACCCGGGACGCAGAGGCAGGTGGATCCCTGTGAGTTTGAGGCCAGCCTGAGTTCCAGAGTGAGTTCCAGGACAGCCAGGGTTACACAGAAAAAAAAAAACAACAAAAAAAAACCTGTCTTGTAAAACCAAAGAAAACCAAAAAGCCAGGAGTGGGTGGTAACCAAAAGACCCCCAAAACAGACAAAAATGAATTCAGGAAGGGCCAGAGTTTCATCCCAAAACTCACACAGTGGAGGGAAGGAGCCAGCTCCCAAGGGTGGCCTTCTGACCTCCACACCAGTCCTGTGGCATGCACATGCACACACTTGTGCACACACACACACACACACACACACACACACAGGCACACATGCACACGTACACACTAAAGAATAAAAAAGCAAAACCACCCAGATAGCTAACCAGTCGGCAGAGCCCAGATCTCAGGTGTGCTAAAAGAGCAGGTGGAGAAGCCAAAGGGACAGGTGGATCCCTGCCATAACTCCGTGCTTCATGCCTGTCACTTGCCGACTCTCCACACGGCAGTTTCGTTCATTTAGTCTTCTAGGTAACGTTGTGAGGTGAAGTGAATACTGAATACTGTTGAGTCTCCTTTCCCAGGTGAGAAAACAAGACACTACGCTGAGTGACTTGCTTCGGGTCACAGGTCACAGGTCACAGCTCCCCATAGGTGAAGGCGAGTCCTGAGACCAAGGGTCATTCTGGACATTTCCCTGGTTTGTTTATTTGATTGATTGATTGATTGATTGATTGATAGGGTTTTCCTATGTAGCCTTAACTGGCCTGGACATTGCTATATAGATCAAGCTGGCCTCAAACTACAGAGCTCCTGAGTCTCCTGCTTCCGTCTCCTGAGACCCTTTGTACATTAGTAACTGCTTAGGCCTCACTGCAGAGGGGCCATGGGACAGAGAGGTAGAGCTCACCCATACCACATCGCCAATAAGAGGAACAGATAGGCCTTGTGTGCATTTCTTGTCTGAGCCCCTTAGCCCTTGCTCAGACTTGAAAGTTTTGTCTTGGCACAGAACTCTGTGCAGAGAGTAGGGTTCCAAACACTGCCCTGGGTCACAGAGACCCACTCAGAGGCCAAGGAATGAATCTGGTTTCCAAGCCTCCAGGGAAGCCTTAACAAATGTCCCAGGTGACTTGTCAGAACTCAACACTATTTCCATGCCAGGTTTCCAGGAACTCAGGGTGCCCTGGACTGGTTCCCATGCAGGCCTCCAGAATACCTGGGCTTGGCAAGGGCCACCCGTGTCCTTCCCCAAGCCAGTGGTGTTTGTGAGCCTTCATCCTGAAAAACACTCCAAGCAGACTTCCTCCTAGCGTCTGCAGCATCTGCAGACCTTGGGGTAGCAGTTCCATCTTAGTCACACATGGACCTAGACCATGACTCAGTGGCTCACTGTGTCCCTGGCCACACTCCCAGAGTGCATCAGCAAATGTCCCAGCAGCTCCACACTGGGACACACAAGCAGTTTACCCTTCTCCCCAATCCTTATAGCCACCATACTTTGCAGGCAAGGAAGTTGAAGCTTATAGGCTAATGGAAGCCACATACTTGCTCTGAGGGTGGAAGGAGGAAGGAATGGGAGCCCCAATTCAGACCCTATTGGGGGCTCAGTCCATGAAAGCCGTGGAACCTCCTCCACCCCGCCCCCACCCTCTGTGCCATCTCCCACCCACAGAAGGCTACAGCAGTAGCTTTTGCTCATGCCTGGGGTATGCCAGACCCTGAGCCCAGTGAGTATCCAGTAGTCCGTGATAGCTATAAGTGCTTTGGTGAGACTTACTCATAACAGTGACACAAAGTCAGTAAGTACTGTGACCAGAAGAGGGGCCCTAATAATGCCCTGGAGGGGAGGAAAGACCCCTAAGAATAGGGGAGGCCTGTGCAGGGTCCTGAGAGATGACGCTGGGCAGGAGAAAGGGAGAGAGCATGGGAACGGAGGGCATCTTAGGCAGTGTGCGTTAGCAATGGGAGACCGGAAAGTCCAGGAATTCCAGGTTTGCTGGTGGCTCAGTGTAGGGTGGGGGGAACTGAGGCACTGATGCCAGAAGGCTTCTAAGGGGCAGAGAATGGCTGGAAGCAGACTGCCCTAAGGGACCTAGGGTGGTCATGCCAGTCCCTAATCTCCATGTGATGTCCCCGGAGACACAGGGAACCCCATTATAAATCCTGCACCCAGGTATATAGTAGAAGCCCCCACAAGAGGGAAGGTTGCCTGGAGGCACTGGACTCAGACACAGGTCATGTGACTGCCAGAGTCACCCTGTCCCTGAGGCAGTCTTGTACCCTTTCTCCTTGCTGGGGGGGGGGGGGGGCGACTAGCTCACCTGATCACTGTGGGGAATGATGGGAGAGAGCCAGCCCTTGGGATTCCCCTGGCAACTTTGTGGACTCGGCCCCACCCACCTCACCTGGTCCCGGGAGTTTCCCTGCCTGTGAAGTCAAACAGAAACAAACCCAAACAGAAACTGGCCCACCTCTGAGCACCAGGTAAGCACCACCCAAACCTGTGGGGCCTGTGTGCTTACCTTTTGGCTGGCCTCCAGGACACAGAAGGAGGCTGTTTGGATAAAAGCCCCTCTTACTGGTAAGCATGTAAGGCCTGGGAGTTTGCAGCTGGCAAACCGCTTCCCCAGATGTCCTCCCCTTTGGTTCTTACCCCTGCCTTGAGAGGGGGCCTCCTGAGCCCGAGAGGTTACAGAATGGGCTTGAGGTCACACAGCAGTTAGTGATAGACTTAGGGCCAGAGACATGAGACCTCGGGAGAGATGCCACTGGCCATTGGTTAGATGGCTCCAGCTGACCAAAGAGTCACAAGATCCAAGTGGCCTGAAGGTACAGAGGGTGGTCTCTTAGAGACAGACAGCAGTCACACACAAGCAAGGGTGGTCTCTGGGAGGAGTAAGCAGAGGTCCAGAGGCAGCAAGACGGTGGACAGCAGGGAACAAGGAGGGCTTCACTGGGGCTATTGCATGAACCTTCACTTGTCAGGACTTTTTTACCTTTGTCCCATTTCCCAGCAGCCTCTGTTCCACTGTCAGTGTTCAGATCTGTCGTCCCCCGTCGTTGGAATCTACAGAAAGTGAAGGCCATGTATAGTTCACTTTCTTGTTGTTGAGCCCAGCACAGTACTGGGAGGCAGCAGACTAATGAATGGAGCTGGCGAGATGGTTCAGCTGGCAAAGGGCTTGCCACATAAGCCGAGTTTGACCCCTTAGAACCCATCTTAAAAAGCCGACTGGCGGTGCATGCCTGTAATCCCAGTGCTGAGGAGGCGGACACAGTGGTCCCTGGGCTTTGCTGGGGAATCAGTGAGCTCCGGCCTCATCGGGAGATCCTGTCTGGAAAGATGCAGTGGAGAGTGATTGAAGAAGATACCCAATGTCAACCTACACACGCACATACACACACAAACACAAAATCTCTCTCTCATACACAAACCAAACATACACACGTACACACACACACACACACACACACACACACAATCTTACATACACACATAGTCACACATGGTCACATCCAATCTCTCTCTCACGCACACACAGTCATTCTGTCTCCATCTCTCTCTCCCCCCCCTCTCTCACACACACACACACACACACACACAGATTCATGGCAGTGGTAGGGCAGACATCAGGACATCAGAGTTAGAAACGGAGTTCTGAGATAAAAGTGTCTTCCCAGAATGTCCCCATTGCCCCAGTCCCTCAACTGTTCCTCATGCCCCCATGGTAGGTGGAGGTGAATCTAGCCTTAGGGAGTAGACACAGTGAGGTTTACCCTTGGTCACACAGCCAGGGGCAAAGAAGCTGGAACCAGATAGGGGTGTCAGGGGGTACAAGAGCACGCTCCCAACCACAACTGAGCTTGGAGCTGCCAGGTACCTGTGTGACAGTTTGAGGACCCCTACCTGGAACTGAACCTTCTCCTCAGCTGTGGAATGGTAGGGACACTGAATAGGAGGTTTACTGGGTGGCCGATGCCCAGGCCAGCCTTGTGGTCATAAACAGACACATGACTGTGTGGCTCGCTACTGCTATGCATGAGCATGACCAGCCAGTGTGGGGCAGGGCCTAGGTGTGAGGGCCAAGTGCTTGTTAGGGTGTGTTTGCATGCGTTCAGAAGTCCGATGTTATCTTCCATGTATCCGCCTGTAGGCCCGGCCTGTTTCTGTCTAGGAAATTCCATTTCCCACATACCTTGCTTGAGGCCTTCCATGAGAGTGCAACAGAAACAGAGAGAAAGGGAGGCTGCACCCAGGTGTGTTCTGTGCCTGTATGTATGTGTCTGCACGTGTGTGTGTGTGTGTGTCTGCATATATGTGAGTGTATACACGCTCTTTCTACAAGAGGCTGAGTTCAGTCTCCCTCTGGCCCCTCTGGCCCTGACCAGCATGCTGTTGGGGTACCTGGGAGTCTAAGAGGAAGAAGAGGGTCTGGGAGAGAGGAGGCAAGCATGTCCTGGACGGTGTTCCTGTGTTCCCAAGACAAAGCCAAGCTCTGAGGACTGAGCAGCACCCTCCAGTCCCACCAGCCCACCAGCCCGAGGCCTGAGCTAGGGGTGGACACAGCACCACCTTGTGGGCCACAAGGAGAGGTCAATGGCTCCACTGGAAAGCAGCCAGCTACTCTCAGGGATGGGAGGGTGGCCTAGGGGATCCACTTATTGCTCACTGTCTTTGCATCTGGCTCCTTTCCCTCCCAGCCCCCCTGCATCAGCCTTCCTCAACCTCACTACCTCCAGTCATTGTCCTGAGTTCATCCAGCCTGGGGGATGCTAAGGGCAGGGAGTCCAGTGATGGAGAAGGGACCAAAGACTTCCCAGGGAGGAAAATCGCTAAGTGTAGTTTCAAAAGCTGAACCGTGAGGCTGGAGAAGGGGGAGAGTGGGAAACGCCCTAGGCAGAGGGAACAGCGTGTGCGAAGGCCCAGAAGCATTACAGATGATTGCTCGGTAGCTGAACTGGCAGGCCTTGAGAACATGGGTGGAGTGGGACTGAGAAACGAAGGGGGGCTGGGCCCCAAAAGGCCTGTAGTGCCAACCCGGGGAGCTGGACCATATGGGGCCATGGCAGGGAACAGGATAGAGCTAACGAGGTCAGAGCAGCTGGCTGAGCTGAAACTCACATAACGTACTTTTACTTGTTATTTACTTACATTTACTCCTGTTCACTTATTTCATATTGAGATGAAGTCTTGCTTGTAGCCTAGGTTGGCCTCAAACTCTATATCCTCCTGCCTCAGCTTCCTGAGTGCTGGCATTGCTGGGGTGTGTCCCTATAACTATCAGTTCGCATGCTATCTCCATGGGTTTATCAATTCTGGACATATTTCATATAATTAGAATCATACACCACATGACCTTTTGTATCTAGTTGTTTTTTTTTTTTTTTTTTTTTTATGAAATGCTTTGAGGTTCATCAACACTGCAGTATTATCATTACTTGGCTCCCGATCTGGGTAGCTCAGGGGTAGAGAGCATTGGCCCAGCTTGCTCAAGGCCCTGAGTCCGGTCACACACACTGAAGTAAATAAAACAAACCAACCACTTCACCTCGGTGTGGTAGGATGCACATCTGTGATGCCTGCACTCAGGAAATACAACAGTCAGTCTGGGCAACATAGAGAGACCATGTCCTTACAGAGAAATCGTCCCTGGGGCTGGAGAGATGGCTCAGTGAGAAGAAAGCCTGCTGTGTAAGTGGGAGGGCTGAAGTCTGGATCCCTAGAACCAGTAAAGGCCAGGTGGGCATGGCAGCTAGCCTTCACTCTGGTGCTCGGACAGTGGGGTGGGCTCTCCTGAGCACGCCGGCTACCCAGACTAGTGGTAGGCAGGCTCTGGCTTCAATTGAGAGGCCTACCTCAATGAATAAGGTGGAGAGTGGCTGAGGAAAACGACCTATGTCAACCTCAGGTCTCCACACTCGTGTGCACACATACCTGCAAACCAGCATATATACATACATGCATGTGAAAAAATGAAAAATGAAATTTTTATGAATGAATAATACTGGTTTTCATTAACTTGTGGTGGATTATATGAGATAAAGCTATGAGAACTGAGTCTACAGCACGGTGGACACGCCTAACTTAGAGCTGAGGTTCACCGTGTGGCTGTCTGGGAGCCGTGGCTTACTGGTGCTGCCCTGGCATCATGAGAAAGCATTTGAGCTGTACATCACCAGCCTAGCAAAGACGGGATTCAAATGTCAAAGGAAAGTTTCTACTGAAGATTACTTTCTTAAAAAAAAAAAAAGATTTTATTTTACTTTTGATTATGTGTCCCTTTGTGTGCGCATATGAGTGTAGTTGCCCTCAGAGGTCAGAAGAGGATGTCAGAGCTCCTGAAGCTGTTGTTTACCGGCCGTTGTGTGTTGCGCGCGCTCAACTGGCCAGGAAGAACGACGCTGCTACAGGATCCTTCTGCACACATTTATTCAGTCCTGTTTCTTCTTGTTTATATCTCCCTTGTTTATATCTCCCCTGTTTATATCTCCCCTGTTTATATCTCCCCCGAACCCTGGGCCTCTCACTCCTTTTATACTCTCTCTCATCCACGAACCGCAGGCCACGCCACCTCACCAGGCACGCAGCTTCAGCTAATCAGGGCAGCAGGGGCAAATCTCCACCAAATTGGATTCACCTGTATCCTGGTACACCTGCGCAGCACTCAAGATGTTTGTGTCTTATATGAGGAAGTCAGGTGCAAGTCATATGACTTAGCTGCAGTCCCTGGCGCCTTTGGGACTGCCGCCACACCCGCTCCCCACAGTTGTGAGTCACCCAACACGGGTGGCTGGGAACCGAACTCAGGCCTGGTGTAAGAGCAGTCAGTGCTCACTCCTAAACTACTGAGCCATCTCTCTGGGCCCCGGTGTCACTTCTATGTTGTCACATCACTGAAAAGCCAGAAGTCAAACCATTGTTTGACTATCCGTATCCCATGGTATGCAGAAGGCAAACTGCTCATCCATTCGTGATAAACATTTGGGCTGCGCAGGCTCCCTGAGGACGCCTCCTGTGTCTCTGCAGTGGTGCTTTATTGTTCAGAGTATAAGGTCCTTCATCAAGGGGCGTGGCGGGTGATGGAGAGGTGGAAAGCCGGAACAAGAAAGAAGCCTTGAGCTGTGCTGAGGAACCTGGGTCTGGATGATGAGCCAATCACCTGGGAGCCAGTGCAGAAGCTGGAGGCTGAGAGCTAGCGGGGGTGCCATCCTGCTGGCCCAGGTGACTCTCCGAGGGTGGCTCAGGGATAGCAATAAGTCTGACTCCCTCTCCTGCACCCCAGTATAAATCTGGGGCAGACAAGGAAGCATGACTCAAAATGCCAGTCACTGTCCAGAATGACAAAACAGTAGTGTGATCCCAAGAGCTGTTACAGAGAACGCCACGGTGTGAGAGCTTGCTAGAAAG
The DNA here is from genome assembly GCF_000001635.26 of Mus musculus. Taxonomy (NCBI): domain Eukaryota; kingdom Metazoa; phylum Chordata; class Mammalia; order Rodentia; family Muridae; genus Mus; species Mus musculus. The sequence goes on from NC_000070.6 coordinate 107,124,210, forward strand.
CTTTCGAGCCTGGGTCTGGCTCAGTGGCCTCGCCTGAGTTCTTCCTTTCAGGCATTTATGGAGCAGCCAGCTCTTCGGAGAGAGGGTGTGTCCTCCTTACTGCCCTTCACAGGTCCAGCCTCCTATTTGCTGCTGTGACCAGGAGCCTGTGGGTATGTAGAGGGAAAGCTCCCACCTCAGAAAGTGCTGACGAGAAGCCCACCCCCTTCCCCCACACCCGTGTTAGGTGCCTCTGGGAAGTGGGTAGGTGAAGAAAGGATTGCTCGAAGCTTCCAGCTGCTCTGCCAGAGTTGTTAGAACTCCAAAATAATTTTCTTTCTCTCTCCTAAGCTGAGATTTTTTTTTTCATAAGTCCCAGATGCACCAGATGGGAGGAGGAGACATGGGAGGGAAGCTGTGAGACTCTGGAGAGATGTGAAATCCAGGGCTGGCCCTGCAGCCAGACAGCTTGAAGGAGAGTCTGGGAGACATGAGAGAAAATCCAATCCCACCTGGTCTGGGACTCACACCCGAGCGAGCCTGAGACAGAACTCCCCACGGGCTTTGCAGAGCACGGAGTGCTGGTCTCACCCTCAGAGCTTCTGATTTAGTGGGTCTCTGGTGAAAACCAAAGGTCCTCTTTGCTGTACCAAGTGATGCCTTTGACACAGGAGAGACCCACTGGTTCTGTTGCTTCCCCCTGGAGCCTGAGTATCCTTGGCTTTGGAGAGAAGCTCATAGGTTCTGCCCTGGAGATGATAAACTTCGAGGCTCAGATGAACAAGCCAAGACATAAGGAACTTCTGATAGCCAGCTGGACTCCCTGCTTGCCAGGAAAGGAAATCCCACCAGAAGTGGCACTGACCAAGGTCACATGGTTAATGTGAAGGTAACATTAGGCAGATCCCAAGCAATCTCTGCCTTTCTCTCTACTCCTTCAGTCCATAGAGATTCTTCTCGTATCTCATCTTTCAGGTGTCAGGAAAACGTGTTGGGGTTAAAGGCTGGCAGTTCCTGCTCCATCCTTTAGGGCGTGCCATTTCTCAGCATTCTGATCTAACATCTTCCATGTGCCAACCCTGCCATTCTCCCTGGAGACTTTCTATGGCTCTCAGAGCCCTGTGCACACAGGAAAGATACCGGGGAGCTGGCATCTATCCTCCTGCAGTAGGCCCTAGGCAATGACTGGTGGATGCATGGCCTGACTTCCTCACCATCTGGCAGGGACAGCTTTGAGGTGTGTTCTGTGCTATGACCCAGAATTCCTCTGTGAGGCTGAGCCCGACTGGTCATGCAGAAACTGTCTGGAGGGTATTCCCTTTGCTGGTCTCTCGCGTCCATAACGAGCCTAGTCACTTCTCATATAAGCCACTTGTTTCAAAGCCTCATGCCATGTTGTATTAACTGGGGACAGTGATGGCTGTGTGCACCAAGCACCTATTATCTGCCAGGTGATGTGTCCATGTGACCTTGTTCGATCACCTTCCCAGTGGTCATCATCACCTCAATGTCACTGTCACATAGGATGTCCAGATTCAGAGAGGGGAGGTGACTTGACTGAGCGGTCACTGATAAGCATTTGTCACAACAGGGAGGCTCCACTCTCTGTGTCTCCCTAGGACTTAAGAGTCAAGGCACCCAACCTAGTTCCTGTGGCTCCTGGAGAAGAGGACGTGGTTTGGGATCCCGGGAGATGCCCATGGTTTTCCTGTGGCAGCCAATGGAGGCAGCAGCATGCACCACCCTCCAGCCTTGTTGACTGACGATCCAGTAAGGATAACTTAACATCTACAATAGCAGGGCCATTTTGAGGCTCTCCTGGAGACTCAGGAGACCTCTGAGGAGAGAAAGTTCCTACCTAGGAGCAGCAACAGGATTCCATTTTGCAGTCACAGATGGCCGAAGCTGCAACTTCGTGTTTCGGGCTGTGCCAAAACATTGCTAGTGTGTTAGGGGGACAGAGCACAGTCTTTGTCGGCAGAAGCACGGGATTTTACTTTCCACTTCAGTCTCAAAGCATGGTCCGAAGCAGACATTCTTGCCGTATAAAGAAGCCTGTGTTGGTAATATTGAAGTCATAATTCATGGGCAGTTCAGCAGTTACCCTCGATGGCACCAAGTCCCACATTTCTGGGCAGAAGCTCTAAAAGTGCCCCTCCACTCCCCTGTTTGACCTCAGTTTCCTCAAATGTGACAAGGGAGTCGGCCAAACACAGAGTCATAGCCCTGTGACCTTGTTCTCTCTGGGGGTCCCAGGTTTGACAGGACCTGTGGCTTTCCCTTGGGTCTACTTGGCAAATCCTGGCAGGTCCCTGCCCCAGAGTACAGATCTGTAATTGAGCCTTCAGGACCGTGGTGACAGGCTCAGCTGTAAATCCCAGTTGGAAAGCCGCTGGAGAGATAGATTATCCAGGCTCTTCCTGAGATTGGGGACAGCCTGTGTCGGGAACTCACGTGGGGAGCTGACAAAGGCGTTCCCTGGGGTTGAGACACTCAGTGGAGGGCTCCGATCGACAATGCTTGTCAATACAGAGATGGCATGAGGTCAGCCTGCCGGGCCCAATGCAGATGCTGGCTGGAGGCGGGCATCACTGAATGAAAGTTTTGCCTATTGCACTCTGGGCTCTGGCTTAGTGTCCTCCAGTCATGGCTTTCCTTCCAGAAGGTGTTCTTAGGAGAGGGCTGAGAGAGAATCTCTATAGACAGGTTAAGAGCGAAGATGGTGGAGCTGGGCGTGGTGGTGTGCCTGTAATCCGGGCACTTGGAATTGGCAGGATGACGACGAGACGACTTTGACATAAAGGCTTTCAGGTTTGCCTGGGCTTTTTTTTTTTTTTTTTGCAGGCTGGTGTGTGGTGGGAGGGACAGACGTGAACAGATGGGAGGGGAGCATGGGGCCAGCTGCTTTCCTAAGGGCTGAGTGATTTACTCTGGGCATTAAAAACAATTTGACACAGCCGGGCTTTGCTACGAACCACAGGCCTTGCTTGCTTCACTCAATGGGCCCCGAACCTGTTGAGTTAGGCAGAATGATGTCCCTCCACGCTCACAGACACCATGACCCCCAAGAATCCTGGGGAGGGAAGGAGAGGGGAGGGAAGAGCCACAGAGCTGCTGTCTCCACACTGGGCTGCACCACTCTGTTCACTCTGGTCTCCTGTGGGCAGCCATGGGAATAAAGGGAAAACACAGGGGCGTTAGGGCCCAGCAGACAGGGTCTGTGTCTCAGCACCTTGTGGTCTCAGGGAAACAACTTCCTGTCTAGTTTCTGCCTTTGTAATACAACATACGTCAAAGGACTTTGAAAGGATTAACTGAGATACTGTAACTCTGACTCTGCAGTGTATACAAAAAGCTCCTTGTGTCTGGGTTGGGGACACAAGAGTGCAGAGACGGGAAGGAGGGAAAGACTGGGAGGGGGATAAGGGGGAGGGAGGGAGGGAAATCGTATCTTTTTGTAGTCTTTAAGACATGTAAGGAGTTTTTTTGGTTTATGTTTATTTTTGTTTTTGTTGAGACAGGGTTTCTCTGTGTAGCCCTGGCTGTCCTGGAACTCACTCTGTAGAGCAGGCTGGCCTCGAATTTACAAAAATCTGCCTGCCTCTGCCTCTTGAGGGCTGGGAATTAAAGGCTGACTGTAGGGAGTTCTTTATTCTGATAAATTAGTAAAATTGCAGAAACCAAGATAAGGTATAATAAGTTCTTCCTAACACTTGACCAGGACAGAAGTTTAGCCTTTTTTTTTTTTTTTTTTTTTTAAATACATTGTATAAACTGTTCAGAGCTGTGTCTTCTGTGGAAGGGACTCTTCAGAAAAGCTGACTGCTGCTCCTGACAGCTGGAGAGAGCACAGAGGACTCGGGCCAGCTCCACTTTGCTCCTAATGACTGGGATAAGCAGCCAGACCAAGCTGGCTTTGCAGAAGATGAAGGCTGCCCAAGGGTGCGAAGGGTGCTACAGTCAGTCCCATAGCCAGCCTTCTCTGCAGCCTCCTGCTGGGTCACCTTGGGCAAGTCACTCTGTTTGGAGCCATCAGTTTTTCTTGTCTCAAACAAGGATAATGCCCCTTGTTTTGCTGGGCTTTGGCCTGGTGCGGGACAGATGGACAGAGAGTTAGTGAGGCCAATCAGGAGGTCAAGGTGCAACCCTTCCCAGTCGGCCCTATGCTGTCTCTGCAGCCGCACCTAAGCCGAGAGCTGGACTAACCAGTTGTCAGAGGGCTGTGGGCTGTGGCAGAGGACAAAAGCTGAGTGTAACTAAAGGAGCTTTGCCTTATCCACTTGCCCCAGGGTGCTTATGCTAATCCCATTCCCACCAAAGCCACACGGACTAACGAAGCTGCTTCCACTCCCGGCTCCACGCCATCTGTCAGCAGACCGGCTGGCTCCTCCAGGACAGCCTGGGTCTGAAACCTTGTGAGCCACCTGGAGGCGGGCTGGGCCACCAGGGTTTCACGGGGACTTCATTCATTGCAGTGGGCTCTGCTGAGCCACACGGGGCTGAGTCACTGGTGATCTGGGGAAGAGAGAGAGATGCTCAAGGTTTCTTCTCTCTCTCTCTCTCTCTCTCTCTCTCTCTCTCTCTCTCTCTCTCTTACACACACACACACACACACACACACACACCACACACCCATACAATAAGGACAAATAACTTTCTCTGGGGAGTTCAGTGGCATTACGCGTCCTAGGACAGAAAATGAAGCCAGGGCTGAGGAAGGCTATGGACTGGGCCCAGCCTGGCTTCCTAATCCACACATTCGCTGCAGATGTGCGGCACCCTGATCTGTACAAGAGTCTGCTGTAACACAGAAGAGATTCAGACAGTTCCCACCTGGGAGAGCTTCACACTGGGGCGGAAGAGCAGGCAAAGGCTTGGGGTGCTGCCAGCACTGTCATCAGCCCCTGGTCTATTACTAGGAGTTTTCTTTCTTTTTTGTTTTTGTTTTGGTTTTGTTTTGTTTTGTTTTCGAGACAGGGTTTCTCTGTATAGCCCTGGCTGTCCTGGAACTCACTTTGTAGACCAGGCTGGCCTCGAACTCAGAAATCTGCCTGCCTCTGCCTCCCGAGTGCTGGGACTAAAGGTGTGCGCCACCACGCCCGGCTCAACTGTCTAATTTTTGACACAAGACTCCCACTGAACCTTCAGCTCATTGATTCAGCTACACTGGCTGCCTAGTGAGCCCTTGGGGTCCCCCTCCCCCGATTCCCCAGTGTCGAGATTAGAAGGACAGGGCTTTAAAAACAAAACAAACCAACCAAACAAACAAACAAGCCTAGGGATGCCAGGATCTGAACTAATGCCCTTATGCTTGTGTGGCAAGCACTTGACTAGTGACCGAACCATCCCCCCTCACTGTTGACTTAAGTGACAGAATAGATTTCCCTGGAGACTGGGTCTGTGATCGAGGTGTTGGCAGGGCCTCCTGAGGCCTCTCTCTGCTTTGCACACAGCCATGTCCTTGCTGTGGTTTCCACAAGGTCTCTGTGCAGTTTGCATCCCCGGGCCTCTTTCTGTAACAGCAGCGTCATACTGGAGCAGCGCATTTGTGTAAGGCCTCAGTCCGCCCTGATCACCCCTTCCCAGGACTTTTTCAAACGTGGTCAATTCTGAAGCACAGAGAGGTGGGACTAACATGTAACTTTAGGGGGACACTATCCGTTTACAGACATGTGGTAAGACAGTGGGCAGACGGTGAGAGGTCCGAGAAGGGCACTGAGTAGGGCAGTGGGCCTTTGGTCCAGCCACTGGAGAAAAGGGTGAGGAAGAGGAGGAGAGCTAACTCCCCCTGGAATGCCCCCTGGAATGCCCCCCGGAATGCCCAGGAATGAGGAAGGGATACTTGCTGGGGTTGAGATGGGAAACAAATGTAGACTGTGTTCATAGGATGTTCTCGAGGGCTTGCAGCTCAGAGGCCACTTTCCAGCATAAATAAAGAAGACAGCCATTAAGGATGTAAGCTCTCTTTCAGGCGATGAGATGCCCAGACATTTAGAAATGCATAAATACCAGCCCCTTCTGTACCCTAGACCAGTAGTTCTTCTGCACGTTGTCATGACCCCTAACCATAAAATTATTTTGTTGCTGCTTCAGAACTGTAATTTTGCTAGTTATAAATCATAATGTAAATATCTGATATACAGGATATCGGATGCTCGACCTCCGGAAGAGGTCACAACCCACAGGTTCAGAACCGCTGCTCTAGAACGTTTCATCAAGTTGCCTCTCCAGTTAGGGAATCGAGGCCTGAGAGTTGGGCTTGTCTGAGGTCGCTGGGTAAGTAACAGAGTGCCTGTGAGCAGTCTTCTCAAGGGGCGTCACAGGAGCTGGGGAGAAGCCTGCGCACAGCTTAGCCTGCATGGTCACTGAAGAGTATGGGCTACATGAGCTAGTGAGCTTAGCTCCGCTGTGAAAAACAAGTAGACTGGATCACAGCCCGATGTGCAGAACAACTAGGACTCCATGATGATTCGACTAGATACCGTGGGGGAGGGGCAGGTCTTCCTCAGAGGAGACTCAGGCGTGAGAAGCAGCTGCGGGGGCGCTCCAGGATGTGGGTTGCGCCCACCTCTGTTCCCTGGCTCGGGAAAGCAATGTGGCTTTAGGGACTTGCCCCTAAGTCAGAGAGGGAAACAGTCCCCAGGGAACTCTCCTCAGACAGAGAGGCTCCCACCAGCAGGGATGCTGTGTGCTTGCTCCTGGTGGGCTGGGACTTCATTGTGCTGCTATTCTTGCCCTCAATGATCCCAGCCTAGCAAGGAGCAAATTCTCATACAAACCAGACTGAGGGGCCGTCTGCAAAGCACCCAGCTAATGTTGCCAAAGCCTGGAAAGGCTGTGGGGACAAGAAAAGATGGAAACTGCCCCAGAGCAAAGACGGCTGCCGAGGCACGAAGACTGAGTGCAGAGGACCCTGGTCCAAATCCTGGATTAGAGAGGGAACATTAACAACCATAGTAATGCACCAATAGTGGCCTCGTCATCGTCATCGTCATCGTGACAAATGTCCTACCTGGAGGATACTGACTGAGATGCTCAGTGGGAGAACGTGTTTACCACCAAGCCCCATGATCTGAGGTGACCCCTCAGATTCACTTGGTGGGAGGAGAGATCTGACTACTGAAAGTTGCCCTTTGGGTTGGTGAGATGGCTCAGTGGGTCAGAGCACTGACTGCTCTTCCAAAGGTCCTGAGTTCAAATCCCAGCAACCATATGGTGGTTCACTAACATGAGATCTGACGCCCTCTTCTGGTGTGTCTACAGTGTACTTACATGTAATAATAAATAAATCTTTAAAAAAAAGTTGTCTTCTGACCTACACACACACACACACAAATTTCATTCATTCATTTGTATATTTATTCATTTATTGTGTGCATTGGTGTTTACCTGCATATATCTGCGTGAGCGTGCCAGACCCCCTGGGACTGGAATTACAGTTTTGAGCTGCCAATGTGGGTGCTGGGAATTGAACCAGGGTCTTATGAAGAGCAGGTTAGCTCTTTTAATCGCTGAGCCAACTTTCCAGCTCATGGTTTGTTTGTGTTTGTTTGTTTGTTTGTTTGTTTGTTTTGAGACAGGGTTTCTCTGTATAGCCCTGGCTGTCCTGGAACTCACTTTGTAGACCAGGCTGGCCTCGAACTCAAAAATCCGCCTGCCTCTGCCTCCTAAGTGCTGGGATTAAAGGCGTGCACCACCACCGCCTGGCCAGCTCATGTTTTTTTAATATTAACTTTTTTTTTTTTTTTCCGAGACAGGGTTTCTCTGTTTAGCCCTGGCTGTCCTAAAATTTGCTTTGTAGACAGACTGGCCTCAAACTCACAGGGATTCATGTGCCTCCGACTCTCAAGTACTGGGATTAAAGACATGTACCCACCACCACCCAAGTATATTCTTTCTAGGGAGTTGTTTGTACACAGGGATAAATATTTCCTAGAGCAAGGGTTAGCAGAGTAAGGCCTATCCCCAAATGCAGCCCAGCTCTTGTTTCTGTAAATAAGGCTGTTAGACACAGCTACATACATTTATGCATTCTCTATGGCTGCCTTGGTACCTTAGCAGCAGAGGAGAAACAGAGCGTAAAAGATTTACTACTAGTCCCCTAAATTTTTTTCCGACCCCTTTTCTAGAGTTGCTACTAGGTCCGGTTCTCTGAGAGTGGACTCAGACAGCAGCACACAGGAAGTTCCAGGGGTTGCTCTCAGAATTCAGGAGGGGCTGCCGTTGGGCCTCAGTCAGTCCTGTGACTCGTGCCTCAGGGTCCTCTGCAAGCACTTCAGGTCTGCATGACTTACACGGGGGTGTGAGCTACAGATTATCAGCCCTGAAGTTATCAGAGCCCGTAACCTCGAATCCTGCTCAGGCCATGGCCTCTTAACATTTTAGGACTTATTTTTATCCCCCCCACTCTCCCCTCTCTTCCCTCCTCCCTCTCCCCCCGCCCCCCAGTACATGTCTGTGTGTTTGTGTGTCTGTGTGAATCCGTGCCATGTGTGTGCTGGTGCTCACTGAGGTCCAGAGAGGATGTTGAATCCCCTGGGGCTGAGTTAACAGGTGTCTTGAGGTATCTGATATAAGTGCTGGGACTAGAACTCTGGTCCTCTGGAAGAGCAGCGAATGTTCTTATCAGCTGAGCCATCTCTCAGGCCCCTGCCTACTTTATTAACTGGGGAAGGTGTATCAAGAGGCCAATTCAATCAACTGGGTACCAAAGATGTCGCTTCCTTCCTGCTGTCTGAGCTTTGCATCAGGGCCAAGTGTAATTGACATCTTTGGCATATAGTAATATAGGAAACCGGATGGTCTGTGCTCAGGTGATCTGTCTCCACCAGAATTCTTGACCAGTTGGAAGATGTTTTTTGTTTTGTTTTGAGAGATCTACATAGCCCCGACTGTCCTAGAACCACTATGTAGACCAGGCTGGGCTCCAACTCCGAGAGATCTGTCTGCTCTGCCTGCTGAGTGCTGGGATTGAAGGCGTGTGCCAGCACCGTTGGTCATCCTTGGCGGTAAATGGAGTGGTCTTGCTTTGGATCCCCAGGGGCTACATTGTAGCTTTCCTGTGGGGTCTTGTATACCCTGTAGGTCATTTTTTTACTCTGCCAACCATCTCAGATAACACAGGTTCTACCAGCTCAGAAGGCGCACTCAGCACGGCAGCTTGCAATAGAGTCTGCACCTGCTTGTAAGCCCTTTTCTGTTCTGGACCCTATAATACCTGGTAGCTTTGTGTCAGCCAAACCTGGCGAGGCTTACTGGCCTGGGATTATTTTCTTAATACTAGGAGTATTAAGTACCGGTGGCTGTCAAGACCCTGAATCCTCACAGAGTTCCCTATTCTCTGCAGTGCGTGCTTCCGATATACCAGTGTTTTGCTTATCTGACCCAGTTAGCTGAGGTCTTGCATCTACTGGGTCAGCATGTTGTCTAGGTGGAACAGGTCATTGCAAACTTGTATTATGAGAGGGCTGAGGGCAGGCTGGTAAATGTATACCGATAAACGCATACTGATAAACGTTGACTGTGGGGTGAACTGTTTGTCTTCCTTTCCACAGCCCAGTGGCTACATACCTGGTACCCGAAAACATGCTGATGTGCACATCTGGCCCAGATACAGATGCAGATGCTGACAGAACTACCATTAAGTTTTGCTGTTGTTGTCTGGGATTCCTCTGCTTTGGCAGCAGCTAGAGCTGTGGCTTAGAGATGAGGTGACCTCCAGGCCTCCAGCCCTTAAGCCTCTAAGGATGGCATCCATCAGTGTTCACTGGCAGGGCTGAGCATCTGCTAGAAGTTTTGTTGGCTGGGCCACGTGAGATGGTCCAGCAGGTAGAGGTGCTTGCTGCCTAGTCTGACACCCTGAGATCCACCCGTAGCGTTGGTAGGACAGAATCGCCTCCCCTAGGTCGTCCTCTGACCTCCACCCGCACATTGTGGCATGCATTTCCCAATAAATAGATATAAAAATATTTTTGTTGGCTATTTTATTGCCTTTTCTTTGAATTCCCATAAATCACAATCAAATGCCTTTAAAAGAAATGGTCTGTTTAGGACCAGAGAGACGGCTGAGTATGGTAAAGGCAGTTGCCTCCGAGCTCAACGGCCTGTTTAATCACTGGTACCTACACAGTAGAAGGAGGGAACCGACTCTTGCAAGTTGTCCTCTGGCCTCCACACGTAAACCACAGCATGCACCACCCACACTCCAAATCTGAGTGATTTAAACAACTTTTAAAAGGACATCAGTTTATCATCTTTCTTTATCAGACGGTGAACTTGAGGCTAGAGTCGGTTGTATTTATCCCATGACCTCTGTACCTAGCACATAAGAATTCAGCACCAAATGAATGATTCTGACAAGATAGGAAAACAGCATTGCTTTGGACATCATGGTCCTGTTGGACCTGGAGACCAATCTAGCCTATAGATAATCCTGACAGCAACTATATCGTTTGGGGGGAATTTAAAAGGAAACACCATGTCAAGCTAGCTCTCCTCTGAAGCTTGTGTCCCCTGTTCCCTGTGTCCCCTGCACCAGTGGCAGCTCCCCAGCCTTGTTTCCCTGCATAGGCTGATGCTTTCTGATCGCAGTAATGAGCGGTAACAACTGGACCCTCGTCCCACGTGGGTGGAAACACATTGCCTATCTCAGGGTGAAGCTCGGAGGCCTGAGGCGGCCAGGGAAGAAAACCAAGGTTGACAGCTCCCAGTTTAAGAACCTGATATTCTATAAATGAAAAAAGACCAGCTGCCTGTCCCATCACCATTGAATGCGGTAAGTGAGTTATCTAAGCCTTCTGTTATTTATCAAACCCGGAACTCCTAATGATATCTGTTTGGGCAACTCTAAACTTCATTTGTCAAAAAAAAAAAAAAAAAAAAAAAAGTCTTCAATTTGCTGAATCTGAAGTTGGTGAGGTTTTTTTTTTTTTTTTTTTTTTTTTCCCCCTCTCTAGGCCCTAAATTGTAGAGTGTTTTTCAAAGGTTGTTTCTCTTTATCTATTTCCAGAAGAACCATTTTATCTTGACTGCCTCCCTTAAAACCTTCTCTGGTCACCTATACCTGAGGGCCAATTGGCTAACGCATTCAGGACTCCTGAGACATGTTTTTGCACACACCTCTCCTCTGTCCCTGCACTATATCCAGTGATCCACTGCGCAGAGCGGGGCTTCCTCACGCTGCCGAGACCCCTGGCCATGCTTCCAGCCTTGCTGTGGAGATGAACCTTCTGGGACCCTTTCCTCCTCTGAGTAGCTATTCACTCGCTTCCCCACCTCCTCAACATGTAAAACAAATGTCTACAGTAAACACCCGACAGGCCACATTGTAATTATTTACTTACCGGTCCTCCCTGGACTAAGAGCCCCTCAAGTGGAAATTCTATCTCGTTCGTTACTATCCCTAGTGCCACTCTAGTCCTTGGCATACAGAAGACACACAACATTTATTTGTTGACTGAATGAATGAAAATAAGGAGACTTAGTCCCTACCCAAAGGACCAGGACTTAAGACTTCAATTTAAGCACTGGAAAAGGATCAATAAGCTCTGGAGTGGATTCTAATGGTATGGTTCCTCTAGCAACTGAACACATGTATTAGACAGAGAACACCCAGCCTTACAGGAGCAACCCTTTCATTTCTAACCATCTGGAGCCTGCAAGTACTTCTCAGCAGGAGGGCAGGCAACCAGACCAGAGCTGGCTGCAGCTTCCTCCTTTCCATGGGCTCACAGCAGCTCCAGTAGCACCCGTGGAAATTCTGTTCATGCATCAAGGAGAAAACGGCCACCAAGAACGCAGCTGCTTTCCTTATCGCCAAGACATCTTACCCTCCAGCTGACACCGATGACATCTTTTGGGTAGCAAGCAATTTGTTCTTAACTCACTCTGGACCCCTAAGTTAGGAGAACTCCTGGGTCGCTTATGAAGAAGGCCTTCTCTTCCCCCTCTCTCCTTCCCCTCGTCTCCTCCCTAGAGCCAGGTATCACCAACTTGACCAATCCAAATGCTTTAGAAACTGCCTGTTGCAGGATATTTGATCACACTGTGAGATTGCTATTTGCTGAAAAAACAGAAACAAAACCAAAAACCTGTTTCTAGTTGTGATGTGGCTCAGCCCTTAGCACACACCATTAATCCCAAACAATGAAGGCTGGAGTTAGTTTGTAGAAGGAAGCATGTATGTTTGAAAGTGGCATCTAATTGAGTGATAAAATGATGAATCAGAGAAAGGTTTGACAGAATAGGATCTGCCCAACTCTCATAAGAAGAGAGAGGAAAGGGAGGCTACTTAAGAGAGCAGTACAGAGAGAGAGAGGTGGAGGAGGGAGGGGGAGGGAGAGAGGAGACAGTCTGGGAGAGTTTTACAGAGACAGGTTGCAGAAAGAACAAGCTAGACACAGGAGAAGACAGAATGAGGCAGAGAATGAGAAGGAGCCAGAAGATTAGAACAGATGCTAAAGTTAGTATGAGGCCAAGCAGAGCAATTCAGGAGAGGCCGTGAGAAAAGTCAGATTGAACCAGTTAGCATGGAGAGGAGTTTGACCCCGAACAGCTAAGTTGAATCAGCCAGCCAAGTCTCAGAACAAGAAAGGGTGAGCTTATTCAGCAGTAAGTCTCAGAAGCGAAAACATTTTAGGCCTAGATTAGATTGTCAGAGGCTAGAAGTGTCCAGGACAGGTGTAGATTAGCAGACAGAGGCAGTAAGCCTCAGAGAGGACAATTACAACAGGAACATGAAAGTCACACTTCACACTTGCCCGACATGCTGTCTCCCGGACAGCTAGACCTGTCACTTGTCCCTCTACTTCTGCGGCTTTCCACAGTTTGCCTTCTCTGCTGAGTAAGCACCTCAACCATGCAGGTATCCCTTCCTCCAGGAAGCATCCCTGATTTAATTAGACCCGCTCCTCTTTTCTCACTGCGGGTTGCTCAATTATACAGTCAACAGCTATGGACACCTAACTGGCACCGGGCTCTGTTCCTGGTACTGGAGACTCAGAAGGGAGGAAAACTCAAACACTACTTCCAGGAACTGGAAGCTCTCCAAGTGGGGAGAAAGAGTAGAGACACAAAGCAGCAAATAAGATTTAACTTAAAAGCCTCCCAGCATTTAAGGGGCTGAGGCAGGGGCAGCTCAAGTTTCAGGCCTGTGTGGGCTGCGTGGCAAGACCACCTCACAACAGTCATGCGAAATAACTGCGAAGAGTGGTCAGCGAAGACAGGGAAATAAGGCAAAGGCTCTTTGTTCTGCGGCACTGGGGATCTAACAAACTCAGGGCCTCGTGTAAGCGAGGCAAGCGCTCTCCTGTGAGCTATGTTCTCAGACCTAGACCAGGTTAAAGTGCTACAGAATATTTGTAAGGAAGAGAAACTGTACTTATGGTTATCTGCGGGGCAATGGACCGACCGTGCCAGGAAATTTGATAAGGTTGTGTGGATTCGGAAGCCCGGCACCTCATACCAGAGGACAGTAAGTGCTTCACCTGTTCCCCTGTCATGTGACCACGACACCCCATGGAGAGGATTGGTCATGTAGGTGCAGCATCCCAAGTCCTTCCACGTGCAGATGAGGCATCCCTAACATCTCAGACCAAGCCAATAGAAAGCATCTGCTGTCAGACCCTTAATCCACCCCAAAATGTATATTACATAAGACCCTACCCAGAAGGCATAACACAGCGGTGTAAGAATTACTCCAAGGGTCTTCTGAGAGCTGCTGTCATACAAGAGCTGCTGTAACACTTCCTGCTGGAAGCTTCCCGGGCCCACTGTGGTCACTTCCCACTCAGTGGTCCCTGACAAGGTCCCCACTCCCTGCGCCCGCCCTCCCCGACCCCATGTGGTTGAGCTTCTGCTCCCTGCATGAGCAACAGTGGCCCTCCCTTCTCGAGCCAGCAACCTGCCCCCTCTCCCCCTCCCCCCCACCCTGGGGTAGCAAAAGCAACACTCCTGGACAGATCCAGCTAGGCAGGAGAAATGAGCAGGGGTGAAGAACTACAAGCCCCCTATCACTCATCTCAGACCAGGGAACACTTGCAATGCAGACAGCATCCTCCCTGACCCTTCCATCCTTGCTTTGCAAACAATCCCTTTCCCTTTCCTTCCCACATTCTCTCCCTCTCTCTGCTTCCACACACCAGTTTACAGTCTTCCTCCAGCCTTGCTATCTTTTTCAGGTTCTGTGTATGTGTTTGCGTGTGTTTTGGGACAGGATCTTACTATGTAGCCCTGGCTATCTTGGAACTCACTATGTAGAACAGGCTGGTCTGCCTCTGCTTCCAAAGTGCTAGGATAAAAGGTGTGTGCCACCAACCTGGCCTCCCTCCAGTTCTCATCCCACCATGAACTTTACCAGCTGCCTCCTTTCTACCCCATTTACTCTGTCCACGCTCTTTCCCTTTTCCTGCTCCAACCTCCTCTTTCCTCCCCTCCTCCCCGCCCCCACCCCCCTTTTGGAGACAGAGTCTTGTTATATAGCTCCAACTGGTTTGGTACTTGCTACATAGCCCAAAGTGGCCTCAAACGCATAGCAATCCTTCTGTCTCAGACCCCTGAGTGCTGGGATTACAGGCAGGAGCCATCATGCTCAGTTCTGTAGTATGCTTCATGGGGGAAACTATGCCTCTTGTTTTAGTACATCTCAGTTTATTATTACTTTTTAAAGAGCAAGTACCATTTACATAATCATCCAAGCAGACACATGTAGATGTATTTCATTGAAAATCTTCACGTATGCATTTTTCTTCTTACAGCAGTAAGTCACTGCAAGAGAAATTTCATTATGCATCTTCAACAGAGGCTGTATTCAAATGAACCCCGAGGTGCAGGGAGGCTTCAGGCCAGCTCCTCATTAGAGGCCTCAGCATGGGGGCTCAGGAGCCCCTCCCCGAAGGTCTTCCAGGGAGAGCTGAAAGGCTCAGATAAGTGAGCGGTGGCAAGCAGGGCTGGTCGCAGGCTCCAGTGGGCTCACCCCTGGGGTAGAGCAAAGAGAGCAGACGGGAGTTCTGAGAGGCTTCGGAGCTGTCTAAACTCAGGGGGCTGGAACCGCGTGAGGAGCAGCGGTAATTGAGTTTCAGTTACCTGCAGGGTGGCGAAATAAAGTGGTAACTTCATCTGCTGACATGGGGGAGTTTAGAGGTGTCCTTGGCAAGCTCACAGTGAAACCTGTCACCCTTCCATTGTGCTGGGTGATGGTGACTGGATGGCACTTCCCAGTGACAGCCCCGTTCATCCCGTCAGGCAGCGCCAGCGCAAGGCAGCTAATGAAGCCGCCCCCACAGGCCTATCTCCCAGGGCTCCCCACGTTCTGTCTGAAGGAATGGCACCATGGGAATATCCAGCACAGCCAACATCCGCATCACCCAAACTCAAAAGAGGCTTTGAATGGTGGCGCGAGGCCCGGTGCTGGGCCCGTCCCCGGGTCACTTTTTGTGGGTCTGTACAAACGTGCCGACCGGCAGCGCTCCGCTCTTCACCTGCTCCCGGATCTCAGCTCGGTGCTTTAATGTGAAGACCAGAGCGCGTACCGTCCTCCGGTAGGGCCCGTTAATGAGCCGGGAGCAGAGATGAAACGTTTCCCGCTCAATATTTTCAACCAGTAGGTGATCCATCTGAAAAACAGCAAAATTATCAAATTAGGGCCTTGCGTTGCATAAGGATTAAAGCAAGAGAGGCTGGCGCTCTCTGCTCTGGGGCTTCCATTAATCAACTGAAATTCAAGGACATCTACTTCCTGTCACAAGAGAAACAGGAAGAGCAAATTAATTCCACCCTGGCAATTAAGGAACAAGGCCATGTGCTTTGTGACAGGGACCTCATTCACAGCCCCTGCCGGGTGGTAATATTTGCCATTATAACAGGAAACCGGCACCAGGCCCTGTGCTTTACCAACCAGGAAGCGGGGGCCCAAGGATAATAAATCAGAGTGACGATGCGTACCTCTTTGTTTTAAACGTGCCTTTTAACTTCATATAACATCTTAGATGTGCTGGTCTGGACCCTGGGATGCTTACAGAGCAGTTTATAAATCATGCTCATGTTTAATATTCGTAACTGATTATCACGTTTTACATCTGAGGAGGAGTTTCACAACTGAAGGGGCAGGGCTGGACACAGCCTGACTCCAGAGTTCAAGCATTCTTCCCTTCAGCAGAGACACTCCTTGGCTGAGTCTGGATGGGGAAGCCAACCGGACAGGGTCTCTAACAGTGCGGGTGATCTGCCCCAGGTCCAGGCCAGGCCGAGGTCATAGACCTAATCAAGGGCAGCCTCTGTGGCTGGTCAGGGACTTCCAACCAAGCCCACTTTTCCAGGCCCACCTCCTAGTAGCCAGGGCTGCCTTTCCCTAGGAATCACTCTGCTGGTTTATGTCAATTTAACACCAGGTAGTCATCTGAAGGAGGGAGCTTTAACTGAAAATGTCTGCGGAAGGTCAGGCTGCAGGCAAGTCCGTATGGCCTGCCTGCCTGCCTGCCTGCCTGCCTGTCTCTCTCCCGCCCTCCCTTCCTCCCTCCCTCCTTTTTTGTTTTTTAAAGAAAGGGTTTCTCTGTGTAGCTCTGGCTGTCCTGGAACTCATTCTGTAGACCAGGCTGGGCTCACACTCAGATCTGCCTTCCTCTGCCTCTGCCTCCCAAATGCTGGGATTAAAGAAAGGCATATGCCACCACACCTGGCTGTAGAGCATTTTCTTATTTTGTGGTAAGGCCTAGTCCACTGTGGGTAGTACCACTCTGGGTTGGTGGTCCTAGGTTCTGTAAGAAAGCAGGGTGAACAAGCCAGGGGAGGCAAGCCAGTAAGCAGCACCCCTCCATGGCCTCTGTGTCTCCTGCCTCTGGGTTCCTGCCCTGCTTGAATTCTTGCCTTGGCTTCCCTAAGTGAACTGTAATTCAGGGTGTTTCATCACAGCAACAGTAATCCTAACCAAGACACTCTGCTATGTTGGTATGTCAAGTTTAAGCAACCCCTACTCCAACACACACACACACACACACACACACACACACACACACACACACACACACAGGGAAAATAAAAAAACCTTAGTGCAAAGACTGAGAGTTCTTTAGGCTGCAACAATGTCCTCAGCGTTCCTTGATCACTGTCACAATACACTGCAGTTCCCCTGGTAAAACATCCTTCCAAATTGGAATCCTATTTACTTATGTACTGACTGGTGCTGGACACTGAACTGGGAACCTTACACGTGCTAGGCACAGGCTCCAGCACTGAGTTGTAGTCACAGCCCAGACCAGTTCATTTCTCTCTCTTCAGCCCTTCTTAGGCACTTAGTGTGGCCACGACACCCGGCTCAGTAAGAGTTTCTATTGCTGTGACAAACACCGAGACCAAAGCAACTTGGACGAGGAAAGCGTTTATTTGGCTTAGGCTTCCACATCATTGCTCATCATCAAAGGAAGTCAGGAACCTGGAGGCAGAAGCTGGTGCAGAGACCATGGAGGAGTGCTGCTTACTGGCTTGCACGCCCGTCTTCCTTCTATCACCCAGGATGAAATCCATTAGTTACCAAATGCTAAGGTTTGCTTAGCTTCATGTGCAAGGAAGCTTTTATAAAAAGGGGGCGTGGTTATCAAAGGAAGAGGGCATGCTTCTGTTTCCACAACAGGTCACAGCCATGCCATGGGAATGAAGTACACACACACACACACACACACACACACACACACGCACATTCAGATAGCTTTGACATTCAGATAGCTGGACCCTCATATATGCACCATTCAGCAGTCACTACTCTCTCAGGTCTGATCTGGGGGATCCAGCGCAAAAGATCCTATTCTCCTCTGGACACTCACAGCATAGAAAGATGGCACGTTCTCAGACATCATGGCGGTAGTGCCTTTGATCCCAGCACTCAGGAGGCAGAGGTAAGCAGATCTCTGAGTTTGAGGCCACCAGCCTGGTCTACACAGTGAGTTCCAAGACAGCCAAGGCTACACAGAGAAACCCCTGTCTAGAAAATACCACCACCACCATCAGAGAGCAAGAGAAGAGAGGCTATGTAACATATATAGATAACGTAGGGCATCATAGATAACCACAGGGCATGAGCGCCAGGCACAGTGGTGTATATCCTAACTCTTAGGAGACCAAGGCAAGACAAGCCAGTTCAAGACTAGCCTGAGCTTTAGAGGAAGATCATGTCAAATATAAGCAAACAAAGCAAAGGGTGGACCTGGGGCAGCATGGCCAGGGCTGTGCTGGAGTGTAACGGACAACAGGCGCACCTAGGAGTTCTCATGCTTCCTGCTAAGTCCAGGGCAGTCGGAGTAAAGACAGAGATGCATACAAAGTGCCACATACAAAGCCCCGCTGTTTAGATAGCTTCCCTGCATGAATGAAAGCTACTTTTGACTGATCCAAACCCGTTCAGTGTTGATTCTGTTCCAGCGGGTCCTAACTTGGTGCTTTAGGTGACAGACGGGTGCTTCTGAGTCTCTTTGGGACCCTGAGAAAGAGGGATCTTTCTGTGAGGTGTATCTGCTGACTGGGTGGGAATGGGAACAAGACCCACCACACCCCCCAACCAAACCTGAGGCAGTTACTGGGTGCAGTCACCAGATCCTGTCTTTGTAACAGAGATCATGGTCTCTGTGCTGGTTGGTTCTTTGTGGGTTTGACACAAGCTGGAGTCATCTAGGACGAGGGAACCTCGGCTGAGGGAACGCCTCCATCAGACTGGGACGTGTGAGCCAAAGAAACCCGTTCCTCTGCAAGCTGCTCTGCACCATGGTGTCTATCACAGCTACAGGAGGCAGACGAGACAGCCTGTCCCACTGGGCTCTGCTTCCTGTCCTGAGCCACGCTCACCACCAACTCTTACTGCTTAGTTCTCTCTCCCCATTCTGCATATTCTCTCACCACAACTTGCACTTCCTTGTAAGACCCCCCAAACCCTAATCCCAGACTAGAAAGGGGATGGCACCTAGCACAGATAACCAGGGGTTGATATGGCCAGGTGTGGTGGTCACCCTCATAACCGCGCCTTCTGTTTCAACACTTGTGCTGTTTTCTTTTTTCTTTTACTTTCTTTTACTTTCTTTTTTTGTTTGTTTTTTTCGAGACAGGGTTTCTCTGTATAGCCCTGGCTGTCCTGGAACTGTATAGACCAGGCTGGCCTTAAACTCAGAAATTCACCTGCCTCTGCCTCCCAAGTGCACCACCACGGCCTGGCTTGTGCTGTTTTCTTAGTTTTCTTAGGATGGAGAAGCTGACTTGCTGCTGTTATCTACTGGTGCCTGTAGGCGGACCGTGTATTACTCAGTTGTCTAATTCTGGACCAACTGGCCAGAGCTGGGGGAACACAGCGAGCTGTGTCTCAGAGGAGTGGGCTTGGTAAGACATGGCTCCACACTCAATCACCATGTCTGTGAACTCTCTTGACCTTACCTCTGTGCGAAGACTCCACAAGCTGCTCTAACTGTGTGTTTATTCCCCAGCAGACAGTGAGCACCTCTGGGCTGACCTCGTACACAAGACTCACTTCCTAGTTTTCTGTGCCCAGCGCAGATGTAGGTGCATAGTACGTGCTTGACAAATACCTGTTGAGTGAATATTGTTTCTCCCCGTTCACACTTCCCCTTTCTCATAGCAGATAAAATGTAAATTAGAGTTCCATTTTGTTTTCTAGTTCATAAAATCCTACTCCTCTTATAACAGCGGGCTCACCTGACATCTTTTTCATGAAACCTCGAGTTCCCAGATCATACTGTTGTGTGTGCACACCAACTGCTCCCAAGGGTCACTCTTTCTGCAAGCCTTATAGTTCTATTTGTCACTCACAAGCTCTAAGCCAGGGGAGGGGAGCTTTTTAGAACAGGGAGGCAATTCTTCAGGCTTGTATGATCCCCTGGCACCTAGCAGATCCCATATCTGTTGATCTGTATATTCATCGGAGGCAAACTTTAGTACAACTGGGTTTGTACACACTTCCCTACACTTCTTTTTGACCACTGGGCACATTTGTGAGAGAGCTGGTCAAAGCCAGGGGCACAGTCTGAATCCATGAATCCATTAAACAAAGAAAAAAAAAAAAAAAACGCCAACAGTCCTGTGTGAGAATATACCCCTGAGCTGGACCTCATTAGCACCATCTGCGACCAACTGGGCCACCAACCAGTGTCTCAACTCTTAATGATATGGCTCCCTTTAGAATCAGGTTCATTTTTTAAAATAACATAATAGGAAAATGATCCCAGGCCGTGTGTGAGGTAGGAAGGAGAGTGGATAATGAGGAAAGGGACGTAAGAGAATGAGTCGCCAGGGGATGCTCATGTGAGGAGAGATCTAAAGGACTGGGGAGAACAAAGGCCCTGGAAGGGAAGGGGAAAGGGAACGGGCTGGCTTCAGCAACAGCATCGTATTCGTCTGGTCCATTATTCCAGGAACAAGGAAGGAATCCATGAACATGGAAAGCAAGGTCTGCAGCGTGATAAAGAGTGAACCTTCGGGGGGGGCGCATTCTTCACACATGACTTCCACAGTTCAAGCATGCGCCGAAACAGAAACACGGGAGATTTGGGATTTGCAAAAACACATGCTAGGATAAATGGAAAAAGTTTCGGTTGCTGGGCTGGCAACTTAGGTTTACTACTGTGTGATGAAGCGCGTTTACAGAGCCCTGCTGTCTGATGCAGGCAACCAACACTGGTGACTGTCAGAGACGAGGGTCAGGTGGGTTGACCTGACCGCAGTACAGAAATGACAGGCGTGAAGGTTAACTTATGTAATTATGTAAAAGGATTTGTGTCAATCTTTTGGACATACCAAACTAAAAACTACCATCAAGGCTGTTTACGCAAGGTAGACAGGGTGTTTGTTTTTCTTTTTTGAGCCAGGAAGAAGCATACTTTTTTTGAGTAAGTTACATACTTCAAATTTTTGAAATTTACTCCTTGAGAACAAACCCTCTCAGCTCTACTGAACCTGATATTCTTTCCAATTATGTCAGAAAGCACTAACGAATGTATCACTTTTTAAACTTCACTTTGCAACACTTGAGCGCTTACCACTTGATGTGCCATTTAAAGGATAATTAATGGATAAACTAAAAGGATAATTATTATGGAGTTTAATATAGCAGGCAAACTGCTCATTAATCCTTACAAGCATGGCTTCGTTATTATCATTTACTTAAAAAGATACCACAGGGAACTGATATTTACCACCACATTAACTACGTATTATAGACCGCACTGTATGTTTCGGCAGTAATCCTGGTTTATTTAAAAAATAAGCTTTATTTAAAATATCGAGTCTGTTGGCTAATCGATACTCTAGAAAATTACTTACAACTTTCACATTTTCTCTCTTCATTATTCATCTCAAAGCTTCCTTTAGAAAAAGTTAAGCTACCTTACAGCATAGTGAGTCTCTGCACTGTCAGACAGACAGTAAAGCTCATATACATGAGAAATAAAGATACACAGAACAGGACATATAAGATGATAGTAATGGAGATTGAGCAAGGTTCACCAGACAACACAAATATAAATAATTATGTCAATTTTCTGGGAGGTTATTTAAATAATCAATAAAAATATCTTATGGGACATTTGGCAAATAATTTGCCCTAAATAAATCTTGGATAACCATAGCTTGTCTGACATTTCATTAAAAAACTATAATAATTCACCATAAAAGAAAACACACCAAAATGTTAACAACATTATCTCTAGGTGGCAGGTTCAATGGTAAAACTGGTTTTTTCTTTCTGTATCTATTTCATTTGGTATTTTAAGTTTTCATTTTTAAAAACCCCAAGTCCTTCTTTAAAAGTGTGGACAATAAACTGTATGTCCGTTTGCTTCCTTTCCTGGAGAAACACTTGAGACAAAAAGGAGATGCAGCGGCAGACGTAGCGTGTAAGCCAGGCTCTGAGTTCCTTCACTAAAGGGTTTGCTGTCATCTCTTCGTGGATGGGCTGTGCATGATGTGCGTGGGCACATAGGGTCCACATGGAGGCCAGGTCAGGGAACAACCTTGTGGAGCCACTTCTCTCGTCCCCTCTAGATGTGTTTCTGGGATCCTGGTATCAGGCTTGGACTGGCAGTACCTTCACCCAGGGAACCACCAGGCCGGCCCCAAACTCCTATGTGTGCTAATGTATTCTTTAAGGATATTTCTATAAGGAGAACTTACAGTAGGAAAAATGTGGGTGCCATATGTATTTTGACAACATTAGCTTCTTTATTTTTTGAGGCAGGCTCACTATGTAGCCCAGGCTGACCTGGAACTGAATATGTATCTCAGGTTGGCTTTGGACCTACAGATCTGTATACCTCTACATACTCAGAGCTGGGATTAAAGGTGTGTGCCACCACACTGGTTCATGATTAATATTATTAATAATGAACAAAATCTTGTCCATATGTCTACATCAAACTAATCATCTGGTCTCCAGGCTATGGGGTTACAGGGGATGTGGGGTTACAGGGAATATGCCTGTGGTGTTGATTCTATGCCACAGATCTGAAGGTACAGGGCTTGACCAATAATGAGGGAATAGTCTTTTTTCTTTATTGCCAGTGATATTTTACAACACTTCAAAATTTTTATTTCAATGGAAGAAAAAGAACTGAAATGGAAAGAAACCAACATTCATTTAAATGACTTTTTGTTAGTTTTGAGACAGGGTTTCTCCGTGTAGCCCAGGCGGTCCTGGAATTTGCTCTGTAGACCAGGCCGGCCTCAAACTCACAGAGATCCTCCTGCCTCTGCCTCCCTGTGCACCACCACCTCCTGACCATCAAATGACTTCTAACCAGTGGCACCACAGACTATTTCCTTATATAAACTGTTCATTTAAGTTTCCCAAGAACTTTAGGTGGTAGGATTCCGAGTCTGTCACAGGTGAGCATGGGCCTCAGCGATGCTGAGGAATATGTCTGAGGTACACAATGGACATGTGAATTGGAGCCTGGGTCATGGTAGTTCCAAAGCCAACATGCAACACTGTCTCCCCAAATGCTTACAGATCCAGATTCCTTAAAGAATAACCTACCAGTTGAATTTAATGTGTTGAATAGCTCAACATTTTCGTGTATGTGCATGTGTGCATGCGTCTGTATGGTCAGGTCCCTGGAGCTGTAGTTATGCAGGTGGCTGTGAGCCAACCAGTGGGGTGTTGGGAACTAAACTTGAGCCCACTGCAAGAGCATCAAGTGCTGCTCTTGACTGCTGAGACATCTCCAGCCCTGAGAATAACTACAGACTGGGCCTGATGAAGGCGAGAGCCCGTCCTGGGAACACAGGCTCATTTCATTAGGAGCCCCACAATCCCACAATCACAGTTCAAGCAGGACCTTACCTTCAATTCCAAGGCTTCTGAAAGTAATTTCTGGGCATTTTTTCTAAATGACTCAGTTTTTGGATCGCTCCGGACTTCAATAGAAGGTCTGTCCAAATGTTTTTCAATGAAAGTCTTCCACTCAGTGTAAACTTCTTTGGCAAGACCAGCCACCTCTGGGTCCGAGTGCCTGCGCATCTTGTTCACAGCATGACCTAGAACAGGCAGGAGAGAATCAGAGGACATACAGCTCTGTCTCCTGGAAGGCACAGTGCTGCAGGATAGCCCATCACACTCTGGAGCCAAGATTGTGTTAGTTACCAGAAAAACCTGTTTCTAGTTGTGGTGTGGCTCAGCCTTAGCACACACCTTTAAGCCAAGAGCTTTCTGTTTGAATACTGTAAACAGGATTTAATAAAGTCAACCTTGGATCAAGAGGAGGAGAGCAGCTGACAGGAAGTGAACGGAGGATTACTAAGAAGAAAACAGAGTAAGAGGGAGTCAGGAGGACGGATAGAGACGCACAGGAGTAGAAGGGAGAGACATCAGTCTGAAGATATTTTTTTTTGTACCAGGCATGACATTCCTACTGGGCTCCTGGCTGAGGCGAAAGGTCAGCTGTGTGCTTTCTCTGCCTCTGAGATAGCAGGCTTTCACCCCTGTGTCTAGCTCCTGCATCCTTACTGGTAAAATGAAACAACTGAGGTTTACACAGGTCTCGACAGGCTGCTGTGTGGCCCTGAGGAGGACTCACATACTCAAAGATGCAGAATTCTGTGCAAGCGAGGTGTGTTTCATGGAGGTGAAATGAGACAATCCCTGGGGACTGAACTGGCCAATGTAGCAAGTCAGTCAGAAAGAACAGAGAAGGCGGGCATGGCGGCCTATGCCTTTAGACCCAGCACTCAGGAGGCGAGGCCAAGGCAGCAGATCTTGCGGAGTTCAAGACCAGCCTGGTCTACGTAGGGAGTTTAGACCAGTCAAGGTTAGTGAGAGCTTGTCTCAAACAACAGCAGAAGGGGAAGGTTCCAAAATTGCAATAAAAGAGAATGAATTCAACATTTATCTTTTTTGGAATCTTACTATATATATATATTTTGTTTTGTTTTGTTTTGTTGTTTTTGTTTTTCGAGACAGGGTTTCTCTGTGTAGTCCTGGCTGTCCTGGAACTCACTTTGTAGACCAAGCTAGCCTCAAACTCAGAAATCCGTCTGCCTCTGCCTCCCAAGTGCTGGGATTAAAGCCGTGTGCCACCACTGCCCGGCAGGATTCTTACTATATTTTAAGAAAAAAAATTTACTATTTATTAAAAGACTATTCTTGGTGGGCATGGGTGTTACATGCATGTTTCTGCAGGTAGTTGATTGTGTGGGCATGCATGAAGGCTAGAGGCTGGTGTCTGGATACCTTTCTGAACTGCTTCTCCATTTTATCATTGCTACTTAACTTACTATTATGTGTATGAGTGTTTGTTTATGCTCATATTTGTATTTGTGTACCATGTATATACTGGTGCCTGTGAAGTCAGGAGACGAGATCAGAGCCTTTGGAACTGGAGTTACAGTTGGCTATGAGCTGCCATGTGGGTGCTGGGAACCAAACCCAGTTCCCTGCAAGGGGAAGAGCTCTTAGCCACTGAGCCTTCTCTCCAGTCCTTCTGTCCTTATTTCTGGAGACAGGATCTGTTTTGAACCTGAAGCTGACTGCTTCAGTAAGTCTGACTATCCAACAAGTTCTGGGGGTCCTCCTGTCCCCAGGAGGCAGCTGCCATCCCTGGCTGTGTGAGTTCTGGTGACTGAGGCATAGATCTTCATGCTTGCACAGTAAACACTTCACCAACTGATTCTCTGTCTCTTTGTGTGTATCTCTCTCTGTCTGTCTCCCTGTCTCTCTCTCTCTTACACACACACACACACACACCATACCCTAAAAGAACACTATTTTTTAAAAAATTGGATATTTTCTTTATTTATATTTCAAATGTCCCTTTCCCAGTTTCCCTCCCTCCCTCCCAGAAACACCCTATCCCATCCTCCCTCCCCCTGCTTCTATGAGGGTGTTCCTCCATCCACCCACCCACCCACTCCCACCTCTCTGCCCTCGATTCCCTTACACTGGGGCATCTATCAAGCCTTCATAGGACCAAGGACCTCTCCTCCCATTGATGCATGACAGGGCCATCCTCTGCAACATATGCAGCTGGAGCCATGTGTACTCTTTTGTTGATGGCTTAGTTCCCGGGATTTCTGGGGGGTCTGGTTGGTTGATGTTGTTGTTTTTCCTATGGGGTTGCAAACCCCTTCAACTCCTTCAGTCCCTTCTCTAACTCCTCTACTGGAAACCTCTCGCTCAGTCCAATGGTTGGCTGTGAGCATCCGCCTCTGTATTTGTAAGGCTCTGGCAGGGCCTCTCAGGAGACAGCCATATCAGGCTCCTTTCAGCATGCACTTAAAAGAACACTTTTTATTCAACTAATATAAACAGAAGACATTTATAGGCCCTGATAAATGATGCAGTCAGAAAACAACGACCAGTACAAGGAAAGGCTGATGGGGACTTGGTGGGGGTGGGGTGTACTGCCATCGTCTGTGTCCTGACCCCTATGAGAGGGGCTGAGACAAAGGACCTGACATCTCTCCCTATGACTAGTTCTACTCCCCTCTCTCAGAGAAAAATAGGAACCAAAGTCCACGGACCACTCAAAGCTACCTCCCAGGCTCCAGGAAACCTGTGCGAGAGGAAGAAGCTAACACACGGACATTCTATAAGACAACAGACAGGGTTGCTTCAGCCAATGGCACTGTTTACAAAAGGACAGCTTCAGCAACTGAGTCCTGGTTACCAAGTGGATGTGTGACCTAAATCCTGGACAGAACCACATAAAGGGTATTTTGAAATAAACAAGAATATGGGTATACACTGAATATTAAATTATACTAGGGAGCTGTTAATTTTGTTAAGCATGAAACCCACGTTTGGACTAACTACAAAAACATGTAGGCGTTGCAGAGGTGTTCACTGACGCCTGTGCCGGAGCCATGGAGTCTGCTGAGCTCAGGAGCCCCTGCGCTGTCCATCCGAGCAGCGAGAGTGGACTCGGCTGCTCCTCAGTACTCCTTCTGTGAGATCCATACTACCCCACTGTCACCACCCACAGTGTCACTACTGATGATGGTGTCACCACCCACAGTGTCACTACTGATGGTGACACTACTCATGGTGTCACTACCCATGGTGACACTACCTACAGTGGCCCTACCAGTGGTGTCACTATTGATGGTGGTGTCACCACCCATGGTGACAAATCTCCTTATTTTGTCTTTTTAATTTTTTGACATTTATTTACTATGCTTAGTGCATGGCATGTTTGTGTGGGTGTGGGGTCTTCTTTGCATATCATGGCACACATCTGGAGGTCAGAGGACAACTGTGGAGTTAGCTCTCTCGTCCACCATGTGGGTCCCAGAGACCAAAGTCAGTTTGTTAGGCTTGGTAACAAGTGCCTTTATTTGCTGAGCTATCTCTCTACACTGTATTTTCTCTTTTAAAGAACCCCCCCCAAAAAAACCCCATAAGTTTGATTACTTCGCTATTCTATTTAAACCCTTAAGTCCTGCAGCCAACTCTTCGCAGGAGTCCTTTCCCAATCTGCCATCCTCCCACCCACTCCCTAGCTGCATTTCCAGCTGCCCTCTTCCGCCATCCTACACCAGCTGCTCGTGAGCGCCTAAGGTGCTTGAATATATTTTGTCTCTTTACTTTGAAGCACACATCCCTATAAGCATTCTGCCTGGAATGCTCTCGTCCCTCTTCAGCTGGTTAGCTTTCAGCTTTTAAGACTCATTCAGGACCCATTCTTCAGGAAGTCTTCCTTAGTTACCACAGCCTTGCTGGCACCCCACCCTGCACCTTGTGATCAGAATGATCACTAGTTTGCACTGTACCTATCTGCCAGTCAGCTCTTGCTCACCAAGAGAGCCTCTTGAGGTACACACTCGTCTTTGGGCCTCCATTGGTGAGCACAGTAGCAAGAGCAGGCTGACTTCAACCCTCAGGAACACATATTTGACTAAAGCACTTAACACACGATCTAAACAATACAGAATATACCATACAGAAGGCTGGAAAGAAACACACGAGTCACCAGTAGACACAGAAACACCAGCAGAGAAACTGATTTGCAAACGGGGGCGGCAACTCGAGGTTGTGAGGTTAATACTTGGATTGGTGGCAGGACACCAAAAGCTCCTATCCTTGGTTACATCTCAAGTTTGAGAACAGCCTGTGCTACATGAGACCTTATTTAAAAGGAAGAGGAGGAGGAGGAGGAAGAAGAGGAAGAGGAGGGGAAGGAGGAGGAGGAAGGGAAGGAGGAAGAAGAGGAAGAGGAGAATGAGGAGGAGGAGGAAGAGGATGAGGAGGAGGACGAGGAGGAGAAGGAGACTGTAGATTTAACAGGATCTCAATTTAAAAAAAATTCACAGCCGGCAGTGGTGGCACACGCCTTTGAACACAGTACTTGGGAGACAGAGGCAGTGGAATCTCTGAGTTAGAGGCCAGTCTGGTTTACGGAGTGAGTTCCGGGATATCCATGGCTGCGCAGATAAACCTTGTCTCAACAAATACACACACACATACACACACACACACACACACACACACACACACACGCACAAAGAAAGAAAGAAAGAAAGAAAGAAAGAAAGAAAGAAAGAAAGAAAGAAAGGAAGGAAGGAAGAAAGAAAGAAAGGAAGGAAGGAAAAAAAACTAGAGTAGATAGTTTTTAATAGAACACAAGTATTTCTAGCCTAGCTTTGGAACTATACTGCACAAGAGCATAGAATACTACTGTTTACCAGAGGGATTAATCTACTGCAGATAGCTTCTAAGGTATCAGAGCACATGATAAAGCAACATTACTTAAAGTTACACTAAAACAAATGGGTGGAGCTATGAAAGAAAATAAGGCTCAGGAACATAAATGGTTAAGAATCTAATATAAAGTTGGACGTGACAGCACGTGCCTGCAGCTCCTCAGGAGACTGAGGCGGGATGGCCAATCCATCACTTAAGCCCAGCAAGTTTGAGGGCAGCTTAGTTAACAATGCGGGATCCCATCTGAGAGGGAGATGGAGAAGCACGGATTTAATATGTATTAAGAGAGTTATTGAACAAAGGGAAGCAGAGAGTTTAGTTTGAGCATCAGTCAAACCATCTCCCCAGTTATGCCAAAGGCACAGCCCCAACCTGCTTGACTCACTCACTCTTCTCAGGACCTTTGCCAAAGGCCATTTGTACAAAGTTCTAGGCCAGGCACAAGTAATGCAGGGCTCGAAACAAACAATCGCCACTCGTAAAAGGTGCTGTGAGCAGAACCCTGGGGATGAAGAGAAGATAACAGTACAACAGCAAGTGTAAGCTCGTGCTTAAGCAGTTACTTATGAAGGGTTCTCATCTGCCTTCGGGTATCCGCACTCCTCTCTCACACTGGGAGACAAGCGCAGTGCTCATTAGACTCATCTGAAGGTGTTTTTCCAGCTAACAAACACTTCTGAAACAGGCATCACCGAAAAGCAGAGCACTGCACTCTCCTCTCTAGAGGTAGCCTCCTGTCCTTGTGACTATTAACTCACAGACAGTTCTTTATGCTGTTGGTCAGTGTTGTAAATGCGAAAATCACAAAGATGGCCGGCTAAGAGAGGACTAAGGGCGAGGACACGTGCTGAGAATCTTCTAGGCTATGGTTGTAGTTTCCAGCACCAAAATGAGAAATAGATAAAAATACAAAGCAAAAGATGGCATTGCAGGGCTCAGGCACTGTGACAGCCACAGAGACTCTATTTTATGCCCAACCCCGGGGACAGAGGTGAACAGTGACAATCCAGGTCAGCTTTCGCTCACCCTGTCAAAGTGTGCAAAGAAAACACATAAACAGAAACATCCCCTACGTGCTGGCTGAAGCAGGAAAAAGCTAGGACCAACCTCTGAGCGCACCATCAAGGGGCCATTCCAACGATGACAGCGCACAGTCATCCGAGCTGGAATAAGTAAGCTGCACACACAGTACACACCTGAGTAACCCAGCTGCACACACCAGTACACACCTATGAGTAACCCAGACTCGGGAGGCGGACGCAGGCCTGGGCTATACAGTAAGACCTGGTCTCAAAAAAATCCACACTATAAAAATGGTACAAACAGCCGGGCAGTGGTGGCGCACGCCTTCAATCCTAACACTTGGGAGGCAGAGGCAGGTGGATTTCTGAGTTCGAGGCCAGCCTGGTCTACTGTGTGAGTTCCAGGACAGCCAGGACTACACAGAAAACCCTGTCTCGAAAAACCAAAAAAACAAAATAAAAGGTACAAACAAACAAACAAACAAGCAGAAAAGGCAAATACTCAGGTAGCTCTCCATACAGACCCATAGATAATCATTTCTCAAGTAAAGTTAAAACAGCAGAAGAGTACATTTAGCGTGAGCCAATATTTATTTTAAAATTTACATATGTAGATACATGTAAACACCATATTTGTTTATATACAGAGAAAAAAGTCTTTAAGGATTTATGACAAAATTATTACCAGAGGTGTCTTCTGAGCGGCAGGCCTCTGTGTCAGCACTTCAACTCACACACTAAGAGGCTGCACACGCACCCTTAAGAGCAGCAGTGTGTGGAGCCCGGGCCTGCCCACCACCTGGTCCTCACTGTATCTTCTGCTCTCTAGAAAAGGCACACTGGTCTCCAGGTTTGAGGGAAAAAACAAAAGATGTAGTCTTTTGTGTCAAACCCGGGGCCTTCTCTGTCCCAGCACGAGTTAGCCTCTGTGGCACCAGAGACTGTGCCCTTCTTCCTTCTGCTTTTTTCTTCCAATCCTTCTTGGATACTATCTGTCACATCTGGGTCTGCTGCCTGCACATTCTCTGACTAACCCTTAATTACTTGAGGATCCCAGCCTGGACACTGTCCCTGGCTTCTTTCCCAAGTAATCTTACCTACTCCTGTGGTCCAACCTCTGACTGAAAGCAAGCATCTTCCAAATATGTGTATCTCTGGCCAAGGGTTCCCCTGGGCATGGGACCACATCTCCAGCATCTTCCTGGACACCTAAACTCAACATTTTTGTCACACTCATTCATGTTCTCCTGTCCGCTCACTCTAAAACACAGGTCTACGCTTTAACACTTCCTACCGCCCTTCCTCTTCCTCCATCTCTCTCCGATCCTACCTCCCAGACTCACATTCTAATTGCCTTTCCCTGGGTCTACTCAAATGTTACATGCTTACATTAGGAGGTGAAAGCAGTATTAGATACTCTAGGCGGGGCTGGCGATGTGGCTCAGTGGTAGAGCATTTGCTCAGCATGTCATGCTCAATTTCTGCCCCTGACCTGGTCCTTTCCAATTCATCTTCTACCTGAAGCCGTAACACTGTTGTAAGGGAATCTGGTGAGGATACTGGTATCACTCAGTGGTATAAACACTGGCCTTGTAAGAGGGAGAGAAAGACATTGAGAAAAAGGGGAATGGGAATAAAACAGTGAGAGAGCATATGAATCGCAACGTGCCCTCAAGTTAACGTCTAAGAATAGCATGAACGCTCTGTATGTCTGGGGCCACTGGGGCCTAGACCCTTCCCTGTGACACCCTCTGCCATCCCAGCTCTTTCACAGAAATTAAAAATTTCATGTCTGCTTTGGCTCATGCTTTCTGGCTTTGTCACATTTCTGAGTCTTAGCGTACACAGCTCCTTCTGCCTGGAATATTTGTTGTTGTTGTTGTTGTTGTGCTAGAGATCAAACAAGGGTCCTTATATTTTCTGGGCAAATGTTCTACCACAGACCTACCTAGAACAACTAAACACTAACTCTCTGCTCTAAGTTGTCAACATCCTGAGGGCAGAAGCTTACTCTAAGTGGTATTATTCCCAGTCCACAGCACAAGGCTATCACAAAAGAAGTAGTGTTTGCTGAATTGAGTCAAACCATTTTTGTTACTTGTGCATTTGTTGTTGAGTTTTGTGCTAACACTTAGATATAGATGCAGCTGCAGAAGCCCTACAGTAACAAGGGCAATTCAAAGGCACTGAGGCGGTAACGCTGTGGACTCTGCTTACCCTCGCTCCTGCCCACCTCACCAGGCTCTATTCTGACCAGTCCTTTACTTAACAATAATTAAACAGCTCTAATGTATCTTTTTATGAATGGTAAGCTGGAGCTCAGTAGAGTCATTTGCCCAGGTCTCCCAGCTAGGGAGTCCTGAGAACAGGATCTAAACACAACACCATGACTCTCACAGCCTATGTGAGGGCTTCCCATGGCGGCCTCTGCGGCCCTACTGAGATGATGAAATGCACCTTCTTAGAAATCTCCAACTAGCAAAGGATGGCCCCAGAAACAGCTGGAGGCCAGAGGGCTTGACAACCATGCCAGAGCAATGGAGTCCCTGCTTTTTAGCCTGCAGGGACCAGCATATCCCACAGAGCTCCCACAAAAGTGATGCTCAGAGCAGTGCAGAGGTTAGCAGGTGTCAGTCTAGGAAGATGACCGAGGAAAAGCAAGGCTAAAAGCCAGGTATGGAGGGAGGGGCACAACACTGCTGACAAGAGGCGAGAATCTCATCCATCACAAGAGTGAGATGGGCAATCTGGTTGTCTGGGCAGCAGCAGAGCGAGCTTGAGTGCCTAGTTTGTAGACAAACATGAGCTGAATCCAAAGGGAGTGTTAAGGTAGTAAGAAACTATTTTAGGGAGTTTCTTTCTTTCTTCCTTCCTTCCTTCCTTCCTTCCTTCCTTCCTTCCTTCTTTCCTTCCTTCCTTCCTTCCTTCCTTCCTTCCTTCCTTCCTTTCTTTCTTTTCTTTCTGTTTTTCGAGACAGGGTTTCTCTGTGTAGCCCTGGCTGTCCTGGAACTCACTCTGTAGATCAGGCTGGCCTCGAACTCAGAAATCCGCCTGCTTCTGCCTCCCGAGTGCTGGGATTAAAGGTGTGCGCCACCACCGCCCAACTTTAGGGAGCCTCTTAGCACTGCACAAGTCTGTGGTGGTGCGGCCAAATGTTCCCTACTGTTCACACTGGAGACCGCTGGGGGCCTGCCAGGGAATGGCGGACGCTTTAGAAGGAGGGACTAAGTGGAAGATCATGGTGATGCACCTTTGAAGGAAGGTTGCTCCTCTGTCTCTCTGCTTTCTCACCACATGAGATTCGAGAGCAGCATGAGGTGAGGAGTCACACAGTCTCCACCATGATCTCTGCTTCCCTACAGCTTGGGAGCAATGGAGCCAAGTGAACATGGCTGAAACCCTGACCCTGGTGTGCATGGATCTCCTCTGCTTTAAACTGGTATTCTTAGGTATTGTCATGGCGATGGAGAGCTGACCAACAGAGACTCTAACTTAACTCCCGCAAGCCCAGAACAACCTTTAGAAGATGCAACAACAATTCCTTGTCTTGCAGGTAAAGACCTGAGGTCCTGATGGCTAGTAACTTGACAAGCATGGCGGAAAGCAGGGCTGGTGTCAAGGGCATACAGAAGCAGCCCAGGGTTCGCCCTATTCTCTCACCTCTGGTGATCAAACAGTCCTACCTTCTCTGATTTCAATGAAAAAGAGAATGAGGTTCCATGACCTTTCCCCAAGGTTACAAGTTGGTCAGTAGCTACATCAAGGAAGTTAATGATCTGCAAAAAGTCATTATTTGCTCCATGAAGTTTATATTTTAAAGTAAACAGTGTCACTGCTGGTCTTGTGACCTGGGTCAGGTCCCCTGGGTTTAAGGTTAAGGGTTTCTACATCCTAACACATTGTTAAGACAAATTCCCCACAGGAAGCAGCCCTTTGCTGATTTAACAAACACTACTAAATACCAAGTGTATCCCAGGCCCGGGCCGGGCACTGGTCAGAATGCTGAGCAAAACAGGGCCCTGCACTAAGGATCTGCAGATGGCACTAACACACTGACTCATGATGCTATTTACGGGCCCTGGAATCTCACTGAAGAGGGTCTCCAAAGGCCCTAAAGAACAAACAAGTCAACTCAACTAACCCGGGAATACCACAAAAGAGGCAGTGCTGTCCCTGAGTGTTGATAATTACTCAAGGAGAGAAGACTACATAAGGGAGCAAGAACATGGAAGCCTAACAGTGAGCACAAGTGAGGGTGTGGGAGACAAAATGGTGCCCAAGAAACACTCGCATCACCTCTGTGACGACAGCATCACCTCCGTGACTGCATTACTTTAAACGGTAAAGGGGCCTACAAGTGTGATTCAGGTTAAGGGTCCTGAGATTAGATAAGCCTTGATTTCCCACTGTGGGCTCAAGGTAATCACATGAGCCCCTTGAATTAGGACATGGTATCTGTGTGGAAGAAGCAGAAAGGGGGGTCAGGGAGACTCTGGGTGTGAGGAGAGTTTTAATTCACTCATTTGAAGATGGAGAAAGGGGACTGCAAGCTAAGGAACACAGGTAGCTTTTAAGAAGGAGCCTTCAGAAGGCGTGTGACCCTGCCAACACCTTCCCTTCAGCCTTGCAGACCTTAAGGTGTCGGAAGTGGAGAATGCAGTAAGGAATGTCTCAGTACTGTTGCTCATCATTTGCCTGTCTGACTCAGAGCAAGTTACTTTAAATTCCTGAAGCTTCAATTTTCCCATTTTCAAAATGGAGAAAATAATTATAATGACTTTACAGGACTGTTACATGGGTCAAAAGTGTCATGGATGTGACAGCACTTTATAAATATAAGTAGCTATTTACTGCAGTTAGCCAATCATGAGTTAAAGTAGCGAGGCACCTCTGAAATCAGGTCACTAGAACAGACAGACCCATTTCCCTGGACTCTCTCTCACGTGTAGGCCTGCAGGTGGGCCTGCCCACCTGCCTGCCAGCCTTCCTCCTTGCCTCCCTCATCTTTGGTTTGCTCGATGCCCCTTGCCCACTGCTCACTCTTCAAATGATGAAGAATCCACTCACAGAGGCCCAATAACTGCAAGGCTCAACGTCTTTTCAGCTTCCCTGACCACGTTAGAGGATCGGGACCACTCATTTCCAGTGTCTCTGAAGACACTTGTCCCTGGTCCATGTGGCACTTCCCGGCCTGCTTTTCTCCTGCTCCCACAGTCTCTTGGCCTCTCCACAGCTGCCCTTCTTCCCACTTTCTAACAATGAATTTCCTTCCAGGTTCAAGTCCTTCCTTTAACTCAGAGAATTCATTCACTTTTGTGATTCCCAGAAACTCACTTCCAATATGTATTTCTAGTCTAACAGTCTCATTTGAGCTGGACATTTCCATTAAAATAGTTTTAAAGAATTCAAAATGCAGGCTGGGTGTGGTGGCACACACCTTTAATTTCAGTATTTGGGAGGCAGAGGCAGGAGGATCTCCGTGAATTTGAGGCCAGCCTTTGTCTACAAAGTAAATTGCAGGACACCAGTGCTGTTATACAGAGAAACCCTGTCTCAAAAAAATCAAAATGATAAACTCTTACCAGTAAATGAACAAAGAACACAAATACTTGAGAGAGAGAGAGAGAGAGAGAGAGAGAGAGAAAGAGAGAAGAAAAGAGAAAGGAAAAGGACAAATGGCTGACAAGCCTATTACAAACACTTAGTCTACTTAGTAAATGAAAATAAGAATTTATTTCTCTGACCTATCTATTTTTTGGCCTATTGGATTACTGAGAGTTTAAGAAAGATGTAGGCATGCAAATGAAGACAACATTCCTAGGATGTAAGATTCCCACCCACATGGAGACAGGAAGCGCACAGAGCAGTCTAGATGAAGGCCTTGGGTAGGCTGCTCGAGGCTGGGCTGCCCTTCCTGAAGAAGCATCGTTGCTGGGGAAAATAGAAGCAGAGCTGGAAGGCAAGCAGAGCATGGAGAATGCCGCCAACTCCTGGCCCTTCCCTCTCTTGGACAGGCACATTCTGCACTCAGGTTCTGTAGCAGTGAGGTGTGAGGCAGCACACACAACAGCACGGCCCTGCTGGCACAGAGACTGCTCAGCACATAGAAAATAAAGAGGCAAATAATTAAATAAGTAATTACAAACCAAGATAAGAGCCGGGAGGGAAACCAGTTAAAAATACAGAAGTAGCAGCCGGCTCGGTGTCACTTATGCCAAGAGAAAGGAAAATAATCAACGGTTTCAAATCACAGGTCTGGAAGATGAGAACCGAGACAAGACACTGGATTCGGACAGAATAAAATCACTGTGTCCTGAGAGAGAAGTGAGAGTGTGGGAGAAGCCCTCTGGGAGAGAGAGAGAGAGAGAGAGAAAGAGAGAGGCCAGAGAAGGGCACTGTGCCCAGCCAGCATTTAGAAAGGGAAACGGTATCTGGGAAAGGGGGCAAGGACAGCTAACGGGGAAGAGGAGTAAGGAAAACCAGTAAGGACAGAGGAGTTGCTGAGCCACACCCACTCCCACAGCTGGCCCTTGTGACATCCAGCTAAGGGCTATCTGTGGAGCTGTTTCTCTGCTCCATTCTCAGTCCTTCATGCTTGTACCATGTCTCGTCCTGTGACCAGAGCTACACTCTGCTCCCATGGGTCACTCCCTCCCTCACACCTGTTGCGTGTTTGTTCACTGCTAGCCTTTCCCATGAACCATCTCCATCTACCACCACACAAAGGACTTCTGCTTCTTCTCTGGGCTTTGTTTCCTTTTGTTACTGTTTGTTGTTGTTGTTGTTGTTGTCTGTACCCAAGAACTCACTGTGGAGTCCAGGATAGCGTCAAACCCACGGCAATCCTCCTGCCTTAGCCTCTTCAACGCTAGGACTATAGATATGACTTGCCATGCTCAGCTAGGACAGAGACCTTTATCAGTGTCGATCGCAGGCATCCATGCCAGTGCCTGGCACTCGGCAGGTGTTGCAGCTTCACTGTGATGCAATACAACACTGTGGCAAAAGTAACTTAGGGAAGAAGGGCTCACTGGGTTGCAGGTCACAGTCCATTGCTGCCAGGGAGTGAGGGAAGGAGCTTAAAGCCTCACGACCACAGTCAAGAGCAGAGAGCATAAAAGCCAAGTCCTACCTGCTTGCGCTCAGCAAGTTCTCTTTACCATCACAGAGTCCAGGGCCCCAGACCAGGCAATGGTGCCTCCCACAGCAGGTGGGGGCTTCTTCTACCAACTATCAGTTGGGACAATCTCCCAAAGAAACGTCTAAAAGAAAGTGGATTCAGAAAATTCCTCGAGGCTCTCTTCCCACATGATTCTAGGTTGAGCTGACAGTTTAAAAGTAGCCATCATAGCAGGCACTGAATAACTACTTGTTGAACAAATGCCTGGACGTCCACCCATGCGGTCTCCCTTCCCCTGGTATCCCTCACCTTTACCTTCTCTTAGCCACCGGAAGCTCCAGTCATGCATCCTATAGCTAACTGCATCAATGGTTACAAGTGTATTTGTTTAACCTTATAGGTTGCTAATAAGAGATGCTACGAAACACTTTCATGAATTACCCTGAATTAAAACCAAAACCAAAGATGAACAGGCTTGTTTGTCTATTCATTTTGGCCGTGCTGGGGATTGAACCTAGGGACTTGTGCAAACTATACATGAGCTCTACCACTCAACTACATTTCCAGCCCAGTTTTCTTCCTTGTGGGATTTCTCTTAGCCTATTACATAAGAAATTAGGATGAAACCCCCAGTAGAGAGGAGACAGGAACTCAGCACTGTCTAAGCTTGCTGGAACCCAGAACCCTTCCTTCAAGAGTTCTGGGAAAACCCATTAGAAGACACGACGACGCTGGCCATAAAGTCCAGACGCGGCTGACTGTACAGCTGTCTGATTTCTTCCCAGGCAGGCCCACCTAGACCTGCTGCTGCCACCCTCCCCAGCCATTCATGCTCTAGTGCGCTGTTTCGGGACTTCAGGTTTTCCCTTCCTTCCTCAGGCCTCGGCCTGAAACGAACAGGAGCTCATTCCGACCTACGGAAAGCACGTGTCTGTGAAAACCCTTCCCACTCCACGGAGAGAGAAGAGTGCCGTTGCACCCCCACGGGCTCCAGTGCTCGGCCTGACTTGCGTCTTTTCAAAGGTCAACTGTAAGTATACAGTCACATGCTTCCTTTCTAAGCAAGACCTGAGGATCTTACCAACACAGACCAGGCATCACTCTCTGGCATTCAGCATAAGGCGCAAGTTAAGGTCCTTGATATGTGTCAAGTGAGTGAATTATTCCAAGGCCCTTGCTGATTGTCACACTGCTCATTAGTTTAACAGAGACCTCGCCCTGTAAGCTTCCTACGATGCTAACTCCTCCCACTCGACTGGATCCTTCTCATTAGTGTTCAACATCCCTTAAAACCCTGTTCCCATCCATTTCCTTCCTCTTCCTCTTTCTCTTCCTGTCACTCCTTCTCCTTCTCAGAAGCATTTTTCTTTTCTGCGCCCCTCCTTTGCTCCTCAAGCTCCTGCCCCCAACCTTGCTTCTGAGACTGTACTAAAATTACTAATCACTTTTTTTATAACCTATTCCATTTTTAGACTAAGCTTATTTGACACAGTGATAACCTCAGATATGACTGACCGTACCTCCCTCAAAACCCTGCCTCTTTCCTTTAATTCCAATGACAACATTCTCTTCTGTTTCTCAGTATGGTCCTCTAAACCCCTTAAATATATCTGAGTGCATCAGAATTTTGGACTTGGCTCCTTGTTTTCCTTACAGTTACCCTGCAAAGGCTTATCTATTTCTGTCTCCTCACTACCTATATGTTAATAATAATAAATAATTCCCACTGAAATGGTTATAATCTTTTTCTTTAGTTTCAGCTTTATCCATCCAATACCTTTTCTGTTTGGTTTGTTTTGTCTTGTGAAACAGGGTTTCTCTGTGTAGCCCTGGCTGCCCTTGACTAACAGATTTCCTAGACTCTTCCTCCTGACTGCTGGGATTAAAGGCTGCATCCAATATCTTTTTGGACATTTCCTCTGGGATGTTCTATGGTTCTAGAGGAAATAGGAAATATGAAAAAATGAAAATGGCTTTGAAATAAAGAGCTCTGGAGTTCCAGGACAGCCAGGGCTGTCTTGAAAGACAAAAAAAAAAAAAAAAAAGAAATAACGAGCTCATGAATGAGTTAGAATCAGCAGAAGAGAGAATTGGTAGTTTGGAAGAAATTACCTAGAATGCCAAGAGAGACAACAGGATAAAGACTATGGCATAGAACTATGAAGAACAGGGTTAGCACCGTTCTTCCTGTAGGCTCTCAGGAGGGACTAGAGAAGAGAGAATGGGGATAAGCCAGGAGTGGCAGCTCAGGCCTGTGACCCCAGCACTTGAGAATCTGAGGTAAGACAATCACAAGTTTGAGGCCAGCTTGGATACATAGTGAGTTTCAGGCCAAGCTGGAGTACACAATGAAACTCAGTTTCATAAAAACCAACCAAAGAAACAAACAAACAATAAATTTTGGCTTCTGTATCGGTTGTTGTTTTATTTTCTTGTTCTTTTTGTATCTCTGGCTCTGGGGACTTCAGCTGCTGTGAGGCGCAGCCATAATGACAGGTCTATGTGACAAGGAACTAAGGGCCTTCTCTGAGCAAGCCTCTAAAGTGTGCCTCTAGGAAGGCCCTCGGATGACTGAAGCTCTAAGCAACAGTCCGATAACAAGCTTTTCAAAGACAAGGAGGGGTGGGGTACGCCTCTGATCACAGTTTTTAGGAGATGGAGATAAGAGAATCACTAACTGTAAGAGCCCCTACCACATCACACCAAACCAAACCCACTCTGAGCCGGAACCACTCCAATACACTGGCTCCTGAATTGCTGACCATCAGGGAAACTATGAGAAACAATACTTAAGCAGCTACATTTTAGGGAAGTTTTATATAGTAATAGATAACTAATATATTGTCAGATTGCTTATGAAAAGCCGTCTCCATCTGGTTCAGACCGTCTCTCAGCTGCATTTCTTGCCATACTCTCTGGCATATTACATTTTAAATACACCTAACAACTCAGAGCTCTTGGAACACGACCATGTTCTCTCCCGCACCTCCAGCCTCCACTCAGCTTCCAGGACGCATCCTCTGCCTGACACATTCCTCAACACGCTCTTCCCTGCTTCCACACACTTGGCTAACTTCTCCCCATCGTCAGAGCACTGTCTTATTAAACTGCCTACGTTTCCGTCAGATGTAAAGCTCCAGAAAGAAGGGAGCAATTCCTGTCTCCCTTATACCCCATAGCTCCCAGCACACAGAAGACACTCCGTAGATACTTGGTGCTTACATCCCACAAGGTAGGGAGGCAGGAAGGCTAAAAGTTGAAGCATAAACATTCTCAGGAAGTGATCCAAATAAGCTTTTTATCTGATATAACTGTAAAGGAACCAAGAACCCTCAGCAGTCCATGCAATTTCAAGTTTAAGGAAGGCTCAATAAGGTCAGGGTTCAAAAGTTGGACGGGTTCCAATTCCTGCTAAGTCAAACCTCTTGGTAGTTCTATTCCGGCCCTTAGCTGTATTCTCTAGATACCTGACACACCCATTCTTGAAAACACTCACCATACTCGGCGGTCAAACAAATGGTTTTTCAAAATCCTCCCCTGTTCCATCTTTTAGGACAATCCTAGCTTATTATGTTGAGATTTAAGATCTGATCACATATGGCATCTGTGGTATATGTCTAAACAGGATCACATACATACATATATGCATCAATAAACACATCACAAAATATTAAACACTAGTACCCTCTACTGGTGGAAAGACCTTACAGGCTCATGTGAATGGTCACATTGCCCTCTAGCGTCCACAACCTATAAAGACAGCAAATCCTGCAGCAGATGGGTAGCATCTCCTTGGCTATAATGATAGGGTTTTATATTCTTTAAGCATCTAATTTCCTCAGATTCTGGTTTATATTACAGGGGTGCAACTCTAAGACTCTTGGGGGCTCCCTGGGGACTCTGTAAAGCTCTTCCCAGCTGTTAGTGACAGGGTGATGCTGCTCAGAGGTCAAGGGGAGGCAGAGGAGGCGATGGCTGCACTGGGGAGGGCAGGAGCAGCAGCTGTGAAGGACTGCCCTGGACTCCCCGGGGAGCTGAGAGCAGCTCGAGGAACACATGTTGTTCTTCCCGTGCATATTATCCACAGTTGTGTGCTGTACTAAAACGGCAACTCAACGCACTCCCTCCCTCACCTCTGAAATCTCTCCAAAGCTATAATAAATGACATGGTGGCAAATGTTGCTATCGTTTTGTTTTATAAACAAGGCTTCGCCAGTTATTGCCACTGATGGCAGATTAAGCTGAGTTTCTTTCAGGATTTAACTGAATCACCACCTCCTCTATGAAGCCTTTCTGAAGTCCCCAGATTGTAGTGACTGCCCTATCCTTTCCGATTGCATGCAGACTCTCCAGATCCAGTGGACAGAGGGTCACATGTGCTTATTTATAGCTACAGTGGGGTACCACTGCTGTATGTCTACACCACCGCCTCTCTACCAAACCCTCAGCTCCTCAAGGTCACAACCAAGTCTTAATCATTTTGCACAGTCAGCATCAAGCACACTCCAAATGTTACCTGTATGTAGTCTATATGGTAAGCACAGATATTGGACATATGCTTTTAAAACCTTATATAATAATAGTTATCTTATGCTAGCAACTCCGCTAACTCTAATCAAAAGGTGGGAGAGATATAGTAAGGTGGCCTGACAACTTGAGTTAGATCCCAGGACTCACATGTTGGAGGGGAAGAACAAACATCCACTAACGTGTGCTCTGACTGCCATGTGCACATTGTGGCAAACACACACCCAAGCCCATCCCCAACACACAAGAAAATGAAAGCAGAAAGTTTAAAAGATTGAGGACTGTGTTTTGTGTACTTCACTTCAGTTTAAAAATTGTTTTTACTATATATTACTATATTTTACATATGTCACTATTTTTTACTATAAATCCCCAGCCTGAGGCTAGTACAGTGTTCTAAACAACGGTCCCCTCCAGCAAGTGTGGAAAGCACAGATGGGTCAGGTAACTCATGGTGTACAGGAAGAAGGGAGACACTCTGGAAGTACATCTCAGAGGCCAGGAGCATACCTATCCTTGTGGATCTCAACACCTCCCTCGAGGGCATTTTCTTCTTTAATTCTTGTAAGGCAGCAACTAGGTTTTCTTTGGTTTGATCAGGAAGCTCCAACATAGTTTTCCATCTTTTTATGTCTTCTATAACCACAACTCTCTGCAAAAAAGAACAGTTATTTGGAAAATGGAACCCTTTCATTAGAAAGACATCTGCCTCCACCTGAGCTAATGGCTCTCCTATTGACATATGAATTATTGATTATGACCTGAACCAAAGCAGTGTGTCTGATGGCCCCAAATGAGGGGTAATTGCTTAGAGGCAGGCCTGCTTACTGCAGATCTGGGGAGTTGCATCTATTAGGAAAAGTGCAACTTTTCATCTCACCGTGCCGGGCACCATGGCACATCCCCCATGAGAGGTGAAACAGGAGAGAGGAATGAAAACGGTGAGTGCTAAGGCGGATCACCCTCACAGCTCACTCAAGTGTCCTAATTTATGCACAGAGCAGAGAAGCCATAAAGCCATGCTTACTTCAACAGTAAAAAAAAATTACACGAACAGTTCCCCACTTCCCAGAGGAGAAAACTCAACTTTTTTTTTTTTCCTGAGAGAAAGAAAACTTCTTTTTAAAAAAATTTCAAACACACAAAAAGGTACAGAGAGTAAACCACTACTTAATGAGATTATAATTTTACCATTCCTCATAAAATAAAGCATTATGAAATTTAAGTCCCTTTACACCCTCCGCAAACACACCTCCCTCCATCCTTCCCAGAAGCTGCCGCCTTAAGGCTGATCCTCACGCTTCCATTCAACGCTAGGGATCAGGAACATGGGGGAAGAAGATGGGAAAGCTTCTATACTGTTATGTGATTTTTCTGTAATTTTGATATAGTTAAACTAAGGACTTCTTAGTAAACAAAATTGGCAGACAAAAAGTAAAAAAGTAAAGTAGCTTTCATAATTGAAAATTAAATATCTTCGAGCCGGGCATGATGGCACACCCCTTTAATCTCAGCACCCAGGAGGCAGAGGCAGGCAGATCTCTGAGTTCGAGGCCAGCCTGGTCTACAGAGTGAGTTCCAGGACAGCCAGGGATACACAGAGAAACTATGTCTCAAAAAACCAAAAGAAGGAAAAGAAAACAAAGACAGGAAGAAGGAAGGAAGGAAGGAAGGGAACAAAAGAAAGAAAGAAACAAACAAACATCTTATCTTGGATGTCTATTACCCTGGGAGAGGGCAGCCGAAGGTCAGGAAGGACCTAGAAGCTTTGAGGGCTCTGGTAGTGTTTATCTTGATGTTCACATCATGGACGTTCCTCACCACACTTGGCACGTGTACAGTGTTTCACATAAAATTGCAATATAGCCATGCCATAAAGATAATCCCCATTAAAACGTTATCTCCTTCCCTTGGGGGAGAACATGGGGTCTGCTTCTAGCTTAGAAGCCAAGGGTGAAATGACGGTTCACCTGTACCCTATCTCCAGGCTCCCAGCCTGCTAGCATTAGTTTTGCTTTCTGGGTTCAATGCTAGGAGGGGAGCAAAGAAAAGATTTGATGTCACCATGGTTTGGGTGTCTCTGAACTGGAGGGCGTTTTTAAAGATGACTCTTCCCTGATAGGATGACTTCTGCAGGTCCCTGGAAGGCTCTCTGCTGAGAACTTACCTGAAGCAACTATTATTATTGGTGATGATTCTTGTAGCTGTCACTTCACACACACACACACACACACACACACACACACACACACACACACACACACACACACACACACACACAAATAAGAGCAGGGAGGAGACCTACAGGAAAGGTGAGCAAGATAGAGTAATAGAATACATGTGACATGAGAACAGAAGGGTTTTTTTCCCCTGGGAGGAAGAGGTTGAGTTAGAATGGAAGGACAGTGGGAAGGGAATAAGGAAATATAACTTAATGTATAACAACACCATAATAAGAGTGGTGAGACAGCTCAGAGGATTCAGGCACTGCCAAGTCTCAATCCCTGAGTTTGATCCCTA
The DNA here is from genome assembly GCF_000001635.26 of Mus musculus. Taxonomy (NCBI): domain Eukaryota; kingdom Metazoa; phylum Chordata; class Mammalia; order Rodentia; family Muridae; genus Mus; species Mus musculus. Next base: position 107,167,558 of record NC_000070.6, read on the forward strand.
GAACCCATAGGGTAGAACTCTGACCTACACAGACACACACACACACAGACACACACAGACACACACACACAGACACACACACACACACACACACACACACAAAATAAATATAAGAAACATAAAGAAGAAGAAAGTGTAGCAGTGAAACCCATTGTTTTGTATGCTTTCTAAATACAGTTTGGGGCAACCTTGTCCACAGACTTTCCCTGGATGGACCCCAGAGCCCTTCTAAGCATCCTGTGAACCCAGCCACTCTATTTAAAGCTGGGCTACCCAGCATTCTCTCCTACGATTGCCCAGATCTAAAACCTTCCCAAGGATGGCAGCTTCCACTTCTCCCTCTGGCATTAGCCAGCAACTGTCTTTGCACTTTCGCAAGCACAGGTCTGGTCTGGGTGTTGACCAACCCCAGGAAGAGAGCTGAGTTCTCCAATTGAAGCCACCACAGAAGACTCCCCCTTTACACAGAGGAGTGAACACACTCGCCTCTTCTGTTAACTTCCACCTTCTTTATGGCCTATGGCCGGTGGTGGGCTCAGGATTCTGATGCCAGTCTTCACATACTGCTGGCACATGTCTCAAGAGATGATCAAGATTATCACTTGGAAACGCCACTTTACATCTACTCTGTCCTCAGCCCTAGGAGACTCAATCAAAGCTGAGAGAAAAACCTTTTCCTATGTGCTATTGCAGTATAAACTATTAAATGGTTTAAAAAAAAAAAGTCAGGATGGAGAGATGGCTCAGCGCTTAAGAGCACTGACTGCTCTTCAGAAGGTCCCGAGTTCAAATCCCAGCAACCACATGGTGGCTCACAACCATCCGCAATGAGATCTGGTACCCTCTTCTGGTGTGTCTGAAAACAGCTACAGTGTACTTACATATAATAATAAATAAATCTTAGAAAAAAAAAAGTCAAACCCTAAGCCACATAAGAAGCTACTTTCTATTGAAAGGTATAAATATCAAGTTTTTTTCATTCAGTATATTTTATTGATGCTTCCATAGTAACATATTGTTAGTTGACCTACTATGCTCAAATATTGAATAGTAATCCTACTGTTGTATATACACATCTTAGACTCTTGCAATCTATTTCCCTAACAGGTCCTGGGAGTTTCTCCCCTGTGTATTTCTGCTGTTATAAACTCTGTCTCAGGGAACTGCTGGCTTCCCTGTCCGCTGTCTCCACCTGTTACTCTATCTTCTCTGTGTCTTCATGCTCTGAGGAGCGAGCGGGTGCTGTGTTGGTTTGCTCTCCACCCCTGTCCCAGAGAGCCCAAGGATCTAGTGTACAATAGCCTTATTTACTCCATCTGTATTACACACTAGAAATATTTTTTCCTTTACTTTTTGTCTCCTTTCTTATCATCTGCTAAACAAACAACATTCGTTTTGTTTGGAGATGGGCTCAATGCACCCTACATTGGCCTTAAGCTTTCATCCTCTTGGCCTAACTTTTAGATCGTTGGGACTACTGGTATGCACCATCACCCTTGGCTCTGGGTTTTCTTTATAGTTTTTTCTTCATAGTTTAAAAGTAATTGTACTTCTTTCACTTAAATATTACCATTTTTAGAACACATGTTCAGAGAAATCTGGGCTGATCTTACAGCTGTCTTTCAAAACTATTGCTTTTTCATACTTCTTTTATTTCTGTGTGATGTATTCTAAATGATTTCCTTATTATTAAGCTTTCAATTCATCATTTTCTCTTTAGTTACTAATCTGTTTACTTTTATTTAACCTGTTCAGTATGTTTCTGCTTCAACAAACATGTATTTTTCATTGGATGAATTGTTTCTCTTTTCACTCTTATTTCTATTCCTTTCTTTTTTAAAATCTTTGCGAACATTACAAACATGCTTAAGATTTCAGATTATTCTGATCCCCATCTTTTGGGATGGATAATTTATTACATCTATCCATTCACTCACTGCCTTTAGGGTTCATTTGAACCATGACTTCTTCCCTAAAGAGAGCTGCTGGGGGCTGGTGAGATGCCTCAGAGAGTAAGAGCACTGACTGCTCTTCCGAAAGTCTTAAGTTCAAATCCCAGCAACTACATGATGACTCACACACCTGTAATGAGATCGGATGCCCTATTCTGGTGTCTGAAGACAGCTACAGTGTACTTATCTATAATAATAAATAAATCTTTGGGCCTGAGCAAACAGGGCCGACTGGAGCAAGCAGAAGTCCTAAAATTCAATTCCCAACAACCACATGAAGGCTCACAACCATCTGTACAGCTCCAGTGTGCTCATAAACATAAATAAATAAAGCAAGCTTTTTTGGGAGTCTTGTGTGCTCTAGGATGTGAAGTGTCCTGAGAGAAGCTCACATCTGCCTGTGTTTTGGACTTTCCTGCTTTACATTAGACTTCACACCAACACCTCAGTTTCTATGCATGGGGAAAGGTATATGGTTCTTAATGCATTCCAGTCAACTCTTCTTTTACCTAAGGCCCCCAAAAGATGGCAATCTTTACACTCTTTTCTTCAACTGGCAGGCAGAGTTTTTCTGCTCACCATTCATAAACATGGTAGGCTTCATTTAGTTCCAAATTCCACTGAGAGCATGGGGGTCAGCTTCATCTCCCAGCCAATGAGGGTCTGAGGCCTGCCCCATACTGAGATCAAGATCTAAGCATTACAGCCTCTTTCAGCACCCCCAAACAACTCAGCTTCACTGTCCACTTACAGCTCCAGGTTTCAACTTCCTGTCTCTCCTTAGACCTTAGGATTTCTCTTTCTTATAGTCCTGGCTGTCCTGGAACCCACTATGTAGACAGACTGGCCTTGAACTCATAGATCCGCCTACCTCTGACTCTCCAGGGCTGGGATTAAAAAGGTATGAGCCACCATACCTGTCTTATTAGACTTTTAATCTAGTACCTATACATGGTTGGAAACAGGTTAGGAATCCCAAGTCAGATTATTTTGACTTATGGAACAAAGTAAGTCCAAACATTTTTTTCCCTCCAAGACAGGGTTTCTTTGTATAGCCCTGGCTGTCCTGGAACTCACTCTGTAGACCAGGCTGGCCTCGAACTCAGAGATCCACCCGCTTCTGCTTCCTAAGTGCTGGAGGAGGCTTAAGTCTAAACTTGATATAAAAGGTCTTCCATGGGGGGCTGGAGAGATGGCTCAGTGGTTGAGAGCACTGACTGCTCTTCCGAAGGTCTTGAGTTCAAATCCCAGCAACCACATGGTGGCTCACAACCATCCGTAATGAGATCTGATGCCCTCTTCTGGTGTGACTGAAGCCAGCTCTAGTGTACTTACATATAATAAATCAATCTTTGGGCTGGAGTGAGTGGGGCAGGAGAGAGAAGAAAAAGTGTCTGAAGACAGCTACAGTATTCTTACATATAATAAATAAATAAATCTTAAAAAAGGGGGGGGGGGGCTGGGCAGTAGTGGTGCACACTTTTAATCCCAGTACTTGGGAGGCAGAGGCAGGAGGATTTCTGAGTTCCAGGACAGCCTGGTCTACAGAGTGAGTTCCAGGAAAGCAAGGGCTACACTGAGGAAACCCTGCCTGGAAAATACAAACAAACAAACAAGGTCTTCCATGACTTGCGATCCTGTCAGTCTCTAGATACAATCAGCAGCTGCCAATGCGGCACTTCACACCCACTCCCTAGGATGGCCTTCCTTTGCCTGACAGCCATTGTCTTTCAGAGACTCTCTGCAGCATCAATTTTTCCTTGAAGCCTTTCACAGCCTTGGACCACATTCCTCTTTGTGTCCCATTTACTGTACCTATACTTCTGCACACACTCATGAACAAGACTACCTTTTTCACCAGACTATAACTTGAGAGTCCGAATAACTTTTTCTTACTTTATCTGCCATCCTCAATGCAAAGAAAGTAAAACGAAGCAAAACTGTTATAATAGTTTCAGGTCTGGAAAGTAAGGGCAGAATTCTACATATCAAAGAAATATTTCCCTATAGCTATTTTCACTTTTTTGGAGGGCACAGTATGGTCACATACAGCCAGGTCCCTAGCCTTGAACTTGCTAGGCAGCTGAGGATGTCCTTCCAGTTCCACCCTCAGAGTGCTGGAGTTACAGTGCTATAGGCCTGCACCTCCCCTCAGAGTGCTGGAGTTACAGTGTTATAGGCCTGCACACCCCTCAGAGTGCTGGAGTTACAGTGTTATAGGCCTGCACACCCCTCAGGGTGCTGGAGTTACAGTGCTATAGGCCTGCACCACCCCTCAGAGTGCTGGAGTTACAGTGTTATAGGCCTGCACACCCCTCAGAGTGCTGGAGTTACAGTGTTATAGGCCTGCACACCCCTCAGAGTGCTGGAGTTACAGTGCTATAGGCCTGCACCACCCCCACTGTATCCATATAAAGAGGCCTTTCAGATTCTCATCAGATTACTTAGAACATAAACAGATACAGAGAAATGAATGCAGACCATAACTGGGAGAGCTATTCTGAGAATTGAACAGTTATCACTGGAAAGATACGCTTTTCATCTGGTCTTACACCTGGGGATGGCTGCAATGCCAGGTTTGAACACAGAAAACAATAACTCATAAGCAGTCATGTGCACACCATTCCACTGGCTGGGGCAGGAGACAACACACTGGCTGGTCAGCCCTACAAGGGAAGGTTCATAAAGCATTAGCTCTCTGGAGTGCTAAACCTGAGCAAACTGGCATATTCTCTATCTTTTAATAATAGTAAAAAGAAAAAGTGTTCTTGGAACTAATAGAAGAAATCTCTTCCTAAAGGAGCAAGATGAGATTACCCAAATTAACCTTTGCCATTTAAAAGTGCAGGACATGAGTTCCACCAAGTATCTCTTTTATTGAATGAGATAAGACTGTGGTGAAATTACTTGTAATATGCTGATAACAGAAGTAAAATGATCCTAAGATCATTTTTATGCCTCCCTAGCTTGGCACTCAGAAACCTCTACTTCTTTTTAGTTTTAGTGGGCAGACTATACAGACCCAGATTGCCTAGTGCAAATCCCAGCTCTGCCATGTGGTGCTGCACTGGCCTTAGGCAAACCACTTCACCTCTCTCTGCCTTGTTTTCTCTCTAATTATGTGTATGGGTTTTTGCCTGCATGCATGTCTGTTCACCTTATATATGCCTGGTGCCCTCAGAGGCCAGAAGGGGGTGTCAGATATCTGGAACTAAAGTTCTAAAAGGTTGTGAGCTGTCCTGAGTGCTGGGAATAGAATCCTGATCGTCTGGAAGAACAGCCAGTGTTCTTAACCACTGAGCCATGTCTCCAGCCCCTGGAATCTCCATCTGTAAATGATCAAACCTTTCACCGCTGTTACTATGACTTAAGAGTGAGTATCTGCAAAGTATTAGCATAACGTCTGGCCTATAAAAACAGGCTCAATAAATGCCATTATCATCATCATAATAACCCTATCTTGAGCTTTAAACTTTTTTTTTTTTTTTTACATTTTTTATTCTTTTATTTTGTGCATGCCTAGGTCATAGAGCATATGTGTTGGTCAGAAAATAGCTTCTAAGTTGGTTCCTTCTTTCATTTAGGTCCTGGTGGCAAGTGCCTTTACCAGCTGAGTCATCTTGCTAGTACCTTGGGGAAAAAAACAAAACAAATGAAAAACTAAAACCCACCCCCAAACCTATGGATCCTTTCTACATGTCAGTCATTTTGTGAGTTCTCTGACAATTCTGCAGACTGGGTGTTACTAGGAGTCATTCCTGACACTGCTGAGAAAAACCAGGCTTCAATTTCAGCAGATTCTCCCATTAAACCAGAATGCTAGTCAGCCACAGTGGCATGTGCCTCTGATCCCAACACAGGGTGACCAGGCAGGCAGATCACAAATCAGCCTGAGTCACTGCGATGCTCTGTCTCTAGACAAATAAAAACTAGAGCTGTGTACGGGAATAAGTGATTGGCAGAGAATGGATCTAGCAAATTCTCTAAACCACACACAGCTAAACACACCTTCCTTTTAAGCCGCTGCCACTGTGTAGATATAAAAAAGAACCCACGGAAACCCATGGAAAGAAGACAGGGAACACTCGTGGCTTTGTGTGAGGCCTCCCTTTACCTAGGCAAGCCTTTCTTCCATCCTTTAAGGTACTTGTCACATAGGCTTCTCTAACCAGTGAAACAGTCAGGTTTTGAAATGGGGGTCTCATACAGCCCAGGCTAGCCTTCAATTTGCTAAGCATCCAGGATGATCTTAAACTCCTTGATCTTCCTGCTTTTATCTCCCAGGTGAGGAGATTACTGGCATCTGTCACAACACTGACCTGTTCTCTTCTTTATTGCCTATATGAGAATTTTGTAATAAACCCCACTTTATATTACTATTACCTCTCATGCCCTTATTGGAAATCTCATGACGGCTTATATTTTGATCTCAGATTTGTCTTATGCTGGGCATAAAGTTGTTTCACAGTAACAGTTGTAGAACTATCGAGACTGTTATAAGGGTCTGGGGACAGATCAGTGATTCAGAGAACTGTCAGCTCCTCTGGAAGACCCGGGTTCAGTTCACAACACCCACAGGGCGGCTGACAATGGTCTGAAGTTCCAGACCTCTGATGATCTGATGCTAGTGTCTAGCTTCCACAGGTGCTGGATGTGCATGGTGCATACATACTCACAGGTAAAATACTCATATACATTAAAAAATGAACAAAAGTTTAAAGAGAGAGAGAGAACTGAAGATGGGAGGGTCAACTCCCTTTGAGGAGGCAGAAGACATTTCAATGCTCAATTTTAACAAATGCTTGATGACTTTAATATATACCAGACACTAATACATTCAGAGGTAAATATCTCAGAGTCCCTGTATGTAACTTATGAGCTAAGTTTCCAAGGAAAGTAGTTCTTGATTGAGTAGAAAAATGAGAAATTAACTCTATAAAAAGAAAAAGATTTTATAGGAAAAGGGACTAGCACCAACTCAAAAGAAAGCCCTAACAGCTTAAAAGAGACATGCAGGAAGAAAAGGATGGATGAACAGACGGACAGATGGACGGATGGACAAATGAAAGAAAGAGAGACAGAGAGAGACAGAGACAGAGAGAGAGAGAAAGAAAAGAAAGAAAGAGAGAGAGAAAGAGGGCATAGCCAGAAAGTTCTCACATAAATGAAGAGCCACAAGCATAAGTCATGCTGGAGCCAAACAGGAAAGACCTCATGTGTAATGACAAAACTTGTAGAGTTCTAGGTGACCTGGTTGTTTAGAAAGATATCCTACATGTCCAGTCAGTAGGGACAAAACCAAGAGGGCACACATGTTCACGAAGCTCAGAGTGCAGCAGGACACACACACGCAGTTTTGAAAAAGCCGAAGTGTGTGCAGTAAGAGGAGCATACTTAAGTTAGATGAACGACACAAAGACCATCTTCCTCAGATCAGAGTGGTTTTGTACCTGGGAGACGGACAGAAGCATAAGCTATGGGAGGCAGTCCTCTCCTGCTACCATGGGGTTCTCCAGACTGAACTAAAATCTTCAGGCTTGGCAACAAGCACCTTGAACCTGCTGAGCCATCTTGCCTGCCTGGCTCCAGCATATTCTTCATCACTATACCATAGTGTTTCCAAGACAATGGAATAAGTAAAGATTCCTAGCAAAAGGATTATAGATGTATGGGGGCTGGTGATCTAGATACAGCTCCATACTCAGCATTCAAGAGGTTTAATCCCCAGCTCTGTCCTCACTCCCAAAACTGTCTTGGCAGGCCCTCTTCCTTCACTGCTCTCTAATGCAGGTCTGGCGAGTCTAGAAGGGCACCCAGGAAAAGAACATCTCTAGGACCTAAGCTAAGTACTCAGAACACTGCCTTACCACCACCGTTTGCAGCCCCAGATGCCCTCTCAGCCTTAGATATCTAGACTGGAGGAGCAGGGGTGTCACTTACACACAGAGTCTTGGGATGGATATAGTCACCTTGGTTAAGCACACAAAACAAGGCAGAACTCATGGATAGAGAAGCCAAGGAGGAAAAGTCAAAAGAAGCCAGAAATGCAGGAAAGGCAAAGTGACCAAAAGGACTCTCTGCAAGTTGCTCCCAGTATATCACAGTTCATTTAGCAGTCACATGACTGATGCTTTCCATTTGGGGGTGGGTGGGTGGTAACGGAGGCTGACTGGGGACCCTTCACACATGGCAAGCAGGCACTCTACTACTGAGCTACACCCTAACATAGCTCTTTCTCTTTCTCAAAAAAGTCTTGCTCTCAACCCATTATGTTCTTGAATGCTCCATCTTTCTTTTTTTTGGGGGGTGGGGGGGGTGGGGTGGTTTCGAGACTGGGTTTCTCTGTGTAGCCCTGGTTGTCCTGGAACTCACTTTGTAGACCAGGCTGGCCTCGAACTCAGAAATCCGCCCGCCTCTGCCTCCCGAGTGCTGGGATTAAAGGCGTGCACCATCATGCCCGGCACGCTCCATCTTTCTGCCTTAGCCCTCTAAGTGCAAGGCTACCGGTGTGCTTGACTGATTATTTGTAAATAGTCCTTGCCCCTTCCTAACTAGTTAAAATCAAGCTTAGTTCCCGCAAGCAAACAGCACATTTAAGTCTCTGTGGTCCAGGGTGGGCCTGTGGAGCCATGAGTCATGAAGCCCTGTGCTACAATTCTGGCCAAAACACTACATATAAGGTGTCGGACCACTATAAAGCATCACCATTCACACTGCACTAGGTCTGTCTAGAGCAGTGGCTCCCAACCTTCCTAATCCTTTAATACAGTTCCTCATGCTGGGTTGATCTCCATAAATAATAACCATAAAGTTATTTTCATTGCTACTTCATTACTGCAATTTTGCTACTGGTATGATTGTAAATACATAAATATCTGTCTTTTCCCAATAGTCTTAGGTAACCCCTGTGAAAGGGTCATTTTACCCACTGGTATATAGAATCCTACTTAAAAAATTAATATACCTGAGAAAAACTTTTCGGATGGAGAGATGATGGCTCAGGGGTGGTTGAGAGCAGGTGTTGCTGTCGGTGTTCTGAGTCTCACAGGTCATTTGGAGAAAGAGAGACACTGCAGGACATATTAAGGCCTTGCTGGCAGGAGGAGGTCCAGCCTCTGTGGACCGAACCACAAAAAGCCATGCAAAAGCAAAAACAACAGGGCTGGAGAGATGTTTTGTGAAGGAAAACATCACACCCCTGCAAGTTTAGCCTTTATAGTGTACTGTTTGCAATGCTCAATAATGCAGGATGTTCTAAGTGTCCCAGAATTGTCTTGTGACCAAAGGCTGTACAGCTCCTTCAGAAAAACAAGTCTATAGCTAACAGAAAACAATCGCTGTCAGCTTGATTTCTTAAAGGTCCAAGTACTTCTAGAACACAGCCACTCATTCTGATGTTTACCCTAGACAGAGTGAACAACAGCTATTTCATCCTAATGTTTTCCCTAGATCCAATGATTCTACTAGAATTCCTGCCACATACTGCTCTTGCAGAGGACTTTAGTTCAGTTTCCAGGACCTCAAATTTCTACTTTAGGTAGTGCACAATCACTATCACTACAGCTCCAAAGAGAGCCAAAGCCACTAGTGACCATATCCACACACAGACACAGACACACATAAGAATAAATCTTGGCCAGGAATAGTAGCACAAGCCTTTAATTCCAGCTCTTGAGAGGTTGAGGCAGGGGGATTTCTGAGTTCTAGGTCAGCTTGGTCTACAGGTGAGTTCCAGGACAGTCAGGGCTACACAGTGAAACCCTGTCTTGAAAACCAAAATAAATAAATAAAAATTCATCTTAAAAAGAAAAAACTTAACAAAGGGGGGTAGTGATCCTGTCAGCTAGCAACCATACCCTAAAGCCAGAATTGGATTAATTCAGGGTAGCAGAGGTACAGGAACTGATAAAAGTCTGTACAGGGTATGTAAGAAAGAAAAATGGTCCCTGAAGGGTGCTTAACAAAAAGTCATGATTCCCTACAATGGAACCTGTTGGCCCTATCTCTTTATGACAGTCCTGTGCACATTTTCTCTGACCCCACATTCCTTCTCACCTTCAACGACTCAATCGTGGCTTGCTTGTAAACCTTTTCTCCGAGTTTCTTCTTCGGGCTATTCTGGATCCTAGGCGTTCGAATGACGAATTTATCCATTGCTGGGGGCTCCGCCTACCTTCAGGTGCTTGAGGAGTATTCTATTCAAGAAACAGGGTGAAACTTTATTAAGGTTGAGATGTGTATTCCCAGAAGTGACACGACTGGATTTTCTAAACACGTCTGAATTATGAAGGCTTTTGGATGGTATTTACAGGAAATAAGACTTCTTCTCGAAAGAGGAAATCTCTTCTGAAACTATAATTAAGTTTACTTCCTGGGTTAAGTTCCTAAGATCCAGAGGGGCATGCTAGGGAGGGAGTTGGATTCCACTACCCGGGGTAATGGGGTGACTTCTGAAATCCTTTTCCAGTTCAGGTTGAGTTGTGATGAAGTTAGGGTTCCACTGGGCTCAGTGAACCCCTCTTTACACCCACTCCGCGGCAGCCCCAATCCTAAGAATTACTCTAAGGCCCACAACAACCATCTCCAGACCCCGGCGCAATACAGAAGCTGCTTCAGAAACCAGTGTTGTGTGTCAGAGAATCCCAACCCTTCCACGAGCAAGGCCTTGGCCCCAGCACTAGGAGGCCTGGAAAGGGCTTATCCAATCAGAGCTCGACGTGAGACCCACCGGGAAAATCAGCCTGCCTACGCTGTTTGGTCTCTTGACTCCTCGGGACCTCCACCCGGGCCGCGCGTTGTAACTATTTGTACACTTCTTCCGGGGCCCAGTTCCTCGCTGGTGACCCGCAGGAACTACACTTCCCAGAACGCACTGCGAGGCGTGCGGAAGCTGTGGTTGAGGGAAGCAACACCCCTCAGCTCGCTCCAAGCCGCCGAGAACTACTGGCCCCAGTCGGCCTGGCACGGAGAAAGGGGCAGGCGCGGCTCTGAGCCCAAGGCTGAGATGGTCGGCCGGGTCCCCAAGCCCGCCCACGAGAGGTTTTCCGTCCCAGAGACCGGCCAGGAGGCAGCCGATTGGGCGGACCGGGGCGGGGCCGAGGAGCTCTCGGAGGCGGAAGCGCGGGCCGGAGGGGCGGGGAAAGGGGCTGGCCCGGAAGAAGGAGAAAGCCTGAAAAGAAAACAGCAACAATTCGAGCTGCTGTGACAGAGGGGAACAAGATGGCGGCGCCAAAGGGGAAGCTTTGGGTCCAGGCCCAACTGGGGCTCCCGCCGCTGCTGCTGTTGACTATGGCGCTGGCCGGAGGCTCGGGGACTGCAGCGGCCGAAGCCTTTGACTCGGTCCTGGGAGACACAGCGTCCTGTCACCGGGCCTGTCAGCTGACCTACCCCTTGCACACCTACCCGAAGGTAGGCAGGGCCCATCCGTCCCGAGTTCCCCTCATCCCTCGGTGCCCCAGCTCGCGTCGTTCCACCTCGGGGTCAGCGCCGGGGCCCTAGTGGTGAAGCTGTGCTTCAGCCGCTGCCCACTCGGTGCAGCTGCAGTTTTCCTTGCTCCTGCGGAAATTGCCGGAAGTTTGTGCTGCAGGTCTCGGCGATAGGCTGGGGGTTGGGGGGGGGGACACAAATGTGCGGAATCGGCGAGCCCTTGGGAGCCCGCGGGACCGCCAGGGAGGCGATCGCTTGCTAGGGTAGATGGAGGATGAACGCGAGGTCCTGACCTAACTAGCAGCGCGGGGGTGGGGAGGATGGCGCGGACGCAGGCGTGCACAAAATAGTGCCTTCCAGTCTGGGTTGATGGCGCGCCTCTCTGGGACGAAGCGCGTTGTGTTCCCCGAGTCGGAGAAAGCTTGACAATTCCTTTGCGGTCTGAAGTGTGAAGTCAGCCTCAGTAGTTACCAGACACCGTGGAAGGGAGGACTTCCTGTCTGTGTTGAGTGTGTGTGAGACGCTGCCGCAAGGGACTGGATGCCTTTGTGAGGCGGCGGTTGGGGGGGGGGGGGTCTGTCTTCAAAAAACAATAAAGTAAAATAAACGTCACTCAGTGCAGAAGATAAGGAATCGTGGAGTGGATCAGGAAATTCTACTGTCCTACGGAAAACCTATACTGTGTAGCTAGAGGAGAGACCGATCCCTAACCCTGGTCCCTGCCCGCAGCCGCTGCCTAGCCTTTAATTCTGCCTTCTTAAGTTGTTTTCCAGTTTCTTATGAATTCTGTTTACTCAACATTCTAAATTGCTTGGTGGTTCTCCCCACTCATTTTCCATATATAATTAGGGTTTATGCCCCTCCCCACCTGGCTTTGTAAGGGCTTTCGCTGATGCGCGTGGTTTTTTTTTTTTTTTTTTTTGGCCTTGTCTTCTGTATGCTATTTGCTTAACCATTGTGGCTCTCCCTCTTTGCCTTCTAAAGGTACAAAGTGACTAGAATGGCAGTCCCAGTGACTTTAGAATGTTCCATATTGACAAGTGCTTTCCTGTCTTTGATATTAAAAAGTGTAAATTCTGTACCTTCAAGCATTTTGTCCCCCTTACCCATCTGAGGGTCATCAATTACAAGCAAAACATAAACGGCGCCACAAGATTGTACTGAGATTAGCCTTAAATTTTCTTTCTTTTGGTTTTTCGAGACAGGGTTTCTCTGTGTAGCCCTGGCTGTCCTGGAACTCACTCTGTAGACCAGGCTGGCCTCAAACTCAGAAATCCTCCTGCCTCTGCCTCCCAAGTGCAGGGATTAAAGGCTTGCAGCACCGGCTAGCCTTAAAATTTCTAAGTTAGAAATTAATAAATAGTTGGGAGAAATGAAGAGCTGGGATGGTCATGGACACCTGTAAATTACAGCCTGCTGGAGGCTGAGGTCAGGGGTCACGGGTGTAAGGCTTGCCTTGCTCACCTCAGGGAGTAAGAGGAATTCTTTAGATGTCAGTCAGTAAAGCTTGCATCATCAAAAGATTCTACCCGAACCAATTGGCCAAGAATTAGGCTGAGGTTTGCTTTATGTTATGTTAATGTTTGGTTCCCTCTTTTAAGGCTTTCCTAGGAAATTTGTAGAGTAAGACAGAATACTGGGGACATAAATAATTTGAAAGATACGGATACCAGGAATCTTTGGATATTTCTTGGATGTGTTTGTGTTTGAGACAGGATTTGCCTACAGTTCAGGTTGGTTGTTCAGTCTCAGCCTTCCTGCCTCAGGTTCCTCGGTGCTGCTGGGGCTATACACACGCACCATGCCAATCAGATGCCTTAGGCATTATAATATTCACTAGTTGCTAATAATTGATGTGATATTGATAAGTCATTTTCACTAATTTATTAATGCTGTTCTTAACCAGAACTCCAAATCATTGGCTCCCTGTCTGTCCTGGACTTAAATTTGTTTTGTTTCTGAGGTAGGATCTCTGGTAGGATCCTTGCCTCACCCTCTGAATTCTAGGAATACCTGCATATTTTAGACTGTTTGTTTGAGACACTGTCTTGACATACAGTCCAAGATGGCCTCCAGCTAACTCTGTTCTCTTCCCTCTATCAGTAAATGTCAAGGGCTAAGATTATAGTCTTGTCTGCTGCACCCAGCTCAAAATTTACTCTCCTACTGGGCATGGTGGTGCACACCTTTAATCTCAGCACTCAGGAGGCAGAGGTAGGCAGATCTCTGAGTTGAGGCCAGTCTGGTAGTTCCAGGACTGTTAGGGCTACACAGAGAAATTCTGTCACAAAAACAAGAAAAAAGGAAAATTTGAGAAAACAAAAAAAAAAAACGAGTAAAAAGGTAAGTGCTTAGCCAAGATCCTATAACTAAGAAGTAGTGAAGTAGAAATCGAGTCTTCAAGCTGGCTGCCCTATGCTGTTGCCACTGAAGAATGAAGTTTTATTACAAATACTTATTTTACTGGTTTTTAGAGGCCCTCACTGAGTTACTGTGCATTGCGCTGCAGGCAAAAAGTGGTGTGTTAATAAGAAAGTAAATGAATTATAAAACTCACATTGTCTCTCTTCATCTGATAAGTGGCAGATAAAAATCTTTTCTAAATGACTTTATAATTATTTATTGTAAGGACATAGAGTATTGTAAAGACATAAAGTAGATATTCTAAAATTAATACATTTTGCCCTTTGTTCTCATAGATTTAGTTGTATGATGTCTGGGTTCAAATGTAAGGAACATAAGGCCTGTTGTTAATAACTAGTCTGTGGTCAGGTTTGTACACGACATGGGCTTCAGAGTCGTGCAAACCTGTAATCCATTCTGGCTCCACTGTTAACTGTATTCCTACCATTCAATTGATTTCTTAGAATTTAATTTTGTAAACTGTAGGAAAACCACATATTTGTGGAGCTAGTATGAAGATTGAAGATAATTTGACGCTTTCAGGGCAATGCCTAACACAGCCATAGGTGGCTATTTCTTCTCATACGGGTGCAGTCGGGTTTGTGCACGTTTGCATTTGTAGTACTAAGAAAGAGAATACTTTAGAGCAGGCATGTAGCTCATGCATGTAGTCCAGCACTTGGGAGGCTGAGGTAGGAGGATTGCTCTGAGTATGAGGCCAGCCTGGACTACAGAGCACAACCAGTTACAAACATTAGCCAAAGCAAGGCAGACAAGGTAGACCGACTTAGCTACATAACTAAGGGGAAGAAATGGATATGAAAGCTATCTAGGTAGCACTGTTGTCCAAAGACCTTGTGTTACTTAGCTGATACTCATTATGGTGAGAAGCAACCTTTCCTTGCTCGGTTAGGAGATTATATTTCCTATAAGCTTGTCAGTAACTTGAGATGCATAGAACTGAAATGTTTACCATATTTGAATTTATATTCTGTAAAATACAAAATGTTTGAACTAAGAATATTATTTTTTTTTTTTGCTTTTAAAAAAATAGTATTTTTATTTTATGTGTATGGGTGTCTAGCCTCCGTGTTTGTCTCTATACCAGGCAAGTGCAGTGCTGGCAGACACCAGAAGAGGATATGGATTTCTTGGAATTAGAGTTTCAGACAGTTGTGAGCTGCCATGTGGATGCTAGGAGCTGAGCCTTTGTCCTCTGGAAGAGAAGCCAGTCTCCTAACCACTGAGTCATCTCTCCAGCCTACTCTTTTTTTTTTTTTTCTTTTTTTTTTTAAATTGGATATTTATTTACATTTCAAATGTTTTCCCCTTTCTAGGTCTCCTCTTCGGAAACCCCCTATCCCATCCTCCCTCCTCCTGCCTCTGTGAGGGTGCTCCCCCATTCACCCACCCAACCCCATATTCCCACCCTGGCATTCCAGCCTACTCTTTATGGGTGTTATATAATACATTAAATGTTAACATACAGCCTGGTACATTGTGGGTGTTTATGACTATATTACTAATATAATCTCTATCAGTACATGATATGAGTTTATAACTTTCCTAGTGTGTAAGATTAATGTGAGAGTATCCTTATTTACAACTTAGATGACACTGAGAATCAGAGATTAGTAACTTGCCTAAGGCTGTACAAAGTGATAAGGCTGAGCTTTTGGGGTTGATTCCTGACCCACTGGAATGCCATGTGGTTTCCTGACGTTGGTTCTGGGTGTCTTTTGGGGTTGGTTTAACAAAAGAAAGCCTATCTGAGGTAGGTGTATTGGCACAGTGAGCAGTCCCAATATTCGGGAGCTGAAAAAGATGGGCATTAAGCATCCAGGCCAGCTTGGGATGTAGAGCAAGCATAGCTCTACATCTGGTAAACTGTCATCTGGTATAGTTCATGGTAATGAGCTCTTCCCTGTGCAGTCCAGGGAAGTATGTGGCATTCCAAAGCAACTACTGCAGTTAGAACCTGAGAACCAAGCTCACAAAGTGAGCCACCTCCAAAGCTGTACAACAAATCCTCATGTAGGACTCACAGCCATCCCTTCAGATGGGTTATTGCTGCTACATGGGCTTTA
The DNA here is from genome assembly GCF_000001635.26 of Mus musculus. Taxonomy (NCBI): domain Eukaryota; kingdom Metazoa; phylum Chordata; class Mammalia; order Rodentia; family Muridae; genus Mus; species Mus musculus. The sequence continues at coordinate 107,183,426 of NC_000070.6, forward strand.
CTAGTGCTTCTGCTGGGAGGGAGTGTACACCGCAGGCTGGGAGGGAGTGTACACCGCAGGCTGGGGGGGGAGTGTACACCGCAGCAGTAATGGCTGGAACGTGTGCATGTTTCTTCATTGGTGCCTGACAGTTTGTTTGTGCAGAGTGAATCACACAGAAAGGTACAAGGACATTAGGGTTTTTATTAAATACCCTATTCATCAAAGGAAAGAAAAGCTTGTTGATATCATTGTTTATAGTCTCATTATGCACATAACTATTTTCTAAGTGTGAAGAACTCTCCTAAGAAAAGAGAAAAAAAGTCCTATTTTGATTTTCACCTATAGCTCTCAATGCTTGTAATTATTATTTTCTGCTTTTAAAACATTTCTCTATAAAAGAAAAAATATTATTGTGATTGTTATTATTACTAATATTTATTTATTAAGCACCTCATGTGTCTCATACATTTTAGTAAGATTAGCAGATTTGAGATTTCAACAGGTAAAGTAACTTGCACAGGCTTTGGGTTTTTTTTTGGGTTTTTTGGTTTTGGTTTTGGGTTTTTTTGTTTGTTTGTTTTTTGTTTTGGTTTTGGGTTTTCCAGACAGGATTTCTCTGTGTAGCCCTGGCTGTCCTGGAACTCACTCTGTAGACCAGGCTGGCCTCGAACTCAGAAATTCGCCTGCCTCTGCCTCCCAAATGCTGGGATTAAAGGCGTGCGCCACCACCACCCGGCTTTGTTTTTGTTTTTTAACCAGAAGAATTTGATTCTGGTCTAGCTGATTGCAGTAACTGCTCCCATATGTCACCCTGTTGCTCTTGTTTGTATTCTCAGTTAAAGTAAGCCAATTAAAAGTTAAAATAAAAACCCTTGGGACTGGAGGATGCCTCATTGGTTAAGAGCACCTACTGCTCTGGTAGAAACCCTAGGTTCTGTTTCCTGCAACTATGTGGCAGCTCACAACTTCCTGTTAACTCCAGTACTGGGGTTCTGATGTCCTCTTCTGGCCTCCCCAAGCTCCTGTGTACACATGAGCTCCACGCGCATACATACAAATTTTTAAAAAAATTTAAACATATAAAAATCCTTCCAGGGGCTGGTGAGATGGCTCAGTGGATAAGAGCACTGACTGCTCTTCTGAAGGTCCTGAGTTCAAATTCCAGCAGCCACATGGTGGCTCACAACCACCCCATAATGAGATCTGACACCCTTTTCTGGTGCATCTGAAGACAACTACAGTGTACTTATATATAATAATAAATAAATCTTTGGGCCAGAGCGAGAAGGGATTTAATGAGCAGAATTGACCAGAGCAAGCGGGCCGGGCCGACTGGAGTGAGAGGTGTTGACAACAAGCAAGCAGAAGTCCTAAATTCAATTCCCAACATGAAGGCTCACAACCATCTGTACAGCCACAGTGTGCTCATATACATACATACATAAATAAATCTTTAAAAAATAATAAATAAATCTAAAAAAACCCTTCCACATGAATATTTGTATAGATACCTCACCTCATCTTTTGTTTTGTTTTTTGCCATTTGCGCTATGAGGCTGGTCCTGATACTTTTGCTAATAAGCAGATGGTTATGCACGTGGATGCAGCAAAAACATACCAGTGACTCCTGGGTACTTGCTAACTCCTTTCTGCCTTATGCAGGATTCATACTGTCATTCTTAGTTCTATTTCTGATTTTTCTACCTGTTTGTTGTGGCCACAGAATATGCAGAAAGGGTAGTATATTTACCCACTTGGCTTTTTTCTTAGTGTCTCTTTTAAAATAAAGAAATAGGGACTGGGGATGTGGCTTAGTTATTAGGTTCTCAATGTCCAGCATCACATAAGCCAGGTGTGGTGGAGCAGGGAATCCCAGCAGTAGGAAGGTAGAGACAGGAGGATCAAAAGTACAAACTCAGGAACTGGAGAGATAGCTCAGGAACTAAGAGCACTAGCTGCTTTTCCAGAGAACCCACATTCCATCCCAGCACCCACATAGCAGTTCACAGCTACCTGTAATTCTGGTTCCAGGGGAGCAGATGCCCTCTTTTGACCTCCATGGACACTGCATGTAGGTGATGCACAGACATACTTGCAGGCAAAATACATAAAATAAAAATAAAGTTCTTTAAAAACAAAAGTACAAGGTCATCATTGATTGCACAGGGAGGTAGAAACTAACCTAGTGTGTGAGAGACCACGTCTATGAACAAATAATTCAAATTAGGAACTAAAACTTTTCTCTTTTAGTACAAAACTTATTGTATGGTTTAAAACAAACACTTAACTCTGCTTTCTTCTTGACTTTTTTTTCCAGCTGAAAGAAACATCTTATTTTTTGGTAATCTTCTTTGTTCTTGAACTTCCCAGGAAGAGGAGTTATACGCATGCCAGAGAGGCTGCAGGCTGTTTTCAATTTGCCAGTTTGTGGATGATGGGCTTGATTTAAATCGGACCAAGCTGGAATGTGAATCTGGTAAGAGGCTATGCTAATGACGTCAGCCATGCATAACTTTGGGGCTTTCTTTGAGTTGAGTTATGCTTTTTATGTATTTTTCCTAGAAAAGGTAGACATCCTGTTTAAACTAGTCACCCACCATACTGTAACTGTAAAATTAGAGTTTTAATAGAGGCTGCTAAAAATGGCATTGGCTTTAATCCATCTGTGATGAGACAGTGTTTATTTTGTGCTGTGGATAGGATTCCTTTGTTTAACCAAGCATTCTGTTTAGACAAATGCAGAGGTAATTATACAACTCATAATTCACCACTACCTTTTCATGGATGGTATAATTTCCCTGAGCCTCTCCATCAGTCGGCTGGTTGACAGAGCTCCAAGGTTTTTACTGAATCAGGCCTTTGACTCTGAAGTGTTTTAGAGTATTCTTTATCAGTCATGCCAGCGAAAATAACCCGAGGCTTTGTCACCACTTAACCACTCTTCTTACCTTTTGGTGAAAGAGACGTGTTTAATAAAAGACACCTACAGTCAGGACACAGGGGACATTTACCTTTGTAAAGAACAGTAATGGAATCTTGTCTGTGTTCCCCAACACACACAGTATACTCCATGTGGCAGGACACAGCTGTTCCCTGAGGTGGCTCTCACACTATTGTGTGATATTGTGACCTTATTTTTGTGGCTCAGGCTCCTCACTGGCCATATTTATATATTCATAGTGCTATGTTAGCTTATCTAGAGCCTCTGAGAAGTATGTTACTTACCTGAGTGAGAAGCAGTGAACTGGAGGATTCAAGTGTGTCTGACAGCCCGTTTCAGCTGCTTCTTGTCTTAGGAGTGCTGAGGATGGAGCCCAGGACCTAGTGTATGCCAGGCCAGTGCTGTGCCCCAGCCTACTACACAGCCCCAGCCCTGTTCAGCCTTTAAAATTCCTCATTGCAGAACATTTTCTGCTTCTATTTTCTTAGAATTTAGCATAATAGACTAATTAGTTTATTTCCCCCTTGCCATATTGATGCCTTTGTTTCTCAACTGAATAATCGCAAATATTTATATAAATAACTGACAAACATTGTCTCATTCTTATATTGGGTAGTAGTCTTTCCATTTCAGACTTGCAGCAATCAAACTAGGCTAAGTGGCACAAGTCTGTATTCCTAGTTACTTGGGAGGCTGAGGCAGGAAGGTTCAAGGCTTGTCTGCACTACAGAGTGAGTTCACAGCCAATCTGGGCAACTTGGGGAGACCTTGTCCCAAAATAAAAACAGAGCTAGAGATACAGCTCAGTGGTTGAATACTTGTCTAGTTCATATAAGGTCCGGGGGTGGGGGTGGGGGGATGGAGGCTTAGAAAAATCAGCAGTCAGAGGTTTAGTCCCTCAGCCCAGATTGAAGGCTACAGCCAAGATGATGGGTTTCAACTTGCAGTGACATCATAGGGACATCAGTCTGTTTCTCCCTTCTCCACAAACTTTCCAGCTGAGTATACCTTACGTGAATGTCATCATATAGCCAGAGCCCGGGTCTGAGATGAATCCGCTCGTTCATGAGACATTGGACTTGTAGGCGAGAGATGAAAGAATGCTATTAAAGTCTCTTCTGCCTTTGCCAAGTCTGGCTGCTCACGGAGAGGAAATACTGAAGTATGTCTGTGTCTTTCCAGTCCTAGAAGTATGCCAGATCTCTCTCTTTTGCAGCTTTTGTCTTCACCCCCTCCCCTCTTTCTAAGAATTTGTCGTTTCCTCTTCCAGCGTGCACAGAAGCATATTCCCAACCTGATGAGCAGTATGCTTGTCATCTTGGCTGCCAGGATCAGTTGCCATTTGCTGAACTGAGACAAGAACAAGTAAGACACAATCCTGCCTTTCCTGGCTGCCTGCTTATGTGCTTCGACTTGGGTTATTCAACATGGTCATTGCAAGCGTGGTCTTATTTTACTGTTAGATTTTACACTTAGTTTCCATTCATCAGCATTATGTTTGCAGATGGAAAAATTACCGGAATGCTTTCTGAAAATATTTTTCTATAAAATATTATATCTGTAATCTCATCTTGTTTTTTGTCAGAGTCTAGTGAGGTACCTCCATTTTACATGTGAAAAAAAAAAAAGCAAAAAAACCCCCCAAAACCCTAAATTGGCTTAAGAGAAGGTGATACTGGAGTCCCTCTCTTGAGCGCCTTTGCCACCGCCTCGAATCATCATTGCCGTCAGTCATCTGTATTGTTCAGTTCACTTTTAGACTGTTTTCAACTCAGCCCTTTCTAGTTCTTTCTTTATCCTGGGTCTGGCTATCTTTCTTTCTAAATGGAAATCTTGTCATCTTCCTACATTAGTAGTTCAGTAGTTCACAGGTACATACAGGGTTGAGTACCAACCGCTTCCCAGAGCCTAGCTCCCGAGAGCCTCTACTGCGTCATCTCCTCTTCCTCCTCCTCGGAAACTCTGTCCTGGGGAAAGGATTTTAAGTTTTATGTCTATTCACTCATTTGTTCTGGTTTTTTGAGACAGGGTTTTTCTGTATAACAGCTCTGGCTCTCCTAGAATTCGCTTTGTAAACCAGGCTGGCCTTGAATTCACAGAGATCTACTTACTTCTGTCTCCCAAGTGCTGGGATTAAAGACGTCTACCACCATGCCCTGCTGGATCTTAAGTTTTAGGAAAAAATGTTTTGTTTTGTTTTGTTTTTTTAAGATTTACTTATTTATTTCATGTATGTGTGTACACCATCGCTGCCTTCAGACACACCAGAAGAGGGCATCAGATCCCATTACAGATGGTTGTGAGCCACCATGTGGTTGCTGGGATTTGAACTCAGGACCTCTTGAAGACCAGTCAGTGCTCTTAACTGCTGAGTCATCTCTCCAGCCCGGATAAAATGTTTTTAATTAATTCGTTTTAGACAATAATTTTTCAATATTGTGCATAAGCAATATAGTCTGTATGAAGCTCAAGGTACAGTGTTTACAACTCGGAGGGTGTGTCTCTGTCCTTTGCACTGGACACGGGTGCAGATGCTCCCATGGGAACAAGGCTTTTTCTCCACTGTGCAGCCAGGGTTACTCATGCTGGAGTACTTTATATGTGTGCAAGGATGTGCAAATGGTTTTGGTTAATATAAGCACAAAAAGCTTATCTTCTTTCACTATATGATATTCCATACATATACATTGTGGTATCAAAAGCCCCTGTTTTGGGGGTTGGTTTTTTGTTTGTTTGTTTTTGGGCAAGATCTCACATAGTTCAGGTTGACCTCAAACTTGTTATATAGATGAAGGCCTTGAAGCTCCTGATTTTAGAATTACAGGGTTGAGCTGTCACGCCCAACTAAAGCAGCCTCTTGTTAGAGAACATAAAGTTCCTTCTGATAGTTTTCTTTTATAAGTGTTATACATTTGTGAGTATGTCATAAAATAAGAACATAAGATTAGAATTGCTGAAGTTTGTGCAGTTCTATTGAGAAATAGAGCAAAATTGTCCTCCATGGAATTTGTAAATTTTTTAAAATTTGACAAATAGTTCACATATTTAAAAAAATCCAGACTTCTAGAAGTTAGAATTTTAGAATAACTTGCAGTTGAACAAGCATCATCACTATCTAATTCCACATATTTCCATCACCCCAAAATAAAGTCTCACCCATTAACAATCACTTTTCTTCTCCCCCTCACCCCTGTTTGCGGTAGGCTTCCCTCCTTTGATACGCACGCTGCCCTGTGAGAATCCCACTCCTAATTAAAATATTCTGGTTAAACACAGGTGTACATTGATGATTAAAGTAGACACCGTGAGTAATCCTACTTGTAACCTCAGCTTTCAGGATGCTAAACCTGGATGGTTGCAAGTGGGAGGCCAGCCTGGGCCACACAGCAATGCCCTATCTCAAAAAAATAAAACCAGAAACACCTGGTCTCTGAGCTCCTTAAATCTGTAACCTCAGTAAATACTTTGGAGTGGATTTGTGATAGGTCTTATAGCTATCGCGTGGGAAAACTGGACCCTGAGTACAGATTTTCTTATTCTAAAAGCCTGTTCTTTGCATTTCAATAGTGGTGTGTCTCCTGATGTCAGATAAGCCAAAGCTGTCTGGAGGGCTCAGTAGTCTGCATCCCAAGCTTGTGCTCCAGGTCAGAGCCACTTAGTAAGAAACTAGAACTGGGCTTGAGCAGAGTTGTCCAGTTGGTATTAAGATCTTGTCAGCAGCATCTATCACTTAATACCACAGAATGTCCGTCAGCAGCCACGTCTCATATTTTCTGCATACATTTTTGCCTTTGATGTTCATAAAGACATGATTTCCACTCCCAGGAATGTTAAGGATAAGAATATGATTTCTCCTTTCCCATTCAAAATCTGTCTTTTGGTGGTCCATATTTAATGAGCTCTTAAGAGTGTCCATGTTCAGGGGCTTGGCTCTATTAGACTACAATCTGTTGCTGATGCAAATTAACTATGGTAAAGCCAACATCCAGGGTACTCAAATTCACCAAACACTTTCATACACAACCCACAACTTCTATCAGTATAACAAGCTTTGAGCCAAAGATGATTGTGACTGTTCATGAAGTTATCTGTAACCTCTTCCAGGAAGATTTGTTCTCTTGCATACACACACCATAAATAATATATTCCTTACTACTTAAAAGTGTTTGTTTGTTTGTTTGTTTAGCTCATGTCCCTGATGCCAAGAATGCATCTCCTCTTCCCTCTGACTCTGGTGAGGTCGTTCTGGAGTGACATGATGGACTCTGCACAGAGCTTCATAACCTCTTCATGGACTTTTTATCTTCAAGCCGATGACGGAAAAATAGTTATATTCCAGGTGACAACTGTGTTTTACACATTGACCTAAATTCAGCAATAGTCAATGTCATGTCTTACATGAGGGTCTTGGCATAGAACCATGTAATCAGTCACCTAAGTGCTTTTGTCCAGTAATGCTGCTTAACTGGCCTTCAGTGAAACCCGAGCAGCAGGACACAGTGTAATTTACCACCTTTGCTTCTTCCCTTGAAAGCATTACCTCAAGCTTAGTGGTTATGTGGTCTTCTTGATTTTATAGTGACTAAATTGATTAAGTGAGAAATTTAGACGGGAAAGTAAGAATTGTATAACTCACCATAAATAGTGGCATACAACACAGACACTAGGACATTAATGACATAATAGGAAGTCTATAGTAGTTCTCCTTTTAACTGCCTGTAAGAACATGGTACAGATACATTTGCCCTCTAGGAGGTAATTTTTCTTTTGTCTAATAATTGACAGTGTGATAAGATGTTAACAAGTGCTAATATAGAAAGTTATGTACAGTTGTCTTAGAGCACTGTAAGGGATCATTCCAGGATTCTGAGGATGCTAATATTTGGGGATGCTAAATTCCCTAATATAAAATGACATTGCATTTACATATAACCTACAAACTCCCTCCCTGTGCAGTTATGGGTCATTTAACAATACAGTATTCTTGACCTGAGATGGCTACAGTATCACTAGGTGGTAATGTTATTACAGCATTGCTGTTGACTATCTGGTCATTTAGCTGAAAAGTCATGCAGTGCGTGACTGCACTTTAAATCACCCCTGAGTTGCTTGTGAAATCTGCACAAATATTTGTCATATTGTATTGTTTGATGATGATGGAGAGGCCTACGCACACTCAGTACAGATGTTCCTCCATGATTGATTTAATCATGGATATGAAATACAGTGACATAGAACCCATGGGCATAGAGAACTGTGTTATCTGAAGTCTCTGAACAGTTTCATGAGGTTGTAGTACCCCTGCTGTTGATGAGGAAGCTGTGCACCCAGCTTGCTTAAAGTCATGCTGTCAGTTACTAGTAATGTTCAACTCAAACTCAGGGCATTTTAGGCTCCACACCCATAGAGCACCCTAACACCCTATGTCAGAAGTTCCTCATATATATTAGTCAGCCAATTGTGTTGTGACACTATCTTGCTCTCAAGAAGTAATCCACAGCTTTGAAGCATTATCGCTAGTTGAGTGGTGTGGCTACTTTCTGATCCTTAGTATTTCTGTGATTCTCAGTTTGGGACCTCTGTACTTAATTTGATGACAAGAAAACACAGTCTCTTCTTATATTTATGGATAAGTTCTGTGTCCTAAAGCTACTTACATAAAAGCATCCTCAGAAGATGAGAGATTATCTCTTTCTCTCAAGTCTATATCAGTTTGAGTATAACTTGGATGCAGAACGTCCCTTTCCAGAGGCTCAAAGATATGAGGTGTAGAATGCTTGGCTGTAGCATGTCGGATGCTTACAGTTAAGGAAAGAACAGAATGTTTCAGGTGAGGAAAGAAATCATATGTATATTTGGTTAAAATATTATAATCTGGATAATATATAATAATTATTTGGTTACAAATTTAAGCAGGCTGCAGAATTATTTCTGATCAAGTAAAATTAGAATTCATTTTTACCAGATAAATAATAGTGAAGTACTGTGATGTGTTTTATCTGTTACTGTTTTTTCAGTTTGAATGTTAATAGTATAGATGGTGTATTCTAAAACTTACTACTAAAAACAATGTCTGAGGTATAAATGACATAATGCTTTCATCACCGTTTTAGTCTAAGCCAGAAATTCAGTATGCACCGCAGTTGGAGCAGGAGCCTACAAACTTGAGAGAATCATCTTTAAGCAAAATGTCCTGTAAGTTTTATTTTAAGTAGATGGTCAGATCTGTTGTAACTGCTCACTCTGACTTCCAGTGCACTGGGTCTGGTTCCATCTACCTGGGGGTTTGCATTTCTGATGAGTTCCACATCCTGGTAATGCTGCTAGTATTGAATGTGAACTAACAAAGTGTGGAGGGGTGGAGGTCCAATAAGCCTAGTTGTAACACTACCTTGAAAGTATGAGTTCCTTATTCTCTTTTTATTTCCATACTAGATATGAATTATAAATCATAGGAACATCAAACATCAGGCAAAAGCAGTTTGCCTTTGATAATGTCTACCTATCATATTTTACTTATTGATACAGTTAACTTACTGATTTATTGTTGAGTAGGAATGAGTAGATGATGCTGACATAGACTATTTTAATTAGGATAGAATAAAACAAATTCTGTTACTCAAGTTCACATGTAATTCAACAGGAAACTTCAGTATCAAAAACATTTGAGCCAGGCATGATAACACACACCTTTAGTTCCAGCATTTAGGAGGCAGGGGCAGGCAGAAGGCTGTGAGTTCAAGGTTACCCTGGGCTATAAAACAACATTTACAAGTAAAGCAGGAAGTCCATAATACGGTAGGATGCTTACTTGGTTTTGATGTGCCAAAGGAATTAACACGTAGAATGTGTCAGCTTACACTTAGAAAGCTCCTTAGAGGATATGCATATCTAGAATAGAGTGAGTGGCATTTAGGATAATCATTCAACACGGTGCCTTCTTATTTCAGATCTGCAGATGAGAAACTCACAAGCACACAGGAACTACCTTGAAGAGGAAGAAAGCGATGGCTTTTTAAGATGTCTATCTCTGTATGTATTTCTTTTTAGTATGTACACGAAAGATAAAGTCTGGTTCATTTCAGTCATTCTGTTTGTTATTTTTAAATTAGAAGTTTAATAGTTAAAAAAACAATGTATTTTCAACTTCCTTTCCAAACTTTTACTTTTGAATGATTAGTCTGATGAAGGTAAAATGGATACTGTTTTTTAAATAGACGTGTACTTATTCAAATATGTGGGATATGGCATGTTTTATGTTTTATACATGTATGCCTCATGTGATGATTTTTTTAAAATATTTTTTTATTACGTATTTTCCTCAATTACATTTCCAATGCTATCCCAAAAGTCCCCCATACTCTCCCCCCTACTCCCCCACCCACCCATTCCCACTTTTTGGCCCTGGCATTCCCCTGTACTGGGGCATATAAAGTTTGCATGTCCAATGGGCCTCTCTTTCCAGTGATGGCCTCATGTGATGATTTTTATATTTATATTTATGTTTTATACGTGTATGCCTCGTGTGATGATCAGACAGGATAGTTAGCATATGTATCACCTTAGACATCTACATTTCTTTGAAATCACATTGAAAATCCTCTTTTGCAGCCATTTTCAAACAGTACATTAACAGTACTGTTAACTGTGGTCATGCTGCCGCACAGTAGGGCAGAAACCCCTCTGTCTCACTTCCCTGTTGCCTGTTGTTCAGCCTCTTCTCTTACTTTCACTTTCTATGCTTAGTAAAACCCAAACAGAACAGATATTTTTTTTTAAAAAAATGGGCTTTCTTTTTTCTTTTTTTAAAGGTTTTATTTATTTATTTAATAAATATATGACAAGTTCACTGTAGCTGTCTTCATAGACACCAGAAGGTGGCATCAGACCCAATTACAGATGGTTGTGAGCCACCATGTGGTTGCTGGGATTTGAACTCAGGACCTCTGGAAGAGCAGTCAGTGCTCTTAACCACTGAGCCATCTCTCCAGCCCAGAACAGATATTTTTAAGGGCCTTTTTGTTAGAATTCCTTGATTTGTTTTACCCACATATTTAAATTGAACTCCATCAGGGCCTTAGTCAGTAAGGCTTTGATGACTTAGTGGGTGACGCCAGGCCTGATCAGCTAAGTTCAGTCCTGGGAACCACATCGTGGGAGGAGAGTCAGCACCACGAGGGGTCCTGACTACCACACACTAAGTTAAATACATCAATTAATTGCGCTCAACTTTAAAGTATGTCTGAATAAGTCAAGGATTGGGTTTTTGTCTGCGTGAACAGATGAGCAGTTAGACAGATAGGTAAGGACTATAGATTAAAAAGAGGTAGAGGATGTCAACTCTGTGCAAGATTCTTAGGGGGCACAGGAAAACAGGGAAGCACGAGTGACGGCTACCATATGCCCCCTCCAAGGAAGGACTGTCAGGCATTCTGATGGGTGAAGAGGGTTTTACAGTTATATCTGCTCACCATAGGAGTGCCTACTGAGCCCTCCCTGTCCCCTCACCCACAAAAAGAAAGGCAGTTGGGCCATGCATCTCTTATTCTCTACTGTATTATGTACTAGACCAAGCATTTTGATAAAGCTGTAAGCCATTATGCTTTACAATACATTGTTCTAGGGGAGCCATTCTGATTGAGTATGACACTGCAGTGAAATATTTAAATTTATTTAGGGAGAGAGGGAGACTCTGTGTGTGTGTGTGTGTGTGTGTGTGTGTGTGTGTGTGTGTGGCTTGTGGGAGTTGGTTCTCTCTTGCCACTCTGTGAGTTCTGGGAATTAAACTCAAGTTATCCTTGCCAGCTCCACCTTCTCACTGGCCGAACCTAACAATTTTAAAGTAATCTTTTGAATGTCTTACTTAGAAAGTAGCTAACTTTCAACTAGTAGAAGTTTATTCTCTGGAAGTTTCTGTGTACAAATATGGGTTATTATAATATATCCCATATTTGAATAAGGAGTGTCAGGAACAATCCTGTATATAATGGATAGATAAAGGAATCAGGCTGGAGATCTGTGAGCAGGAAATTATGGGGCGAGATTAGGGCAATGGCCAGGGAAGTCAGGAGGTCATGGAGATGGTTGACATCTACAGGATCTACTTTGCTTTGCTATAGCTATACTTGAAGGTGAGCCCCAGTTTTCTGGCTGTACTGATTGCTGCAGTCTAGATATCAGATCTGTCCTCACCCATGGAAGTAAGCTCCTTATGTCTAGGAGAAGACTGGACCATGCAAAGGAGAGTGAATGCTTTTTATCAACAACATTTCTTACTCTGTTACCTTTTAAAAATTGGAATATTAAAAATTTAGCATTAAAGTAAAATTGCATGCTTTCTAGGAGTCTACTTCTTTTAAAATAAACATAAAAATATTTTATTTGTTTGACTATGGGTGTGTGTGCCACAGGATCATATAGAGATCAGAGAACAATTCTTTCTTTTTACTATTTAGATTCCTGGAGTCAAACTCAGCTCAGTCTCCAACAGCCCACTCCCTCTTTTGTCGGGAGACAATGAGTGGCATGCCGTTTGCTTAGGCTGTGGCAAAAAGTGAATGGATCACTGGTGATCTACAGTAGAGGTCCTGTGACCATGAATGAATGAACTTGTGAGAATTAGGAATTGTCACAGACTTTGAGAGTCCTAAATGCTCTCTGTACTAGATAGGGTTCTCTAGAATATAGTAAGGGGATTTGTTGATGACTTATAGTCTCTAGTCCAACTCCCAGCAGTGGTCAGCAGCAGCTGTGAAGGGAAGTCCAAGGATGTAGCAGTTGCTCAGTCCCACAAAGCAAGCAGTCGAAGAAGAGAGTCAATCTCCCTTCTTCCAGTGTCCTTATGTAGGTCTCCAGCAGGTGTAGCCCAGATTAAAGGTATATGCCACCACGCCTTTAATCCAAGGTGATCTTGAACTCGGAGATCTCCCTGTCTTAATCTGGAATTCATAACCACTATGCCTCAAGATCTCCAAGCCAAGATTCATGTCAGAAACTTGTATCTCCAAGCCTCCAAATTAAGATCACTAGTGAGCCTTCCAATTCTGGATTGTAGTTCATTCCAGATATAGTCAAGTTGACAACCAGGAACAGCCACTACACCCTCCTTTGTAGCTAAACTTTGCTACTTTGCAGGTTCTTCATTTTTCCCACCCTTTAACTCCACCCTCCGCCCTCATTTCATCCCCTATCACTGAATAGGAGAGAAAGAAGGATACAAGGGAGAGAGAAATAGAACCCTCTGAATGTAATTTCTTTCCTTTTGTTTCTTCTTTGAGCTACTAACAAAGCTACAACCACAACCACTCCCTCACCAACCACCAACCACTAACCCCTCCTCTCCAGGCCCTAGCATTTATGTACCCTCTGAAAAGTTTCCAGAATTCAAAACACGATCACAGAAACTATCTGCAGCTGACAAAACCATGCCTTGGCTAGAGCATGAGGCAAACTAAATGATCATTTTATAATTTACCTTAACTTTTAGGGATATTTTCTTAAATGAGTATTATTGTAATAGCCTACAAATTAAGAAACATGATGTTCAATGTAGAGGATACTTGCTTGCTTTGTCTAATTTAGTAATTAGAATGTATTCTCCGGGTTTGGTGGTCTAAATTTGCAATCCTAGTGAGGGAGGAAGGCAGGAGCTTCAGGCCAGTCTTACAACATACCAAGTTTGAGGCCTGATCTCCATGAAGTCTGCCTCAAAAGTAAATAATTAAAATGCTCTTGACAGTAATTTGATGGGAGTTGTTTTTGGTTTTGTGGGTTTTTTGTTCTTGTTGCTTTAGAATAGGGTCTTCCTGTATAGGCTGACTGTCATAGAGCTCATTTAGACCAGGCTGTCCTGGAACTCAGAGATCCATCTGCCTCTGCCTCTGCCTCTGGAGTGCTGTGATCAAAGGTGTATAGTACCAATCCCAACAACTTGAGGAAATGTTATATACATAGTAGGAAGTCTATGTGTCTGATTTCATCATTATTTGTAATAGGTATTTAGCCATACTACAGACATTTTAGAGATAGAGGAAAGAACATCAAATCATCCTAATAAACTAGATGTAATAAAATTTTGTTATTAATTTTAAAGACAGCGCACAGAGTTTTGTATTGTGTGTGTAAGGCAATGTGACTGACTGTTGTGTTGTTTTGCAGTAACTCTGGATGGATTTTAACCACAACCCTTGTCCTCTCGGTGATGGTGTTGCTCTGGATCTGTTGTGCAGCTGTTGCTACAGCTGTAGAACAGTATGTTCCCCCTGAGGTAAGTCTGGTTTTAACCCCTGGGCTACTTGAAGCCAGAGTCACATGATTAATCAATTTAAGTGCTGTTTAACTAGAAAAATAAGGCCCTTCTGCTAGAATGAGAGATTTGGTGGTTTTACTCAGGTGAGATTGGCCCGTATGAAAACCACGTTTGTAAGCCCAGCTGCAGTGGCTCGCACTCTGCACTGACACGTATGTGCCAGTGGGCCTGAGCACAGCGCCCTCACCTCTTCTCTGAGACTGAAGCAAACTGCTGGTACTGCTCTCTAAGCTGGAATGTGAGAGAGGGACTGTGGAGCCACTTAAAATTATGAATTACCATAAATACTGTTTTAGAAACTAAGAAAATCTTTGATTCTGAGTTCTTCTGTTCTGGTAGCTAACCTCAAAGAGATTATGACCTTGTTCCTTAGTAATTAAAATTTAACTGGCTCAAGATACAGTTGTTAAGGTAAAGGATATTTGTTTGGGGGAAAAGCTGTAATTTGCTGATTCAACTTAGTTTCCAAGAAAAGAAAGTTACTTATATAATTAAATGTGGGATAACGTCTGTTGACATCAAATCCAACCGAAACAAGCGAGAGTTCTGTGTGTCTAAATACCACAGGAGGAGAGCAAGGAGGGAAGTGCAGTAGAGTGTGTGGTGAGTCACCATGTGGTACAGCAAGTACCATGGAAGGCCTGGAAACTGGGGCAGGATGCTAACTAGCGTCAAGGTCGTTCCTTAAGATTTGCAGAGTATTTTTGTGAATGTCAACCCAGTGTCCAGCAATATCCTACTACCTAATTTCCCTCCTTCTTGTTTGCTTCTTGAAACAAGATCCAAGACTGGCATTGCAGGCCAGCACTACCATCTATGTGGCTCCTTTTTATTTTAATTGTGTATATGTGTGTGTGTGTGTGTGTGTGTATATATATATATATATATATATATATATATATATATATAGTATTTTCGTACACTATGTGTGTACAGCACCCATAGAGGCCAGAAGACTGGATCCCCTGGAACTGGAGTTACAAATGGTTGTTAGCCACTAAGTGGATGCTAGGAATCAAACCTAGGTCCTCTGGAAGAGCAGCCAGTAGCCTTAACCTCTGCATCATCTCTCCAGCCCCATGCCTGACGCACAGCAGGTCTTGTCTTATTTTATATATGAATAAGCAGCCTTAGGAAATCTAGGTAATGTTTCTGTGATTGCTTAGCTATGGACGCAGTGAAGCTAGAGTAAAGTTCATGGTAGATGTTTGTTTTGATGCAGGCTTTCATTCTAACTCCAAAGCAGGCTTTCATTCTAACAGACAAACCTTTTTGTCTGGCCTGGAGTCAGGAGCCAGGCCTCTGGCCTCAGGAGCTGCTGAACTCAGCACCTGTTTTGACACTGGGAAAGTGGCTACCCCTTGACGGGTGTTTCATGCTTTGCCCTCCCTTCTCACTTGATTGGGAAGTACTTGTTGGGATGGTCTCACCTAATAATTCCTCCCATTCAGATAGCTCTTTTTTTTTTGGTTTTTTGAGACAGGGTTTCTCTGTGTAGCCCTGGCTGTCCTGGAACTCAGAAATCCGCCTGCCTCTGCCTCCTGAGTGCTGGGATTAAAGGCGTGTGCCACCACGCCCGGCTCAGATAGCTCTTTTAAAGATGTATTTTATGTGTGTATGTGTGTTGCTTGAATTTATATGCTCTGTGTGTATAGGAGCCCATGGAGGCTGGAAGAGGGCATTGGATCCCCTAAAACTGGAGTTCAGGTGGTTGTGAGTGGACATGTGCCTGCTGGGAACTGAGCCCAGGCCCTGTGCAGTAGAGTTCTCTCTCAACTGCAGAGTCATCTCTCTGGCATGACTTGATCTTTCTCTTTTGTTTGGATTGTATAATTCTGTGAGACAATTTCTCCATTTTTTTATCTTAACTATTTTAGAATTTAACTTAATTTTACATGTATGTGTATGTGCCTGTTCATCTGTGTGTGCACCATGTGCATGCATACAGGACCTACAGAACCAGAAGACAGGATCAGATCTACTGTGTGGTGTAAGGCAGTTCCCAACTGCCCAGTGTGGGTGCTGAGAACTGAACCCAAGTTCTGCAACAACAGCAAGTGCTCTTAACCCCGGAGCTGTCTCTCCAGACCCTGCTTCCTTAGTGTCTCATTGAAAGTAACAGCATGAGGAATTGTATATATTCATGAAGATCTTTCTACTAGTGTTAGGATGTTTCTGTTTATATACCAGTGAGTGTCACTTTTCTTGTATGACAAGTTAGACACCTGCAGCAAATCATTTCTTAACTGAACAGGAGACTTAAGGTCACTTGAGACATCCACCAAAACTCCAGAATGAAAGCTCTTGATGTGGCCATGTTAACTTCATTTAAAACGAAGTACGTTTCTTTGGTACTCGTTGGTGTGCCTCTAAGGATTAAGTTAGGACGTGTGGGAACACCCTTCGGGCCATGTACAGGAGGCTGAGTCTCATCCATAAACAGTCTCCAGTCTCTAAGATACAGATAGAATTGCTCAAACCAGATGTCCATAGATCAGTTGTGTTTGTTTGTTTTGTGTCTTCTGTTTTAAGACTGTATCCTACCGTGTGGCACTGGCTGCCTGCAGCTTGCAGGGGCCTCCTTCCTCTGCCTCCCAAGCATCAGAACTCATCACCATGCACCTCCAGAGACTGAACCGTTGCCTGGGAACTTAGGTGGGGAGATTCCTGAGTGTCTACGTTAATGGTGTGTTCTGGTTCTTCTCTTGCAGAAGCTGAGTATCTATGGTGACTTGGAATTTATGAATGAACAAAAGCTGAGCAGATACCCAGCTCCTTCTCTTGTGATTGTTAGGTCTCAGACTGAAGAACATGAGGAGGCAGGGCCCCTGCCCACCAAGGTGAACCTTGCTCACTCAGAAATCTAAGCTTTTTAAAAGAGTCGTGGACACATAAACTTCCATTCCTCATAGAGCTTTTTAAGATGGTTTCATTGGACATAGGCCTTAAGAAATCACTATAAAATGCAAATAAAGTTACCAAACTCTGTGAAGACTTTATTTGCTGTGACTTTACCTGTATTTTTCTAGTCATTTAAGATGGACATTGGGTTGTATTTTTATTTTACTAATATCTGTAGCTACTTAGTTAGTTGCATTGGTTTTGGTTTTTTTCCTCTCTTCGCCAAATTCTATGAGCTGATCATTGTGGCCCCGCCCCTGCCATGCCCCCCGTCAGTCATCTCACTTAATAACCGAAACCTTAGGGTGTGATGCTTCTGCCCGGAAATGGCCTCCAAACTGTCCTCTGGATTATAGCAGAAATGTTATTTAATGACACTACATTTTCAGTTGTATTGAATTGAAATCATTAAAATCTATTTGAATAATTATGTTCTGAAGCTTGAGTGTTGGGCTTTCTTGTTCTTCCCTCTCCTTTCCCAGTGCAGAGTCGTGGGTTGCTGTGTGTCTGCTGTTCTATGGCAGCTCGATCGAGCGATGCTGCCGTGAAAACAAAAATGGCCTTCTCAGAAGTGGTGTAAAGTGTGTGTGTGTGTATGTGTGTGTGTTGGATGTTGGATGTCGGGGACATCTGCATGCCACAGCATGTGTGTGAAGATCAGAGGACAGTGTTCAGGAGTCGGTTCTTTCCCTTGCCAGGTTGAGATGGGTCCTCTGCTCGTATTTTGCTGCTGCACTGTGTACTCCAGGCGGGCTGGCCTGAGAGCTTCTGGCTTATTCCAGGGACTCAAATGACAAATTCAGGTTGTCAGGCTTTTGAAGCTAATGCTTTGTCCGCTCAGCCATCTCTCTTGAAGTTCCACTTGATGTGGTTTTTTTTGCACAGCTTAGAGTTGAAAGAATTTTTCCAAAGGAGCTGTTTGACCTCTTTAAAATCGCATCAAGATATTTTTAGAGAGAAATGGCATTTTAGCATTAGCCTTATTCTCCCGTGATGTACAGTTGAGCATAGATTTGAGCACTAGCCTTGTTCTCCCATGATGCACAGTTAAGCATAGATTTGACTTGGTAGAAACTGACACTGTTGCCCTTCCTTTACCATCAGTGATAGGCAATTATTATTAATATTTTAGATACTTATTTTCTGTATATCAGTATTTTGCCTGTATGTGCACACTTTTTGTCTGCTGAAGTCAGAAGAGAACATCAGATCCTTCAGAACTGGATTTACAGAGACTTCTGAGCTGCCACGTCGGTGCTGGGAATCAAACTTCAGCTCTTGCTGAGGTAGCTTGATAGTCCTAGTAATAGATACTTAAAATAAGGGCAAAATCAGATACCATCTTACACCAGATGTTAATGTGGTTCTGAGTCACCACATAGGAAATGTTAAACACCTTTGCTAACCAGCATCCTTGATCTCAGAGCTGGGTGGCAGCTGTCTGTCACTGGAAGGCCTCACTGTGGTGCCGTTGTCAGATTTCTCTAAGTCAAGAAAATACAGTTGACAGCTAAGCAGGGAAGATGTTGGTCACAAACTATAGGCTTTGTTTTTAAGATAGTGTGTCTAGATTTGAAAGACAGAAGACCTAGGGCCAAGTCTCAACACATGCACCTTTTGTGGGGGTGTTTTACATCTGAACCTGGGTAAAGCTGAAGGACTGTGAGCATCACTAATTCTGGGAGATTCTGGGAGGAAGTGGTGGCCGGCTTCAGCCTGGAGGGAAATGGAAAAGCTGGGTAAGATCAGGGAAGAGTGTTGTAGGCAGTGGGGACAGTGTGCTTAAGCTGAGAGACAAGAAGCCAGGGACTGCAGATTGTTCAGCAGGCCAAGCTGTCATGAAGATATGAAGAATAAAAGACCTCAGTAAGCCTCGATCCTGCACATAATGGAGGGTCATGACAAAGAAGTTAAGCCACAGGGTCTTGTTGGGGAATGGGTCTCAGAATGCTTCTGAGATAGCAGTGTGGAGCAGCCTGGGCATGGGAGCAAAGGCTGAGGCAGCCATAGCTTAGCCCCATTGTTGGTTTTGTACTGTAGACCAGACCCAGGGCCTTGCTCATATTAGGAAGCACTCTACAGTAGAGCTGTGTCCTAGCCCTTGGGTTTCTAAAACAGCCTCTATATTCCTCAGTCAAGCCTTGAACCAGATCTTCCTGCCTCAGCCTCCCTAGTGCTAGGATTCCTTACGGGTGAGCACTTTATTCCATCATTTTATTAAGTGAACTACAATCCTGTTCTCTTTACTTACATTGTTTAGGCTTTGTTCCCCGCAATATGTTTTAAGCCTAGGACCCTGCATTGTGGTCACAACAAATTGACTCAGATTAGCACTCCTCAACCTGTGGGTCACAGCCCTTTGGGTGTGGCATATCAGATGACCTGCATATCAGAGATTGATATCATAATTCATAATAGTAACAAAACTACAGTTATAAAGTAGCGAAAAAATAATTTAATGGTTGGGGGCCCACAACATGAGAACTGTAGGAAAGTGTCGCAGCATCAGGAAGGCCTAGAACCACTGCTCTAAGTGAGGCCAAACAAACAAAAGGCTGAACAAAGATCCAACCACGAGCTGCTTCCTGTTGGGCTGAGTTTTCAAGCCATGTTGTCGAATAGCCAGTCGCCTTACCACATCTTCAGTTGCACATTCACAGGGTAGACTCACCTCAGCTGCCCTTGAGCCCCTCCCGCAGGCTTCCAGTTGCTAAGCGACCTGTTTGAGTATCATCAGCTACAGTTACCTTTTTCATCTTTCCTTAACTATTCTACCTTAGTCTGGGCTTAAGGTGTGGCCTGCACTAGAGGCTGAGACCCTGGAGACTGCATTGTCTTCAGTGGAAAGCTGGCTTGCACAGTTAATATGGCTTCTGAGGCCCAACCCTTACCTTACTTGAAATTATGAAAACTGTTTTCATGTCTCACTGCTAATTACCCTTCCTGTGCTGCTAGTAACTGACTTATTTAGATCAGGGATGCTCTGTTGGGAGTGCATGTGTGTACATCTGTGTACCCCCAGTGTATCCATGTGCAGAGGTCAGAGGTCAGCATCAGTCTCCTCTGTTGCTGTACGCCTTATTTTTAAAGCAGGGCCTCTCACTGAACCTGGAGCACAGTTTGGCTAAACTGGCCGGCCAAGCCCCTGAAATCCTCTTCCCTGTTTGTCTCCCTACCGCTGGAGTTACAGGCCTGCAGCACCACACCCTACTTTTTATTTAGGTGCTGGGGAGCCAAACCCAGGTCCTCGTGCAGATTAGCTCCTAAGCCATCTCCCCAGACTCAGTTACTCGATATGAAAGGTTTTAAGGACAGGCATTCTGTGCCACAGACCTTTAGCACAAAATAACGTCGAAAGGGAGTTGTAACCCTTCTATGATCTCAGAGTATTGTTTTTATTGCTATTAATTAACATCTACTGCAATGTGGGCTCTACTGGTGATGATATCACAGGCCTGCTATACTTGAGTTCAGATCTATTGAACACTGAGCTATCTTTCCGCAACCAAATTCACCTAGCCCCCAGTCGGGGTGGTCTGGATTTTTTTGACATGTTAAGAGTAAGCTGTTTTACGTTGCTTGCTCAGGTTGTTGGATTGACCTGACTTTCTGCTTCTGTGTGTGCTTTCTGCACCTGAACTGTTTGCAGCGTTAGCAGCCATTGAGGACTTGGGTAGAAAGGAGTCTGACTGGAAAAGAAAGATTTCAACCGAAGCTCACGGTAATGCTTTCTGGGTTTTTTTGTTTGTTTGGTTTTTTGGTTTTTCGAGACAGGGTTTCTCTGTATAGCCCTGTCTGTCCTGGAACTCACTTTGTAGACCAGGCTGCCCTCGAACTCAGAAATCCGCCTGCCTCTGCCTCCCGAGTGCTAGGATTAAAGGCGTGCGCCACCGCCCGGCGAGGTGATGCTTTCTGAAAAGCACCATGTCACTTTCCTGGGGTACCATGCCTCTAAAGTTCATACTGTTTGGCTGTATGTATTCTGATAACTCAGACTTGCAACATCTGAATGAAGCAAGTATCTGATTAGATAATTCACAGTAGGGTTTGTTTGTTCACACCCCTATTAGAAGTCGTGTATCTCACAGGATCTGTCTTCTCAGCTTAGCTATTTTGGTGGCTGAAGAATCCTCCTAACACCCCTATAAGGAAAGCAGATGGACCAGACCCTCTCCATCTTGACAGTGCAATCTGAGGGGTGGGGAGAGGGTGGGGGTAAAGTGTTGTAATTCCAGAGCTGTGGAGAGTACCTGAGGGAGCAATAAATGCTGAGATGGGCCTGTTCTAGACAACTAAATGCAGCTCCTTCAGGCCCTGGGGCCCCTATAATTGGGGTACCTACTTATTTTAGATGCGTCTAGTACTGCACCCCAGCTCTCAAGAACATCTCTGGACTTTGCAGGCACCAGGCACACACATGGTATACAGACAAACATACATGCAGATCAAGGTGCCAGAACCCACGCAGGACAGACTTACTCCATCCTGCCCACAACTTGTGTGTCCTTACCCCATTCTTCTGATGAGACAACTGAGACTTAGAGAGATTGCTGTTGTCTCCCTAGATAGTAACTTGTTAGTCAGAAGGAAAACTAGGGCTATTCTACTCAAGCTGGCTGTCCTATGTCCAGTGGGTCTCTTCTGGCTTCAGCAAACTAAGATGTGGCCAGAAGCTAAAGAACATAAGAAAAGGTAAGACCAGCAGTGAGGTGTGGTAACCAAGGCTCCCTGGAGGGAGGCTTACCTACCCTCAGCAGGGACAATAGACTCAGAAAAGTAGAGGGAGCCTGCAGAATTCCTCAAGCAGGTGACCAAGCACGAGCCAGCAGAAGGTTACAGCCCATATAACAGGCTGCTCAGATCAGGGCTGGTGGTTCATATCTGTTACTCACTCTATCACTAGGGAGCTGAGGCAGGTAAATCACCCTTCAAGGTGAGTCCTACACCTCCAAACAAAGGAATCCCTTTCTGGCCTTTGCAGGCATGTGCATGATACACAGACAAACATACATGCAGACAAAACACACACTTAAACAAAGTGTTTTTTAACGCAACAAAGGGGCTGGAGAGATGGTTCATTGGTTAAGCACTCGTTGCTCTTGCAGGAGGCATTCAGTTCCCAATACTCCAGGGGATCTCATATTCTTTTCTGGCCTCTACACACACACACACACACACACACACACACACACACATGGTCATTAAAAGGAGGGAGAGCTAAGGCACTGCACACACACACACACACACACACGGTCATTAAAAGGAGGGAGAGGAGAGGTGGAGGGAATCCACAGCCAAAGCAGTATCTGCCAACTGTGGTGGGACCTGTATGATGTTCTTTTGTTTTTTTGGTTTTTTTTTTTAAGACAGGGTTTCTCTGTATAGCCCTGGCTGTCCTGGAACTCACTTTGTAGACCAGGCTGGCTCGAACTCAGAAATCCACCTGCCTCTGCCTCCCAAGTGCTGGGATTAAAGGTGTGCGCCACTACCGCCTGGCTAGTATGATGTTCTAGAACTCAAGATCATCCATCCACCAACACCATACTGGCTCCTACCCTATGCCCTCTGCAGCAGCATGGGTATCCATGGCAACCTCTTGACCTCCCCAGAAGCCAATTGCAACTGTGTGGAGTGTTCCGAAAGTATTTCTACAATGCCTGTGAACTGGGCTTAGGGTTCAGCTTCCATAGCGTCCCTGACCACGGATGAGGTGTTCCTTAGGACCAGATAACTGAGATAGAGATAGCCTGCTTGCCCTTGGGTGACGCAGGGCTTTCCATCCTGCTGGCCCTTTTGGACTCCACCTGCTTGACTCCCATTTCCCTGCATCCCAACAGCCTACACCTCAACAAGAGAGAAAGAGAGGGAGAGGGAGAGGGAGAGAGAGAAAGGATGGAAGGAAGGATGGATATCCCCACCTCTGGGCCCTAGCTGTAGGCAAAGCCTGCCTTTTGTATTCTGAGTAATCGTGCCATTGTCAAGCAATGCTGAGATTATGTGTGATGGAGCCCCAGAAAATGTATGTTCCTACAAACAGACTCATAAGTCAATTTTAAAAAAAAAGAAGCACGTATTGAAGATTGAGCAGGCTCCGAGCAGTGAACAAACAGTCCACTAGAGATGAAAATCCTCATCTCTTGGAGGGAGGGGCCGTCAGGCTCTGGTCTGAGGTCTGAAATGAGGCCTGCCCGTGGGAAGGAGTATAAGGAGGTTTCAGCCAGCTGGGTTGCAACCCTAGCTCTGTCCTTCAGATGAGAGCCTTGAGCAAGTAGCAAAATGCCTAGACCTGTTCACTCATTTGAAAAATGGAGACGGAATGGCCTGTCTCCTATGATGGGAAAGACAAGGTGTGTTAACTTACAGAAAGCATGCCACACAGCAGATGAGAAAGTAAGTGCTCAGAGAATGCTACCATTGGAGCAGTGGGAGAAATAAATAGCCAGACGTACATTTAACCCATCACCTTCTCACATGAGGCAGCCCGGCAGATGTTGAAAGACCTGGGGGTTTTAAGGAAAGGGTCTCTTACTGTTTGCACAGTGCAGACTGGCACATCACCTTGAAGAGCAGCTTGACAGTGTCCCAGACATCTTGGCTGCCTACAGTAGGACTCTAGGGGCAAGAGATCAAGCACACCTACTAAAATGTAGTAAATGTAGTAATGGGTAGGACCCTGCTGCCCTTCCTTTGAGGGTTCCTGGTCACAGCAGAGCTCTGGAGAGATGTGATTCTTCCAGCCAGGCATGGCTAGACCTGCATTGAAGGAGGAGGCCAAAGGAGGAGGCATGGAGCAGGATGAGGAGGATTCCTATAAAGGAACACAAAGCTGATGGGATAGTTCATGTCTGTCTTCGCAGTACTTGGGAAGCAGAGGCAGGAGAATTGCCATGAATTGGAGACCATCCTGGACTATAAAAGCAAGAGTAACATGGATACATACATACATACATACATACATACATACATACATACATACATACAAAGGGACGCTAAAGAATCAAGAGTCTGTGGAAGTCATACTAAAGGGCATGTGTTGGACCAGGAATGTACTCTGCTGTCCACTCTGACATCTGTAGTAGGCATTACTAATCAATCATAGACCCTGACGTTAACATCCTTCTGAAATCATGTGCCTCTTAGTCTCTACTATCGTTGGCACAAAAAAAAGAAATCTAGGTACCATCTTGCGTTTATATTCACCCCCTTCGGCCTTTTCCTTTTCATGGCTTCTCAGCCTGGCTTGCAACCGCCATTGCCCCCCCCCCCTTGCCTACCACAGACCAGTGAAGCTAGGGATACGAGAATTGCCAACAGCTTCATCCAATGGCTGGCAGGATGGGATGAGTGCCCCGCTTCCCTCGGGTGAGTGCCTTTGAGATGCATCTTCACCAGTGTCCCCAAATGCCTCGCAGAATCCAGGTGCTGCCCCATAACAGTGAGCAGCGTCTTTCCCTTCACCTCAGCTCCCTCACTCCACACCAGCATGTCCAGGATCCTTCCCATTAAGACCGTCTGTCCCCTGTTCTTGTCAGAGTGCCCAAGTCTGAGAAACCTACACTCAGGCACCCCTGCATCTACATGCCTGTGAAGGGAAGGGCCTTTCCCAAGCCATTGGCAAGGTCCTTGTGAGAGCCAATACTTAGCTTGCCCAGTCTGATGGCGACCTATGTCTCCAGCCTCCATGGTTTGGCTTGTATTTCCCACCACAAGAGAAATGGCCCAGCACAGAAATCACTGATGGGAACTCCTGGACACCTGCAGTGGGTACTACCCTCGGGGTGGGCCTCAGAGCATCCTCATCTGCTTCAGGGCCCCTGTCTCCTCCTTAGACTAGATTGCTAAGAAATCTACTCCATGCTGGGACAGAAGATATTCTGGAAAGCAGCTAGCTCCCACCCAGATACCACCCCCAAAAAGCTAAAAAATATATTTCTCCATGCTTTCAACAATTCAAATATGTCTTTCTCTCTTTTATTTATTAATATGTGTATGTGTGTGGTAGAGGTGCACGCATGAAGTGTATGGAGTCAGGACAACTATGTAGAGTGGGCGCTCTCCTTGTATCTGCACATTCATCCTGGGACTCAAACGAAGGTCCTCAGGCAGGCACCTTTATCCACTGAGCCATCCTGTTGGCCCTCAGAAGTGCATATTCTTCTGGTCTAGAAGAATGAACATGAACAGTTCATCAATGAGAAAAGGAACTCTACCTTCTGGCCACTGAACCAAGACTCATGGCACTTCTGCCTGTGGCTTCCTTCAGCCAGGGGGCCTTGCCACCCTGCAGTCTGATGATGCAGAGGAGAAAAATGTGTTAAAGCCTTGGTTCCATCTCTCCCACATATAGTGTGACTTGAGGCACAAACACCAGCTTGTCATCTGTGGAATTGGATGCGTCACTGTCCAACTGCAACCTAGGGAAAGACGTGGTAGGAGCAGGTACCCCTGTCCTTTCCTCCGTGGGGGAGGCAGCCTGGGAGGAGAGTGCCACAGGAGAGGGCACAGCCCTAGCAAAGCCTGTTGCTGTCCTGCCCTCCCACAGGCTGCCCTTGGTGACAAGGTGGAGAACTCTACACTGAGCTCTTTATTCCACCTCAGTTCCTGGAGATGAGTGTTGGAACCATGAACAAAGTCTTCCCCCAGGTAAAAGCTGCCTGGGTCTGAACTGACTCTTGACCTAGGGAGCCATTCTGCAGATGGAAAGGGCTTGTGGGAGGGGACCCTAGGACCCACGGCCACATCCATCTGCCCTGGGGACTCGCTCCACCTGAGATCCATGAGTACTGAGAAGCAGCACAGGACACCTAGGGGTGTTAGGGCACTGTCACTAGGAGGACCTGCCTGAGTCAGTTTGGAGGACAAAGGAGGAATGGGTCCTGTACGGGTCGAAATGTGGAAATGTGAAGCCCAGGATGAGCGTGGGCTGTGAGAGAGCAGAATTTTGCCCAGCCTGCTTCTGGTTTCTTGGCCAGGCAGATGCCGAGAGTAACATCACCACTAGAAGGAAAGCCCGCCCTGGAGATGAAGGTAAGGACAGAGGTGGGGGTCAGGCTGGGCGCTGTGGGTCCCTCCCTGGAAACTACCTGACTCTAGGTAGAGAGTGTCTGAGGCTACTCAGCTCTTCTACTCCAGTGTGGGTGGTGAGGTCTGCTTCCAGCTTCCTGGCCAGCCATACTGACAGCTGCTTGCTGGATAGAACTTTTCATTCTCTCCAGCTACCAGCATTTTCTGAGTGCCTACTATGTGCCTTTTGCCTGCTGGGCCACCACACAGAACCTATAAGACCAAGGACCTCCAAATCAACCTCTGGCCCCCATGCCTGACCTGGATGCTCCTGTTGATCATAAGATGGAGTCGGCCAGGACCACACACTTGTACTTATTATGTTTCCCCAATTCCTGTGCAGCCGGGACCTTTGTATCTCCCTGGGTCCATCTTGGCCTACAGTTGATGAAGGAGGAAACAGATAGATGCTAAGAAGGGTTGTAACCCTTTGCAGACCCTTCTGCCTCGGATCCCTGGGGCTGCAGACCTCAGTTTCAGGACAACCCTGGGTGGGTGGGGTACTAGAAGCAGCTGAAGCTAAGAGAGGTTGAATAATCAGGTCACAGTTATATGGCATCGGAAAGGAGGCCCCTGGTTGCTAAGCTTCAGGGTCATGCCCCATGCTGGTGGCTTTTTCCAAGTTGTCACTCAGTGCGGCTTATCATAGGTGTGGTTTTTCTTCCTTTGCCCTGGGTGGGCAGTTTCTGAAGTTTCTGGCTTTAAAGTGGGTTTAAAGCTTCCCTCCACTTCTGAGAGCTCTCAGCCTCATCTGGAGGGCCAGACAAGGTCAACTAGGAAGGAGGGTAGCGACTAAGTCTCCTGTGTCAGGCCACAGAAAGGCAGAGGCAGGTTTCTCTCATCCCTTGGGCTCTTAGGTTCTGAGACAGGCATTGCTCTCACTGGTGCCCTGTGTGGGTTTGTGTGTGTGAGCGCATGCATGTGCAAGCTCGCAAAGTTGCCACCAAGGCAAGAGCTCTGCCTGCTGCTCCAGTCTTGCCTGCAGCCCCACCTTGCACACAACATGAACTGCACAAATATTTGAGGAACAACCACTCAGCCAGCTCTGCTGCCCCGTATCAACACGATCTCCCTGGTGACCCAAGTTTACTCTGTGTTGCTGACCACAAAGGAACCACCAAGCAGGGCTCTAGGAGCCTAGGTTTTTTTAATGTATACTACACCTCCTGTAGGCCTGTTGTCTCATCTACCAACACATACCCACATACCTACATCCTCACCAGCCACCCACCAGGCCTCTCCTCCCAGACCCTCTCCCTGGAAGGCCTGCTCTTTGAGGCCTCTGCCCTGCCCCACCTCATAAATCAGCTGGTTTTCTTGAGGTCCTTATATCACCCGGAGCTCCTCAGAGTCCTGTCCACATCTCCCTAGCTACTTTTCATTTGACACTGCAGGCACAGGTCTTGCTGACAGGTGGCTGGAAACTTGAGTGGAGTGTATTAAATGAGCCAAATCAGGATCCTCCCCTTGTCTGTCTTCTGTATCTCTAGTTTGCGAGCTTGCACATGCATGCGCTCACACACACAAACCCACACAGGGCACCAGTGAGAGCAATGCCTGTCTCAGAACCTAAGAGCCCAAGGGATGAGAGAAACCTGCCTCTGCCTTTCTGTGGCCTGACACAGGAGACTTAGTCGCTACCCTCCTTCCTAGTTGACCTTGTCTGGCCCTCCAGATGAGGCTGAGAGCTCTCAGAAGTGGAGGGAAGCTACTTTCCTGCCTTCCACAGAGCAAGGTGCCCACGAGGCCCCCAAGGAAAGCTGCTTTGCTTCATTTTGCAGGCAAGCAAGAACTAGGGGAAGTAAGCCAGGCATAGTGGTGTACACCCTTAATCCCAGCATTTGGCAGGTGAAGGTAGGCAGATCTCTGTGAGTTCAAGGCCAGGCTGGTCTATCTAGTGAGTTAGGATAGCCAGAGCTATATAGTGAGACTCTGTCTTAAAAAAAAAAAAACAAAAGAAACAAAAAAAAAAAAAAATCAGGGGAGCCAAGCACAATTCTAGAGCGTGGGACATCTGCCAGCTACTCCTGTTACTGCTGTCACCACAATGCCTAGGAACACTGTGGCACTTGGTAGACGTACAGCAAACACTTAGCCCACACTTTGCACCTGCTGTTTTAGAATACTCATTCAACAAACCAACACCACCCAGCAAACTACAGTAACCCTCACGGTGCCGGCTTAGCACTCAAGAAGACTGGGACACAGAAAAGCAAATGGTTCATCATGTGGCTAGGAATCCATGGAGCTGGGACTCCAGGCCACATTCTGAGGGGCACTAGAACAGACGACAGGCTGGAAGTAAGCAAAGGGTCTGGGGTTTGGCATCAAACAGGTGTCATGGCTCAGCCCAGAACAGGGGTGACCAGGACGTTTGCTTCTTTGAACCTCAGTTTGTCATCCACAGAAATCAAGTTCAGGTCCAGTCCATCGTGGCAGGGACTCAGGGAGCTGAAGAGGTGCTCATATCATGCCCGCAGTGGGAAACAGGGATGGATGCAGTCACTGCTTGCTCCTCAGCTCTCTCTCCACTCATGCAGCCCAGCAGCCCATTTAGGGAATTGTATTGCCCACAGTGAATGAACTTTCCCACTGCAATGAATACCACCAAGACAATCCTCCCCACCCCACCCCACCCTGCGCAAGCATGTCTCCAGGCCCCTCTGGGTACACAGATGTCCACTGTCCTATCTATGCCCTTGGTCACGAGGATAGGCTAGGAAGGACAGGAAGGAGAGACAGCCTCTATGGAGCAGAGGCTAGCCCCTGCTGGCATTTGGTGATGATGGAGGACAGGCAGGACCAGAGATTGTCATGGAAGTCTTAGAAATGCATCCTCTAGCCCCAGTACTCCCTGACTAGGGAGGGCTGCCTGCAGGGCAGGGTGGGGTCTTGGGGGAATCCCTTCACCTCTTCATTGTCTTCCCCTCCACAGGCTGTGGTCCACTCTGCTGCTCACGCCGTGGAGCCTGCCTCTCGGTCGGCCTGCTGCTCCTGCTGGCCATGCTCGCTGCCTTGCTTGCTGTGGCCACCATCCTCGGACATCCACCCCGCACACCAGGTGAGGGGGCAAGAAGGAGGCATGGAGGCTCAGGGAGAGGGGATCCCCAGCCCTGCCTGGCTTCTCCCAGAGTGGCTTAAGTGGTTCCTTAAGGTGCAAGCAGAGAAATCTGTGTATATGGAAACAAGTCTGAGAGGCCATTTGCACACACATCCTTGTTATGTGCTACCTTAAATTTTTTTCTTTTAAACTTAAAAGTTTATTTTTATGTGTATGAGTGTTTTTCCTGCATATATCTGATCTGTCTATACCACATGTGTGCTTGGTGCCCAGGGGTGACAGAAAATGATGTCAAGACCTCCTGGAACTGTACTTACGGATGGTTGTGAACATCCATATGGATGCTGGGAGTTGAACCCAGGTCCTCCGGAAGAGCAACAAATGCTCTTGACCACTGACTGAGCCACCATCTCTCCAGCCCCATTGTGATCTATTGAGAGGTTCTGGGTTTGATGTTACTTCCTCTAAGAAATTCTCTCTGATCCCCACACTGAGCTAGGAGCTTCCCGTCAGCCCCCGTAGCCACTGTATTTCTTAGTCTCCTTGTTGGCCACCCTGGGTATTCTCTCAACCACATATCAGGCTGTGTCCAGAATTTCCCTGCAGTCTGGCTTCAGTGCTGAACTGCCCAGTGCAGCCCCCACCCTCAGGGAGCAGTTAGAGAAGCTTGATTCAATAAACACTCGGGCCTAATGGGGGGACTGGGAGTCTGGAGCCAGGGCTCCAATCAGTGGGTGGGAGTTAGGGTGGAAAACCCCGTGGGAGGTGGAATAGACAGGAAGTGAGAAGGGGAAGTGGGGATTGGTTAGCAGAGGGCGGAGGGCTAGCATCCCCGGCACAGGGACCAGCATATGGAGTTCTAGGGTGGGAGGAAGCATGAGGAGAGAGAGCTGGCAAGAAGACAGTGGATGAGAGCAAGTGGTCAGGTGCCCAGGGCCTCAAAAGCTGCCCTTGGAAGGGAGGCCATATTCCAGGAGCCTAAGGAGGGAATTGTCCCAGCCTTCTTCCTAACTCTCTGAGAGATGGCTCCATGGCCGGGCAGGGCTGTTGTAAAGGATGAGGAAGAGGAAGTGTGAAATCATAACACTCCACCTGCCGGCGCAGAAGGGGGACCTGCAGCCACGGGCCTGTGTGTGCACATGTGTGTCAGTGCCTGCGTGCATGCGGGTGCCTACCTGTGCACGTGTGTGTGAGTGCCCATGTGCTTGCAGGTGCCTGCTTGCTTGTGTTCACTCATTTATGGTGTGTGTGTGTGTGTGTGTGTGTGTGTGTGTATGCCTGTATGTGTGCTGGTGCCTGCCTGCCTTTCGTGTATGTTAGTGTGCATGTCAGTACATCTGTGTACATGTGTGTCAGTGCATGTATGGGTGTCTGTGTGCATCTGTTGCTGTAAGCATGCTCAGGAAGGTGCAGGTGTGTGCATGTGAGCATGTTCATCTTCTTGTGTGCATCTGCGACAATGTGTGTCCCTCAGAGTGCCTCCTGTGATTCGCTGAGGTAGCTCTGGGAATGGAGATGTGACTCCTACTGGCTCACACTTGCACACGTGCCCATAGGCACCGCCTATGGCCTCCATCTCCTTAAGTCAGTTTCTCCTTTAAATCTTGGGGAGTATCCCTTCTCCTCAGGTATGGTTTAAGGGTAACACTTCTTATGAGTACGTAGAGGAAAAATAAAAAATATGGACGTTTGCTGACTGTTAAGGTGTACCCAGATGGAAGGGATTGTCACATGCTGTCCCCAGACAGCCAAATATACAGCTTCCAAACATCTAACCTGATCCAGGAGATCCATCATTAAAGCTATGTGACAGACAGCACGCTGTCCTTAGTGCTTCCTGTGTGACCAAACCACCCTGCATAGCCTGTGAGCCACAGTGTCTAGAACAACCCTGTTCGCAACATCCCCCATACCTCTATTTTGAGAACAAAGGACTTTAGGCTGGAGGAGGCCAGGTCACCTGTGCCTGCCATGCTGTGGCAGTGGCAGAATGGCAGCTTCAACTCCACACATGCCTTGGAGCTCAGAGCCTCTCTGCTGCCCGAGGCCCTCCAGGAGCCCTGGGGGACCTTGTGCAGTGCCCACCTCAAGGCTGTGTTTTCGAGCTCCACCTTCACTCTAGGGCCTCTCTTGCCCTCACAGAGACTCACTCCTGCGTGACACTAGCCAACAGGACAGGGTTCTTGTGCCACGACCGAAGGCACTGCATCCCAGCCCATGCTGTGTGCGATGGCATCCGCACCTGTCCTCATGGTGAGGACGAGGCTGAGAGCCTGTGCCGTGAGTACCCCTCAATCCCACGCCCCTCTTCATCCCCACAACCACCATAACTTCCCTTGCAGCTCCGTGGAACACCCTTAGGTACCACCTCCATGTCCTTGTGCCTGTGGTAATATGGTACCTCAGCCTAGACCTTCTGCTGCACACCGGGGGATCTTTTACTGTCATCTCCACTCAGCCTGTGTGGCCACCCTTGATGGCAGCCTTACCTGAATCCTGCTAGAGGTCAACAGCCCTGCTTTGGACTCTTATAGACCTTTGCTTCCCTGTGTCATGTCCCTAGTCATACTGGCGTCACTCCATTGGCTATGAATGCCTCTGTGATAGACTGTTCTGGTCTGCTTGATCCTGGGTCCCAGCACCTGGGACAAAGGTGTCCAGAATGACTTTCTGGATGAATGAGTTGAAAGACCTGGCCCCATGCCTTAGACCCATGTTCTTAGGAGAACACAGCATGAACGCAAAAGTATGAATTAGTGGAGAGACCCGAAGCAGGGTGACAGCTACGAGCTGGGGCAGGGGTAGGCAGCACTGGGCCTCAGCCCAAATCCAAGAGTTGCCGTGCACATTGCAATCCCAGCACTTGGAAGGTCAATGCAGATGACCAGGAGTTCAAGGTCATCCATTTCAAGTTTCAGCCCAGTCTGCTTAAATGAGGCCCTGTCTCAACAACAACAAAAAGCGCCACTGGGTCCACACTCCAGCTCCTATCCCATGCGCTACTCCAGCATGACAAGTGACTGTCCAGCCTCTGCTTAAGTGTTTCCAGGATGGGGAGCCCACTACCTGAGGCTGGCCTGGGTTTGTGTGAATTTGGGTCACCCTGTCCACAACTTCCTGGGGCCCATGTGTAAGAAATCCAGTTCTACCTGCTATGTCCTGATGAGCTGAGGCTTCCTGGAGATTGAAGGTGGAAGGTTAGCAGAGGTGACAAGGGGGACTGCTGCAGTGAGTATGTACACAATGCTGAGGGTGGGGACATACAAGGGGTGCTCTCAGGGACCCCTTGTCACCCCACAAAGGTTGCACAGAGTAAGAACACTCCACTCTTTGGAACTGATCTCCTTCCTGGAAGACCTCCAGAATGAATGGGGAGATCCTGCAGTAGGACAGGGTGATCCAGCTGCAGGCAACTGAGGTACTGTGGTCAGAGGTGAGTTTGTCTTGCCCCATTTGTCCCTGTATAGGAGATGTGCCCCAGAGCCTCCCCAGCTTCCTCCTGACCACCTGTGGAGACCCAGACTCCTGGATCTACTCAGACCAGAAATGTGATGGCGTCAACAACTGTGGAGACTGCTCAGATGAGCTGAGCCCAGGTGGGGGTCTGGCCACAGGCGGGCAGCAGCCAAGGGCATGGTCCCCTGCATGCTGTCCCTGCATCCTGGGAAGAAAATTTCCCCTCCTACTTGAACATGTCTGGCTAGAGGTGCTTGCTGTGAGAGGCTCTTCTGTGGAGGATGCTATCTTCAGGGCATTGACTGGACACTAGGACCCAGGGGGTGACTGAGCAAAGAGAGTGCCCAGCCTTTCTGGATCTGAGCCTTCTGTCCTAGGCATCTCCTAATAGCCTTAAGAGGAGCGCAGGGCAGGACTTGCTGGCCCAGTTCATATGTGGACAATCCCAAGCACCAAGAAGGGAGCAGATAGCTACGGGAAGGGAGTATAGAGTGAAGGACCTCCTTAGACATCCTTACATTCTTTCCCCAGCACTGGGGAGATGCTCGGTCAGTGTTGCTGCATCGCATCAGGACCTAACTCAATGCCCATGGTAGAAAGGGAGAACCAGCCACAGGTTCCTAACTTCCCCATGCCGCGAGTGTACCATGTCAGGTGCACACTCCCACACACAATAAATAAATAAATATAATACAGAAATGAAAGGTAAGGAGCTAAAGATGCAGCTCAGGTGGTAGAGCAGCTCCCTAGTGTGCCCTGGGTGGATCCTCGGCACGGCATAAATGAGCTACACATTTCTATAACCCCAATACTCCGAGAGTAGAGGCAGGAAGGTCAAAAGTTCAAGGTCATCATTGGCCTCATAGATGAAGGGCAGCCTGAGACTCTATCTCAAAAGACAAAAGGTGAAGGACAATCAAGGAAGACACTGTAGACCTTAAGCCTCCACACAAGTGCACATATATGTGTCCATGCACTCATATGTGTACATGCCTGTGTGGGCACACATGCACACACATTCTATGCCCGGTGTTAAGTCAACAGAGATGTTCTGAGCACTGCTGAGGTGGCCTGTGCCAGATTCTGCAAGGGAGAGTCAGGAGTCAGACCCATCCCCAGGACCACACCATGCTGGTGCCAAGAGGAAGTACTGGGACCTTGAAGAATCTACCAGATACCTCAGAAAAGGCATCACAGAGCATGCCATAGAGAACAGGGGCCAACAGTCAGGACTGGTGTGTAGAGAGGAATGGGGAGCCACGGATATAGGACAGGGGACAGAGGAGTAAGGCACCCCCAGAGTATCCAAAGGATTGCTCATGGTGGGAGTGAGAGTGGGGCAGGAAGCTGGGCTGGGTGGTGCAGCATCTCCACATCCATTAATTCCCGAACACTGTCAGGCTTCTTCTACTGAACCACTGAGGCTTAGCCGGGCGAGCAGGTCACACAGCCTGTGTACGACCTGTGAGGCTGCAATTCTCTCTGCTGCAGGGAAAGCCCACACAGTCACCCACACTAGATGGCCTAAGGCTGCAGGAACTAGGCGTGTTGCAGATCTAGAGAGCACCCTCTTATCTGGAGAACCCAGGGTCAACAGCTGCTTCTTGCACTGTCTCTTGTCTCCCCAGTGACTACGTGCCCGCCCTGTGGCCCTGGGTGGTGGCGCTGCTCGCCAACTGTGTTCAAGTACTGCAGCTGTGTCCCGAGGGATCTGTGCCGGGACAGCGTGCAGCACTGCTCTGACTGGTCAGATGAGTACTCCTGTCCTGGACCCTGAGTGAGCCTCCCTCCATAGCATGGAAGCTGACACCCAGATCCTTTCACCAGAGCACCAAACCCTGGACCGCAAGGGTGGGAAGAAACTTTTGCCATCTCCCAGTGGTACCGGCCCCTGTTGTCTCTGAACAGGAATTGTCTTTCCTCTTTTCAAGTGTCTCAGCCTCCACTTGAGCACGTCAATGACAGGGAGCTCACCACCATGTTAGGCACTCTAATAAGACGAGGTGTCTGACTCCATCACTTTAGGCCTGTCTATGGCATCACATAGAGGAGACATGCTCTTTGACTCCAGAGCAGGCCTGAATTTCCGATCTTGTCATCCCTTGAAGAGACAGATAAATGTGTGGCTTAAATGCCAAGTGAGTTTAGCCCCATGGGGTAGAAAACAAGGCACACACATTTCCCGTCATTCCCCACCTAAGGCAGAAACTGCTGAGTTCAAGGCCGTTGTAACTTGTTGCTCAACTCCCCAGCAGCCTCGACTGATCACATGAGGTTGCATATGGCACTTGGGACCTAGTATCTTTCTAGTTTCCCAGTCTCTTGGAGGCTTGCGGCTATAGAATAGAAGACCCAGAGAAAGCACAGCTTAGAAGAACCCCTCAATGCTTTTAGCCTGAGCCTCAGCCCTGCTTCACCCCACAGTCACCTGCAGGTTTATATTTTGGTCCTGAAGCCAGAACGCCATTCCCCTGCGTCCCTTGTATCCCTTCTATCTTCCTAACACCCAGGCAGGCAAGGATAGGGGTTCTCATTAGACAGATGGGGAAACCGAGGCCCAGGGGATGACTCGCCCAGGGTGGACCCTGTGAGGTTTGAAAATGGCATCCAAGGAGCAGCCAGGCCCTGGCCATTCATTTGTTCTTTCACCACTTGTGTATTTCTTCACCCATTTCTGAGCTGAACTGAGCTGAGCTGAGCTGGGAGCTGAGGGGTGGAGCTTGGGGGAATGGGCCCCTAGAGAAGAGGCCTGGGTCCTGGCACATGAGCAGTAGGGGGTCTTATAGAGAGCCCACCTCACGCCATGTAAGGATGAGTGAGACAGTAGAACTGTGGGGTCCCCTTAAGGGGATGGTCAGTCTCAGCAATCCCTCTTCAGTTGGGTTTCTTTGTAGAAGGTGGGGGCTCTTTTCAGGAGGAGGGCATTCATGCTTGGCCCATATGAGACATGTAACAGTTCTGATTAAGCCATGGGTTATTCAGTAGGTGGGAGGGGCCAAAGCATGGGTATATGCAGGAACTGAAGATCCTCACTTCATAGTAAGAGTGCTGGAAACTCAGAATAGCCAAAGCAAACCAGTTTATTTTGTGACCTTGCAAGGCAACAGCTTAGAAAGGCAGGTTCGCCTAGGGAGTACAGAGGGTATTTATAAACCCTAATGCATGCGCCTCCCCGATCTTGTGAGTGACCAGGAGGGCACAACCTTACAGGCACTGAGGACTCCTCTGTCCTTTATATTTGTGTGTGTTCATCTGTTTTATATCCTGTGTATTTCAAGGCTTCTCAGATGCAGGCAAGCTTGGCTCTGAGTAATTTTCTCGTCTCAAATTTTAGTATGGATAGGGGTGTAGCTCAGCAAACTGTGGGTCGGGGTAGGCAGAGTGGTAGGCATTCATTAGCAGAGAGCCAGTGTTCTCTGTTCAGCTTTCACTGGGACTAAGTTGGCTCAAGGAACCTTCAAAAATGAATCATCAAACTTCTCTTATAAGGTGTGTGTGTGTGTCAGGGGCACAGTAGTGGGGAGAGAGTAAATCAATACAGGTAGCAAGAATCAATACAGGTAGCAAGAATCAATACAGGTAGCAAGAATCAATACAGGTAGCAAGAATCAATCAATACAGGTAGCAAGAATCAATACAGGTAGCAAGAATCAATACAGGTAGCAAGAATCAATATAAGTAGCATCTCACTAGTTCATCCCGCTGGCAGTGGCCAGTGAGGGAGCCATCAGGGAAATTAAGCCCGGAAAGTGGACTGTTTTGTTTTCTTTTTTTCTTTTTTTAAGATTTATCTATTTTATTTACATGAGTACACTGTAGCTGTCTTCAAACACACATCAGAAGAGGGCATCAGACCCCAGGATTGTCAGGAGGAAACAATCTCCTGGGGCTTGCCCTCTGCTGACATGTATGTTCACACATGCACACAAAAATAAATGGAAACGGCTGGTGAGATGGCTCGGCGGTTAAGAGCACTGACTGCTCTTCCTGAGGTCATGAGTTCAAATCCCAGCGACCACTTAGTGGCTCACAACCATATGTAATGAGGAAACAAGCAAACAAAACCCTATAGGCTTGAGCAAGTGGGACGGGAGCAAGAGGGAGAAGGAAAGGGGAGAAAAATAAATGGAAATATAAATAAAATAAATAAGGTGAAGAATGGTTGATGGAGACACCCGGTGTCAACTTTCAGCCTCCATGTGCACACTCAAAATAGGGCAACAATCTTACTGGCTAATAAATAAGGATGATGGGGCTGGGCAAATGGCTCAATGGGTAAAAGTGCTTCTTGTGAAAGCATGAAGACTTGAGTTTGAATTACAAGAACCCATGTAAAAGTTTGGCTCATGGTGTCTGTTTTTGTAATCCCAATACCTGTACATGCAGGAGACAGGAGGCAAAGGCAGGAAGAAACCCTGGAAACTCAAGGGCCAGCAAGTCTGTATGCAATGGTGAATATCAAGAAACCCTGCCTCAAAAAAGGTTAACGGCAAAGACAGACGCCTGTGGTTGTCTTCTGACACACTGTTGCATGTAAATGTTCACATTCTCTCTGTCTTTCTGTCTCTGTCTCACACTCACACACACACACATGCACCATACACAATAAGTAACTTAATTAAAACCTATCAGGGAGAAGCAAGGCAGCTTGTGTGCACTGCGACACTGAGGGCAAAGCATTGTGTACATGTGTGCAGATTGTGTAGCCTGACACTTATGGAGCGCCTCACTATTCCCGAGCATGGTAGTCTCAGTACCTGGAGTGTGCAGAGTGGCCCTAGGGGCTGGCTTCTGACTATGGCTGCAGGCCATAGTTTGTTTTTAGCAGGATGAATACATTGTATTTCTTCATGTGAAGAGGGACTTAGGCAGAGGCTGGAGAATCAGGGTCTACTCCAGACTATTCTGCAGGCTCAGAACAGTCTGGACTAGACCCTTGTAAAAGTTCATGCAGAAGACTGGGGTGGGGCTGGTGAGATGGCTCAGTGGGTTAGAGCACCCGACTGCTCTTCCGAAGGTCCAGAGTTCAAATCCCAGCAACCACATGGTGGCTAACAACCATCCGTAACAAGATCTGACTCCCTCTTCTGGAGTGTCTGAAGACAGCTACAGTGTACTTACATATAATAAAAATAAAAAAAAAAAAAAAAAAAAAAAAAAAAGAAGACTGGGGTGCCCAGAGGACCTGTGGCTCTCACCAGCATCAGCAGTGGGGGTCTGTGAAGATTTCCCCTGCACCAATTCACACTACGGTAGGTCCTTATCAGCCTGCCTCAGCAATCTCATTTTATCTCCAGCCTACCAGCGCTCGGTCTGGTATCGTTGGACACAACTTCCCAGAAGCATAGAGAGAGATCACACAGCTTTTTAAGACCCAGGGGTTCAAGGTTGTTAGCCCCAAGTCCAGTGGCTACTCTAAGCCTCCTGAAGTCTTGCTCTTTCATCCAGGTCTCCACAGATGGGAAGCTGGAACCTGGCAGGTGCCACAGAAGGTGTGCAGGAGGTAGCTGGCATGTGTTCCTCTTTTGTTTATTGGACCTTCATAAAGGAGCAGGTGCCAAAGCCACCACCCAAACAATCCTCTGTAAGGGATTCCAGGAAGATACAGGCCTGGGGCCTGGGCCAAGCCGACCCACCTCTGGCGCCAGGTCGCAGAGCAGCCAGAGAGACAGCTCAGTAGCCAGTGCCAATATTTGCCCTGGCACCACCTCCGTGTCCCCAGCCCCAAGATCAAGGCTCTAGATACAACAGGTTCTCTGCTGTGCAAAGGCGAAGGACTGGATGCATGGAGGAATTTAAAGCTCCGGCTGGGGTTTGGGTTGAAAATCTGCTCTTGGT
Organism: Mus musculus; assembly: GCF_000001635.26. Lineage (NCBI taxonomy): Eukaryota > Metazoa > Chordata > Mammalia > Rodentia > Muridae > Mus > Mus musculus. The sequence goes on from NC_000070.6 coordinate 107,221,976, forward strand.
TAAGATGGCACTTGCCTGCCATCTCTGTTTGCTGGGGCTCTCCCTTCATCCTTAAGCTCACAGATCTGAATTTGCTAGAGCCCTTAGGAGGATCAGGCAGGCTTTTGACAAGAGGACACTACTTTCCAGAGAGGACAGGGGTTGGCCCAAAGCTGCATTGCCCAGTGGCTAACATAGGGTTCTGGGGGCCACACAAACTCCAGAGCCACACAAGTAATGTCTGTGTCCCAGAGTCCTTTGCTTCTTTTCTTCTTTTGAGACAGTCTCACTGGGCAGTGGTGGAGCATGCCTTTAATCTCAGCACTCGGGAGGCAGAGGCAGGCAGATTTCTGAGTTCAAGGCCTACCTGGTCTACAAAGTGAGTTCCAGGACAGCCAGGGCTACACAGAGAAACCCTTGTCTCAAAAATGGAAAAAAAAAAAAAAAGACACAGTCTTATGTAGCCCAGGGTGGCTTCAAACTCACTATGTATTCAAGTCTGGCATGAGTCTTTACACCACACCACACACACACACACACACACACACACACACACACACACACACACACACACACACACAGGGTGGGGGTGGGTGCGGAAGGAGGAGATTCTGTCTCAAAAAGTTAAAAACATATAATAAAAATAACTAATGGCAAATTATAACAATATACTAAAAAATGAAGCTGCTGGCTTCATGACTTTTATTTGGGAACTAGGTTGCTTTCCTTCTTTCTTTTGAGATAGAATCTTGCTATGTGGCTCTGTCTGGCCTTGAACTCACAATCTTCCTGGCTCATGCTCACAAATACAGGGATTATAGACACGTGCCACCAAGCCTGGTGGGGCCACTATTAAGTAGGCTAGTACTTACGTGAACACAAGCAGTACCCTACCTCAATGAATGTGAGGCTGGCTAGAAGGCTCAGTGGGGCAAAGGTGCTTGTTGCCCAGTCTGAAGATCTAAGTTCGATCTCTAGATCTCGCACGGTACAACGAGAGAACGATACAAACTCATTGTCCTTTGGTCTCCACAGTTTGAGAGTGTGAGACTATGCATGTATATAATAGTGTGTGAGTGTACAGGTACACACACACACACACACACACACACACACACACACAAACATACAGATTAAGAAAATGAGACATTAAAAGAATTACCAGCAGGCCTGCCTGGCCCCTTCAGCTTTTGAGTAGCCAGAAGAAAGACACCCGAGCACTCATCCGGGCCCTGTGGCCAGCCTGGCCAGCGCCACTTTGAGGAGCAACTTTGATGGCGGTGAGATGGGTCAGCTGGAGCATTTGTTGGAGAGATGGCAAGCGAAGCTGAATGGTTCACACACTGTGGAAAGAGGCAGAACTGGAGAAGCAACAGGGGTGAGGAGCAGGCAACTATGAATTGCTGGCACAATCACCATGGTGATGTGTGCATCCAAGCTGCTGCCAAGGGCCATGTCCAGTCCGTGGTCCTACCTCAGTTGGGGCCTATGCTGATATCTATGGACTGTGTTGCCACCTAAGGCCATCTGGATGTCAGTGGTCTGGGCTGCTGCCTGAGACCATGTTGATGTTCTGTGGGCGTGTTGATGCTGAGGGAATTGGGGGGAGGCAAACTGGTCTGCTGCCACTGGAATGAACACGGCCCATGCTTCCACCAGGGGCCATGTCTGGGTCCTTGGTCCTATCACAGCTGGGGTATGTGTTGATGTCCCAGGCCCATGTTACCACCAAAGGTCATGTGGATGTCCTGGTCTGGACTATTCCTGAGGCCATGTTGATGTCACAGCACTGTGCTGAGCAGGCCCCGCCTCTCATCCACCACCACACCCTGGAGAGCTGGCACTGCCTCTTGCCTGGGCAGCATCAGAGAGCTGGCTCTGGTTCTGGAAAGCTGGCCCCACCCCTTACTGGCTACAATGCCTGGAAGAGCTGGCCCATCCCTTGTCTGCCTCGAGGTGGCTCATCTACCCCGCCTTCTGCTTAAGATCACCGATTACACACACACACACACACACACACACACACACACACACACACACACACACACCAGCTAAAGACTACATTTCCTGCACACCAGCCCTACGTAAAAGCCACTGAGTCTGCATGCTTCTAAGAATGAGGGACTGGCTCCTTCCTGACAGCGGAGGCTCTGCAAAGCTGATTCTACCAGATTTTCAGATTTTTTTCAGGTCAGTCTAGATCCAGAAAAGGTATTTGTTCCCTTGGTTTCAGGAAAGCCTTCCTTTACAACCTGGGGATAGTCTCCCAAGAGGCATCTCAAGCTGTCCCATAGCCTTGGCTGTTCCTTGTGGGGTCAGTTTTTAGCCACCTCAACAAGTCTGGAAGCAGAGTTGGACACTGGCTTCCTCTTGTGAGCTATGATGGTTGAGCTGGCCCGGCCACTACTGTCCTGCAAGGTAAGGACAGGGGTGACTGGATCTCTGAGGCCACAGACTGTTTTCTTCTTGGGCTTGTTCCTCATAGCATACCAGCATGGGTCATGCCTCAGTCTTTTTTGACAATCAGCCCCCACACATCAGGTTTTCCTGACTGCCTTCTCTACTTCCAGTCAAGTTGCCCGTGTCTGTCTCCTGTGCCTTTTCTGCTCAGAAGCTTTCTTGGTCATTCTTGTTTTCCTTAGTTCCCATAATGGCACACTGTTCTGTCTTCCTGTTTGACCATCTCTTCTCACTAAACCCTTCATTCTCTGCCTCCCTCTAGATACTGCCACCCTCTAGGGCCCCATCGGTAGTCATCTATTTGAGGAATTCCTTTCTTCCTTTTGGAATATGAGGGTAACTGCAGAAGTCTGATTTTATTCTCACCTCTGACTCATCACTGACCGGCACTAATTTCTCTCAGCTCCGTCACTACTTCCCCCCAGCCCCCAGCTATGCTCTCTGTCTATTCTGGGTTTTTTTTTTTTTGTTTGTTTTTTGTTTTGTTTTGTTTTGTTTGCTTGTTTTTTTGAGACAGGGTTTCTCTGTGTAGCTCTGGCTGTCCTGGAACTCACTTTGGAGACCAGGCTGGCCTCAAACTCAGAAATCTGCCTGCCTCTGCCTCCCAAGTGCTGGAATTAAAGGCGTGTGCCACCAGCCCAGCTTGTCTGTCTATTCTAGCTCTTCATCACGAAGCAGAGAGCCTGCCTGGTAGTAGGTGCTTCAGCAACACAACACGAGTGAAAGAGCACGTTCTATTCCACATCCCTCTGCCTCACCTCACGTCTCACATGGCTCTCCTATGGCCTGCCCTCCACATCAGCCTTGGAGGCTCCTTTCTGAAGCATGGATCCCTGCCAGGCTAAGTTCCTCAGTACTCTACGATCTCCCGGAATCGGTCCTCGGTGACGGCTCTAGCTTTATCACACAACTCTCCACTCCGACATCTCTGCTCACCCACAGCTCCCCTGAACTCCACGTGTGGAAGTACTGTCACTAGTTTGCATGCTCCAGAGAACCCTAAAGGCCTGGCCTCTGTCCTCTGAGACTTGCTAGCTCATATGCTTCCTTCAAACCCACTTGGGCATCGTTATCACTTGGGAAACATCCTCGCCTCACAGCTTTTGATTACCCATTTGAACATCTTGCTGTGGACTCACACTTCCCAAAGCATGCAGACATCATAGTATTGGCTACACTCAGCAGGAGGTGGAAAGTCACTTGTCTGCTTTTTCTTAATTAAGAGGACGATGTGACAATGTGACTATGTGACTGGAAGAACAGATGCCAAAGGTAAGAATAAAATCAGGCAGAAAGCAGTTACTTGAGGGCAGAAATTGTCTCATTTGCTCTGCCTACCTGGGCCTGCTCTAGGTGCCCAATAATTGTAAAGGGATGACTGTGCTGGCCAGGTTCCCCCAGAGAAGCAGAACAGGTGTTTCTCTGTGTGTATTTCTGTCCATCGACCATCTGTCTGTCCATCCATCCATTTATCCATCACATCACTCCATCCATCTTCTCTAGCAGTACCTGTCTGAGAGACTTCTTTTAGTGAACTGGCCTGTGCCAATACAGGGGCTGGCAAGTCTGAAGCATTTGTGGCGGGCCAACAGGCTACAAGTCTCCCTTCTTCACGTGGTCTTTGTCTTTTCTCTCAAAGCTGTTTGCATGATATGCATATTTTGATGGGAAATCTGTTTTAATCAACATTTACTAATTTCAATGTTAAGCTCATATTTTAAAAAGGAGCTGATATTTTGGAATATATATGTATAATATATACACATAAATATATATAAAAGATATATTAAAAATATATAAAAACACAATTTTTAAAAAGAGGCCATAAATTTGAAAGAGAACAAAGAGACACACATGGGAGAGTTTGGAGGGAGAAAGAAGTGGGAAATGTAATTATAATCAAAAGAAAAAACTGGTGCTAGATATGTAGCTCAGGGTAAGTGTTTGCTTTATATATGAGGCCCTGAATTTGATCCTTAGAAAACAACAACACATTTTCAAAGCAGCATGTAGGCTGGTGTTTGACCACATCTGGGCGCCATATCTGAGTCACCTCGACACAAGGCTGACAACCACAGTGAACCTCAGCTTCCCCATTTATAAAATAAATAGTTGTTACCATGCTCTAGGATTCATAATTGTAATATCTGGGGTAGGCTTGCACTCCCACTCACAATCAGGAGTCCATTGTTAACTACATTTTACAGATAAGGAGACCAAGGCAGCAAGGGAAAGATTTACTGAGTAGAAGAAAGAAGGTCTAGACTGGATTTTCTGATTCTCAGCCTAGAACTGATCCATCTGGCCCTGAATAATCATCTTTGAAATTTGGAAGAAAGGAAACTGTCAGAGCAGGAGCTGACCTGAGGTCAGCTACAGAGGCACACACTAAGTCTGGTGCCATCACCCTGATATCAGGATAGGCCTGGGACTATTTGTTTATTTGCTTATGCAGAAGTTTCACCTCCCAGCAATAAGACTCAGACTCAAAATACATTTTCAAATACCTTGCTATATAGCTAGGCTTTTCTCTTATTAGATCATAACTTAAATTACCCCCACTTATTCTCAGTTATCTTCCTCAGGCAGATCTCATATGCCTGGCTCTATCCCAGAATCCTTCCTGCCATCCGGATGTCCCACCATCTATTCTACCTGTTCCTATCGGCCGTAGGTTTTTTAATTGACAGGTGATGCATCCATATAATACTTAAGATATTCTCTCTACAGCTCATTTGTTTACTGTTTATTGTTTATAAGTGTGTGAGTGCAGGCATGTTTACACCACGGTAAACATGTGAAGGTCAAAACACAGCTCACAGGAATCAGTTCTATCTGTCACTTTGTGGGATCCAGGGCTCAAACTCATATCTTCAGTCCAGCACACAGGCACTCCTGCCCAGTCAAGTCATCTCAGGAACTCTTGACTGTAATTTCTCTTTTCTTTTTTTTTTTTTTTTTTAAGATTTATTTGTTCGTTTTATGTATGTGAGTACACTGTAGTTGTACAGATGGTTGTGAGCCTTCATGTGGTTGTTGGGAATTGAATTTTTAGGACCTCTGCTCACTGTGGTCATCTCTGCTCATTCTGGTCGGCCCCATTTGCTCTGATCAACTCCGTTCGCTCAGTCCCTGCTTGTTCTAGCCCAAAGATTTATTTATATTATCAATCTTCCTCGTACTTTCTTCTCTAGGATGTTAACACATTTCTCACTAATTTTAACCCTCTCTATTCCATCAATCCACTTTCCCCTTTCATACCATCTGATTTCTGCTGCACTTCCTACATAAGTATACTGTAGCTGACTTCAGACGCACCAGAAGAGGGCATCAGATCTCATTACAGGTGGTTGTGGGATTTGAACTCAGGACCTTCAGAAGAGCAGGCAGTGCTCTAACCCACTGAGATATCTCGCCAGCCCTTCTCTTTTCTAGTAAAGAGAGTATAAGCCTAGACAGGACTTGATACCTAGTAGATTAAAAACAACTAACTTGGGGTCTAGTATAATTTTCAAAAGTAAAGGTGGGAGACATGTAGATTAAAGCTGGAAAATCTGAGCTCCTGCTCTCTACTTGCTTGGAGTCATATAGAACAGGAAGTTGCCAGAATGTTCTCATACAAATCTATGGCGCTAGGCCTTCATGTTTGTGCCAGACTGTGGCTGCCGAAGCCTTCAGCGGAAGGACTAGACGCAGCACAGCTTCTGATGAGGTGTCCTGCTCACCTGACTTAGTATGATTGTTTCTTTTCAACATTCCAGAAAAGCAGTTAGGTTAAAAGAACAGGAGGAAACTTCAGATCAGAAAGCAATCCGCAAGCCACCTATGCCAGGCTTTACCATGATCAGAAGAGGAGGTGGATGGGGAGTCAAGGCTTGCTGGTCCTTAAATGCTCTGCCTTTCCCATTCTTCCATACTTTCTCCAGGCCCCAGGTTTGGTGATGGGGTGACCCACCTCCTTGCCAGTTTTTAGCCCACCTAGCCCCTTCACTGCATTACCTCAGCTCTCACTCCCACCACCGCTTGCGTTACTACTGATTCTGACCTTTGCCTCCTCTGGATAAAGATTCTTGAGATCCTTGTGGACAATCTGGGATCATCTCATCCAGGGCTTGGATGTGGCAAAGCACTCGCTTAGCATGCACAGGCCTTGCATTCTACCCTCAACACACTAAAAAGTAATTCTCCTTAAGTTCCCTCAGGCATACCACCACAGTCTCTGTTCTTATGCAGTGAATCTCAGGCTTTATGGGAAGCTATTGCTCGGCTGGCCACTGAGGACACATGTCCATGCCACTCTTTGTGCCATACATCATGGAAGGAGGTCTTGGAGATGGCTAACTGGTAAAGATCATCTGTTCTTCCAGAGGACTCAGGTTCTGTTGCCAACATGCACATTAGGTGGCTAACAACCGCCTGTAACTCCCTCACCCTCTCCTGTCCTAAGCACCAGACATGTATGCCATGCAGGGCACTCACATACGTTTAGGCAAATTATCATACACGTGAAGCAATGAATCAGTGGTAGGAGGGGATGGAGTTTCAAAAGACAAATGCCAAATGGAGTCTTCTTACTTTCACAAACGTGCACACACATCACACTCACACACACACATCACACTCACACACACACACACACAATACACAACAATACAAAAATCAAACTAAGAAATAAAACAAGCAGTAAACAACCACAAACAATTTTAAGGCAAAGCATTGCTTATCCTAAGGGCCAGGGATACAGCTTAATGACAGAACATTTGCCTGGCATATATAAGGCCCTAGATTTAATCAATAGCTCTAGGAAGTGGAAAAAAAAAAGGCTGACCCTCCCATGTTTGTCAAGTATATAGTAATTACCCCAGCCATATTATACCAGAGAAAGATGTTGACTCCACGTACTACAGGGTCACTGAGTAAGCAGGGACAATACCACCTGCAGGCTGGCCAGAAATTTTTGACCTGTTCCTCAACTACTAGAATAAAGACTAGATTTTCACTTGAAAGGCAAAATTAACTGTTGAAATAGTTGTTTAAAGGACTTATCAGTATAGGAAAGCCCTTAGAACAAAGGAGTTTTAAAAAGGAACTCTTAAACCAGGAGTGGTAGCACACACCTTTAACCCCAGCAGTCAGCAGGCAGAGGCAGGCAGAAATGACGGTGTGGCAGTGATGGTGTGCATTTGGGGTGGAGTGGTCAAATTAGGTTCAGGTTTGACTGATAATATACACTGTGTCTGACAAGCAAAGTTATTGGCACTAGGAATTTGGTAAGGTATGCTACTGTCTGCCTAAATATCGCTTTAAAAACAACTTTTAAATATTTTAAAATAGGTGTGTGTGTGTGTGTGTGTGTGTAGGTGCTGAGGCCAGAGGCATTGGAATTCCTTTGGAACTCAGGGTATAGGCAGGCCTGAGCTACCCAGCGTGGGTACTAGGAACCAACCTCCAGTCCTCTCTCTCTGCAAGAGTGGCACAGTTTTAGCCACTGAGAATCTCTCCAGGCCCACAAATGACATTTTAGAGCTCAACTTTATGTGGACAAAAACCAGTGTGCACTGTGCTGGTCAGCTGTGCTTCTCTGACACAGACACATCTGAGATAACTGACCTAAGGAAAGATGCACTCGGCCTGCTGTTTCAGCAAGGGGCTCAAATGTTCTAAGTCAGTGGTAAGGCAGGGAGTGTGTGTGGAGCAAAGCCTCACATCGTATCTCTTTGTTTTGAGGCCTTGAATTTGAACTATGTAGTTGAGGATGACCTAAGTTTCTGATGCTCCTGCCTCTACCTCCTAAGTACTTGAATTACAGGCAGTTGCCACCCTTCATTCCCTGTTTCTGTGGTTCTGCAGCTTGAACCCAGGCTCTCATATATAGATGCTAGTCACACATCGTACCAGCTGAGCTACATCTCCACCTCAAGACTCCATTTCTCAGTACCAGTTTTCTGCGCTGGCTCTCCATTGCTTTAACAAAATACTCAAAAGACCTGTGGTCTACCAACTTCGAAGAAGAAAGGCTAAGACCAGGCCTGCTTAGTGCCATTAAGGTGGCACATACCTGTAATCCCTCATTTGGACGTCTGAGGCAAGAGGGCTGAGTTCGAGTTCAGTCCTACTTACGTGCATATTGAGTTTGAGGTAAGAATGGATTACGTAGTAAGGTCCTGTCTTAAAAAGAAAACCAAAATTGAGTTAGCCAAATGGTTCATCGGGTGAAATGCTTTCAGTGTATGCCTGTGGACCTGAGTTTCATTCCCAGAATCCACATAAAAAAACAAAAGAGGAACTGACTTCATAAAATTGTCCCCTCATCTTCATGTGGGCCTAAATACACAGTTGCTTGACAGAGCTCCTTTTAGGCCTGTGGCGAGACAGGATACCAAGGAAAGAGTGTGTAATGTATGTGTGTTACACATGCAAGAGAATGTAGAACATGGCCCCAAGCCTCAGTAGGCCCTCAGAACTTAGCACAATTGACTTTATCTTTTTTTCTTCTTTTTTGGTTTTTGAGACAGGGCTTCTCTGTGTAGCCCTGGCTGTCCTGGAACTCACTCTGTAGATCAGGCTGGCCTCAAACTCAGAAATCCGCCTGCCTCTACCTCCCAAGTGCTGGGATTAAAGGTGTGCGCCACCATGCTCGGCCACAACTGACTTAATGATGGAAGCACCATGCAGGTCATAAAACTCAGCACAGACAGCATCACCTACCAACACTAAAACAAAGATCTAATCCATCAAAGTCCATAGTTCTGGGAAAAGTCTCTAAATGTATTAACTTTGCTTTTTTAGCCTCTGTAGTATTGCTTCTGGCTAACTGTTCTTGTTAACTTAAGTATGTCAAACCAGAACTTGTTTTTTTCTGCTTAAAAGCTCACCCTGAGAAAGGCTCATTGCTATACTGGGATCCCAAAAACTCAGTATAATCACTGCCTGGCTAGTAAACACTTCCTAGTGGCTAAACTCCTTCTCTGAGCAGTGTTCTCTGGTGGCTACCCCACAAGGGATGAAAGCTGCTTGGCCCAACTGCTATCATGTGAGTGAAGAGTGCTTGGCTTTTCTAACAAATTCCAACCCAGACCCATCAAGACACAAACCTACAATCCATAATTAATCCGTAAGCAGGATTGGTGCCCTCACGATCCAGTCACCTCCCAAAGCCTGTCTGTGAGCGCCAGGGAATAAGCCTTCAAATTCTGAACCTTGGGTCCATTTAAGATCCTAACCTTAGTGTGGTGCCCACCTGTAACCTCAGGTTAGACCATATAATGAGACAAAACATAGTGTCTCAAAACATCAAGACAAGAATCCCATAACACGCTCTGTTATTTGCCTTATCATAAATTTCACAAGTCCGAGCTTTTGCTATGACCTTGGGTGGTCTTCTGTATAGTGGTAGCACCATGCATAGCTCAGAATAGCAAATGTAAACCAACCTGTAATAAAAATTTGGCTAACTTCCAGTGTTTCCAAATATCAAATCGATGTTTTCTATTTCTTGAGATTATTTTCTCTCTTCTTTAGTTGCCTATTTAAGTCTTGCTGTTAACAGCCTTTTAAACATCGGTATGTCTAGAACAGTTCCCAATCTGTAGGCTGTGACCCTTTGGGAGTCACATAGCAGATATTTACATTATGATTCATAACTAGAAAATTACAGTTACAGAGTAGCAGCAAAATAATTGTATGGCTGGGTCACCACAATATGAGGGACTGAATTAAAGGGTTGCAGCATCAGGGAGGTTAAGAAACTCTGGTGTAGAGACAGAAATAAAAGAGAATTCACAAACCCAAGTCATGTACGCCATCTAAATTTTCCTAGTATCCACAATTAGAAGAGTAAAACCAGGCATTTACTGTTTTATGCTTCTTGAGACAAAACTCGTATACCCCAGGGAGGCCTGGAACTCTTCTAGAGCAGAGATCAGAGGCATGTGTCACCACCTCTACTCAAGAGGATTTTTCACGGACATTTTAACAGCTCAACATGGGAGCATTCTGCACTCAAGCTTCCAGATCAAAGGCTTTTTTGTCCAGTGTCCAGTGTTTACAAAGCTAGGCGTTAAGAGCCTTGATACTCACTGGTATCTTCTGGGTGCTTGCTGAAATTGCTTAATCTTTTAATGTAGCCCAAGCCAGCCTTGAGTTCCTGATCATTTGGCCTCTACCTCCAATTTTTTTTTTTTTTTTCAAGACAGGGTTTCTCTGTATAGCCCTGGCTGTCCTGGAACACACTTTGTGGACCAGGCTGGCCTCAAACTCAGAAGTCTGCCTGCCTCTGCCTCCTGAGTGCTGGGATTAAAGGCGTGCGCCACCACGCCCAGCTTCTACCTCCAAATTTTGATAACCATATGCTATGCTCATCTAGAAATTCCGAATCTAGCCTTACTACAGACCTGCTGAAGTTAACACTGGCTAAATTGCTTGAACTGCACAGTCCTCACAACGGTGCTTGCTTTTAAACAAGAGTTTCCTGGTGCCAGGTGTAGTGGCACGCACCCAAACTCTGGCTAATCTGCCAGCCACCTGTCTTTGTAAACAAACAAACAAACAAAGAAAATGTATTGGCAGGCAGCCATATTGATTTACTGTGTATAGCTGAGTATCTGTAAGAAAATTCTTGTGACCTGAAGAAACCTACAGTATTTATTATCATTGGGACTTTTCCAGGAAGTCTTAAGTTGGAAAAAGCTTCTGCCCTCTTACTTCCAAGACTGCTGTGAGTCACTTGGGTTTTAATGAATACCTCCAATGGCTGGGATTTCAATAAATGCTAATGATTGTTGAGAAGGCAACAACACAGGATGGGCTTTGCAGCCAAGTAGAAAGAAGTGTAAACTCTCACTTCCTACTGTAAGCTCTATGACATTGAACATGCCACTTAACTTGATGTTAAAGGTTCTTGGCTCTGAATTTTGGCTTGTTTCATGTATATGCTACGAGGCCAGGGCATGGCCCAGGGAAGCATACAGTCAGCAGCAGCTTCATTCACATCTACATTCTATCAGCTGTTCCAAACTGTAGCAAGAACAGGTCATACCAAATTCATTAGTTCACATGGTGCTATCTCCTGTGGCTCCAATCTGCAATTCAAAAGCAGAATTCAACGAGAGCAAAAGAGTTTATTTGAAAAAATTACTATGTATTGAAAATATACATTAGAAATTATTACATACGTCCATAGCCTTCCCTCCCGCACCACAAAAGTAGAAATATCTGCTTGCTATGCTAATGCCATAGGTAAATCCAAACCAAAAGAAAATCACCAGCAGTCTCCCCTCCTCGTACTGAGGTGGGGGAGGTCGACTGTATGTGTCAGTCAGTAGGAATTGAGCAAATCCCAATCTTCCACAGCCAGACACACACACTTCTGCTTGGCCGACTGGGGCGAGCTCTGCTCCTGCTCTGACTCCTTGAAAGCTCTCTTCTTGCTCTTCTTTGATTCTTGGCTCAACAGTGGCTCATGGCAGTCCGGAGCCTCCTCCCTATAGAACTGGAGTTTTCCAGAAGAGTTCATGTGGGTCTCTGCGAGGGGACATTTCCTTGTAACTTCTGTGCGAGCTCGATTCTGGTCTGTAGAAATAAGAAATGGGTGAGTTTTCTGTGTTCGTGGGCCAGGGCCTGCCAAAGTCTGATACCATCCAGGACTAAGACAAGGCCCTGGGGTGGTCTGGACTGAATGCCCGGCAGCAGGAGTGGCAGATACACTATCACGGCAGAGGGAGAGGTGGGCACTTACTGGGTTCAGTGAGTCTAACAATAACCAATTTTCTTAATTTCCTATGAATAAAAAAATCTAGAATGACACAGAAATAGATAAATAAAATAATGCATATAAAGGGACAGTGTCAGACTCACCCTCAAAGCTAAAAAGCTGTTGGCTTCTTTTCTCCTTTGAAAACCTGGACCTGACTCTGACCTCTGCCCCTATCGTATCTGGTGTGCCCTGGGGTTCTGATTTTGTTATTGTTTCCTTCAGCCTATCACTTAGTACTTGTTTAAAATGACAAAAATGAACATCTTAACCTATCTCCAGAATGTTTCTGTTTTCAGAGCTGATGGACCCAGAGCCTTGTGCGTGATAGACAGTATGTTAGCACGAGCTGCAGCCTTCATTTTCCAGAACATTTTACTGCCTCCAATACGGTGTGTCTGTGGGTATGATGTGAATGTGCACGCACATATGGCACCGTGCATACAGAGGTCAGATGACAACTTTTTGGAGTCAGTGCTTTCCTTCCATAATGGGATTAAACTCAGGCTGCCAGGTTTGCAGAGATGGCAAGCACCTTTCCCAATGAGCCATCTTACCAGCCCACAGAAGTCTTTACCTTATAAACTAAAAGTCTGTAAGCATTCAGTAGAAAGTCCTTATTCCCTCCGACTACTTCTCTTTCTCAGTGACCCTGATGCTCTAGGAAGCTCACAAAGGAGCAATCATAGTAGAGTATTTGTCCTTTCATGACTGCTTTATCTCATGTAGCACGTCTTCAATGCTCATGTGTCAAAACGCCCTTACCTTTTTAAAAAAAAAAAACAAAGGACTGGGGCTGGAGAGATGCCTCAGCAATTAGGAGCACTGGCTGCTCTTCCAGAGGACCCAGCACCCACATGGCAGCTCACAGCTGTCTGTAACTCCAGGATCTGACACCCTCACACAGATATACAAGCACCAATGTATATAAAATAAATAAATAAATAATAAAAAAGTTAAACAAAAAAAAATTTATATCATCTTAATTGTATGTAAGTGTTTGACTATGTGCAATAAATGGAGGCATCCAGGAGGCCAGAGATATTGGGTGCCCTGGAGCTGGAGTTTCAGGTGGTGTAAGCCACCACATGTGGCTGCTGTAAACTGAATTCAGGTCCTCTGGAAGAGCATGCGCACTCTTAACCACTGAGAAAACCATCTTTTTATCCCATATGTCCTTGCTTTCTAAGACTGGATCACACTCCCTTGTACATAAACACTGCATTCTGTTAAACCCACCTGTATCCTGCAGGGCACCTGGCTCACAAGTCTTTTTTTTTCCTCTCATGTTTGAGACTGAATATATGGCCTTGCCCATGCAAGGAGCCCTTGGTCACTGAACAGCATTCCTAGTCCTGCTCCCATCTGTTGGTGACACTCACTGTCTGTGCTCTGCTTTCTTTTGTGCCACCGTAAGTCTTCTTTGGAGTGAGACAGATACAAATAAGTAATAAGCAACAGCCTTCCTGATGGCGGTGCTTGCAGCATGAGCTATGCTGAGGGAATGACTTGTCTGAGTGATCATAGTAAGTTAATACTGCTACAATTAACTTTCCTACAGAGAGAAGATGGGCTGATTATTTTAAGAGTGTAAAAACCCGAGAGCAAAAACTTCAAAACATAGAATTTCTCACAGAAGTATTGAGCTGCCTTTCGAGGCTCCACATCTTTCCGCTGCCGCACGGCTTCCACGCTCACTCGCTCCCACTGTAGAACAATCTGAAAGGAATTTGGAAAAACTTAAATCCAAACAAAACCTTGTCTTTTTTTGTTTTGTTTTTCTGAGACAGGGTTTCTGTGTGTAACTCTGGCTGTCCTGGAACTCACTCTGTAGACCAGGCTGGCCCTGAACTCAGAAATCCGCCTGCCTCTGCCTCCCAAGTGCTGGGATTAAAGGCGTGCGCCACCACACCCGGCTAACCTCATTTTAATCTCAAACTTGTCTCATTGTTCCTTGGCATCTTCCCTTTTTTCTCATCTTTTTGTTGTTTTCCTTTTTTTGTACCAGGGAGGCAAACACTGTTCCTCTTAGCTAGTCTTTGCTCCCTTTCCTGAAACACATACCTACTGATAACTTTTATTCATAAGAATCAAATCAGTTTAATCCCAGCGCTCGGGAGTCAGAGGCAGGCGGATTTCTGAGTTCCAGGACAGCCAGGGCTACACAGAGAAATCCTGTCTTGAAAAAAAAACAAATAACCAAACCAAATCAAAAGAAAACAATCAAATCAGATTGTCAAAAACTATGTATGTGTATGCTGTAGGTATCCTGCTGCGCTCACTCCTGCCCAGTTCCATCCTGCTCTAAGCTAGGAGTGAGCTGCATGAACTGCACAGCTGTAAACACTAAAAGCTAAAATCACAGTCACAGTACCTTCCACATATCCCAGACCCTATGCCTTGAAATACATCTGTAATAACTCCTATCTCCTGTGTGTGTAGGATGCCCATATTTCTATAGCCACGTGTTACAAATGTAATTTTACTTATTAGCTACTGCTGCTTTCTTTAGAAATATGACTGGACATAATAAACTATATATGACGGAATGAAATGTCAGTAATTATTTCAACATATTTTGAGTAACAAGAACTTTACATTTGATACTTCTTACTAATGCAATGCAATGATCATAATAACTATAAATGATGAAAAATACTTGCAGGATACAGAGCAGTTCAAGTATTACAGATCTAGTATGGTAGAACACATAGTTCCAGAACTGTGATTTTGGGGCCAGTCTGTGATACACAGTAAGACTCAAGATATAGACAAACAGAACTACAAACCATAAGAGCACATTTACTGGCCAGAAAGCCCATTGCTAGTGACTTAACTTCTGAGCCTCACTTTCTTGACATGTTAACTAGAGCTTAGTAATGGTGTGTATTCCACAGGGCTGTTACAAGGACTGCACAGAGGGCTATCAGTATCTATTATGCAGAAAGCACTCAGAACGTATTAGTTATGGATCCTTCAATGGTATTTCCAGGGACTGGACAATGGGTACTGATCTAAGGGAAGCCAAAATGGACTAAATCAATTTGGTGACTTGGTAGAAAATAAAGACACTGTCCTTCCAGCAACAGCAACAGAAGAAGGGCTAACTGTGAATACAGAAAAAGAAAGCAAGTTTGGACAAACTGACTTTGAGGTTCTAAGAAGACACTTGTAGGTAATATTTGGGAATATAAATGGCTTCTGATAGATTAGTAATCATTTCTTGACACTGAGAAATAGAGGTATAAAAGGGAAGGAGGAATCAGCTAAGACAGGAAAATCTCCAAGGCATGCATGTTTATATTAAATGTCATATAAAGCCAAGGAAGGTGAACACGAGGCTACCTGGCAGCTTCCAGAGACACTTAAAGTAAAACAGTAGAGGCCAAAACCAGACTGCAAGGGAAGGAAGGCAGCAAGGAGTGCGAGAGCTAAGAACACAGAGAACACAGATGCCAGGCGGTGAGGGACTCACTTGAGTAAGGATAACTGACATTACACAGAGAAAGAAAGCATCACCAGAAGGGGACACTGGGAATGTGAGGGTGAGGAGGCAAGGGAACGATAATAAATATGATAGAGGAAGCTGAAGGCTTTCAGGAATAAGACTGAAAGAATAAATAAACAAGGGCTTACCATTGAAATAAACTTGCATAGATCATTGATTTCTTTAAAAAGAAGGGAAGTAGAATACAGCAGGAGAAGTAGAGAAGTTTGGAGACAGAAAAGGAAGTGGGTTCCTGTTAGATACCTCCCTTTTCAGGGATGGGTCTGGCTGGAGTTCCTGCAAGGATCAGGAGGAGGCTAGGAAACCACTTTCTCAAAGCCCTGGAGGTCCCAGGTGATGGCAGGAAGCTACACTGGTCCAGCCTACTTACTTCAAGGCCACACTCTTAGGTGTTTTACTTGGTCTTCAAAAACTCAAAGAGAAATCCTAGCTTTTGTAAAGAAGACTCAATGTTTCCTCAAGCTAGCTACTGAGTTTATGAGGCTCAACTCTCAGTCTCTGACTCCACGACCTGTGTCTTTCCACCCTGTCACCTGCTACCAACCTGTAGGTCTTGGCAACAGCCATGTATCTAACAGATGCACCTAGGATGGAACTTGGGGTCCACATTGGCAATTACTGAACCGTGCCTATCTGGAGCCAGCTCCAAATGGTTCTGAAACACTTGACACAGGCCTTCCTTCTTATCTACTGGGAAGTGATACTATGTTCAGGCTGGTGGATAGATTCTCCACCATCCATGCCTTCTGGCTCAGAGCCAAGGAAGAACTCAGGACAAAGTCTTCCATGCTTCTGCCAGGAATCAACAGTTAAGTGTCTGAAGGTGAAAGGTGCCCCATACAGGTGAGCTGCTATCTACCTGGTACCTTTTGACTTTCTATTCAAGGCTATACTTTACCACCCGGGAAGGGCATTATGAAGTCAAGAGAAATTCAAAAGCTAGATCTTTCACTGGCAAAAGGCAAGACAGAAAAAGATCAGAGAGACTCCCCACAAAGGCTCTGGGAAAAGAAAAAGAACAGCCAGACTTGAAACCTTTACAGCGTGACACTAGTTAACTCTCTGGAATAGAGCACACTGTGAGACAACAGATCAGATCTCCTCCTCTTCTTCCTTTTTGCTTAGTGAGCATTAATTTACTTATTTCCTCAATTATTTGCAGAATAAGATGGCATCCTAGGCATGAGGCCCAGTCTCTCAAAGCAGGGACATGTTAAGATCTGACTTCCAATACTACTATCTCCTTAAGTAGATGGGTCAGTAACAGATTATCACCATTGATGATTGAGGTGAGAAGTACAATTGAGGCAAAAAAGTATTAAAGGGATTCATGTTTATTTGACATGTAGGTACCTAGAAGTAAAATGAAAAGCTGTATTAACTGTAGTGAAAAGCCCGGCATACCTGGTCAGCCCAGCCCTCTGTTTTGCAGTTACTATGATCAAATTCCTTCAAAGGCACTTTGGAGTGAACAAGGCCTATGTTTGCCCGGAGCTTGTCCTTAACGGCTTTGATGTCCTGGTGAGGGAGAAACACCAGATACATGAATACATTTCCAATTCTTACTTGTTTTTAGTAGCAAAGACCACCATAAATTAGGTATGGTTTTAAAAAAAAAAAAAAAAAAAAAAAAAAAAGGCTGGGCGGTGGTGGTGCACGCCTTTAATCCCAGCACTCAGGAGGCAGAGGCAGGCGGATTTCTGAGTTCGAGGCCAGCCTGGTCTACAAAGTGAGTTCCAGGAGGATCATGAGTTCCAAACCAGCCTGGGCTAGCCAACCACACCAAAACACCAAACCAGCTGGGCATGGTGACATATGCCCATGACCTTAATATTCAATAAGCTAAGGACAGCCATGAGTTTGAGGCTAGCCTAGGCTACAAGGGAAATTCAAGCCCAGGAAGGGTGACATAGTAACTCTATACCTCCAAAACAAAACAAGACCATCATAAATACTAGCTCTTTCTAAACTTCAAACTGTAAGAGAAGCGAAGTCCCATATCATAAAGCCTGTAAGGCTGAGAGACCAAAAGCCTTACCTTTAGTCCTGTTCCAGAGATATCCAAGCAATTTAATTTTCTAAATGAAAACAGGTATCCAATTCCAGCGTCTGTTATCTCAGGGTTACCTAGACATCAAAAACAAGGCAGCATTCTGTCCTAACTGTTGGTAAACCCCCACAGTAAGCTCAGGGAAAAGCAGCTAGGCACCAATGAGCAGGGAGCGTGAGTGTCCCCGAGTGAATTCAATATGAAGTCTTATTTTTTCTACTTGCAACATGAAGCAACCACACTAGATCCTTCACAGTCCAACTACCTAGGACTCTGATGAACAGAAAAATAGAGGATTAAGACAGTTACCCCACACGCTGAGGAGCTACAGAACCAGTGAAATGGTACACACTGTCCTGCTCGCCACCAGTTCACCTCTGAAGTAAGCAGGGCATGTGTTCAGTTTGAGAAGACTTTCAGGTACTGACAAACAGGGGCCATCACTAACCACTGTGACTATCTCGTTTGTCAGAAGCTTTTCTTACACAGCGCCTTTTCACATCAGAGTACTGCTTTAGCTGTTTCCTCTAGGAATCCTAAGCACGGTGGCAGCGATACAGCAGATGCTCAACAGGTAGTCACTGAATAGGTAGCTTCCCTGGAAGTATGCCAGGGGATTCAGCAACATTACTGTACAGAGGCCAAAACCAAGGCTCAGAAGTCAAGTAATTGCCCAAGGGTACAAAACCACCCTCTGTCCTCGCCTCTTCGGTTTCTACTCACTGGGAACCAACCCACCTTGCCACAGGCGGTATTTACTGGACTCTCAAACTGCTAACTTCCTATCACTGGAGTCAAGTTAATCTTAAATTACCAAGAGAGTGATTTATTCTGCTCCTTAGTAGGTAAATACTGAACAGAGCTGACAGACACTATGGATCAGAGACTCAAAGTAGAACCAAATATCCGTATGTATACTTTTAACATGACAGAAGGGCCCTGCTGGCTATATGCTAAGTGTCCTGGGAAATCTGAAGGGCCTTTTCCTCTCTGTAGGAAGTGGTGGTAAGCTGCAAAAGGCACTGGGTCAGGAGTAAAGAGCCACTGGCCTCAGTCCTGTCACTGGACTGTAACAGCTCCTAGGCCAGCTTGCCTTTTATCCTTCACATAGGGGAGTGATGACCCCGAAAGCCAATCTCCAGACATTACTGTAACTTACGTAACACCCAGTAACTTACAAGACAGGTCTAACAGCGCTAGATTCTCAAGGCCTCTTTTCATCACCCGCACTGGTGCTGTCATTTTCCGAATGCCTGCATCAGATAAGCAATTATCCTTCAAGTGGAGCTGAGTGACACTAGAGAAACAAAAGCCATAAAAGTATCACTTAATGAATGTTGTTATTTTAGATTTATTTATTTTTTTATGTATGAGTACACTGTAGCTGTTTTCAGACATACCAGAAGAGGGCATCAGATCTCATTACAGATGGTTGTGAGCCACCATGTGGTTGCTGGGAATTGAACTCAGGACCTCTGGCAGAGCAGTCAGTGCTCTTAACCATTGAGCCGTCTCTCCAGCCCTTAATGAATGTTTGAGAACATACTTTGAAACATTTCACTTAAAAACATAAAATATTATAAAAGATCACCCAAATCTCACTAAAATATTGCTCTGCTTACAACTGTTCTTTCCTATTGATATTCTTGAATTTTGTAAATTTTTAAAAATAAATTTTATGTGTACAGTGTTTTGTCTGCACGCATGTCTGTATACTCTATTTGTACTTGAGGAAGCTAGAATAGGGCACAGGATCCCATGGAACTGGAATTAGAGTATCGTGAGCCATCATGTGGGTGCTGGGAATTGAACCCAGATCCTCTCCAAGAGTAAGTGTTCTTAAACATGGAGCCATTTTTCCAGTCCCAATTTAAAAAAAAAAAAAGATTTATTTATTATGTATACAGTGTTCTGCCTGCCATTTATGCATGTAGGCCAGAAGAGGGCATTAGACACATTACAGATGGTTGGGAGCCACCATGTGGTTGCTGGGAGTTGAACTCAGGACTTCTAGAACAGTCAGTGCTCTTAACCACTGAACCATCTCTCCAGCCCCCAAATTTTTGTAAACTTTTTGTTACAAATATTTAGTCTGTGTGTAGACAGGGGTAGAGATGCATATGCCATGGTGACTGGGGAGTCAGAACAACTTGAAGGAGTTGGTTCTTTCTCTCTACCATGGATTCTAGGGATTGAACTCAAGAATTATCAGGCTTAATGACAAGTGACTTTACCCAATGAGCCAGGTTTCCAGCCCCAATTTTTTTTATCACTTACTATAATAAACTAGGACAAATAAACTGGACAAACAAGGGACAACATTTTTCAATCTTGATGGTTTTGACTACTACAGGTTAAATAAAGGTTACTTGGCTCAGCCGTTAAAGAGCACAGACTTCTTTTCTAGAGGTCCTAAATTCAACTCTAAGCAATCACATGGTGGCTCACAACCATATGTAATAGGATCTGATACCCTTTTCGGGTGTGTCTAAAGACAGCTACAGTGTAGTCATATGCATAAAATAAATAAGTAAATCTTAAAAAAAATAATAACAAAGGTTACTTAGAAGCTGGGCATGGTGGAACACACCTTTAATCCTAGCACTAGGGAGGCAGAGCCTGGCAGATCTTTGTGAATTGGAGGCCAGCCTGATCTACAGAGTAAGTTCTGGGATAGCTAGGGTTCTGTTACACAAAGAAATGCTTTAACTAATAAACAAACAAACAAAACAAGAAAGGTTATTTAGCCGGGCATGGTGGTGCATGCCTTTAATCCCAGCACTTAGGAGGCAGAGGCTGGCGGATTTCTGAGTTCAAGGCCAGCCTGGTCTACAGAGTGAGTTCCAGGACAGCCAGGGCTACACAGAGAAACCCTGTCTTGAAAAAACAAACCAAAGCCGGGCGTGGTGGCACACGCCTTTAATCCCAGCACTCGGGAGGCAGAGGCAGGCGGATTTATGAGTTCGAGGCCAACCTGGTCAACAAAGTGAGTTCCAGGACAGCCAGGACTATACAGAGAAACCCTGTCTCGAAAAAAAAAAAAACAAAAACAAACAAACCAAAACCAAAAAAAATAAGGTTATTTAGAAAAGAGAACAAATAAATTATCTTTCCTAAGAGCTTTCCAATCTATACTGCTATACCAAATGAACAAAAGTTGAAAGTGTTTTTAGAAAAAAAATTTTAGTAAATAATACAGGAAAGTAAGTGACATTCCTTAAAATGATTCTACTGGACTGTTCTTTTAAAAATACGACAGGGCCTGGAGGATGGCTCAGCAGTTAGGAGCACTGGATGCTCTTCTAGAGGGCCCAGGTTCAATTCCCAGCACCCACACAAAAGCTTACAAAGCTCTGTAACTCCTGTTTCAGGGGATCTGACACCCTCACAGATATACATGCAGTCAAACCATCTCTGTACATAAGATAAAAATCAGTAAATCAGTAAATCAACAAGATGTTTCCAAGCAACAATGGGCTGGTACCTGGACAGAGCTTCATTGGTGAGGTGTTCTAGAAGCTCATGCTCATCTCCAAGCCAGCAACAGGAGAGGTCTAGACGGGTCAGCTCCCGGAAAGACTTGATCTCTTCAAGCTTTTCTGCAACCACCAAATACCTGTGCGGTGTGCAGAGCAATCAATAGCTTGTCATCTTCTTTTCAAACTTTAAGGTTGTGACTTTGTGTCACAGACAACATGACATTATTCCAAAGGGCCAAAAATAAGCACATAACACTGATTCTATCACATGTAAATACCTCAAAAAAACCCTTTGTATAAGATGATAGAATCAACACCAACAAACAGAAGAGTCTGAGCAAAGGCAAGTCAATTAAAAATCCTGTCTGTCATTAATCAGACCTTGGCGGTAGCTGGGCTTTACCTGGGGATTTCCAAACTTACACACTGTCTCTCTCTTTTTTTTTTTTTTTTTTTTTTTGCTTTTTTCCTTTTTTGAGGAAGGGCCTTACTCTGTAGTCTAGGCTGGACTTGATTAAAAGTCTCCTGTTTCAATTACAAGCATGAGCCCACACTCTAATCTGCATATACTAAAAGGTATTTAAAAAACCACCTAGCACATCGCATTTTCTCTTTCTACTGAAGCTCAAGCCTGAGCACCCGTCCACACCACTGGCTCTGTTGCCCTAACTACCCTGAAAGTATGCTACAGCATGACTCTCATTTAGATGCTTATTAAGGCAAACTATGAACATAAGTGACTTAATTACACTGGAGCACCTTGCCAAGCTGTTATCAGGAAGCATCAGGGAGGCCTCTGGAGAGGAACAGATCAAAATGACATTCCACAGCCTGGCTGGGCTCTGCTCTGCCTTCTACTTGTTCATCTATTTCTAATGAGGTCAACAGGAAAACATGAAAGGGATTAGGTGTGAGCGAACAGGAGAGAAGAGGTTCCTAGGATACTAGGGAGGCCTGACAGTGGCCAGAGCATCCACTTCTCATCCACTTTCCTCTGGAAGCCTGGGATGTCTGCAGCAGAAGAATGTGCTGGGATTAGTGAGAGCACAGCTCTCTTACTCTGCAGGAGTTTAACGGTCAAAAAAAGGATGGCTAATCAGAAGGGAAGAATGGCGGAGCTCTTTCCTTCCTATAACCAAATGAAATTATTACTGTTAAAGCGACAACTTGCCTACTAGGTAAGTGGGCTGAGGTGCTGGGACTCTTTTTAAATGGAAAAGTTTAAACTGCCTGGAGACAGAGCTCAGCTGGGTACATGAGTAAACATAACTTACCCAGACTATTGTAGCTGCACTGAAAATAAAGCTGCTTTCTACCTTCTGATCTCAGTTCTGAAGTGTTAGTGGGGATTTAGGGGGTTACTGGCAATTAGAGAAAGGAAAACACACATCCTTTGATCAATTACCAAAGAATTTTTAGTAACTCTGAAATTAAGTTGAAGAACATAATACTGTGTGATGTGATTAAAAAACATCACGGAACTCAAGGCTGAGGACTGGCACAGACAGTACTAGATGCTAATCTAGGGCACAAGGCTGAGGCAGGTAGAGTGGCAGCTCCCAATGATTCAAGCCTGACAACCTGAGGTTGACAGCTCACATAAAGTGGGGAGAGAGAGCTGTCTCCTCTCACTCCCTCCCCCACCTGTCTCTGTCTCTGCTGCTTCTCCCACAATAAAATAAAAAGAATTCAATCTCAGGTCTGATTTGCACTAAAATATCTGTGTGTATTCTGTTGTTTCTTTACCGTTTGGGTCTTCAGAGGTCATTTGGAAGACAAGCTGCAAAAAAGAATACACACTGCAAACTACTTCCCAGAAATGTTACACTCACGTATTGTTTTGTTACTGCAGCTGCTTACATTATTAATATGCTCATCAAATGTGAATTAAAGTGTTATTATCACAATCTAACCAATGAGACTATAGAATATTAGGGACAAACAGCATTTTCAAAAGCATGGGAACTCTTTAGACTGTAAAGATAATGGAGAAAGCAGGAAAGCAGAACACCAGCTGTAGAGCACGCAGTCTAATGAGGGAAAGTATGTTTTTGAACATCAATACTGTGGTAGAACTGTAAAGTTTTCATTTTAGTTTTATATATTCTCAAATATGGAGTCTTTATACATAATTCTGCTTTTCACCCCTCTAACTTGGAATAAAGTAAGGAGTGAGGCATGGCAAGGTTGCCCATGCCTATCATAGCACCCAGGAGGCTGAGCAGGAGTTTGACAGTATAAGGCCAACCTGAGCTAGTACAAGATCCTACCAAGGAAGGAAGAAGGGAGGTGGAGGGATAAAATGTTAAATAAACTGGCTTTGTCATTCAGCAAGATAAGTGTTTTCCTTTCATTGGCAGCAATCCCATGTAGGCTACAGCACACATAATTTTCAGGAAATGCCTGCTTTGTGCAAGTCCAAGGTTCTGCTCGGTGTCCTCTGGCCTAATCCTTTTAAAGCAACATATGCAACCTGACCTGGGGTGAATTCATTAACTCCACAAACCAATTAAATAAAGACTAGTTACGCTTTTCTTCCTGTTTTATGAGTTTTATATTTTCTGTTATTGCTTTCTCTTTTATAGTATACATCTTGTTTGGCCTCTCTTTTTTTTGGGGGGGGGGTTCTCTGTAGCCCTGGATGTACTGGAACTCACTCTGTAGAGCAGGCTGGCCTCACACTCAGATCCACCTACCTCTGCCTGAGTACTAGGATTAAAGGCGTGCTGTTGGCTTCATTTTATAGGTTGTATTTATTATTCATCTGAACGGTAAACTGGTGGGTTGGGGAATGTGGCTCAGAGAGAACACTATCCTAGTATTATTAGGTCCTGGATTGGATCTTCAGTATCACACACACAAAAAATGAATTAATGCAAAACTGCCTTTTAATCATAAAAAAGTTCAGGTGGTACATTATAAAATTAAGTCTACAATATTGATTACAAATGATTTTCAAATTGTGTGTACAAAGAAAGGTTCGTAGTATATAAAACATGTAGGCATCCACACTGCCAGTTTGACAAACTGGAAAGCCACAGAGATGTAAATGTTCAAAGTATCTCTGGAATGAGAAAAAAAAGTGGTTGGGCTCTGGGAAAGGAAACAGGAGGTTTGAACTGTTTGCCAGGGTCATTTTTACTTTTTTAAAAGTAGTAGATGTTCTCAAAGTTTTCTTAAATGATAATGAAATAATTATTTTAAATAAATACAAAAAGTGCATGAGCAAAGGCAAATGAGTAACAAGGAAAAGTCTGCTCTGTGAGGAGACACGCTGGGGTGCTGGGGACTTCTCTGAGCATTTCCAAACTTCAGGATGTTTGAAATTTTAATCATGCATTTTAAAAATGTTACCTTTTAATCTAACAGTCAATATCTAGTGTTCTTAAAACTGAAACAGGACCAAGAATTCTGAGTACTAATCTTAACATTCCCAAGGCTATATCAAGAGATATTTGGCAGGTCATAAATTTCCTGTATTCTCTTACGAGTGAAAAGAGCTCCAAGGGAGCAAGACGGTATATGCCTATACCTAAAAGTTGAGGGGGAGAACAGAACAGTTTGTGTCCTTTTTGTTTGTTTGTTTTTGTTTGAGATAGCATTTCTCTGTGTAGCCCTGGCTGTCCTGGAAATTGTTCTGTAGACCAGGCTGGCCTCAAACTCAGAGATCCACCTGCCTCTGTCTCCCGAGTGCTGAGATTAAAGGTGTGGACTACCATCACCTGGTGAGCCTAGTTGTTCTCTACCAGCCTGGGCAATATTGCAAGACCATATCTCAAAGGGAAAAAGAGAGAAGTTGGTTGCCAAGTATTTTTATCTATTGGAAAAGCGGCGGTAGCCAAGCTAATCCTTACAGAACATTTTCAAAATAATGCTAAATATTGTCTATGAGATGAAGAGAGAAAAAGTTACTGATCCCCCTCCTGCTTCCCTAGCCCCCCTCAAAATGACCTGTACTTTAAATGTGTAAGTTCAAAATTGAAAGTACTATCTGATGGTAGAGCTTATGAGCCCACTAAGGCCCGGGGCTTGACAGGCTAAACATCCACTCAAGTACTCACTAGCTAACGAGAGAGAATACTACCACCCACCTGTTTCGCAAGCACAGCGAGCACAGCACCAGACTCCCGTAGGCCTCAGTGAACTTCTGTAACGCCCTGAGCCCTGCCCCTGGCTCTGTGAATTTCTGTCTGGCTTCAGCAGCAGAGAACAGCTTCTCAGCGATCTGCTCAGGAAAGCCGATGAGGGAATCAATGTGATCAACATTGTCGGAGATGAAGCCCAGCACCAGACTGAAGAGGGACTTAGCAGAGTATCGCAGATTCCCCTCTCGGGTGTACGTGAAGATAAAGTGATCGGTCTTCTCTTTCTGTGCAGTGTCGTCTTCCCTGTTCATGCACAGCTCCACGGAAAAGCCTTTGGGAAAGAGTCTGAATGGTCGTGGCTTCTGCAGGCTGTTTTTAACACCATCCAGAGCCAGGTTGACCATGTGTAGCTGCCCATTTTCTCGAACATAGATGGGCCCTGGATCCAGGTGGGCTTCTGAGTTGAGGTAGTAAGCCATTGCCTTGGTTGCAACTGTAAAAGCAAGGTGTGTGGAGGCAAATCCAATTAGAATGTCATCTGCAGCTTCACCTTGCTGTGCCCACAGCTTTATGATCCTACCACTACCAGGAAAGCAAGACTCACCAGTTGCTGAGAACTTTGTCACTATGAGGCTGTTCTACTGTTTTTACCTGAAGTGCCTCTTTTGCATTTTTCTCACCTATTTAGTAATCTACTCATCTTTCAGAACTTTGAGCTCAAATTTCATTTGGAGAATTCACCCAGAATTTACAAAAAAATGCCAGCAACAATTCTTTTCAAAGTAGACTCACAGCAGCACAGCTTATGTTAGCAGAGCAACGAGGAGCATCAACTAAATGCCCAACACTGAGTCCTAGTAAACAAAGCATACACTATTTCATCAGACATTATGAACCCACTAGAATTCTGGAATTAAAAATGTTTACACACAGAAAACAGTAACTCCGCTAGCGGGTTTGGCACTTTCCACACATCTCTTTGTTGCACTTGGCTCACTGTCTTATTGATTGGCTTCTGGGTCTGTCTTAGCTGCTTTGCACACAGAGAGAAAGACCACATTTAATTCAGACTCCATAACAGGACTCTGGTACAGTGCAGTCCCTTGGGAGAATGTCATGGAACTAGTTTACAAGTTCCATAAGCCTTAGGTAAACCATGAGCAAAAGGATGTCTTGAATTTACAAATAAAGGCCTCCACAACAAAGGCTAAATAAAATCATTACAGTCTTCCAGTGTTCAGATTCTGTCCAAGCACTTTGAGGTAAGTTAAAAACCAAAAAGCAGTTATGTTTTTCTTTAATCCCACTGGTGACATTATGCATCAAGAATTATAATAAATACTATTTTCTTGAGTGAGATTTCAAATTACACAAGAAACTTCTATGTTAAATAAAGGCATCCGATTATCATTTCTACAATAAGAAAGGGGGAAATGTGGATTTTAATAACATGTCAGCCTATCAGTATTTCTCTCTCTCTTTTTTTTTGTTGTTGTTGGGTTGTTTGTTTATTTGTTTTGTTTTTGAGACAGGGTTTCTCTGTGTAGCCCTGGCTGTCCTGGAAATCACTCTGTAGACCAGGCAGGCCTCGAACTTCATCTGCCTCTGCCACCCAAGTGCTGGGATTAAAGGCGTGCCCCACCACACCTGGCTCCTAGCAGTATTTCTAAAACTCTGAAACTATCCCTCAAAGACTTTGGTTGACTTTTGGAGGTATATCAAGTCAGGTTCTACATCAATACCTACAATGTGGCCTGAAGCCACTTACAAGTGTCAGCAAACAATTAAGTTAGTGACAAAAATGCTGAGTCTCTGAAGATCAAGCAATGATCCTATTTGTGGGAATCACTACTGCTCATTTTTCTCCTGAGAATAATTATGTATATAAAGCACATCAGAAAGGAGGGACCAGCCTAGCCCTGGAGCCTCACCCTTTCCAGCTCATCTACTATGTTCTATTCTGTGGCCCTCCCAATGCTACATGGGTAAATTGCCACTCACTTGACCCACTGGAATTAGCTTAGTTTACTGCTTTTGGTTGTTCTGCCTGACCTAGCTATTTCCTGTTCATCATTAACATTCAGCTCAACCATCACTCAGCATTCTCCTGGGAAACTTCTCCAACCCCAGTACCAGTCCATGTCTGTCTGGTTTTCCCAAAGCACCCAGTGTTTCCTTTTAGACAACACTTAGCACTGTGTACTATGTTCAATTGTTACTGTACCCAAAGCTGTGAGTTTTTTTCTTTCTCAGGCCGAACATGGTGCTTAGTACTGAGTAAGCACTCAACAGATATATGCTGAACTGAATGAGACCTCAAAGGGGTAGATTTAGTGCTGCGTTGAAGGGCCTGCTGATATTGTTGCTAGGAGCCAGCTCCTCTTCCAGGCAACAGCTGCAGGCTCCTCCCCCACTTGTCAGCCCCTTCTGCAGGTGGTAGAAGCAGAGCAGATGATGGGGCTATATTGCTACTGGTACTATGTGGGGGGTGGGGGAGGGAGGACAAAACAACTAAAGTAAAAACCAGTTTTTTTTTTTTAAAGTCTTGTCATAGTGCCAGTTCTTACACTTCATATTCTTGCCAGCATTTAAGGGCTGCTGCTGAAAAGATGCCCTCCCCACTTGCTATAAAAGCTTCTTTCAGCAGGGCAAGCATTTAGCCCCTTCGACCTCACAGACCTTAATCCTAACCTGGAGAAAAAGAAAATGCTCTTTGATCTTTAAGACTAGAACCTCAAGCTGGGCAGTGGTGGTGCACGCCTTTAATCTCAGCACTTGGGAGGCAGAGGCAGGCGGATTTCTGAGTTCCAGGCCAGCCTGGTCTACAGAGTGAGTTCCCGGACAGCCAGGGCTACACAGAAAAACCCTGTCTCAAAAAACAAACAAACAAACAAACAAAAAACAAAACCAGACTAGAACGTCAGAGCCTACTCTACCTAGGTATCAGAAAGTAAATACTACGTATGGCATAAAAACAAATTATTTGCTAGACAAGAAATGATCAAGTGGGTAAATGAAGGAAAGAAAACATATCATTATCACCATTTTAGAGTGGCCAGAAATTTAGCATGTAGTCCAGGCTGGCTTCAAACTCAGAGAGATCCTTCTACCATGGCTTTCCACATACTGGGATTACAGTCATAAGCCACTACACCTAGCCTAACAATCTAACTGTAACAGCAGAAGGGCAAATCCTATGAAGATAATGTATCTTAATGGACCAACACACCATAATACTGATGAGGAGGACAGAAAGACGAAAACCCAGGTTTTACATATTTGCACTGCTCTTAATTCTCCTCTCTAACGTCCCACAAACTTTGGAGTAAAACGGAATGAATGGATGACAGTGTCTCATGAAAACTAGAAGTATGATTCCATCCAGCAGAGGGCACAAGTAGCGTGGGACCAGAGTCTGGATGCTAATCCCTTACTCTGCCCCTCCTGGCAACTTTACCCTTCAAAAACAGGGGCACAGTGAGGACTAAATCACATCTTCAGACTACTTATCAAACAGTATTCTCTTTTTAAATGATGTAAAAATTCAGTATTTACTGAAGAGTATATCTACATCATTTGTCCAGGCAATAATCCAAGGCTTTGCTTTCTTCAGTTATTTGAAGAACTACTCTTAATTTAGGGAATCATGCATGGTAACCTTTTTTTTTTTTTTAAAACATCCTGCATTCTTCCAATAAAGTACTTCCTGAAGTTTGTAATGTACTATAAAATGATCTAAGGATTAAATGAATGTCTGAACTTTCAACTTTAAGAACCATAAAGGGTAAAGCTTCTCTCCTGGATATTGCTTGCCCGTCACTATTATTCATGTTGGCCTCTACAAACTGGCCCCTTAAAAGACAAGAGCCTTTTCTTGCCTGGGGGTGTGAAGGTTGGAAGTGCTCTTTTAAACTGGAAAGTTAAGATAACATGTATCTGCAAGATAACAATGTTCAGTGTAGATCTCTTGCAGCTATGGGTCAGATTAACAGAGTGACTGGCTGACTGGCGGTGTTCTAGCCCACTACAGAGAAACAGCTCTGTGATCTACCTAAGCATTACAAAGCATTAAAAATGTACAGCAGTGCATTCACATTACATTAGTGAAGCTAAAGTTAGCACAAAGCATATCATTTCTTCAAATAAATGAAATATAACCTTGGTACATTAAAAATTCAGTTCTGTAAAACATCTTTAAATGAGAGAAGGATAAAATAATTGACAACCAAACATAAGTTTTAAAACCTTGAATCCAGCTTCCAAGCAAAAAGCATAAAATTATTCCAGACAAAGAGAGGAAAGAGGAGAGAGGCATCAGGGTAATAGTGCTAAAACTGTGAGCTGAGCCTATGGTTCAGGAAAAAAAATACCAAAACCAAAAATCAGAAAGAACACCTAACCTTAATAAATCAGTCTTCTAAGAATAAGTAGGCCAAAATAATGATCAACAATAATGATTCCAGATGTGACTGAAAGCTACCATTTTTTATATACCTACAAGCTAACAAGCACTGTAAGGTACAACATAAAATGATGTCATGCAATCACTGATCCTATGAGGTCAGTATTGCCACTTTATGGATGAAGAGCCTCAGAGAAATGAAGGAACTTAAGGCTCACAACTCCTAAGTGAGAGAGCCTGAATTCAATCACAGGTCTGTGTAATTCCAAAGCACAAGATCTTCCCACTTGTATCTCAAGAATAAAAATACAACATCAGCCTTAAAAATATTCTTAAAACACTCAAAATTAACATCACCGGCCATTTGATCTCTCTGGAACTCACAATGGCTCAAACTGGGAGTTAAGAGGGCAGGGACTATAGTAAAAAACAGTGGTCATCTGAGGAAGAGTGGGTGGAAACAGAACCAGGGCTCACTCAAGGATGAAGCGCTCCCCCTTCACTCTGCCAGGGCAGAAATCCGCCATATCCACACACCAGGAAAACATCTGTCAACCCACTACCTTCATCTCAAGACTGCAGACACCTTTGGCTCATTTGAAAATGTAGTGGTTTTTAAAGACTTTTTCTTAACATAGGAAGAAATCCGAAGAGAAAGTAGTTCCAAAGTATCTCTAACCAACTAACAATCCATCTTCATTGTTCTGTGTCACCGCCATTATTCAATTTCCCACTACTTCTTTTTTCCCTGTAACTTGCCACTTCCCTACCTGCCTTCTCCCCCAAACTGCAGAAACTCATGTCCTATCCGGGCCCATACTTTGTCCAAGAGCAAGCTAATCTCTCCCACATCTTGATAGTTTTACCCACTCTTTAGCTTTTCAAACAGAAAAAATTTCAGTCCCCCACCCCCCAAATTCTAACCTTCCCCATTCACTCCCAGATCTTCTACCCATCTTCCTCACATCCCAGACTCTCCCGTGCCCCTCAAAAGACTCAACCCCGCCTCCACCTGTCTTCTAGCGACCCGTCTCCAGCCCCCATCCTTCTCTCCCTCCTCACGAGTCTTCCTCTCACCATCGAGGTTCCTCTTAGCACCCTAGTCTCCCCATCTCTTTCCCGGTTTTGCGTCCTCAACCTTCAGATTCCCCTTTCTTCACGCCTCACTATCTCCAACTTCCCAATCCACGGCCTCAACTAGTTTCTTCCCTGCCCCCCCCCGCCCCACCCCTCCCCCTATTCCAACCCTAGCTCCTTCCCTTGGTGCACTCCTCAACCCCTTTTCTTTCCCCCTTTCCCGGCACTCCCACCCAAGCTTCTCCCCAAGTCCACCTAAGCTAAATCCGCTCCCTCTCCCGCCCAGAACCCTAAATTCTCACACACCCTCAGTCTAACCCGGGACGCCGCGGACCCCACCCTTAAGCCCACCTCAGGCACCCCTACCTCTTCATCCTCCCACCCCTCCCACCGCGAGCTCTACCTCGTCCCTAGGGCCTTTCCCCTCCCCCAGCCCCTCACACTCCGCCCCCGCACCCACGCGCTGCCTGAGGCTCGGCGAGCGGCCCGGCCCGCGGCCGCCACCTACCTGTGCCCCTGCCCGGGGCAGCGAGCGGCTGCACCTCACTGGCGGCTCCTTCCTCCACTGAGCGGCTGACCGGGAAGCGGCTCGGCAACCTAGGCCACAAAGCCCGTGAGGGTGGGACACACACAGAGGGTGGCAAGAGGGAGGGGCTGGGGGCGACCTGGCGCCGCGGGACTGAGGTACCAGCAGGGAGGGGTGGGGGGGGAAAAGAACTCGGCTGGGTAGGCGCGCGTGCGCGGGGCCGGCATGAGGGGCGTGGTCTGATCTGGAGTGGGCGGGGCATGTGGCGGGGCGGGGCCGGGAGTGGGTTGGGACAGCCGAGCTGAGAAAGCCGGGCGGTCGCAGGAAGGGTGAAAGGGGCGGGGCGGGGCCGTGCGTGTGCGTGCCCGCGCGAGGGCATGTCCCCCGAGATCTCTTGGAGGCCCCCCCACCTCCCCGAGGCAATGCAATGTAAAGGTAGTCCTGAGGAAAGACGCGCAAGTGAGGTGGCGCTTCTAGGCGGAGCCCCTGCCAGGAGAGGGCGGGGCGGGGCTGCGCAGGGCGCGCGCCTGGGAACTCCTCTGAGGCTGAGGCGGGGCGGGAGCGAAGCGAAGCGAGGCGGGGCGGGGCCAGGGCCGGGCGGGGCGTGACGGGCGGGGATCGCGAGCGGACCCGGTCCTTTCGCGGAGCTACCCAAGGCCCAGGCGAGCGGGTCCGTGCAGCACGGTGGGCGGGCACCGAAGAGGTGGGAGCCCGGTGGCGAGGCCGGCGGAGGGTTGCGGGCGGGAAGGAACCGGTTGTGAGGAGACGCGCGGCGGGTGACCGCGGGTGGAGCAGCGATGTCGCTGGGAGAGAACAGAGTGATTAGGGCCTGGCCTCTCTCTAGGCCCCCCTCCCCAAGAACTTTTAGTGCCCTGAAATGATGCTTTGACCCTCAGAAGGAAGAACAATTACAAATGACAGTTAATATGCCAAACGTAACACATTATCAGCACGGTCCAACCTCAAACAGGAATAATATTTAAAGTCAATGTGGGTGCATTTACGTTATTTGAAATTATTTGAGTCTTGGAGGTGAGAGGAC
This sequence comes from Mus musculus, assembly GCF_000001635.26. Lineage (NCBI taxonomy): Eukaryota > Metazoa > Chordata > Mammalia > Rodentia > Muridae > Mus > Mus musculus. Next base: position 107,254,335 of record NC_000070.6, read on the forward strand.
TGTGTCCGGGCTGCCATTATGGGAGAAAGAGAATGACCGGTTTTAAATTTACACCAGAGCTACCAGTGGATGCTGTAGGAAAGGATTTGGGGCAGGCAGATGTAAGAGCACACAGACCCAAAGGTGCTGGTCAAGGAGAAAATCAACCCAGGACGTGACCCAGAGGTTTTCTGAAAGAAGTACCAGAAAGGGCTACACTGTATATTTAAAGAGAAAATCAATGGCCCTGGGAAAGGGTAGGGAATCCACCGTCCCTGTCTGTAAAACCCAGAAGGATGGATGGTGTCCTAGAGCCTACTACCACTTTGGTAGAGAGTCCCTGAGGGTATTCATCCTCGCTTAGATCAAGCATTGCCTCTCAAACCTCCATCTTGGAGCTGTGTGGAAACATGTCTGCTGGGTGGTTTTATGGGTTTCTTGGGATTGGTTTGCCTCTTTCTCATTAACTGCAACAAAACCTTAATGAAAGCCAAATCTCTGCCCCTGGTTTTAAAGAACAGATATTGGTAGTTCAGGTATATTCATTTTTTATTAAAGTGCTTTATATTCACTGTATTAAAGTGCTTGTTTGCTTTTTCCTTAGATCATTTAAGAATAAGGTAAAAAAAAACCTGAAAATTTGAAGAGAACACACTGTATCTTATTCATCTACTATATACATAGATATGAGAACATTTCCCTAGATGGTAACTCTTTTATTTATTTTGGTTTTTTGAGAGCAGGTCTATTCTAGCCCAGGAAAACCTTAAACTCACTTCTAATCCTCCAGCCTTGACCTACACAGTATATGGGGCATCACCCCTGACTTGTAATTTTTTTGAAAATGTATTATGCTCCCTTATACATTATTTATCCACATGAGATATATATCCTGTATTTACCTGTTTTGAGACATTCACACCAATTTTGATAGTAAAACTAGAAAATATAAAAACACCACAATTTTGTCAACCTTTTGCAGGGGATGTACATCTTTAATGTATGCATAACTGGAGGGGGCACTGGAAGTTTTAAAAAATGTTTATTACATTTATTCATTTGGAGGAGCATGCTTATGAGTTGGTTTTTTTTTTTTTTAATCTGCCCCGAACAGTATGGACCTTAATCATGTCTTTGAGAGGTTCTGAACTGAGCACCGTACTCTAGGTGTGAATCACATTGTTAGCACCCAGCCACTAGTTGTGTGTGTGTGTGTGTGTGTGTGTGTGTGTGTGTGTGATCAGCTTGCTGTATCAGCATTATAAGTGCCTGGGCCCTTAGTACCCGTGGACCCCTTACTGATGGAATGTGCTACCTCTTTAACTTCTTAAGTTGCGTTTTTATTGGCTGTTGGGTATCAGGCCTGGGGCCCATGCCTGCCCAGTGTCACTTTCCCATTGTCTACACCTTCAGCCTAACTTTTAGTAAATCTAAAATAATACTTTTTTTTTTTTTAAATAACACTTTTAAATTTTACCTTTGGGCCAGTCTTGTCTTAGTCTTGTCTTATGTTGATTTTTGTCATGGACTAAACAAGTTAAATTTTAATACATCTAGATCAAGGGTCATAAAAGGCCAAACAATATTTTAGGCTTTATAGTCTGTGACAGCTACTCAGTTCTGCCATACAAAGGCAGCCATAGACAATATGTAAATTGATGGATATAACCTTGTGCCAATGAAACTGTTCTATCTTGTTCACTTTCTCTCCCTTTCTTTTTGCCTCTCTCCCTCTCCTTCATTGAACCCAGGGTCATGAACATGCTAAGCACAGGCTATACAACTGTATTATACGCCCCTGCCCCTCCAGCATTTCTTTTGAGGGCCAGTTCTATTACTTAGCATATAAGCTGACATCTCAGCTTTGTCATGTCTACAGAATTGATAAGCACACTTCTTATGCCCATATTTAACAATGATGTTATTTCAAATACCTTTATTTAATTCTGCTCCCCGCTTCCTTTGACAATAGGATCTTATTCTGTAGCTGAGGATGGCCTGGAGTTTACTATGTAGCCCAGGCTCCCTGCCCACTTGTGATAATCTTGCTTTTAGTCTCCTACATGCTTTGATTATAGATCTGTACCACTATGCCAAGCCACATAAGTTTTGGATGGGATTATAGCTCAACAGTAGATCATGTGCCTAGCATTCTGAAAGCCCTGGGTTTAGTTCTTAGCGCTATAAAAATAAATTCAAATTTTAAGAAGTGCCGAATAGTACATGTTCATTTTGTTTTGCTAATAATCATTCTCTGAGTGTAGCTATTCAAAGAGCTATAAGTAATTGTTGAAGTATTGTCTGTTATTCAGCCTATATTTTCCTGGCCCAAAGTGTATCTTGAAAATATTTGTTAAAATTTTCAGAAACAAACATGTTCCTAATTGGTAGAAACTCCAAGGAGGAAAAAAAGAAAGTTACTTTGGTATAATTTGATAGTTAATGTTATTATTACCTTCAATTTTAGCTTGTGTCCACATTTTCAATTTGTAATAAACTAAGAGTTTTGTTTGTAATTAGCATCTAGGTCCATCAGCATGTATGTGTATATGTGTGTGTGTCTGTGTGTGTATACACACACAGACACACACACATACACATATACATACATACATATATGTTCTCCATTTTCCTCATTTTTTTTTCTTTTTTTTGAGACAGGGTTTCTCTGTGTAGCCCTGGCTGTCCTGGAACTCACTCTGTAGACCAGGCTGGCCTTGAACTCAGAAATCCACCTGCCTCTGCCTCCTGAGTGCTGGGATTAAAGGCATGTGCCACCACGCCCGGCTTTTTTTTTTTTTTTTTTAAGATTTATTTACTTTATTTATGAGTACACTATCACTGTCTTCAGACACACCAGAAGATGCCATCAGATCCCATTACAGATGGTTGTGAGCCACCATGTGGTTGTTGGGAATTGAACTCAAGACTTCTGGAAGAACAGTTGGTGCTCTTAACCACTGAGACATCTCTCCAGCCCCATTTTCCTCATCTTTAAGAATTAGCAATATTTATCCAATACCAGTTCTCTGGTGTCAGTAGTATAAAGGTTGTAGTTAGATTAGTTAAGAAAAATATACACAGAAATGTTAGAACATGTCTCTCACAGTATAACTACAGCTTTCAGTACTCTTGATACTGCTTTGAAGTATAATGGAGAGTGAACTTTTTTGTTAATATAAAAAAACCAAAAAGAAATGGAATAAAAATTGTCATAATTAACCTAAGGCCTACAAGATGCTCAGCGGGGAAAGTGTCTGGTATACAAACCTGGGCCATTTGAGTTTGGTCCCCAGAACCCAAGGTGGAAGACGAGAACTGACTGACTCTTCAGAGTTGTCCTCAAAGTTTCCCAGTCACCACAAAATTTACACCTACAGAAGCATCATAATACACACTCAGAAATAATAGTAAATACAATTATTAAAAAGTATTTAAATTATAAAAATGATTCAAGAACTACAAATTTTGGAATTTAAAAAAATGGCTCTAGAGCTGGGCTGGGTGGCACACAGGTACACACCTGTGATGCTAGCGCTGGGGAGGCTGAGGCAGAAGAATCACTGGTTTGAGGCCAGCATTATAAACATGGTGACAACTTGTCTTAAAAAACAAATAAACAAAAAACTAGGCCCTATAAACACTTAACCAGGTATGGATCAAAAAACCTCTCTCTCTCTCTCTTTCTCTCTCTCTCTCTTTCTGTGTGTGTGTGTGTGTGTGTGTGTGTGTGTGTACACTTGCACAAGTTCAAAGCCAGCTTAGGCTAAATAAAAAGACCCTATTTAGGAAGAAAGAAAGAAAGAAAGAAAGAAAGAAGAAAAACAAAGTGTATTGTATTCTATCATTTGCTTTCAGTCTGTGTCTTTATAAAAAGAGAGTGAGTCTCAAAAATATTATTTGGTTGACTTTCAAGTCCAGTCTAATAAGCTAGTACTTAGTTTATTAATGGTAAGTGGAAGGATACTGTATTTATGTTTAAATCTGTGTTCCTGCTCTTTTAGTATAGTCAAATGTTTTTCTGGTATTGCATTTTTTTTTCTCCCCTGTTGGCTTTTCTCCTAGTCTGTTTGTGTTTCTGTAATAAAATACTTGAAGCTGGGTGACTTGTAAAGAAAGTAGGTTTGTTTAACACACTATTCTGGAGAGCCAAGAGCTTGCTAACATCTGCTTGGTGTGGGTAAGGGTCTCATAGGTGATAGGTAGCATGTAGGGGAAAAGAGATGTCACAAGGCCAGAGGTGGAGCTGGGCGGTGGTGGCACACACCTTTAATCCCAGCACTTGGGAGGCAGAGGCAGGTGGATTTCTGAGTTCGAGGTCAGCCTGGTCTACAAAGCGAGTTCCAGGACAGCCAGGGCTACACAGAGAAACCCTGTCTCGGAAAAAAACAAACAAACAAACAAAAAAAAAAACCCAAGGCCAGAGGTGGAAGGAAGCAGGAGAGCGGGAAATGAATCCACTCCTATAAAGGCAGCCTACTCTCTGAGACCCATGTTAGCAGTCACTTTAAGAGGACTGCATTGTGACCTATTCACCTCCCAATAGGTTTCATCTCTTAAATGGCCCACCACCTTCCACTATAGATATAGTAGAGTCCAAACTCCCACCATTTGAACCAAAGAAGCCTTCTGTCTTTATTTGTTGGTTTTATCTTTATTGGTTACTGTACAATCCTAAGATTGTGACATGAATCCTTAACATCCTGGTGTTTCTCTTTGCCTGTCTTTGTCTGGTTTTGCAGTCCTGGGATCTAACCCCAGCCATTGTGCATATTGGGCACCCCTCCTCCATGAGTAAAGTGCACCCCTGGAGGATCAGTGTTTGCAGAGATACGTTACTGTGGTTCTTTCTCTGACTGCTTTGCCTTTTTTTTTTTTTTCAGCAACAGACTAATCGTGCCTAAGTAGAATCTTCAATGTGTTTGTTCAATTTAAATTTCAGTGTTATTTGCAGTTGTAAATTTATATTTTAGATTTTGGGAAAATGTTAATCATCTTTCTTTATATTTTTCTCCTGCACTATTCAGTTTCTCTCTCCTAGATGTCAATTCTGATTGTGCACATTTCAGACTGATTGATATTATTTTATAGGTCTTATGTTCTGTCCACTTATTTATTTTTTAAGATAATTTATTTTTATTTTCTGTGAATATGCATTTTTGCCTGCATGTCTGTGTACCATATACATGTATGTTTTCTGGGGATTGAACTCACATTAGGCATGGCTGGAAGCGCCCTTCCTGCCTGAGCCATCTTGCTACTCCACTGATCTTTGATTAGTGCTAAATTCTATCTGATGTTTAGCCTAGCTAACTTTTTTTTTTTTTAACTTTACATAACTGTAGTTTTCAATTCAATTCTGAATTTCTGTGTTGTTCTTTTGGGTTTTCATTTCTCTTGTAAAACTCACTTTCTGTTCACCCATTTTGTCTGTGTCCTTACTAAATTATTTCTATATAGGAATCTTTGTATCTTCTGATATAAGCTAGCGCATGGGTACCACCAGCACCCAAGTCATCTGCTGAGGTGCTTCTAACCTTGCTTGATTCAGTGTCTTCAACAGAAGGTGGAGTAAACAGGTCATTTTTTACCCTAGAGAGTTCAGATCTTTCACATTTTTTTCCCTTTGTTTAGGGGATGGCATAAGGGACAAATCGGTTCTGCTTCTTTAGACCATGTTGCAATTGTAAATACGTTTAATTTACTTCTTACTTCAAATAATTAAGCAGTAAGCTTAGTTTCTCCTCCGTTTTGTGTGTCCCTTCTGTACACAAGACCAAAGAAACCTTCCTTTGCTTTGCAGCTAGCAGCAGCTTCCTGTGGGGCTTCACAGGAGCCTGTTTCTGTGATCTCATCTCAGGTGACATGCATGGGGGCTGTGCTGCAGCTGCACCTAACTGTACTTAACGTACATACGACATGATAAATCTCATAAACACAGTGAGGGAAAGAGGCCAGATACAGATAAGCCTGAACTGTGATTCCATGTACTTGAAACTTAGGCAGACTCCACCCACAGTGTTAGAAAGAGAACCACTGCTCCTTGTGGGGAGGAAGAAAGGTAGTAATTGGGAAAGGATGAGGAAGACTTTTCACAAGCTCTAATGTTTCTTTACCTTAATGGGTTTGATTTGTAAAGTTTTATTGAATACATTGCTTGTGGTCTGGTCCCTTTTTTATGTGTGTGTTATAGTTCAGTAGGCAACTCTTGCATCAAAACCAAATAAAGCTCAAACCAAGTATGGTGGGACATATCTATAATCCTAGCAGTCAGAAGGTTGAGGCAGGAGAATTAGAGTTGAGATAATAGCAAGAACCTGTTTCAAAACAAAGTTAAAAAAGAAAAAAATCAAGCATAGATTGGGAGAAGACATTTATAAAGACACATAAAATAGAATTTGTATGTAGACTATTGCTAAGATTTTTTCGTATGTGTGTGTGTAGAATTTGTATGTAGACTATTGCTAAGATTTTTTCGTGTGTGTGTGTGTGTGTGTGTGTGTGTGTGTGTGTAGTTGTGAGTTGCCCAGTGTAGGTGCTAGGAACTGAACTCTGATCCCTGGAACCCATGTAAAAAAGCCAGATGGCATGTGCTAGTCAGCTCAGTGCTGGAAGGTACCAATAAGCAACCCTGTCTCAAGGGAGGTACACACATGCACACACACGCACACGCACACACATGTACACATCCCCCCAATCTGGTTACTATGCATCTATCTGCATCAGAACAGGTATGTAAAGCAGAGGATAAGATCTGAGAAACTTTTCTGTTTTACCTTCTAATAGCCTCTATACTGGAGCTCAATAAGTTCCTTCAGCAGAGATGACCAGGTGACTAGTTCAGAATTTCTTTTAAAGAATTATTTATTTTGGCTGGGCAGTGGTGGCGCACGCCTTTAATCCCAGCACTTGGGAGGCAGAGGCAGGCAGATTTCTGAGTTCAAGACCAGCTTGGTCTAGCAGGGTGAGTTCCAGGACAGCTGGAGCTATACAGAGGAACCCTGTCTCAAAAACAAACAAAGAAAGAAGAATTATTTATTTTATGTATATAAGTATACTGTAGCTGTGTCAGACACACCAGAAGAGGGCATTGGATTCCTACTACAAATGGTTGTGAGCCACCATGTGGTTGCTGGGGATTGAACTCAGGACCACTTAACCACTGAGTCATCTCTTCAACCCATAGTTCAGATTTTTTTTTTTGTTTTTGTTTTTTGTTTTTTAAAGACAGGGTTTCTCTGTGTAGCCTTGGCTGTCCTGGAACTTGCTCTGTAGACCAGGCTGGCCTTGAACTCAGAAATCCCAGAATTTTTAAGTAAGGTTATCACTTTCCTTATCTCATGTTTCTATTCAGAAAATGATGACTGCTGCTGTTACAGATCCCTGTAATTTTAGCTGTTGGAGAGACTAACGGAGGGGGATCACATGAGCCTGGGAGTTCTGAGGACAGCATGGCTAACAAAGCAAAACTCATCTCAGAAAAGCAACTAAAAGCAGAGTGTCAGATGTAAATGAGCCTGGGGTGGTGGGCAGACCTGAGACCCCAACTCACAGGGAGTAGACCAGAAAGATCCTGAATAGGAGAGACCTTGTATTTGCTACCACCCCTAAAATGCAGCCAGGTGTGCATGCTTATGCTTGTAGAGGCCAGAAGATAACTGTAAGCTCTAGGCCAGCCTAGGCTAGTAGTGGTTTTTAGACCATCTTGGGCTACAGAGTGACCCAGACTGGGAAACAAAAACCCTAAAAGTAAACATTGTTGATACTTGGATTGATAAGCGTATAGATACTCACAAAATACCTGTTTTTAGCCTCCAAACTTAAAAAAAAATACAGCTATAAACAGTAAGTCACCCATAATTTATGTCACCATACCTGTTATCTAATTACTGAGGGTTTTAATTTTAGAAGTGGAATAATGATGTCAGTTCAAGTAATCAAAGACATTTCGTGGAACATAGCAATGGAAATGATCATATTTTATAGGTCATCCCAGAGAGAGAGCAGAAGTTTGCGGAAACAAAAGTGCAAGTCCCTCCCACATTTTGAATAGCTTGGTGGTTAAACTGTGTGCTAGGCAACAGCCTTGCTTTGCCTTCTGTTGAGAATCAAGAGTTTGCCTTTTTATTACTGTATGTTTATAAAAATTGCAGGCTAACCATTTTGAAATGAGGAAAGTGGATCTCTGCTCAGTCACTGAAGGGACAGAAGTGATTCTGGCCACATCGAGTGATGAAAAGCACCCACCTGAAAACATCATTGATGGGTAAGCGGGCCTCTTCCTTCTGTCCTGATTCCAGGGTTATGTTAGGTCAGGGAGCCCCTATTTCATAGTAACTGATACTGTGAAGCAGTTTAATAAGTATTTAGTGAGCTAGATGGCTTCATAATATCTATTTGTGGAGTCATTATTGAACTAATTTTTTTGTAAATACATTTTTTATCTTTGTGCAAATAGGTTCGATTTTTAAAAATTTTATTCTTTTTCACTGCTGGAAATTAGACCAGGGCCCTCCCATGGTAGACAAGTATTCTACAATCATGCTGTTTCCCCAGCTTTTGCTTTTTTTTTTTTTAATTGTAATTTGGGTTTTCTAAGTCGGGGTCTTAACTGTGTAACCTAGATTTGTCTTAGATTCAAATCCTCCTGTCTCAGAGTCTAGAAGTGTAGTGATATTATACCATTTCAACTTTGCAAAGAGACGTACATGTGTGTTCTAAGATTTATTCCTTTTCATTTTACATATACTAGTGTTTTGCTCATATGTATGTATATGTACCATATGTGTGCAATGCCAAGGACAGAGAGGACACCAGATCCCCTAGAACTGGAGTTACAGATGGTTGTGAACTGCCATGTGGTGCCAGGAACTCAAGCCAGGTCTTCTACAAGAGCTGACAGTGCTCTTAACTGTTGAGCCATCTCTTCAGGCCATAAATAGGTTTTAAAAGGTGTTTTAACAAGACAAAAAACAAGACAGCAACTTCATTTTATGGAAGAGTAAGATTTAATATCTGGTTTTGGTTTAATTCTAGATTTTTTTAGAAATACAAGTATATAGCCGTGGTCACTTCCTGTGTACTGTTTGCTTGCTTGCTGGTCTAAGCGGTATCTCTGCTGAGCTGAATGCCTCACTTCTTGCCCCTCCTGCATCCATCGTGTGCTTCATTCCAGTCCTGCTTGGCGAGGACGTAGAGGGAAGTCGTATTCTCAGACCTTTCATTCCAAGAAGAGTGGCCAATGGAGAACACACCACTTTTGTTTATTTCTAATTTTTATTTTATATGTGGGTTTTGCCTACATGTATGGCTGTGCGGATATGTTCAGTACCTAGAAAGGCCAGAAGAGGATGTCAGATCCCCTTGGCTGGAGTTTAGACCTCTGTGAGCCACTGTCTGGCTTCTGGATCTTCTGGGAGAGTAGCCAGTACTCTCTCTAGACTAAGAACACCTCTTTTAAATAGTTCTGGCTTATTATTCTTAAATCCTTTCAATTTGTGTACATACCCACACTGGACTGGTGGAATCAGATCATTTTAGAGCTGAAAGGATTTATTAGAGTATCTTTAGTTTAGACTTGGAGGAAGACAGGTGGACTCATTAAACACTGTTTAATTATTGAGGCAGAGCCAGTTGTAAGATGGAGATGTTATAAGCCTCCATATTCTATTGTGCTTAGATGAGATCTTGACAATGAAGGTCAGTTGCTGCTCCTCTCTCACACCTTCCCCTCAGGTGTGGGGGCTTTGCTAGACTCCAGGAACATTAGATTTTAGTCTCTATTATGAAATTGGATGATTTGATTTTTGTTTCTTTTTTTTTTGTAATTGTTTATCTGTAATAATATGTCCTCTCTCAGGAATTCTTAGAAATGTGAATTAGAAATCAGCCTGGGCTTTGCTTATCTTTGACTTTATAGAATCTTGAACTGTTTGTTGACTAGGTTTTTGATTTAGAATACAAATATTTGTTAAACTTGGCTAATGTTAAAAAGCATGCGGGCAGGGGTCCATCCCATAATCAGCCACCAAGCGCAGACACTATTGCATACGCCAGCAAGATTTTGCTGAAGGGACCCTGATATAGCTGTCTCTTGTGAGGCTAAGCCAGTGCCTGGCAAACACAGAAGTGGATGATCACAGTCAGCTATTGGATGGAACACAGGGCCCCCAATGGAGGAGCTAGAGAAAGTACCCAAGGAGCTGAAGGGGGTCTGCAACCCTATAGGTGGAACAACAATATGAACTAACCAGTACCCCCAGAGCTCGTGTCTCTAGCTGCATATGTAGCAGAAGATGGCTTAGTCGGCCATCACTGGGAAGAGAGGCCCCTTGGTCTTACAAACTTTATATGCCCTAATACAGGGGAAACACCAGGGCCAAGAAGTGGGATTGGGTGGATAGCGGAGCGGGGGTGGGGAGGGTATAGGGGACTTTTGGGATAGCATTTGAAATGTAAATAAAAAATTGGAGGAAAAAAATGGAAAAATTAAAAAAAAAACATGAGGGTGCATACACACACACACACATGTGACTGCAAATTTGTTTAGGACTTTTACAATTTAGGAAGTAGTAAGCATACATAAAAACGGTTGTCAACTATGCATGGTGTTTCATACCTATAATCTTATGTTATTGGGAGGCTGAGGAAGGAGGAGAATTGCCTTGAATTCAAGGCTAGTCTACACTGCAGAATGAGACCCTGTCTCAAAAAAAGCAAGGGGAGGCAGTAAAGAGAGGTCTCAGAAGTTTAGAGTACTTGCTGCTCTTGGAGAGGACTAGAGTGTTGTTCTTAGCATCTGCCTCAGACTGGACTCAGTTGGTCCTTCAACCCGTGGGAGAATGTCGGTGGGGTGACAAACAGACACAAACACCAGAGAGAGTGTTGGATCTGTGTGTAATTTCTCAAAGTGAGCATCAGACTTATATTACAGAAGAAAACAAGGAAGTTTAGTGATACATTGAGGTCATCAAAGGTACATGAGGTTACCTGATGCAAAAATGACTCTTTATACAAAACAGAGGAATGCATACATAAAAGGGAACAGGAACCATGCAGTGTTTACAACTGGGATAAAAAAATCAGTGTTTACAACTGGGATGAAAAAGAGCCCCACCTAAGGTCAGTTTATTCTTAGAAGCCAGGGGCAAGGACATAGTTATTCCACCTTTTACCTAGGCCATTGTAAATTTCTATATATGGGAGTGACTCAGCTGTTTTTCTAAGTATTTACTCTAGTTCCTTCTTAGACCACAACCTTCCTTCTTCCTAGGCCATTGTAAATTCCTGCGCATAGGAGTTATTCTAAGTTTACTTTGTAGAACTAGCCCTGAGATTTCTAGGTCTTTTTTAGTAAATTGTAATGCCGGATTTCTTTCACTATCTACACTGGAGGCATTTCGTCTGAATGAATAAATTTAAAACTCGAGGTCAGCTCAATGATTTCCTAGGATATTGGAACAGTGGTGGAGGTCAATCTAACTTAGCGATATGTCAAATCATTCCTTGGAGGCACTTATAATAAAATAATACTGAAAGCACACATATCTGTTCACCGACTAACACAAGGACAAGTTTGGAGCATTCATGCTACCGGATACCAAGGATCCAGGAGACTAAATTTCCATGAAACTCTTTGCCTCAGAACTGTGTCCAAGCTTTTGGGTCTGTCACTGGCGTGGGTGTAGCAAGCATCCACATTAGATGGCTCACAACCTGTAACTCCAGCTCCAAGGGATCTAAGACCCTCGTCTGACCTCTGGGCACCTGCATACATGCAGCATAAACACACACACACTTGAGCACATGGACTCATACACATACGCATAAATACAGTAACTAAACTTGTTTTAAAAGTATTTTTGGCTGGGCAATGGTGGTGTACGCCCTTAATCCCATTTCTTAGGAGGCAGAGGCAGGTGGAGCTCTATAAGTTCATAGCCAGCCTTGTCTATAGAGTCAGGTCCAGGACAGCCTGTTTTCAACATTAATAAAAAGGGTACCAAAGGTAAAATGGTTTGTTAAAAATAATACAAATAAACGAATGATAGAATCAACTAACATGCATGTTTTCTAACTCTCACTAAAGGGTTCTATATAACACAAATGTAAGGCTTGAATAAAAAACTTAATACCTGCCTTTGCCTGTGTCATAATTCCTGTGAAAGGCAAGTAATAGTTATTTATCCCATGACTTGGTATAGAAAAATTAGTGTACATATACACAGAACTGCAGAACTTTGTCTTTAAGTTGTTCATTTAGAATAGAGAACTTTCCAGAATGCCCTTCACTCCAGTTGGAGATCATTTTCCTAAGGCAAGATCAGGACCTCCTCCCTTTCTAACGCCTTTAATTAAAAAGAGTTACTTGTGTGTGAGTATTTTCTGCAGGTATGAATGTGTATCTTGTGCATGCCTGATGCCCATGGAGGCCAGAAGACCGCATCAGATCCCCTGAAATTAGAGTTACAGGAAATTGTGAGCTGCAGTGCGGGTACTGGGAACTGAACCTAGGTCCTCTGAATGAGAAGTCAGCTCTCTTAACTGCTGAGCCGTCCATTCAGCCACAGGAATTTTTGATCTCTGTAGTCCTAGCGAACACAAACAGGCTTTATATAGGCATTAAAATTATTTTATGCTCAGAGGTTGTTTTATATAATTGGAAATAGCTACAGAGTTACTTGGAGAAAATGGTGCTGTAAATGTATTCCCACAGTAAGGATTATCGTATGCCCCTGCTGCATACTTTAAATTTCCTTAGAGGTTAGTTGTACTGTTTTTTTGTTATTGTTTGTTTGTCTGTATTGTTATTTTGAAATAGTCTCATGTGGTCAGGCTGGCGTGGAACCACTATATAGCCAAAGATGACCTGGAGCTCCTGGTCTTTCTGCCTCTTCCCCAAGTCTGGAGATTACACTTGGCTAGAAAGAAGGAGTCAAAAGAATGTGTTTATTTCTCCTGACCCCACCTTTGTCCTCTGTACCTAGTATGCCAGTGAAAAGGGAGGACAGAAACTCCACAGAGAAAACAACAAAGCTAGGTGTGAGATATCTCATACCTGGAACCCCAGCATTTGGAAGACTGAGACAGCAGGGGTTCATCAAAGCTGGAGGCCAGCCTAGGCAATTTTGTAAGATATTGTTTCAAATTAAAAAAAAAAAAAGATAGGACTATAATTGCACACATGTGATCTGAGCTCAGTTCCCAGTACATATTCACCCACCCCGTGCTTTGAAAAAGATGTGGTCCTTTTTGCAAGTACATTGAATACTATAGTTGAGTCATATAAATAGAATCATATATATATATATTGTGGTTTGAGCTCTTTTAAAAACAGGATGTCAGTAGCTGAAGCAATTTACTGTGTAGCCCAGGCCAGCCTCAAACCCACAGCAATCCTCCTGCCTTAGCCTTCTAAATGCTAGAGTTATAGATGTGTATCACCATGCCTGTCTCACATGAGATCTATTGCTTATTGGTTTTGATTTTTTTTTTAATTTATGAGTATGGCTGCTTTGCCCATATACCCCATATATTCCTGGTACCCACAGAGTCTAGAATATGGTATCAGATCCCCTGGCACTGGCGTTATAGATGCTTGTTGTGAGCCATCATGTAGGTACTGGGAATCAAACTCCAGTCCTTTGCAAGAATAGCCAGTACTCTTTACCTCCGAGCCATCTCTCCAGCCCCTTTGTGTGTGTGTGTGTGTGTGTGTGTGTGTGTGTGTGTGTGTGTGTGTGTGTGTGTTTATGACAAAGTCTAAGTGTGGGGCTGACTGGCCTGCAACTCTTGGTGGAAATCTGACTGGCCTTGGACTTGCCAGGATCCTTCCATCTTGGCATGAACCATCACACCACACAGAGCCTGTACGCTGCTGTGAGGTTCCTTCCACTTACATGATTTAAGGTTCCTCCGTTTTGTAGTAAATATTACTACTATTTTTTTAGATTTATTTATTTATATGAGCACACTATAGCCATCTTCAGATATTCCAGAAGTAGGCATTGGATCTCATTACAGATAGTTGTGAGCCACCATGTGGTTGCTGGGAATTGAACTCAGGACCTCTGGAAGATCAGTCAGTGCTCTTAACCTCGGAGCCATCTCTCCAGTCCCATATTACTACTATTTTTCTTATTGTCAAATATTCAAATACATTGATAGAACACATAGTACTTGTGCATTTTTAACTTGAAAGACATTTCTACTTTTCCAATTTTACTTAAAAACACCAGCTTAGGGCTCGTGAGATGACTTTGCAGGCATGGAAACCTGCCTGACCATCTGAGTTTGAATGCCAGAATCCACAGTAGAAGGAGAGAACTGAGTCCTGAAAAGTTGCCCTCTGACTTCCACTTAAGGGCCACAGTTTACAATAATACCTTGCTCTCACACACACATACTAATACTAATAGCAATAACAGCAATAATAATACAGACAATAAGGAAATTCAATATAAAGAGAAAGTATGCATTAGCTTACAGATCTAAAACCTCAGGAATCCTCAAGCTGGGTAAATATAAAGACTATGTCCCAGCAAACACTGAAAAAGAAAGAAATGTGTAAACAGCTAGAGAGAAAGGCTAGCGATTTGCTGAGGCACAGCAGTGCTGATGATATCAGGCCTGCTGAGTAGAGAGAGCTCCTAGGCAGTGTAGTGTCTGACAGATGCTGAACAGAACATGCAAATAGACACAAAACTGTCAACCCAGAATTCTTTCTCTTGCTAAAACATACTTCCAAAGTAAAGATATTTTATTTGTTACAGGTAAACTTGCATGGCAAAAAATATTAAATGAACTTTGCAATTAGAAGAAGTATAGTACCAGAGGAAAACTCAAACCTATATGAAATGTACTAGTAATAGTAAATATTTGGATAACTGTAAATGACTATATTTTTCTGAGTTTCTTTAGAGATAGCTAATCACTTTATGATTTAAAAACATTATATTGTGAGATTAACTATATGTAAAATATGTGACAATAGCATAAACTTGAGGTTCTGGGTGGTTTGACTATCACAAAGCTCTCTCTTTTCCCCCTTTCCTACTTTTTCATGTGTTTGTGTGTACTGTGTATGTGGTAGTTTGAATAAGAGTGGCCCTCATAAGCACATATATTGAACACTTGGTCCCCAGTTGGAGGAACTGTTTGGGAAGAATTAGGAGGTATGGCCTTGTTGGAGGAGGTGTGTTACTGAGGGTGGGCTTTGAGGGTTCAAAGCCCACACCATTGCTAGATAGCTCTTTGCCGCTAAGGATGTAAGCTCTCATCTTCTTCCATGCCATGCGTGACTGCCTGCTGCCATGCTCCCTGACATGATGGTCATAGCTAAATCTCTAGAACTGTGAGTCCCCAAGTTTTATTTTTTTATATATTGCGTTGGTCATGGTATTTATCACAGCAATTAAAAAGTAACAAAGATAGTGTACATGAATGTGTGTGTGTGTGTTTCTCTGTGTATGGGTGTCTGCGGAGGCCTGAGGTTGATATCTGGAATCTTCCCCTATTAATTGTTCTTCCACTTAATTCATTGAGGTGAGGTTTCTCAGTAAAATGCAGCGCTCACCAATGATTCAGCTGGTCTTGCTAGCCAGCTTGGTTTGGGCATCTTTTGGTTTTGACTTCTGAGGCTGGAATTATGGGAAAGCTGCTGTGTCTACCTGGCATTGATAGTTCGAGAGAGCCAGACTGTCTCCCTTGCTGTCGTGGTAAGAACTTTAGCTGCTGACCCATCTCCCCAGTCCCACAAGGTACTAATACAGTAACTTTGGGAATAACCACTATAACACTTTTAAAAACAAACAAACAAAAAGAGCCACCCTGATGTCATGGTGTTTACCTGTAACCCTTACCTGAGAGCCTGAGATAGGAGGACCAAAATTTGAGGCTAGCTTAAACTATGTAACAAGACCCTTCTAAGAAGTGGGAGGTGGTGGAGCATGGCAGCTCTGCAAACTTTTAATCCCAGTGCTTGGGAGGCAGAGGCAGGTTGATCTCTGTGAATTTGAGGCCAGCCTGGTCTACAGAGTGAGTTCCAGGCCATCAGAGATACACAGTGAAAACTGTCTTCAAAAAAACAAAAAAACCCAACTCTTTCTTTTTGTGTGTTGCTATGTCACCCAGACTGAGAAAGATCCAGAAACTTCATGGCCATGACTGTATGTGTCAGTCAGCATTAGAAGCAGCCAGGAGGCCAGGGTAGTACTGATAACATGCATCACCACAGGATCAACTTTGACAAATACCATCCAGGTGACTTGGGAGTTAGTATGAGGCGTTACCACTTAAAGAAGGACCAGATCTGTGACCAACCCTCAGCCTGAATAAGCTTTGGACATTGGTCACTGAGAATTGGTCAGTAAGTCGGTAACCGCTGCCTAAAGAAGACTGGAGCTATTCCAGTCACTGATGTAATATGATCCTGATACCGCAAAGTTCTGGGGAAGAGAAAGTTCCCTAAGCCGCCTGTCATCATGGAAGCCACATGCTTCAGAAAAGGAGCTCAGGAGATTAAGAGTGTTGGGGGTTTCTGTGTCCTGAAGGCTTGAAGCCACATACATTAATTAAATGCTAACTATCTTTAAAACAAAAAAACCTAAGGGGTCAGAGATACGGCTCAGTACATAAAGGTACATGCTACCAAGTATAGTGGCTTGAGCTCAGTCCTTGAGACACACACAGTGAAGGAATAGTGGCTCCTGATAGTTGTTCCTTTCCCTTCCTCTTCCCATGTGTGCCATGGAAGTATACGCACACACGCGCGCGCGCGCGCACACACACACACAAGAAACTAATCAAAAATATAACATGTCAATAGGTGGAAAATGAGTGAGTGAGAAATGATCTTCCTTACAAACTATATATTTGAAAGAGACTTAATTACATTCATAATAAGTAGGAGATAAGACAGAAGATTACTAGAAATAAAGGGATATTTTATACTATTAGAGGGTCGGTTACTTAGGAAGTTACATTTCTACATGTATGAGACCTAATAATCAATTTTTAAAATTTGTAAGAGCAAAACTGAAAGATGAAAGAAATCTACAGTTGGGTATTTTAAGACTGTCCTCGCAATAAAGGTAGAGCAACATGAGCTGGTAAAGATTCAGATGAGCTGTAGAGTGTTATCCAATATCTTGATGAATTGACCTGAAATACTGGCATCAGAGGTGGCGTATTAATCAAGTGCACATTGAATTTCCCTGAATTTCCCTGAATAGGTCCCATCAGACTCAGAGAACTGAAATCTGAAGAGAGTGTTCTTAGCTGGGAATGGTCGCTCCCACCTGAGATCTCAGGACTTAGAAAGCCTCCGAGCCCCACGGGGAGGCCTTGTCTCAAAAAGGGAAAAAATAAAAGCACCATGAAGTTTCAACTTGGGAATTTAGAAAAAAGGAACAAACTAAATGCAAAGAAAGTGGGAAATATAACAGGGCTGGGGATCAGGTGGTGAGCTGCTTGCTGAGCATACACGAAGCCCTGTGTGTGAGGTCCAGCGCCAGTCTGAAATCCTAGTTCTCAGAGGTGAGGCAGGAGAGTCCCAAGCTCAGGGCCAGCATAGCTACACATGGAGACTGTTTCAGCAAGCAAGCAGAGGTACAGAATGTGTAAATATCCAGTACTAAAAAGAAAGAAACTATATTAATAGTCTAAAAGAGTAGCCATTACATTATAAATAACAACACTAAACTAATACATTTAGCAATTTAAGAGGAAAGGGACACATCCCCAAATCACCTAAGCTGTAGAAATGGCACAAGGTTGTGTTGGAGAAATGATGGCTCAGCAGTCAAGTGCACTGGCTGCGCTTCCAGAGGACCCTGGTTCAATTCCCAGCAACCACATGGTGGCTCACAACCATCTGTACCAAGATCTGACCTCTTCTGTGGTGTCTGAAGACAGCTACAGTGTGCATATTATAATAGTAAATAAATCTTTTTTTAAAAAGTAAATTTCCCTTAGTGAGGCTGGAAATGTAGCTCAGTTGATAAAACACTTGCCTACATGTATGAAGCCCAGGTTTACATCCAGTTCCCAGAATGGTAAATGATTGAGTACGGTGCATACATGTGATCCCAGCACCTGGGAGTGGGAGCGATGTGGAAGCAGGAGGATGAAAGGCTCAAGGTCCTCCTCAGAAACACAGCAAGTTCTCAGCCTGCCTGAGCAACCTAGTGAGATCCTGCTGTGTGTGTGTGTGTGTGTGTGTGTGTGTGTGTGTGAGAGAGAGAGAGAGAGAGAGAGAGAGAGAGAGAGAGAGAGAGAGAGAGAGAGAAAGCCCAGGGTGTAGCTCAGCAGTACAACCCTTGCCTAGCACATACTACACCCTAAGCCACTCCCCAGGACTGAAAAAAACCTGCAAAGGAATGCATGGCCCATGGTGATGGAAATCAAACAGTTGTTGGCTCAGAGATAGAGAAATTGTCTGGAAGAAAGATAAGAGAATTTCTGGACTCATGGAAATGTTCTGTATCCTCATTGGGGTATTGGTCACCCTAGTGAATCGTGAGATATTTGAAACTTCATTTTTTTTTCAGCAAACATTGTTTATATACTACTATGAGTCCCCTGCTATAATAGTTATTAGGGACATAAAAATAGAGAAACGCAAGTATCTGAGCCTGTAGGGGACATCAAAGCAGAGTGGGCACAAATGCTCTGAAGCAAGTAGAGTGCATCTGCTGAGTTAGAGAAGGGACCATAAACCTTCACAAAAGGCAGAAGGACTTTGGGGTCAAGAGAGCTCATTGTCTGATATAGGTATAGACGTGTGTGTCTGATGTAAGTGTAGACGTGTGTCTGATGATGTGTTTGAGAGCCTCAAGCAGCTGGCTGTGGAAGCAGTGATGGGGGATGTTGTAAGGTGGGACGAAAGAGGCTGGGCTGATCGTCACTAGGGGACTGCTGAAGCCTTTTAGATGGGAGGGCATCAGCTCTCTTTCAGGATTTTACAAGAGAATATTTGTCAGTTAAGAAAAAGTACTAGCCGGGCGTGGTGGCACACGCCTTTAATCCCAGCACTTGGGAGGCAGAGGCAGGAGGATTTCTGAGTTCGAGGCCAGCCTGGTCTACAGAGTGAATTCCAGGACAGTCAGGGCTATATAGAGAAACCCTGTCTCAAAAAAACAAAAGAAAAAAAAAAGTACTAAAGTTGAAATTATAGGCAAAACTAAATTAGAAAGGGGTTGTAAAATAAAACAGCTTGTTTTTAATATTTATTCATTATAACATTGTGATTATGGTTTTTATATCTGTCTATTCCCTTTCTTCCTCTAAAATTAACACTAGGAATCCGGAAACCTTTTGGACCACCACAGGCATGTTTCCCCAGGAGTTCATTATTTGTTTTCACAAACACGTAAAGATTGAAAAGCTTGTGATACAAAGTTACTTGGGTAAGCAAATCACACATTAATTTTTTATTCTCCTTTAATTTTTCCGTAGGCAGAGGACACATGTACACTTTTGGCAGGAGACTAGTTTTTCCTTACAGCATGGGATCCAGTTTTATTACAGAAATGGGAGGGTGGCGAGTCTGCGCTAACTGCCTTCAGCACAATTAGTCCTCTTAAGTTGCAAACCCTTCCAAAGCACATCATAATTTCCATGCAGCTTGCTGTGTGAACGTCTTTGGCAGAAGACTATGAGTAATGCAAGAAGCTGGCTTGCCCAAATACTGAGTTCTATGACATCCTCATCCTAGGTTCATTTAGCCTGTAGTTCTCAGAGTCTTGCTGTAAATCTGATAACCCCAGTTATTCTCATTAGATAGTTTTGATCCTTCCATTGCTAGTGACATTTCCTGGAGATTACAAGTGGAATCTCCTCTTGGAACATAAAGCCCTGTCTGTGATAAAGTATATCAGAGTCATGGCAGGAAACAGAATAGATCCCAGATGTTTCAAGTGAAGAGACTTTATTAACAAATCTACTTATAAAATCCTGGCCTGGGCTGCAAGAATGAATAAGCGATAATTGGGTCTCAGAAGCCAGCTACAGCAGGGAGCCATGGCTGTCCTAAGACAAGGAAAGGAAAGTGTTACCAGAGCCCTGGGGGTGGGGACTGGGGGCTTGGGGAGGGGGTAGATGTACAGTGAGGCCTGGCCTGCAGGGCTACATACAGTCTTGAAGGGAAAGGACCATCAAAGACATGGCACGAAGCAGGACAGAGTGTAGATAAAAGATTCTGGTCTCACTTCTCTGTCCTGGGATCTTCTGGTGCCTGCCTTCCCCTGGCCATCCCCAAAAAAAAGTGAGTTGGTAAATTAGTCTAGGAGATATAATTTGTAGGAGTCGGCTCCTCCAGACTAGGACAGAAAAGAGAAGGATAGTTCTGGAGGTCATGTGGGGACAAGGGAAAAAACGCTGTGCAGCAGGAAGATGCATGCGTGGTATGCTTCTGTCATTCATTACCAAGGCCCTAGACAGCGCCCGTGTGTAAACTCTTGTTCTGGCATTTACTGGCTCTAGTTTACTGGACACCATTCCTGTCAGAAAAGCCTGTGTCCTCATCAGGAAAGTAGCTTAATAATACCTTTCTCATAAAGGCTTCAGCCAGGAATATGAACAAATATGCCTGACTCATAGCATGTTCTCCATAAAGACCATGGTTACTAGTAGTATCACAGCCAGTATGTAAATACTCCAGATCATAGCCAGATTCAGAAAAGCACTACTAGATGTGTGCTGTGTAGTGATAAATACTAACAAGGCTACCATTATACAGTGTTATGCTTTACTGTAGGATTTGTGGGAAAACAGTCATAGCTTTCAGGATTCCTGGTGCCAGTACTTGGTGTTGTCAGTCCGGGCAGCAGAGAAAAGAAGTTCAGACACAACAACATAGAATTAAATCGCTAATTAACATTTGTGTTTACTCTGTTTATTTACAATGCTAGTGCGGACTTTGAGGATTGAAAAGACCACATCTAAAGAGCCATTGGATTTTGAGCAGTGGGTTGAAAAAGGTGTGTATTCATTTCTCCAGTACTGTTCTGAGCACGAGGGAGTGGATAAATGCCTGGTCTCTGCCTTTGTGCTAGCAGTTCAACTGCATTTTGGTAAATAAAAGGTGACTCTAATGAGTCTTTAGCACACATAACGCCTAGAAAAACACACATTTGTGCAGTTACCGTCACAAGCTGCTTATGTAACATTTTCAAAATTTTAGGATCATTCTTATCAAAAATAGAGATGATACATTTAAGGCTTTTGTGAGCTAGTGGCTTATATATGACAAGCAAACAAATATTAGCTTTATACCTTTCCTTCCAGATTAATGATAGTGTTTAAGAATTAACTAGCTGGGCATGGTGGCGCACGCCTTTGATCCCAGCACTTGGGAGGCAGAGACAGGCTGATTTCTGAGTTCGAGGCCAGCCTGGTCTACAAAGTGAGTTTCAGCACAGCCAAGACTATACAGAGAAACCCTGTCTCGAAAAAAAAAAAAAAAAAAAAAAAAAAGAACTGAGCTGGGTATGGTGGCACATGTCCTTAGTCCCAGAATTCAGAAGACAGAAGCAGGGGGAATCTCTTGAGTTTGAGGCCAGCTTGATCTACATAGATTATTCTAGGCTTGCTGTCACTACATAGTGAGTCTCTGTTTTTTTTTTTTGTTTGTTTGTTTGTTATTTAATCAATCTTTTTATAAATAACCCACTGTCCTCCAGTTAAGCACACACATAATTAGTTCATGTGTCTATCTCCTTTTCTTAGCAAGTCCTGTGAAAACAGGAGAAAAATAAAAAGGCATAAAACTATAAGGAGAAAAAAATATATAAACCTAGTGAATCAGACAAATGTAGATGAATAAGTTTTATGCCAGAGGGACGTCCTGAGCTTCCAGAACACAGCAGATTAGGTTGAAACCTAGTGCCTTCCAAGGAGAATAGCAAGAAGTAAGCTAACTTATTTCATGCAACTCCAGAAAGGCCTAGAATCTGAGAGCAGCAGGCGACGTGGAGTATGAATAAGGTGTGGATGACTGCTTTATAATACCTTATTTAAGCACACTGTTCATGAAGTTAGATCAGAAAGTGGGTACTGATTTCAGAAACTTAGATTTCTACTTACCGTGACACAAACTAAAATGACAAAATGTAACTAATAGAATACAGCCATATTATAATTCCAAGAAAAGCAACCTAAATTTAAATTTTAATGTGTATGAATGTTTTGTCTGTATGTCTATGAATCTATGCACCACATTCATGCCCAGGGCCTACAGAGGTAAGCATCAGATCCCCTGGAACTGAAGTTACAGATAATTGTGAAGTGCTATATGGGTTCTAGGAACTGAACCCAGGTTCTCTAGCAAAGCAGTCAGTGCTCTTCACTACTGAGCCATCTCTGCAGTCCCTCACTCCCAACCTCCACTACTGCTTTTTTTTTTTTTTTTACAGTATAGAATAGAGTTTATTTAGGGCATGGGGAGGGGAGTTAAGAGGGTAGTAGACGCAGAGAAAGGCAGTGAGAAGGAGAGAGTAGAGAAGTAGAGGCTGTCCATGAATATGTGGAGAGAGGGGGAAGGTAATGGGGAGAGGGGGAGCAAGGGGACAAGAGGCAAGAGAGCAAGAGTAAGAGCCACTATTGCTTTTTATACAGGTTTGTATTCTGTATGTAGCCTAGGCTGGCCTAGAACTTAGAATCAATCTTTCTGCCTCAGTCTCCTGAGTGCTGGGATTTGGGTGTGTACA
Organism: Mus musculus; assembly: GCF_000001635.26. NCBI lineage: Eukaryota > Metazoa > Chordata > Mammalia > Rodentia > Muridae > Mus > Mus musculus. The sequence continues at coordinate 107,277,020 of NC_000070.6, forward strand.
CCATAGCAGCCAGGAAATGGAGAACATGGCTGAAGGAGGCATGGGAAAGCAGGGTAATAGTACTGTCTAAGGAAAGCGTCAGCAAGCAGGGAAGTGCTCCAGAGTCTCACTTCCTAAAGACTTCCTCTTTTGGGTAGCTTTAGAAATTCTGTGCATTATTTGATATAAATTCATATCAAAAGGTACTATATTAACTAAATAATTCATGTTTCTGAAGGAATACTTAAAGTAATTCATGGCTAAATAAGCTAATCTGTTATGCAAATACCATTATGCAAATAGTAAACTTGGGTACAAGAAGATAGCATGTCACAGGCCATTTTACATCACGGTGAAATTTCCATGTAGGAAAAATGGCTTCTTATATAAAAGTCTTTTAGGAGCTTGATTAATAAAAGGGAGGAGCTTGGGGGCTGGAGAGATAGCTCAATGGCTTAGAGCACCGGACGCTCTTCAAAAAGTCCAGAGTTCAATTCCCAGTAAGCACAAGGTAACTTACAGTCATCTCTAATGAGATGTGATGTCCTCTTCTGGTGTGCAGGTATAAATGCAGACAGAGCACTTGTGTACATACAATAAAGAAAGAAATCATTTTTAAAAATGGAGGACTTTCTGCATTTTATCAATTTCTTACTTTTTTCTTTAGTATAATTTCTTTAGTAATATTTCTTTGTATAATTTACATTTGCATTGTCTTATTTATAATCACTAGAAATATTTTATAGCTCATTTTAAAAACCTTTAAGGCAAATGTCTTATCAAATTCCAACCCCCAAATAATGATAATTCACTTAAATCTAGACTTAACAATAGTTTGCCAAATAATTACATTTTTCTGAGCACAAATTTCCATGGCTTTCTTCATATATTTGAGCATTAACCTATTTCTATTACATTTATGCTTTAGATTTAGTACACACAGAGGGGCAGCTTCAAAATGAAGAAATTGTGGTAAGTGTATATACTTTATAGAGATAAGATTATCTCTAGTGAGCCTAATTAAGATTTTAAAGTTTCCCAGTATGAATTATTCATGAATAGCCTCATGGTATTAGCAGTTCTTTGCCTATTCAACCATTAAAGATTATTCTCAATAATATTATAAGCAATATGTATTATTAATTAGGCTCTTTGAAAAAAAACTAATCCTGGAGAAAGTGGCTACATGGATAAACCAGAAGTGAATGCTTTTGTTTGTTTTATTTTGCTCAGTGATTTGTTTTAAGTATCTGGTTACGTTGTTTTATTTGACTCTGTAGGCCGGTTAGAATAGGACACAGGGCTGAGCTGTCAGAGTTGGATGGTAATTAAGCGTGAAAGGACAAGAGAGGCTTAGATAAGGGGAATTAGAGCATAGGATCAGCTACAAACCGGAGAGCTGGAGTGGAAAGAAACCAGGGGTTTCTGACAGCGTTCCACTGGGCTCTGCTTGTCAAGCGGACTGAATGCCCACGGACAGGGAAGCTGCTGCTTCATCAGGAGTCGGTCTCTGCCAGTTTGCCATGCCCTAGTTTTAGACAAGTAAAATTCTCCAAGTGTCTTTAGCTGCCAGTGTTGGTATACAGCTCTTCTCCATGACAGTTTGTGGCTTTGCACCTTCCAGGAGCTGTTGTGAAATCAGCATTTCAAAGACTCCTCAGAGGGAGGGGAGAACTCAGTCCACTTGTAGTACAAGTGTTAAGACTTGAGTTCCCTCTTCATCACACACGTGTAAACCCAGTGCTGGGAGGCAAGGTCTTTGGGGCTTGCTGGTATACACACACCCACAGACACAGACACACAGACACACAGACACACACACACACACACACACATACTAGAAACTCCATTAGAAATGTTTGAATCCCACAATTCACTTTTCTCCCACTAAATTTCCTCCAGTGGGGAGCCCAGTAGGGTTTCCCCCCAAAAAAAATTATACTGAATTGCTTCTGCATTCTTTGATATTGTGTTGAGGATTCGATAGGGAGAGTGATACAACATTTGGAAAGTAGTAAGGCCAAATAGGAGGCGGGAAGCTCCTCAGACATTTATTACTGATCGTTGACCGCCTCCATTTGTTCTTCTAGCTGCTGACCATAGAGCTCAGGTAGCACAACAGAAATGTGTAGAAAGCTTTGTATCCTCTTCTAAACTTCATATTATATCCCGAGATTTATAATTATGTTTTAAGGTACTGCTTACCTATTTACACATATTTAAGCTAATGTATGTTCTCTGTCATCACAAGCAGTGACAGTGGACATTAATTAGCACATTCTATGCACATTATGACCTTCACCTTCTTCATTATTCTCTAGGAATAAATTTCATGGGATGGAATTACTCAGGACAAGAGCATAAGCATGTTATGGCTTTTTATGTCTATTGCCAAATTACTTTCCAGGAAAATTATATAAATGTGAGAAAATATTATATAAATATTTTTAGGGTAGTATATTCCAAGGCATTATTAACTGATGGAAACTGTTTAGCGTGAACAGTTCTTTACAGAGACACCAAGAGTGACAGATACCATGTTGAATCACTCTCAGATTCACTGCAATGATGCTGGCTGGCCTCTGAACACTCTTGCCTTATATCTTGTAACATGCTAGAAAAATGACTTTTCATCAAAGCCTTTGTTTTGCCAAATGCTTGTTAATAGTTTGCTAGGATTGCTAAAAACATCCATATTGATTCTTTTTTTTTTTTTTCTTTTACAGGCACGAGATGGCTACGCCACTTTCTTGAGATTCATTATTGTCTCAGCATTTGATCATTTTGCATCTGTGCACAGCATTTCTGCAGAGGGACTAACAGTCTCAAGTCTTCCTTAGTAATTACAACAAAATGCTCTGAACTACTTTTAAAATATATTTATTGAAATACAAAGCTATCTTTGATATGTTTACTATTAAATAGATTTGTATCACTCTGATTCCATTTTTTTTATATAAAGGAAGAATGTGTTTATTTCTCCTTTACCTACTCAACGTATATATTACCTGATATAGTGGCATTATAGCGTGAGGTGACCTTGGGCGTTGCAAAGCATTAAGCCATGAAACTGTCCACACTGTTAAGTTTGTTTCTAGGCTTTTACAGCACACAATCAGAATGGAGTAGCGTCACTTGAGCTCTGCTTTGGGGTCTGGGTGGGAGTAGGTGAAGCACCTACCATCCTCAGGTATGAGATGCCGGGGTTTCTGATCTATGTTTCCTGGCAAGGTCTGCTGCCCCACAGGAACTCTTAACAGAACAAAGACAACTTCCCCTGAACAAGGAGAGACTGAAACTGCAGCTGTGGCTCTCCCATTGCTCTTCCTTTTGCAAGCCTTCTCACTTCGTAGCAGGTTTGGACTTGATAGTTTCTGTGAACTAAGTGAAGTATAAGCTAGCTCCTGCTTAGTTCCAAACCAGCCCAAAATGTCCTGGCGGAAGCAACAGCTTCACTTCCCAATCCTGGAGCATTGCTCTTGGCTTATTCCTGATTGACTGATTTCTCTGGTCAGCTGGCATCTTAGTCTCGGTAACAAAGGTTTGTTGGACCTAGGTGGCCTCAAGCAGGGATAGTTCTCAGAGCCAGGAAGAGCCTTCAGTGGTCTACCCTGAGCCTCTTTGTTATTCTGAAGAGAACCGAGAGGGAGAAAAGCCCAAGTGCAAGCATGTTTACAGTCTGCCCTGATTTCCAGGTCATGGCACATAGGGAAGGCCAGTGTCACAATACAAGTCTACCCAAGAGCAAGAGCATAAGAGGTGTGGGAGTGGGGGCTGTTGATGCTACAGTCCTTAGTTTCCCCTGCTGTGGCACTGTGTGACGCACAGAGAAGCCTGTGAGATAACGCTGGCCAAAACTACTGAGCTTGAATCTAACCGAGCTCCAGAGTTAACTTCTGTCTTCAGTTAATTCTCAAGGTGGGTGAACAAAACGACACCAAGGGAATAAATAGATGAGGGGCTGAAGTGTTCCTATCCCTGACTTCACTGCTGGTGCTCTGGCACTCTTCAGGGCCGCCTTTGGGTAGTACCATGTGATCAGTTCTGGCCAATGAGATGAAGAGTAAGATACTTAGAGGCTAAGCATTAAATTGCCTTGGTGAGACCCTTCAAGGCTCTTCTCTGCTGCTCAAATGGCCAGCAATGGTCTGTAGCAAATTCAGTCTGGGTTTGGAAGTGAGGCCGATCAATGGCTTACAGATGGTCTTCATCTGAGTTGTCTTCACAGGGATGGAAAAGCTTCACTCTGTTGTGCCTGGGAGCGTCTGGGGCTGCGTGTCCTTACAGTCTGACCTTGCTGGTCCCAAGCCATACACAAGTGACCTGGAAAGTCACAAGTGTCAGTGTTGTGGAAAATGTTAAGGAAGGGTCTCCACTTTAGTTTCAGAGACAGAGCTTCTACAAACACATGCCCTGTGTGGATCTTACCTGGAGGCAGCTTGAACAAACCAACTGAGAAAATACATCTTAAAGATAATCTGGGACATTTGCTTGTGGGCTGAGTATTGTTCTTCTTTCTAGATATACTGGATGTAGCTTATGGTGTTTTGTTTTGTTTTGTTTTGCTTTGTTTTGTTTTGTTTTTAAAAAAAAAAAAAAAAAAAAAGCCTGTTGAAGCATGGTGGCGCATGCCTTTAGTCCCAGCACTCGGGAGGCAGAGGCAGGCAGATTTCTGAGTTCGAGGCCAGCCTGGTCTACAAAGTGAGTTCCAGGACAGCCAGGGCTATACAGAGAAACCCTGTCTACAAAAACAAAACAAAACAAAAGCCTGTTGATCCAGGAATGGTGGTATATGCCTTTAATCCTAGCATTCTGGAGGCAGAGGCAGGTAGTTCTGTGAGTTTGAGGCCAGCCTGGTCTACAGAGTGAGTTCCAGGACAGTCACAGCTATGTAGAGAGAGCCTGCCTCTAAACATAGAAAATAAAAAGTAAATTAAAAAGAAAAACTGCCCAGGTTTTTCCATGATATACATGAAACTCTACAAGGGTAAAAATAAAGTAGTAGCTAGGATTTAATTTTAAACACGGAAGCAGAGATACTCATTAATTTGTAGCCTGAGCATGCCAGGCAAATGCTTTACTATTGAGCTACACCCCAGCCCAATTAGAGATTTTTAATAATTTTTTTTTCTGGTTAATTGAAGCAGATGTTTCTATGATATTGAATATGGGCAGTAGATATATGGGAGTTCAATATATTAGCCTTTTATATATTCTTAAGATTGTTCAGGATGGCTGGGTGTGGTGGCGCACACCTTTAGTCCCAGCACTTGGGAGGCAGAGGCAGGCGGATTTCCAAGTTCAAGGCCAGCCTGGTCTACAAAGTGAGTTCCAAGACAGACAGAGAAACCCTATCTTGGAAAAAAAAATTTCAGGATGAAAGAGCAAAAATAATAATACCCCAGAAAACTATTTATTGATTGATTTGTTTGTTTGTCTGTTTGTTTTTCACAGATTAGATCCAAGCCGGAATACCACCTGACTGACTGATTTGTTTGCAAGAATGAGGAATAACAACCAGGGCTCCACACTGTTAGGCAGAATGGCTCTTGCACTGAGCTCCAGCCTCAGCCCAGGGTTTTAAGACCTTAGGATTCATGATAAATTGCTCACAAGAATCTGTGACACCAATTTACTCCTGGAAAGTAAAGTTTGGGGGGCTGAGGGGGGACAAAGGAAGTCAGAAAGGAATATGAGGAGATTGTCATCGAAGATGGGATGGTGAATACTCGCGCAGAGATCACACCCGGGAAGGATGAATAGGAAAGTCCAGAGGAGCAAAGGGCCAGCTGGCCCTCACACCTGTGCAGCTCTCAAGTGTTGTCCTGTAACATGGCACCGTTACTGTTTTTGAGAATGTGACCTAGAGCAATCGCTTTCATGTTCAATAGCATGAATGCTGAAGATTTTTTCTTTGCCAAGTTTTTAAACTGAAATGTCAATAACTGTTTGCACAGGAAACTCGGTGTTAAGGCTCACAGATCGCTGGAAGGGGGTCTCTGGAGTTTATCTGATCCATCTCTGGCACAGGCCTTGTGAATTCTCTTGAAGCAGCTTCTGAGCATTCAGATAACAGGGGTCACTGATGGTCTTGTGATACTGCTTCCTATAGGACTGGAAGGTGACTCAGGGTGGGGCTCAGCGGTAGAGCGTGTGCCTAGCAGCTCAAGGCCCTGGGTTGCATTCCCAGAAACAAAAGCAGACGACTAACAGAGACAGACACCGTGCTCACTCTGCAGACTCACTCTGCAGACCAGGCTGGCCTCGAACTCAGAAATCCGCCTGTCTCTGCCTCCCAAGTGCTGGGATTAAAGGCGTGCGCCACCACTGCCTGGCGCCAAGTTTTTAATATAGTTAGTTAACTGTATAGACATTAAAAAAAAAATCCAACTTGGTAGTTGCCTTTATTGATGTGTCCCCCTACTTTTCCCCAAAATTTCAATATCTTCCGTCTACCCCAACAGAAGAAGCTATTAAAAGTGAGGGATTAAAAACCAAAAACAAAAAGTGAGGGATTGTTGGGGTTCTGAGCCCCTTGGGCTGTTAGAAAAGGTATGGAAACTAAAACAGTCATTGGATGTGACATGAAGAAGTGTAGCAGGAATGGGGACCGAACAAGAGGAAAGAAAGAAACACAGGAAACCTGTCTACCCCATTCCCCTCCTGCTAAGGGGCCAAGGACATAACCTCGAACATTAAGGGCAGACCCCGAAGAAGGGAAATATGTGGGGGTCAAGGAAGGGACTCCCCTCTCTTTATAGAATGAAATGTAGGCACTATGTAGGAGTAAGTCTTCCTGGTGCTCCTGGTATAGCTAATCCATCATGGCTCTGGTGTTGTTGACAGAGAGAAAGCAAGCAACATGCAGATAAAATTGCCTCTGGATCGAAAAGTAGAATCAGCCGACTAACTGCAAGATGAGAAGGCATCAGCTCAACCACCCAGGTTTCGGGAACTTTCTACTGTCCAAGGGCTGCTCCCAGGGTTTCTTTCGAATTTCTGTGCCCTGAGAGAGGCTCCTCTCCAGCTGATGAGCCTCTGTATGCAAACTTCATTTTCTCCAGAACGAGGTGAGACCAAGCTGACCTGCAGGAACCCAGGAGACTGGAGTACTGGGTCAGGGGCCAGAGGTGGCTTCCACTCAGCCAATATATTCATTTTGGATTACTTTTTGCGAGCCAATGTCTATCACAAGTTAGCCATACAACTAAACAACCATGCAGTAGTCATGTAAAGCAATAGATGCACCAGGCAGGTGGCTTACTCCTGTAATCAGAGGGCTCTGGAGGCTTGAGGTACAAAGATTGCTTCGTTCCAGGCTAGCCTGAGCTATAGTGTGCACCCCTCTCAGCGGGAAGGAGAGAGGAAGAGGGAGAGAGAATATACTAAGGTTCTTTTTAAGTCACAGTAAAGAATTATTTCAGAAATGGAAGTCATTTTGTCTGTCTCTCCTTTATACACACTTTTTCTAAAGCAATAAAGATGTGGATCCTGTTTCAGGAATGCCCCTTTGTTGGTACGCTAGCTAGTTGATGTCAACTTGACACCAACTAAAGGGAACCTCAATTGAGAAAATGCCCCCCCAGACTGCTGGTGCATTTTCTTTGCTTGGTAATTGATGTTGGAAAGGCCCATCTCAATGTGGTTGGTGCCACCCATGGTCTGATGGTCTTGGGTGCTGTAAGTGAACAGAGTAAGCAAGCCATGAAGAACAAGCCAGTAAGTAGCACTCCTCCATGGTCTCTGCTCGGGTTCCTGCCTCCAGGTTCCTACCCTGAATTCCCATCTTAGCTTCCCTCAGTGATGGACTTATAAACTGTAAAGTGAAACAAACCCTTTCCTTCCCAACTTGTCTTGGTCATGGTGTTTTATCACAGCAGTAGAAACCCTAAGACAGTGGGCTTCATCTTCCAAGTAAGGACCCCACAGTCCTTTGTAACTCAAGCCTGATAGTGAGCCTTCCAAAATCTAGAGCTATGGTAGTATGCATCAAAGTCTTAAACATACACACAGCCTTTAACATTCTCCATTTGTAAAGATATGTTTGAATGAAATAGGTAAGGGATGGCTACACAAAGATAAAGGTTTTCAGCAATGCTGTTTGTAAGTTAGGAAAGCTGCATCTACTAAAACAAATGATGTGGGGTTGGAGAGAGAGAGATGCTCAAGGACACACCTGTGCACGCAGACATGGTCTCAAAACAAAAAACAAAACAAAACAAAAAAACAAACAACAAAAAAAGAATGCCATCAAAGAAATAGTTATAGTTGTTGACCTCAAACGGGAATGCATACCTGTTACTGACTAAAAACTACCAGGGCTTTGGTGAAGGAGGAAGCTAAGAGCTGACTTGTATCCTCCCAGGGCTAGAGACTTATGTCCCAGTTATAAAAAGCTTAGGCAGGACAGGTGTGGTGGCGCACACCTTTAACCCCAGCACTGGGGAGGCAGAGGCAGGTGGATCTCTGAGTTCAAGGCCAGCCTGGTCTGCAGAGTGAGTTCCAGGACAGCTACACAAAGAAACCCTGTCATGTAAAAAAAAAAAAAAAAAAAAGCTTAGGCAGCAATCCCTTGAGTTCTGCCAGTGGTTTGCAGAACATGGAGAATGACCACATACAAGTTGGCTTGGATAACACAGAAGGGCAGGAATAGGGAACCAAAACTGAAACCAGGAAAGACACATCAAAGAGACTTCTGGGTATGAAGTAGAGCACCAGCCTGTGAATGACTCAGTGGGTGGAGGTGGTTGTTGCTAAGCCTGGCTAGCTGGCTTAGGGTAGGTTCTTTAAGGAAAGTTGGCTATTTGGGGGATGGGGGGGGGTGTTTGTTTTGAGACAGGGTTTTGTGTAACCCAGGATGGCCTCAAACTCTTGATTCTCCTGCTTCCCCGAGGTTTGAGATTACAAGCTTGCATTTCACTATGTCCAGCTGACGGATGCTTGTCAGGGTGATTTATAGGCGGTTCTCTCAGGAGAAGTCTCTAGGGAAATGTGATGGTTTGTATATTCTGGGGCCAGGGAGTGGCACCATTTGGAGGTGTGACCTGGTTGGAGTAGCTGTGCCTCTGTGGGTATGGGCTTAAGATCCTCACCCTAGTTGCCTAGGAGACAGTCTTCCACTAGCAGCCTTTGGATGAAGATGTAGAACTCTTAGCTCTGCCTGTGCCATGACAGCCTGGATGCTGCCATGCTCCCACCTTGATGATAATGGACTGAACCTCTAAACCTGTAAGCTAGCCCCAATTAAATGTTTTTTTTTTATAAGACTTGCCTTGGTCATGGTGTCTGTTCACAGCAGTAAAACCCTAACTAAGACAAGGAGCAGCAGAGAGCAACGACAAAGGCTAACTCAAGATAGCTGTACCCAAAGTCTCCCCTTATCCCAATCTCCCAGCTAGCCTCGGAGTATGAGAGGTGCCAGGGTATGCTGGTCACCTTCAACAAGGGACCAGCGTTTGCACACTTCCAGCTCACACTCGGATGGAGGACAGTCCCTTAGGTGTTCTGGTAAGAAGGCTCTTGTCAGTTGAGGGCAGTTCTCAGGAACAGGGGTGCCTGTGAGCCCTCAGCAGCCAGCACTCACTGCAGCTGCTACGAGTCACTAGCATAGACATGGCGTCTGGGCAGAGCACCAGCAATATCCATTGAGGCGGCGCATCTGCAAGGGTGGTCCTGGAACATCAGTGCTGGGTTCATCTCTGGAAACTTGTTGGAGAAGCAGGTTCCTCATCTCATCCCAAGCCTACTGGACCCCAAACTCTGCAAGCAAGACTCAAGCATCTGCGTCTTACCGAGCCTGCCAGGCAGCTTCAACGCATGCGCAAATGAGAGAACCGCTGTGCGATGGGGGCAGATGACTGGAAACTATAAAACAAGTAAAGTCCCGGGATAATCAAGGAGATGCAGAACATATTTTTCAAGAGAAACTACACACAGAATTCCCAGATGCAAGTGATCCTCTGGTAGGGTAGCTGGGACTGTAGGTAGGCTCCTGCCAATTCCTGTGACTCCTGCATTCCAGGAATATTTGCTATAGGACAATCCACACTGGAGTAGGCTTTGGTCGAGTTGCTGGACTTCAAGTATAAAGGGATCAATGGCTTTCCTGGTAGAATAAATTATTCAAGTGCCAGGAGAAGTATGTTAGGTTGACCTGAGTTGCCTCCTCCATAACTTAGCTGCCAGAAGATCATCTAACAATGTCAATAAATCTCAGGTAGAGATTGGAGCGTGAGGTGCCTTAGCTCACTCACCGTGCTTTCAGCTTAAAGGCGACAGCTGGGTTTTATGAACACATGAGGCTTCAGGGCACAGGGTCCTGTGGCCTCTTTGGCAAGCTACTGGTAGCTTCAGTGAGTTAAACTGCTGGGAATTCTAATCCTGGAGTCTTTTCTTGGTCAATCAGCTAATGACACTTGATAAAATACACACATACATGGGGAAGGGGAAAGAATCTATTCTTGTGTCATTAGCCCAGGCTACCCTAAAATACACTATATACAGCCTAGGCAGGTCTTGACTTGAAATCTTCCCATCTTGGCCCCCTTGGTGTTGGGATTACAAGAGTGTGCTACCATTCCTAGACTGGATATACTATTTTAATTGTCTCTGTGCTGTCAGAATGAGGTTCAGGCTCAGAGTCCTTACATTACACAGGGCACCACCCTCATGAACAAGGAAACTATGATGTGGGAGTCCTCCCTTCAAATGCAGACACAGGGACAATAGGTGTAGCCCAATGAGAGAACACTTGTCCAGCATGCAGGAGGTCTGGACTTGATCCCATTAAACAAACAAAACTAACGAATGGGAAGAAGTGCATACATAGTAATGTGTCAGAGCACAATCCAAGAACGCAGTCATATGAGAATTCTGAGTGCTTGTGAGAAGATGCCAAGAAAACAAGACAAAAGTCTTGTGACCTCAGTTTCTTAGTTTTTGCCACCTGTGGCTTGTCCTTGTGATTGAAAACCTCACCGGTGTGATTCCTCCCAACCCTCAGGGTCTAAATTGGCGCTCTGAAAAAAGTTGGCTATTGCATGAGACTGTAGTCCATCTCAGTGTTAGGCCCTTCTCTCCCAGATGCACACTGCTAACTAGAGCCATAAACAGTAGTGAATTTGCTCCTTCACGTCAGTTGATGTTGAGAGCGAACTACTTCTAAATAAGTCATTAGTACCAACCAATGTCTTTCACCTACCAGTAACTCATAATATTAGGCAAGAAGGAGTTTATTCTTGGAATCTACACCTAGAGTGCTCTCCCTCTCTCTTTCTCTCTCCATCATCAATTAGATTTAAGCTTCTCTCTGCAATGTAGTTCTGTCTATCTGGTTTATTCTCTTGTTGTAATAAACACTATGCAACTTGGAGAAGAACAAGTTTACCCCATCTTACAGTTCCAGGTTATAATCCATTACTGAGGACAGTCATAGCAGGAACCCCAGACAGGAACCAGGAATCAGGGACCCTGGATGAGTGTTGCTCATTGCCACCATCTTACCTCTTCCTGTATGTATGTGTATACACACACACACACACACACACATACACACACACACACACACACACACACACACACACACACACACGTACACACAAACAAGTCCAGACCCATCTGCCTAGGAATGATACCACCCACAGTGGGCTGAACCTTCCTAAATCAATTAGCAAGCAAGAGAGTGATCACAGATATCCTCATACAAGCCAATGTGATCCAGGCAGTTTTTTTGACTGAGGTCCCCACTTCCCAAGTGACTCTTGTTTTCATCAAGTTCACAACAAAAATTAACCAGTACACATTCTCTGCATGTTCCCTTCCCAAGTTTGGAAATGCAGGGTCCTTGAAGACCAAGCTCAAGTGTCACCAGCTCCTAAAGCTTTGCTGGATTCACCCAGCTCAGAGGATTGGCTCTCTCCTCTGTGTCCTCAGCTGTAGCACATCCTAGCCTATATCTGATCCCCATAAGGTTAGGCTGGAGCACCTCAGCTATGTTATGGTGGTTTGAACAAAAATAGCCCCCATAGACTCACAGAGAGTTGCACCATTTGGAAGGGTTAAGATGTGTGTGATCTTGTTGGAGGAAGTGTGTCACTAGGGGTGGGCTTTGGGGTTTCAAATGCTCAAGCCAGGCCCAGTATCTTTCTCTTCCTGGTGCCAGCCAATTCAGATGTAGAATTCTCAGCTACCTCTCCAACACCATGTCTGCCTGAATACTGCCATGACCATAATGAACTGTAAGCCAGCCCCCGTTAAATATTGCCTGTATAAGAGCTGATGTGCTCATGGTGTCTCTTCACATACATCTTGCCCATCTTGCATTGCTCTGCACCCAGAAAAGAATCAGCTCTCGGTGCTCAGCGTATTGTAGAGAACTGAACTGGGAAAATGGAGATCTGTTTCATTCCAAGAATTTGGTCTCAGCGTTCTCATTTGTTGACAACCGGGAAGTTTGCTATGCTTTACAGACAGGGACTGAGGGAGCATGAGAAGTGGTCTAGAGACTGCAGCGGAAGGAGGGCAGTGCCCACTCTGCATCAGTCTGGCCATTCTCACAGCTGTCCGCTCTCAGGGTCGCCAGACAGACCCATGCCTGGGTTATCGAGTTACGGAGCAATGCAGAGGATCTTTATTTCATGACTGTATTGTCCTTTCACACACACTGGCTCTGAAAAAAGGAGGGCCCAAGGAGGCAGTTGTGGGACAGCAGGACAGCAGGACAGTGAGACAGCAGTGAGACTCTGTGTCACTTTCTCTGGGCCAGGCATGGTTCTGAGGCCTTGTTCATGAATCCTCTGGGGAGTCACTACTCATGTCCTGTTTCATCCTTCAGGATACTGAGGCAGCTTAAACGATGTCACATGATCAGTTAGCACAGCTCCAGGACTCTGGCCTATGCAGATCTCAGTGTGTGATTTATTAGCTCAGAGAACTCACACTACCCTGAGCCCTGACTCCATCATCCACAAATGGGGATAAATAATATCCTTTGGCAGGAGAAGAAAGAAATTACGTGAGAATACATCTGAAGGTGTCTATGCTAAGTAGAAGACTAATAACTAACATGTAGTTTGTTTGCCTGTTTGTTTGAGGCAGAGTCTTACTATGTATGGAGCCCAGGTTGGCTTCAGTTAGGATCCTCCTGCTTCATCCTTCCCCATGGTGTGTACCACACCAGCATTATTTATTTTTTTAGCAGACATGTCTGTAATCCCAGTACTTGGTAGACAGGAGGATCAGGACTTTGAGGCTAGCTGTAGCTACTTTAGAGTTTGAGGCTGGTACCAGTATTTGCATGAATGTAAGTGCACCATGTGTGCCTGGTACTCAAGGAGGCCAGAAGAGGCACCACAACCACCTATAGCTGGAGTTCTATACTCTAGTCAGTCTCTATGGAGGTGTTAGAAGCTGGACTCAGGTCCTCTGTGAGAGTGGCAAGTGCTCTTAGTCACTGAGCCATCTCTTTAGTCTTTATTATTATTATTACTATTATTTGTGATTTTTGAGTATGTGTGTCTGTGTGCATTCTGTCGTGTGTTTTGGAGTATCATTATAGGCAAGAAGAGGTTGTCAGATCCCTTGGGGCTGAATTACAGGTGTTTGTGACCTATCTGGCTGCCAGAAACAGCCTTCCACCAGAATAATGAGTGTTCTCAACTGCTGAGTCACTCCTCCAAGGCCCTTCCCCCTTTTGAAATATAAATCTCACTATTTAGCCCTGGATGACCTGTAACTCCTTGTGTTGAACTCACAGAGATTTGAATGCCTCTGCTTTCTGAGTGCTGGGATTAAAGGAAGCATCATACCTGACCCGATCTTTTTTTTTTTTTTTTTTTTTTTAAGGTAAAGCAGTCAAGCATCATGGCATGGGCCTTTAATCCCAGTATGTGGGAGGTGGAGACACAAGGATCAGGAATTTGATGATAACTGGGGCTACCCTAGAATGTGAGGCCAACCTGAGCTTCAAGAGTCACTGTCTAAATAAAATGAAATAAACTAAGTACTTGCAAGGGTAAAATAGTTTCATATTAGTTGAACATACCTTGAGTCCCAGCTACTCTGAGTCTGAGGATTATAAATTCACAGCCATTCTGGACTGTCTAACTAGATCCTGACTCACCTAAATCAATACATAAATGCAGTGCTAAAGTATTGGGTGTAGCCCCTGAGGCAGCGTCAAGGAGGAACTGTTTGTGTGTTGGCAAAATATTTCCCACGTCCACTCGATCATCACCTTTAAAGGTACTTTGTTGTGATGTGAACAGCTACATCCCTTCCACAACACTTCATAAGACAATACATTTGACTAGTGCCACATATGAGTGTTCTTCCTCCAGAGCCGAGGTCCCTCCAGCAAATGAGGCTTTAACTGATTACACTACACGTGGGCTGTCAGAAAGGATGACAGAGAAGGCCTACACCAGTCAGAAAGGAAGATGGAAGGATCACACTGTAGCCACTCAAAAATAGCCTGACAGATTTTAATTGTTAGCTTGCTGCATCTTCCGACATTTTTAAAAATCAAGTCACAGCTGTGGGAACTTTACACTGTGACCATCATACACAAATATAAAAAGAAGCAGACATGACAGATGAAGCCATGGCTACCTATCAGTCCAATGCTATCGAACACAAAAGACCAGTAAGAGACTGTGACCCAGGAGGACAGAGTCACAACAGGGCCTACATGGCAGCTTTTGCTGGCGCCTGCGATTTGGTTTAGTTAAAGTTATAAAGCTTTGGCATCAGTGCCAGAGAGCCAGATTCCTGTGCAATCTATTTCAAGATGGTAGAGGGAGTAGAATGAGATTCTATGTTGCCATGGAAACACCTATCACCAACAATCTCAACAGATTTCAATCTTTCGGCCAGAAAAGTGTTTCCAATGCCTATGGTTCCTACAAGCAGAACATGCCTGCCTCTTGCTTGTGCTAAACAAACCAGTTCAGCATTTTATACGATTGGGTCTATAAGTGGCAAAATTGGACACATGGATTGAGCTTTTGACGTCATCTTCAGGAGTCACGACACTTCAGAAGTCTGTCATCCAAGCATGTGAGTGAGTGCCCTCCCACCAGAAGGTGGACACTCTGGATTGGTCTCTGCTGTGGGAGCAGTGTGGAGCTGTAACTTACTTTTGCTAACAGCTCAGCATTGCTTTATTTCTGGTTGTCACAGTTTGTGCTGTGAGCTGCATTGCCTCCCTGGTAGTTATTTGTTTAGATCAGAAAAATCTGAGCTAGTACTTCATCTGGGAACACAGGTCAAAGGTAAAAGACATCTGTACTGGTGTGGGAAAGTACCAAGCTTGGGGAGCCTTCCTGCTGGTCCCCTAGAGCTGAGGCACGTGTCTAGGTGGAGTGCAAAGCTTTTCCAGGACAGCTCGGACTTCCTCAGGATTGTAGTTCCAAGGGCCAGCTTTACCCTGCAAGAGAGGAGAGGCAGGCGTCAGAGGTCTCAGCCTAGAATGCCCGTCATGTGTGGGGTGTGGCTGAGAGATCTAATGATAGCTACTTGGGAGTTGTAAACAAAGGATAGTTACAGCCTTGAGGAGGGTCAGGTCACTCAGGGAAACTGCAGAGAGTGGTGCCAACAGTCTATAGTGTAAGACTGGGCAGGGAAGTAAGAGGGGGAAACACAGGCAAAGTGACAGAGGTCAGGAGAAGGAGTGCAACCATAAGCTCCTCTTGAAACATCAGCCCTCACACTGAGTTCCTTCCACAGAACCACCGCTGGCTGTCCAGACCCTCTGCCCTAGCTCAGTCCTCTTCAGCCCGATTTGGGCAAGAATCCTACTTTCTGTCCTTAGTTGCTGCTCTCTTTGTCCTCTCTCCACAGACACCAGCGATCTATACAGTATAAAGCTGATCAGACCATGATTCCTCTGCCCAGAACCTTCCTATGGCTCACTTTGGCCTTTGGAGGAAGATGTTCTCTGGTCCAGAGCCAGACCCTGGTCCTCTGAGTGCTGAATTCCCTAGCCGTGCCTTGCCCCAATTGCCTCACCACTTGCCCACTGTCTCATCAAGTTTCCCTCTGCAAGCTGCCAAGCCCAATGGCCTGAGCTTTATCCTCAAGATTCACCTGGTGAAAGGAGAAACTGACCCCACAAATTAACCTCTGACCTCCGCACACTCACAGTAGCCTGCATGCCCCGCCCCCCACACACATGTAAGACAAATTCAAATGTAATTTTAAACATTAAAACTAAAGACTAGGTATGAAGGTACAGCCTTTAATCCCAGCATTTGGAAGGCAGAGGCAGGTAGATCTCTGTGAGTTCAAGGCCAGCCCAGTGAGTTCCAGGACAGCTGGAGCTATGTAGAGAGATCTTGCCTCAGATAGATAGATAGACGAATAGATGGATGGATAGATAGATAGATAGATAGATAGATAGATAGATAGATAGAGATAGATAGATAGATGGATGGATAGACAGACAGACAGACAGACAGGTGAATAGAAACTAAACAACACCAAGAGACAAGGATTAAGCCAGACACTGGATGCTGAGGAAGCCAGGAGCTTGCACCTCTACTCAAATGCTAGCATGTTCGTGGGCACCGCTTCACATAGCACCGGACAAAGACGAATCTCATTTCGCAAAAGAGAAGGCAGGAAGGCTTTGAGGCAAGGGGACTCCCCCGGGTTACATGTGTGAGAAGTACATCTCCCTGCGAGGAAATCTTCCTCTGCCCCTGTGACACCAATCCCCTCGCCCTTCCCCAGATCCCTAAGCCTAGGTCATCACCTTGTAGCAGATCCTGCCCTCCTGTATCACGTAGAGCCTCTCAGGCAGGGCCGCGTAGAGCTGGCTGCTCTGGTTCTGCATTGTGTCCACCACCACAGGGCACTGGGGGCTCCTGGCCAGCAGCATGCGGGCTGCCCGCACGCGCTCCTGGAGGCTCCGGTGCTGCCGGATGTCCACGTTGTTCTTAAAAGCCCAGCCATCTGCAAGAGGAAGGTTAGACTGCAGCCGCACAGATGGGACAGACAGTTCCCGGAGTTTAAACTCCACCTACCTTTAACAGAAAGCCTCACAAAGCAGTGTCCTGTGGGAGAAATCGGCCAAGTCTTCCTTCAGAGATGAAGTGCAAGGCCACACAGGGTTACCAGAACCAAAGCGCGCTACCTGTGCGGCTGACTGGCGGGCCTCGGGTCTTCAATGAGAGACAGTTGGACAAAGTGGTTCTTGATCTTCCATATGCCTTTGAACCACTGGGGGGGGCTTTGTTAGAGGGAGAGTCAGCCTGTCTAGGGTGGCACTGAGAGTGGAGACAGCTCCCAGCATTGCAGGGTTGTCAGTGCCTCAACCGAATTTAGAAGCAAAGGTCAGAGCAGTGGTTATCTCCATGTGAGGTCCCGTGTCCAGTCCTGGTTCCGTCCCATCTCCCCACTCTTCCACCCGCTCCCTGTTCCCTGTGGCCTCCATCCTCACCCCAACCCCTGTTAGTAACAGGGAATCCCTTGCTCTAGGCCATCGAGGAACGGTTCTTAAGTGAGTGTTTTCACACCCTTCTCCATGATTCTTAGGTACTAGACAGTTTAACAACCACTAGTCTGGCTGGGCAATAGTGTTGCACGCCTTAATCCCAGCATTTGGGATTAAGAGGCAGAAGGGTCTACAGAGGCCAGCAAGGTATACAGAGTGAGTTCCAGGACAGCCAGGGCCATACCAGGAAAACCTATTGCTCTGGAATTTCAACAACTCCCCTCTCCTAACTAGTTCTTACCACAGAGTTCTTCCCAAAATGCAAATCTGCACTTGTCACTCCCCTGCCTAGATCTTTTGATGGATTCCTATCACCCTCAAGCTAGAATCCAGGCTCCTTAATGCCATTCAGTTTTAAAGGTGAGCTCTTACAGGAAGGGGGCTCTTGTTTCTCTCTCCCTGGGTCCAGCATGGGCTTGAACATAGTGCAAGAACTTGTTGAGTACAGTCCAGTGATTCTGCAAGGCAGCCACATTTCTTCTATGTTTGAAGTAGAGAAACAAGGCTGGAAGTTGACTATGGTCACATGGCCAACACATGATGGAGCAGGACCTGTACCCAGGTCTAAAACGCAGTCTGTGACCACCCATCCCACTGTGTCACAACCCCTGCATTTTACCTGGATAAGCACGGGAAAGCCAACCAACTGACTTTGGCTACAGAACCCGGCATCCCTAGGATTGGTAGACACTAGCTCTCTACATTTTCTCTCTGAAGTTCACGTCCAGTTCTGACTGATTAAAAAAAAGCATCTCAGAGCAGGAGATGGGGAGGAAGAACTGTGTGCAGTAGGGGAGCAAGACCCAGAGGTGACAATTACAGGAAGTTTATCCTCAGTGGCTCAAGTGGGTGGTCAGGTCTGAGTTCTAGAAAGGGTAAGACTGGCTTGGTCTGACTTCAGAACAAATGCCTCGGGTGTCAGAACCAGGAGTTGGTGCTAGGGTGACCCCAGCCTGCTACAACTAGCAATTTGTTCTTTTGGAAGTGAAAGTTGGGTCCTCTAGGACTTTATTCTTTAAAGTGTGGTCCCTAGGACAGCTGCCCTGGCTTTCCCTGGCCACATCCCAGCCTTCCAGCATCCAAATAGGACCTCCAGGTGACCTTATGAAAGTTTGAGAAGTGTCACCCCAGAACCTAACCAGCTTTGGTTGAGCTCCATCTGTCATTTCTAAGACTGTCATAACCCTGTCTCTTCTCAGCTATGGAGACTACAGATCTTAACGGACTGCCCAGGGCGCTGCTTCTCACAAAGAGAGGCACTACCATGTGCTGGAGCTCCTATTGCCTAATCAATGCCCTCTCCCTCTCCCTCTCCCTCTCCCTCTCCCTCTCCCTCTCCCTCTCCCTCTCCCTCTCCCTCTCCCTCTCCCCCTCCCCCTCCCCCTCCCCCTCCCCCTCCCCCTCCCCCTCCCCCTCCCTCTCCCCCTCCCTCTCCCTCTCCCTCTCCCTCTCCCCCTCCCCCTCCCCCTCCCCCTCTCCCTCCCCCTCCCCCTCCCCCTCCCTCCCCCTCCCCCTCCCCCTCCCTCCCCCTCCCTCTCCCCTCCCCCTCCCCCTCCCCCTCCCTCTCCCTCCCTCTCCCCCTCCCCCTCTCTTCCCTTTCTTTCTTTCTTTCTTTCTTTCTTTCTTTCTTTCTTTCTTTCTTTCTTTCTTTTTTTGAGACAGTGTTTCTCTGTGTAGTCCTGGCTGTATTAGAATTCCCTCTGTAGACCAAGGTGACCTTGAACTCAGAGATTCATCTACTATGCCTCCCAAGTGTTGGGATTAAAGGCATCTACCAACACTGTCTGGTGCATAAGCCATTCTTTGAAAATATATTTTATGGAAAAGTTTAAATATACATAAAACTGCACAGGAGAGCATGCTCATATCCACATACTTATTACCCCGTGATATTTTAAATTTACCCCAAATGTAAATGAGAATGGACGCTGCCTCTCAAATGAACAGAGTATTAAGTTGAAAATTCTCAGGCGTTTGAGTGCAGAGAAATAAAAATATAGTAGGCTTAGGTTGGGGCCCGGGAATATGCACTTTCAACAAGCAATCTAGACAATCCTATCTTCAAGGACTTCAATGCCACATGAGGATACAGACCACACTAGTTGTGCACCACATGGCCAAATGGGGGTGAAAACAATCAGAGAGATCTCTGTGCTCCCCACTCATGGGCAAGTCAGCAAAGACACCGCAGCCTGAATGCTCATTCACCCAGTTTCCACAGAGCCCTGACTGGGACATGGACCCTACAGAGAGGGTCCTGGGTGACATGGACTCAGAGAACCTCTCCCACCATTTGTAGAGGCAGGTGAGCAATGATTCCCCTCCACCGTGGAAGCCTTCTTCAAACTCTGAATTTGAGATGGGGCTAAACTTGAGGGTTCAGTCCCCATGAGGGCCAGGGAAATGGGGATAGGTCTGATCATCTTTCAGAGTTCAAGGACCAAGACATGGATGTTTCTAGAAGGAAGGAACACCTGTCTCACCATTTCAACTTTCTTAGCATAGGAACAAGGTGTCTTGTGTGGCAACAGTGGTAATGACGTGGTTAGGGCTGGAAAGGGACTCCTACTTATCATGTAAGAAAGAGCTGTTCTACAGCAGTGTTCCTCCAAGCGTGGTCCTCAGACCGGGGAGGGAAGGTTACCATTATCTAGAACGCAACTCAGATCTATGAAGGCATCTGCTTTAGCAGTGTCCCCAGGAGTATGGGGGGTCACCAAAGCTTAATGAATTATGAGCCACAAAAGCCATCATCCTGTCCTTTTGATCTTAGGCTATCAGCTGAAAAATAGCTACAGGGTGGCCATTTTCATTTGTGCCTTCACATTAGGTTTCAATTCCTTGTCAGTGTGCTTAGACTGGTTGTTCTCCCCTCCCAACCCTCCACTTAACTATATCCCTCTTCAGACTTCTGCTCCGTACGCTCTTGTTGAAAGCAGACTGTGGAGGGAGAGGCAGTGGGAGGGAAAGACAGTTCTGGGCTTCTCTGGTCCTCCCTCTTTCCCTCCTGTCCTCCTCTCTCATTCCTTCCCTTCCCAACTATAACATGGGCTCTGACGATGGGAGAAAGGCAGAGCAGGAAGAGTGGAGGCCGGGAGTCTCTGTACCTGTGGCGTGAGCTTCTTCAATGTAAATGATGAGGAAATCGGCTGTGGAGGCAAAGTCATCTACGAGTCTCTTGAACTGGTCAAATTTGAGAAGAAATGAAGGTCAGGTGCAACTGCCAAAGTTCAACACCAGGGGCCTGCTGCCTGCAACACAAGGAACCGTAGCTGAGACTTGCATGGGTTCTTTCACATGTACTGTCTTCTGTCCTGGGTTCAATTCTGTTCCTTCTGCCCCTGTGGGATGAGTCCCGGGCACCATGACAAGTCTAGACGGCATGACTAGTTGCGGGTAGGGCTGGCTTTTGCCTCTCTGGAAGCAGAGTGTCTCAGTGACCACTAGATGCTAGATGGTAGTCAAAATAAAAAATCCTTCCCTGCAGAATGTAGTTATAAAGTGGGCAGACACCCATCTTCTATAAGGTGTGATGGCTAATATTCAGGGTAGATAGTTACTCCCCATTTTGAGACAATGTGCTATAATGATATAGCCCTGGCTAGCCTGGATCTCACTATGTAGACAAGGCTGGCCTTGAACTCAAAAAGATCTGCCTCCTGAGTGCAGCCCCATGCCTGGCAATTCTCTCTCACTTTTACAAAGCACCTGACGTTTATGGACTTGTTCAGCACACAGCAGGTCAGCAGGTCAGCGGTGGAGTTAAAATGAAGACCGACTTCTGGACTTGCAAGTTAGTGCTCTTTCTATTAAAAGGACCTCTGTTTCCTCGATGAAAACATGGACTCTACAGGAGCTGGACCTGTGGCTCAGCACTTTAGAGCACTTTGATCTTGCAGAGTCCATTCACCACTGGTAATTCCAGTTCTAGGGATCAGACACTCTCTTCTGGCCTCTGAGGCACCAGGCACACATGTGAGGCACATACGTATACACAGACATGGACACATACACATAAGATAGAAAATAGACCTTAAAAGAATGCACACCTGCCGGGCGTGGTGGCACACACCTTTAATCCCAGCACTTGGGAGGCAGAGGCAGGCGGACTTCTGAGTTCAAGGCCAGCCTAGTCTACAAAGTGAGTTCCAGGACAGCCAGGGCTATACAGAGAAACCCTGTCCTGGAAAAAAACAAAAAACAAAAAACAAAAAACAAAAAACAAAAAAAAAAAGAGAGAGAGAGAGAGCTGCTAAGTTTGCTATACAGATTCTTCATGGCCCTGTGGCCTCTCTCATCACCTGGCAGGTGTTTTACTTAGCTTCTATTTAATGCCATACTTGACAATAGGCCTCCATGGTCATATTGCAGCCCCAAACTCCTCCCACTCTCTGCCAGGAGCACAGAGGCTGAGCCAGCAGCTACCCACTCCTACCTGCTTGTCCTTCCTCCCACTGGGCATTGCCTTTTCTATTTCTGAATGTTCCAGGTACCTTTATGAAGTAGAGGCCTCTCCTTCCAGGTCCCTCCCAGTCACTTTACCAAATTGCAATGTCAATGCCAGTTCATGATGGGGACAGCACCTTGCCATGAGACACTGGAGAATGCCCACACTAGATCTTGCCTTTCCTGTTTAGTGATCTTGCCCCTTCTGGGGCAGAAAGTGACTGCAGTCACTGTAGGAGCAGGAAGGCACGCCCAGAGATAGATGAGTCTGGGAGAATAATGTGCCTCTGACATTCAGAAAAGGCTGTACTTGTGTGGGCTGAGGATCCTGAGGTCCAAGCCACTAGAGCGCATTCATTGTCCCACAAGGCTTAACAACTAAGTGCAGATTTGAAGATGAACTCGTGGTTTGGCATAGTGGTACAAGTTTGTAGTACCAGAACTGGGGAGGCTGAGGCAGGTGAGTGCTGTGAGTTTGAGGCCAGTCACGTAGTGAGACTCTACTCACAATACTACCCTCCAAAAAGGATGACATCAGGAGGAATCTCAGGCTAACTTCCGCAGAGTACTAGATCCCCAAGCACAAGGCCTTTCTGACCGTGGGAACCCTTGGTCTCAAGCCTACAAAGTCAACTCTAGGCAGGAGCCTTCTGTAACTCTTCAGTCAAGGCTAGGGAAAGCCCTGGGTGAGCCGCTATTGTATCCTGAGGTTTCTATGACTAAAGCTAAAGACCTGTTGAGTCCTAGCCACACATCTACTGGAGGATTGCTAGCCCTGCACAGTGGCATGACCTGTTTGAGCAGCCACATCACCCAAGCTCCTCCTTGCCCCAAGGGTTCATACTCCTGTCCCCTGCTTTAGGCACACGCACATTCTATCTATAAGCGTTTATTCTGAATTTACAGCATGCCAGGGTCGCCACCACAGCAGCAGTCAGTGGAGAAGGAAGCCATCAGGAATCTGCCTCTGTGTGGTGTGGGGTTTTTTCAGCTGGGAGATTAGCCATAGGCAATGAACAGGCAAATTGAAGCATTGAGAAACTGTGGTAAATGTTATGAAAGAGACTAGAAAGTGTGGCCCACTGCAGACAGGTGGAGCAGGGAGGGCCTCTGGGGAGCTGCCATTCAGGCTGAGAGGCGAAGGCCTGGAACAAATCAGCCCTGGGGAAAGGGAGAAGGGCATCTCAGGCAAAGGGAGTCAATGTTCAAAGTCCTTGAGGAGGGACAGAGCCCAGTTTGTTTAAGGACCTGTAAGACCACTGTCCGGAACCTGGCACCAAGGGTGGCGCTGGCAGAGACTGCAATGGGCCGGAGAAAGAGCTGCTGGGTTTTATTCTAGCTGTGTTAGAAAGTGCCAGAGCTATAAAGTGGGGGTGGGTGGGAATAAGCTATAATTCTTACCCACCTGACTTCTTGATCCTCTTTCTCATTTGGAATTCCTATTCTGCATATGATTGGTGGGACAGTGTGCCCAGCCTTGCTCTCTGGAAGACCAGAGAAGCAGGCATGCCCCTGCCCCAGCAATCAGGGGCCGGCAGCACTCCCCATTCAGGTCTTTTATTCTAGAGTTACTGAGATAGGAGAACTCATTCTTAGTCCGGATGTGGTGCCCCTCAGGAGTGGCCAGTGGTGGACATTCTAACCACAGCGACCGCAAGATGTGATCTAACTGCTGTTGTTATAAGGCAGCTCATATCCAAGTCTCTAGATGCTTTTAGTTCTCTGGAGCCCAAGTCTCATGTGTGTGTGTGTGTGTGTGTGTGTGTTTCTCTATGTATATGTCTGTATGTGTGTGTTTATGTGTGCATGTGTATGTGTGGGTATATATGTATGTGTATGTGGGTATGTGTGGGTGCAAAGATATGTGGGTGTATTAGGTGTGTGGGTATGTATGGATGCAAAGGTATGTGGGTATATTAGGTGTGTGGGTGTATGAGGTGTGTGGGTATGTGTGGGTGCAAAGGTATGTGAATGTGTGTAGGTGTGTGGGTGTGTGTAGGTGTGTGGGTGTGTGTAGGTGTGTGGGTATATGTGGGTGTATGGGTGTGTGTGTGGGTGTAGGTATGTGTATATAGATGTGTAGGTATGTGTGTGTGCGTGTGTAGGTATGTGGGTGTGTGTAGGTGTGTGGGTATATGTGGATGTGTGGGTATATGTGGGTGTATGGGTGTGTGGGGATGTATGGGTGTGTGTGTAGGTATGTGTGTATAGGTGTGTATAAGTGTGTGCATGTATAGGTATATGGGTGTGTGTAGATGTGTGGGTGTATGTGGATGTATGGGTGTGTGTGGGTGTATGTGGGTGTATGTAGGTGTGTGTGTAGGTGTGTATAGGGGTGTGTGTATGTGGCTGTGTGGGTGTGTTTAGGTGTGTGTGGGTATATGTAGGTGTGTGTGTAGGTGTGTGTAGGGGTGTGTGTATGTGGCTGTGTGAGTGTGTTTAGGTGTGTGTGGGTATATGTAGGTGTGTGTGTAGGTGTGTGTATGTGGGTGTGTGGGTGTGAGTGGATGTGTATGTAGGTGTGGGGGTGTGAGTAGGTGTGTGTATGTATAGGTGTGTAGGTGTGTGTGTATGTGGGTGTGGCTGTGTAGGTATGTGTGCCTGTGTAGCAGTCAGAAGACAACAACTTGCAAACATCTATTCTTTCCTGCCACCATGCGGGCCTTGGGGAGTGAACTCAGGCTGTTTCACTTGGCTACAGACACTTTTACCTACTGAGCCGTTTTGCCTGAACCTCCACACATGCACCACGACACACTTGTGGAAAACTTGTCCCCACACACATGTACATCTATGCATACGTGCACATAAAAATAAAATTTAAAATGTAATAAAATTATTTTTTAAAGGAAGCCAGAGTAGGGTCTGATGATTTCAAAATTCCCTAGCTTTGTGTAGCAGTCAGATTCACACTTGGATGGCACACTAGCTGCTGTGTGGAGAAAAGACAGAGTGATATGGGGTTTGGGGAGTGGCAGCTGGGCGGCACTGGAGAGGTGGGAGCCACGGCTAATGCACAGTGGGGAGAGGCAGAACGGAAGAGCACGCTGCTAGCTGGTGGCGGAGGCGCCTCAGCTGCCCTGTGTTTCAGGTCATTGTCACACGTCCTCCTTGCTCTGCATGGGATTTGAAGCAGTTTGCATACATGTTAAAATAGAAAATAATAACCAGGGAAAGAGATCGTGGCCTTCTGAAAAGCACAGAGCAGGACAGGGAATGGGCAGAGAGGCTCCAAGGTGCTCTGCACCTCTGATGTTCAGTTTACTTTTTGGCCACACAGGATGTTGAAACCCAAGGCCTCAAACACGCAGGGCCACATACTGAGCTGCATCGTTGGCATCTGTGCATTCGCTGGAACACAGCCGTGTGTTCACTTTTGAGTTTTCTGGTACTCAAGTAAAGAGAGAGGTGAGAGCGAGCAGTTATCATTTCATAACTTGGGGCCAGCAAGGTGGCTTGGAGGTAAGGGGGCTTGCAGCCAAGCACGGAGCCACGTGGTGGGAGGAGAAAACCTGCTCCTTGGAGTTATCCCAGGACCTCCACATGCGCACTGTGACATATGCGTGTATACACTTAAACATACACACAAAATAAATTAAAAAATAAGTAAGTAAGTAAATAAATAAATGTTCAGCCTCTAGTATAAAGGGAAGACAGGCTGGTTTCTCTGCAGACACAAAACCCTCCTTATCTGGTTCACAAACTGTTTTTCTAGGAGGCCCCTGAGTGTGTGTGTGTGTGTGTGTGTGTGTGTGTGTGTGTGTGTGTGGCTTCTCTGTCCCTGATGGTTGATTGAATAATGATTCGTCCTCATGTGACAGGGCCTTCGCAGGGGAGGCTCTGAGGCCAGTCGCTGACAAGTGGCTGGTCACTGGACTGTAATGACCCTAGAGAACCACTCGTCAGGTAAGAAAATGGGTTTCCAGTTAGGACCAGTTTTAAATGTTAGCTGTCTGGAATTTTGCTTTTAATGGGCAAAAGACTCAACAGGCCCCCAAAAGGACAGGCGCATCTGTTTATCCATCTAGAGTGTGGCCGACATGGTGATGTTTGCAACCAGGGCAAAGTCCACCTGGCAGCAGAAAGAGGAAGTGTGGGTGCTTATGGCTGGCACACTGCTAGTGTCCACAGGCCACAGACCACATCATGAGGGTGTCAGGTAAGGACTGCAGTGTTCTATAAACAGGAGAACAGACTCATGCTCATGACCCCCCCCCCCCCAGGCCAGCGTGTGAGCCTCTGGCCCAGGCTCTCTCTGCAGAAAAGCCCCTTTTATCATTACCAGGTGACACCTCCTCTGGATACTTGGAGAGACTGCAGATCAAGAGTTTCCTCTGTGCGTGTGTGTGGTGTTCAGGAGGATGTGCATGCTGTGTGTGAATCTGAGGCCCCAGTGTTGCATGCAACAGTAGAAAGTAGGCCCAAAGCACAAACTCCACTGAGAACTCGCTATGGGACTCTGAGCGGTTCTGTATGACTTTCGTTTTGCGTCTGAAACACTCAAGAGGTCACACTAGATTATCTGTAAGAAACCTTCCTGGACTTCCGATGGGTAGCTCTAAAATGAGCCCTGTGTTTATGCCCAAAGCATCCTTTGGCGTGCCAAAGGCCTGGGAGTTTCTGAAGGGCTATAGGATGTCTTTGTAATGGATCTTGATAACCCTATTTGGAAATCCTCCCCAAAACTAACCAACACTTTGAGGCATGTGTGTACCTGCAGGTAGGAGACAGGACACCCTCCAGCTCTGGTTCTTGATGACCTCAGCAGCTTCCCCTTACACCCAGTTTCCACATCTGGGAACTCACCTGCCCCTTGCCCTCTGTCCTGGGCTGTTCCCTGAATTCTTGTCCTCGTTTGCCCCAGGGCTTCAGGGCTGTTAGGGTCCCCAGTGTCCTTCCTGCAGCCTTCTCCAGAGGCTCAAGCAGGGAACCCGAGTCTTCTCCAGAACCTTCTCCCCTCCCATCCCCTTTCTCTCTCTCTGAGCTGTGAAGTGTCCTGGGGCAGAAAACTGTGGCACTTATGTCTGTTTCACCAATGCCTGTGATTTCAGGGCACGCTGTTGTCAATGCGCTGAAACTCAACTTCATTTTATAAATGAAGGTTAGGTGGTCTATCTCTGCCTCCTGTATCATTTGCTTTCTGATACAGCAGCAGAGATCAGGGACAAGCTGTACACTCCCTTTTCCTTTTCATAAAAAGTGTGTGTGTGTGTGTGTGTGTGTGTGTGTGTGTGTGTGTCCAGGTGCCTGCAGAGGCCAGAAGAAGGAGGCAGACCCCGTGGAGCTGGAGTTATAGGCAGTTGTGAACTGCCCAACATGGATCCTGGGAACCAAACTCAGGCTTTCTAGAAGAGCAGCAGCCATTCCTAACTGCCAAGCCATGTCTCTGGTCCACTACTTCCTACTTTCTTTATTTTAATCAGGGTCTCATGTAGCCCAGGCTGGCCTACAATTCTCTAAGTAGAATGAGCTTGTATTTCTGATCTTCTTGCCTCTACTTCTAGAGTTTGAAGATTATAGACACCTGACACCATGCCTGATTTGCTGAGCACTGTTTTGTTCTTATTTCTGGATTGGGGATGAAACCCAGAGTCTTGTGTGTGCTAGGCAAACTCTCTAGCCAGTAGTTTTTGATACAGTTCTCATTATATACCCCAGGTTGGCTCTGAACGCCAATCCTCCTGCCTCTGTTTCCCTAGTGCTAGGACAGCAGGCGTTTGCCACCACACCTGGAAAACAGAACTCTTTTTAACTGAGAGAAGACAGTTAACAGACACAAGTGAGTTCCATGAGCTGGCCCTGGGTCAGGTGGCTTCCAGGGAACTGCTCGTCAGACTGTCTCCAGCAATTTGTTCTGTCCCACCAGTGTCTGTCCCACCGGAAACACAGCATAAAAACCACTGTTCTTATTGATCTCAGTCTCAGGGCTGTGTGCTAACTGTTGGCTGAATGAACTAAGGTCCTTTTCATGTTACAGTTTAAATTCATTATTGGGGTGTGAGAGAGAGAGAGAGAGAGAGAGAGAGAGAGAGAGAGAGAGAGAGAGAGAGAAAGAGAGAGAGAGAGAGGCTCTCCTTCTTCTTCTACTACTTTGAACACTCTCCTTCTGGGTCTACAAAAATCATATTCATTAGTTCCAAACACACCTCCTCCAGGAAGCCTTCCAAGTCCTGCAGGCAGGCAGGCCCTGCCTGCCCCCTGCATGTCACAGGACCATTGAATTTGCTTGTTCTATTCTTCTCTGCCATGGACTGTAAAGTCCTTAAGTCTAGAAGAAGGATACTGCCTGGGCTCCTGACGTCTACCTGAGGGCCTGTCACACAAGGGACCACTCTGTGACTGTCCATCAGGGAGCACTGTGAGATGCATAGAAGAAGGCTGATCCTGAGTCTGACCTGACACTCACTCACTCAGCTTAGACTCTCAGATCTCTCCATTCCCAGCCCCAGACTGAGGGGCTCCTGTTAGGCCAACATTTCCCAAAGGGTGGTGTTAGGAATCAGCGTGGCCATCAAAGGCTTCCCGAGAGGAGCTGGGGCGGGGACATATTTTACAGATCTGCTTTTTAAGCCTCAGAGCCTTTCTGGATGTTCCATCTGCCACTCGTCTTGTGGCGGTCACAGGAGGGTGACACAGGATGTGGGGGTTCCCAAACTGGTTTGCCCTGGAAACTCTAAGTAGTGAAGCTTATCTGAGGGGCTTGAATTCCAAAGAACAGGCTTTGAAAAGCGCTGGGTTATCCCCCTGTCTTGGTGCCCTGGGGTTAACTGAATCAAACACAGCTCTTTCCCGGGGAGCTCTGCTGGGGGGAGCAGGGGTGGCAGCAGCTGGGTAGGAAGAAGCAGATCTTTGAGGGAAGGGGCAGGCAGGGAAGTCTGGGTCCTGCAGGGAGACAGCAGCCCCCGCATTAGAGAGACCTGAAGTGGCATCTCAGAGAGCTAGGTGTGGAGCTGGACCCGGTGCATAGGCTGGCCGCACAGAAGGTTGTTCCAAATCATTAGATGGTGTTAAAAGGGCACAGAGAAGTCAAGTCCAGGATGGGCAAAGCCCCACATTGGTCTAGTAGTGTTAGCATGAAGAGATCTTGGAAATAATGTTGGGGTGAAAAGTCTAAGCCTGACTCGGGAAGACTGTGAACACCGGCCTAGCCCAAGATGGCCCCTGAATGCAGGAGGGAGATGCCGCAGGGTGCTGCACTGGGTGGTCTTGGGAAAGAGTGATCTGGTAGCTGTCAAGTGGAGGATGGAGAGCAGAGAGACGGTCTGCCAGGGAGAGGAGCAGTGAGGACGAGTTAGGGCTTCCAGAACCCAACAGACCACTATACCCCATGGAGAGGAGGATGGAGAACAGCGAGGTCTCATAACTCATAAACCACTGCCCTGTGTCACATCAGACCCAGGGAGCTCTAGTGGGTTATTGGTCACCCCCTGTGAATTTGTAGGCTAGTAAGGGTGGCAGGTGAAACTTAGGGCTGCAAACCTTGAGTGTCAAGAAAAGCAAAGTGTAGGATGCTAGTTGGCACATAAAAAGGATAACCTGGGGAAGTTAGGGTGGGCTTCCTGCAGGAAGTGGCACTGTACATCATCAGACTGGAAGCTGAGAAGGATTTCACCAGATAAAGATGAACTGCCTACATCCAGAGGCTGGAAGGTCAGAGTACTTGGCTTGTGATATGAACCCTGGGAAGATACCAGCCAAGAGAGAGAAAACCCCGGGAGAGTCCCACCACTGAGCAGAAGGACAAGAAGCCGCCCAGGAGCAGCTGGAGTGATGATAGGAAGCCTGGTGCTTTCCATCCTACCTCTCCACCCCACCCATCCCCACTGCTCCGAGCCCCTGAGCTGACCTTGAATGAAATCCCAGATGTTGCACTTCTGTCCTGAGAGGCAGACCACGGTGCAGTTGGGGGCCAGCCCCCCAAACTCAGCCCTGTCTTCCAGTCTCTGCCAGCGGACCTTCAGGACAAACCAGAAGTACTGGATGCTGAAGAAGGTGGGGACCCAGTTGTCAGGGGCGAATCGGGGGTTCCTGGCCATCCCGGTCTTCTGGCCCATGGCCAGGATGCTCTGTTTGACTCTCCCTGGGAACAGCGTCATTAGCACCTTGCCTACAGCCACCTCCAAGGCCACCTGCAGGAATATCACAAGCCGCTTCAGCCACAGCCATAGCTGGGGCAGCCCCATCTCAGCACGGGGCAGAAGTGGCTCTGAGCCTGCAGACTGAAGGAGAGGCCCCAGCCAGACAGCACTGGGTGGAGCTGGACAAAGGTGCAGGCTACTGCAGCCAACCCTGACAAGAGGACCAACCATGCCAGGACAGCAGGTGTTTGCCTTGCTGTCAATCGGGTGGAAAATTCCAAACCCAGGGCACAGAGCTCTCTCTAGTAATTACCCTCCCGGATTCTTTGTTACCTTTTGAGAGATTCTTAGTTTCCCTCTGATTTTATTTTTTAAACAAACATTTGAAAAGATCACATTGAAAGGGACCCTGGCAAAGCATAATGAACTCCACTATTTTATACAGTTAATATCCAGCCATTTAAAACAACAACAGCAGCAACAGCAAAAAGGAGTCAGAAGATCCCAGCTGCTGTAGCAGCACACTTAGCCCAGCACTCAGGAGACTGAGGCAGGGCCATCTCTGTGAGTTTAAAGCCAGTTTGGTTACATTAGTAAGTTCCAGCCCTGTTATGAAGAAGGAGGAGGGGGGAGGGGGAGGGGGAGGAGGAAAAGGAGGAGGAGGAGGGGGAGGAGGATAAAAGAAAGGAAGGAAAAGAAAAAAATCTCTTGCAAATGACTAGCAGTTTTTTGTTTTGTTTGTTTGTTTTTGTCTTTTGAGACAGGGTTTCTCTGTGTATCCATGACTGTCCTGGAACTAGCTCTGTAGACCAGGCTGGCATGAAACTCAAAGAGATGTGCCTGCCTCTACCTCCCTAGTGTTGGTATTAAAGGTGTGCACCACCACCACCTGGCTATGACTAGCTTTTAAGGTTAGATGTCTTTTAAATATATGTGTGCCTTGTGCATGCCTGGTACCCGAGGAGATCAGAAGAGAGTGTAGAATCATCTAGAAGTGGAGTTATGGATGGTTGACATGTGTGTTTTGGGAGCAGAATCCAAGTGCCCTGCAAGAACAACAAATACTTTTCCCTGTTGGCTATCTCTCCTCCTTCTCTTTCCTTCCTTCCTTCCTCCCTCCCTCCCTCCCTCCCTCTCTCTTCCTTTCTTCCTCTCTTCCTTCCCTCCTCTTCTCCCTCCTCCTCCTCCTTCTTCTTCCTCTCTCTTTCTCTCTCTCTCATGTGGTGGGGAGAAGGTGTGTGTGTGTGTGTGTGTGTGTGTGTGTGTGTGTGTGTATGTTTTAATAATACAAAGGCTGGCTGGGGTTGTGCCTCAATGAAAACTTACTTGCCAGTCATGTACAAATCCTGTGTATATCCCCAGAACTACAAAATAAAATACAACAAATAAAATAAAATTGGTTCTTTCAATAATGAAAAATACTTTACTCAGTCACAGCTGGCAGTGCATGGCCATATTTCTGGAGGCAGAGCCTTTTGGGGAGGGTGTGCCCTGGACCCTCTCCCTGCCCCTTCATTTCATGTAAGTTAGAATCTTATCTGCAGTCTTTTCTGGTTCCCTTCTTTTGCTTAGTGGCATCCATTTAAGTTTTCTGACTTGGTAGCTTATTTCTTTTGAATGTGGTAATTCCCATTGTCTGACTAAACTCAACTTGATCCATTCATCAACTGGGGAATATCTGGGTTGCTCTCAAATCATAGACAAAGCAGATGCAAGCATCATAGGCAGATGGAGACAGTTTGTCGACTCCCTTGGCTCTCCAGTGGGTGCAGCTGATGGTTTGTGTAGTAGAAGTGTGCTTGGACTTGTAAGTAACCGCCCCACTGTCTTGCAATGTGTCGGGGATATTTTACACGGCCCCCAGCAATGACAAGATTCCACATCTGTTGCTTCATACCTTTGCCAGTGTTCGGTATCGCCAGTATTTTGCATTTTTGCTATTCTGTATGTGTGCCTCAGCATCTCTCAACACACTTTGCAATTCTCTGATGACATATGCTATGGAGCACCTGTTAATAACAGATAAATTAGATCTTGATCAGGGCATTGTCGCGTCCGCTCTCGACCAGCAAGAACGACACGACCACCAGTCCTTCTAACAGCAGTTTATTCAGCAAACTTCAGTCTTCCTCTCTCTTCTTTCTCTTCATCTATATCTCCCAATAATAATCCTCTCTCGAATAATAATCCTCTCTCTAACCCGGGCCTCTCACTCTTATATACTCTCAGCCTTCATCCACTCACAGCAGGCCACGTCACCTCACCAGGTACACAGCTTCAGCTAATCAGGGCAGCAGGGGCATATCTCCACCAAAATGGATTCGCCAGTATCCTGGTACACCTGCGCAGCTCTCATGATGGTTGTGGCTTATATTCAGGTGAGGAAGTCAGGTGTAAGTCATAAGACTTAGCTGCAGTCCCTGGCGCCTTCTTGGGACTGCCACCACACCCGTTCCTCACAGGGCATGATGGCAAATATTATATCCTGATAAACCCCCTGAAAGTCAAAGATATCAAAAGTTGAAAATGCTGAAGGGCATGGTGGCCCACGCCTTTAACCCCAGCACTGAGGAGGCTGAGGCGGGTAAATCTTTGAATTCAAGGCCTGGCCTACAGAATGAATGTCAGGACAGAGCAAGGACTCTACGGAGAAACCCTGTCTCAAAACACCAAACCAACCAACCAACCAACCAACCAACCAACCATCCAAACAAACAAAAGAACATTTAATACAACCAATCTACCAAGCACAGTAGTATTACCCTACTATTGCAAAATTAAAAATTAAATTACGTTTATCTTCCTTGTGTGTCAGGGGCCATGCATGCTGTGGCACACATTGGTTTCTTCTGTCAGAGTTTTGTAGATCTTGTTCACATATCTTTAGATTCATACCAAGATATTTTACTTTGGGGATGCTAATATAGATGGTATTATGCTTGAATGTCATTATTCAGCTATTGACTGATCTTGTCAATTGACAGAATCTAGGATCACCTGTCGGGGGCTGGGGGCAGCGGTGGGGGTTGAGGTATGACTCTGAACCTTCCTGTTGCATTCAATGAGGTAAGAAGACTTGTCCACTGTGGGTGGCACCATTCCCTAGGCTGGGATCCTGGACTGTAAAATGGAGGAAGGGAGCTGAGCAGTAGCAAGCAATCACCCTTTTTTCTCCCTGACTATGGTTGCAGTGTGACCAACTGCCTCAAGTTCCTGCTGCCTTCCTCACCTTGATGGACTGTGACCTTGAACTGTGAGGAAGAATAAAACCTTTCTTCCTTAAATTTACATTTTGTTGGGTACTTTGTCACAGTAATGATATAAGTAACACACACAAACACACATGCACATAAACACATGAATGCATGC
This sequence comes from Mus musculus, assembly GCF_000001635.26. Taxonomy (NCBI): domain Eukaryota; kingdom Metazoa; phylum Chordata; class Mammalia; order Rodentia; family Muridae; genus Mus; species Mus musculus. Next base: position 107,310,383 of record NC_000070.6, read on the forward strand.
ATGCACAGACAGGCAGACAGACAGGTACACACACACACATACTTAGTGATATCCCCAGTCCAAGTATGTGTGTGTGTGCGCGCGCGCATGCACATGTGTGTGGTCAAATGCATTGTTGCCATTATTGTTTTGTATTTGGGTTTTTTGTTTGTATTTGTGTTTTGTTTCAAGTTTTTAAGTGTGCTGTTGTTTCTAAACACCAGGGGTCTCCAGCCCCTACAGTGATCTTGTTCATCCTTATGCCTCTGCTTCTCCGTCAGGGTGGGGCTCCATGAGGGTGCAATAAGCCACGGAAGGAAGAGGGCTCTGAACTGTCTCTTATGTCCTTATTTCTTCCGAGGTAGGGTCTCCTGTATCCCCTGACATTCTTGTGGTCCTGCCTCATCTCCCTGGGGCTGGAATTCCAGGCTTCACCACACCTGGTGCTGGGGATTAAGCCTAGGACTTTTACATGCTAGGCAAGCACTTTACTAACTGAGCTGTATGCCCAGCCTCTGTTTGACATTTTCTGTTAAATTAGCATAATACAGACTAGCTGGAAAAGGCAGGGAACGCTAAGTCAAAGTCTAGAGAAATGTCACATCTGCTGACATCTGAGTACTACAACATGTCACGTTCCCTCTGTCTGAACGTAAGAGACACTTGCCCACTGGAGCTCATCTCCCTTAGTCAGAGTCTCCCAGAGAGGCTTTGACGGACACTCCTGCAATTGCAATGCTTTGGAAGCTGAATCTGGAAGATTACAACTTTGAGGCTAGCCTGGGCTATATAGTGAGACCTTGTTTGTCCTTAAGCTGTTAACTCCATCACATTCTGAACATATATAAAGCAGTGAGGGGCCCTCTGGGAGAGCCCTGAGGCAGAGTCCTGTCAGACGGTGCATGTGAGGAGCTTGTCTCAGCCTACACAAGTCCTAGCAGAAGCGTCTAGAAGGCAAGGGTTGGAGGCCAGAAGATAAGAAGTTTCACTTGAGGGGCTGGCTAGATGGCTCAACGGGTAAGAGCACTGACTGCTCTTCAGCTCAGAGACTCTCCTTTCTCTTTCCTGCATTTTCCTAGGTTCACTCCCTGTCTACTGGTTGCTTGCCCTGCCTCTTGACCTATGGTTGACTTTATTTAATCCTATTTACAGAAAGGTCTTGGGTTAAAGGTGTGTGCTAGGGCTGAGCCACACCATAACAAGAGGACGTTTTTGCAGTTCACAATCTTGGGGTTCACAATGTGATCAAATATCCTACAACACTGAACCCTGGGAACCATGAACTTACACAAAACCTTGCCACTCTTAAATTGGTTTGCTTGGGTATTTGTTGCTACAGAAAGTTACCTGGCACTGTTATAGCATCTGTAAGCAAGGGGAGATTTCTTTCTCGGGTAACAGAAAAAACATTGCTTCTGCCTCTAAGGGAGACCCAAGGGAGTATGGGAGTGGGGAGTTGTGTGTGCATGGCTTTTCTACCCAAATGTCTACATCCAATTCTCAGGTTTCCACTTCTCCTGTGTGTGCTGGTACTTTGATGGAGGTGACTAAGAAACTGCCTTGGGGACTCTTTGACACTTGGCCCTCCTAGCAATAAACTGATTTTCAGGCAGCTTTTTTTTTTTTTTTTTGAAAAAAAAAAAAAAACAAAGCAAAGCAAAACAAAACAAAACATAACAAGTCTCCTTCAAAGTTTCTACAGAGACACTATGGTGTCCACAATGTGCCTTAAGATGGCAGCTGGCTGCTCTGACCCTTTTTTCTCAGGGCTTCCAATAAAGCTAAGAAAAACTAGTCTGCAGGCTAAGCACGGTATCATACAGTTTAATCCCAGCACTTTAGGGGGAAGATGCAGGGGGAATCGTTATGAATGCAAAGCCAGCCTGGTCTACAGAGCAAGACCCTGTCTCAAGCAGCGCCTGCCTCTGCTGGGATTAAAGGCGTGCGCCACTACGCCCGGCACCCAGTCTGTTTCTTAACTATTGTCAGCATTGGCCTCTTGCTCTTCCAGGGCCTCAGCACCTTGTCTTCGATGTGCATCTCTTCTCAGAGTCTTTAGGAATTGTGATGCTGCCAGCCTGCCCCTCCCCCCATGTCCCACCCATTGTATCACCAGCCATGGGGCTGCCGCTGCTTTCTGACTCGGGTGCACTGGTTCCAAAGGCTGGGTACTGGGGCTGAGGGGATGACTTGTGGGTCATAGCATGGGGACCCGAGTGCGAATCTCCAGCACCCACATAAAGGGCTAGGTATGGTTATGTGTGCCTGGAACCCCATCATTGGGTTAAGCCCCCCCAGGAGAGACTCTCAAGTGAGCATTTGCCCCTATCAGATTGCCCGTAGGCAAGTCCGTGGGGCATTTTCTTGATTGATGATTGATGTGGTGGGACCCAGCCCACTATGGGTTGTGTCACCCCTGGGCAGGTGGTACCGGGTGGTGTGAGAAGGCAAGCCAGTAAGCAGCATTCCTCCACAGTTGTGCCCTGACTTCCCTCAGTGATGAACTAGGACTGGGACGTGTAAGCCACGTCAACTCTTTCCCTGCCAAGTTGCTTTGGTCATGAAGAAGATGAGGAGCCCATAGCGAGCATTTGGGGTGGCCTTTTCTCAGGGTCTGTAGCTGGAGTAAGATCAGTGGGGGTGAGGTTAGCAGCAAATGAGCGAATGTGAGACAGAAGAGGTGTTGGGCATGCTTGCACGTCTGAGTTCATAAGCTGATGTTCATTCCGGACATTCAACAACAGTGCTCCACATGCACTCTGAGCCCAGTTACCCCCTTATATAATAAGGGCGCCCCCCTCGGGTTTGCAGCATTGTTCTGAGAGTTGGAGGTCCTGCATAGACAAAGCCCCTCCATATGAATTATATTAACTAATGTGTGTTATTACACCTGACAGCTTGCCAGTTAGGAAAACATTATCTGGAGAGACGGCTCAGTGGAGCACTGACTGCTCTTCCAGAGATCCAGAGTTCAATTCCCAGCAACCACATGGTGGCTCACAACCATCTGTAATGGGATCTAATGCCCTCTTCTGGGGTGTGTCTGAAGACAGTGGCATACTCACATACATAAAATAAATAAGCAACTCTTTTTTTAAAAAGAAAAAAAAACATTATCAATCATGACTGATATTCAGAGTATGTTAGAAGTCAAATTGGAAGTACCCTGCAGGTGAAGCTAAAGACACTGGTCTCCTTGTATGAGCTGTGAATCAAGTGTCTGCTGTTTACACTGCTCCCTCCCAGACAGCAAAAACTGTCTAGGGACCCTTTCAGTCCGTGATAGAATACTGTGAACAGTAATTGTATGCTACTGCCTTGGCTGGTACTGGCCACCCGGAGACTAGAACCATTCCGGATCTTTTTGTTCTCAGTGTTCACAGGCTGGCAAAGATAAGCAAACAGAATTCAGGCAAGCATTGCCAAAGCAGGGTGAAGCCCAGGGGATTAGCAGAGCAACAGGAGTCCCAGAGGAGACGATAGCATCCCCTATGGGCAGGGGGAGACAGTTTTCCAAGCCTGGAGGTCCAGGTAGGAAGCAAACCACAAGGTCGCTTGCCAGACTATGCCAATGTTGTTAAGTCCTGCTGTTTTCGAGGTGACTGTCAGACACCTAGGTGGTACAGCTGAGGGGCCAGCCCTCTGTGAACAGTGACAAAAGAACTTCTTTGATTCACAAGCCATCTGCTATGGTGCCTTCCTCGCTGGTTAAGTTTTCATGGCCAGAGAAACCAGGAACTGGTGACCTATTTTCTTTTTCTTTTTCATTTTTCTCTTTGCATAAGTAAAACGTATAAACAATGAGTAAAACACTCCCGAACTCCTGAGAATTCGCCCCACTTCGCCTGTCTCTTTAAGACCACCGAGAGGGCGGGACTCAGCACCGAGTTACTTGGCGCTCCGGTGTCTTCCGCGTTTTCCGAGTCTTCGCTGGGTGACCGCGTTTGCTTTAAGAGAGGAGGCGGTGCTCTGCCCGGAGGAGGCGGAGAAATCTAACACCCTCCCCCGGATCTCCGGCTTCCGGGATTGGACTGACCGGCTACCAGTGCAGAGCATCCCAGGCCCCAACCTTTCCTGGACAGTTGGACCTCTTCCTGAGAGGTGAGGGCGTCAGGGCTTCTGGGTCAGTTGGGGAATCTCCTACCCTCCCTGTCCTCTGTTGCTCAAGCATCCCCCACCACCACCCAAACCCTGTCTGTGCATCCCTAGATCCCTGACTGCAGGGTCGCTAACAGTTAAGAGCTACTAATTGCCTGGCTCTTCGCTAAGCTCCTTACACGCACTACCTTATAGAATGGTTTAGACACCTTCACGAACCCATTTTACAGATGGGGAGCCTCAAGGAGCGCACACACAGCAGAGAAACAACAGAATCGGGACTCAAACCCAGGTCTGTCTGGGACCTTAAGCCGGCTGCACTGGAATGCTTTCCCCACCACCTCTCCCAAACCCTAGGCTCCCCTTCCATTTTCTTCCATCTCCAGGCTGCATCTGGCCCCTAAACATTCACGCGGCAGCGAGTGTCCCCCGCAGCCAGTCTCTTTTTGTTGATAGGACACTCTTCTAACTCATGGTCTCCGAGCTCACCAGATAGTCTAGGATAACCTTAAACTTACTCAGTCTCCTGCCTCCGTCTCCTAGGTGCTGGGATCGCCGGCATGCACCAGATTTTGTAGGTCCTGAGTATTGAACCCAGGACTTTGTACTTGCTAGGCAAACATTCAAATGAGCTACCACACCAGCTTTCGGTTCCTCTGTAGGCTGTCCAGTGTCGCTCTGGATGGTTCTTCCCTGCACTGGGTGGATTCCGCTCACAGATGTCCTGATCACAGGCTGGGCTGGACATCCACTCACAGAGTCCTGAGTGCTTCTCGACTCTCCTGTGTTCAGTTCTCACCCGTCACATACTCTATTCCCAGGTGCAGTTCCCTTATTCTCCAGCTCACTCCTCTTCTTTAACTCCGAGAGGCTGCTCAGCTCTATACCAACTCTCTTCCTGAGCTATATTAATATAAATATCAAGTTGTATGACCTGTGATAGTTATATAAACTATCAGTCCCCGTTGAAAGAGTAGGCAAGTGTGTGTGTGGGGGGGAGGGATTGCTCAGCAGGTAAAGGTGGCTGTCCCCAAGCATGGTCCTAGTCCCATTCTGGGTCCCTAAGGTAGAAGGAAAGAACTGAATCCCATAGCCACAGAAGATAAAGAGATGGTAGTAATCATTTTTAGTTTCTGACCCACTATGTGGGGCAGGCCACCCTTAAACTCACAGAGATGTGCCTCCACAGTGTTGAGGTTAAAGGCATGCACTACCACTACAGCTGGCTCTCAAAATTCTTTTACTATGAATTCTTTTTGCAGAGTGTTCCATTTTCCTAAGCTTACATATTTCTTTGTTTTAGACCCCGGAACGTTTTCTACCTTACCCTTGGGAGAAGAGCCTCTGGCTGAATGGCAGCTGTGGATGACTTACAGTTTGAAGGTACGGCAGGCGGGCCTCCCCCTTTATCTTGTGATCACATTTTCCTCTGCCACAGCTACAAATTTTATTACTGCCACATGCCATACTGTAAAGGATTTTATTTCAATCATCTTGGTAAGAGGCTGTTGGGCACGCCCAGGTTTTTCTAGTTTGCTTATTTTTCTCACGGAACTCTTCTGATGGGCAGCAGGCAGCAAAAACTAGGAGTTAGCAGTTGCCTCATCTTTTCTGAGCACTCGCTGTGCAGGCACCGTTGTAAACACTTTACAGGGGACGACTCATGTAATCCTTCTCATATCGGGCTTTTTAAAGTAATCATTCTGCTTGTCTTTTCAGTAAGGAAACCGAGGCACTAAGGAAATCAAGCTATCTGCCTAAGAGTCACACAGTTACTAAACCAGTCAGCCAGGACTGGAATCCGGGCAGTGTGACGTCACAGACTCCCCACTGTCTGATGGAGATTTGATATTAAAGTAGAAGTAACTTCTTGTGCAAATACTGTCACACCACAATTCTCCATCTTGTTTCAGACCACCCATAACAGCATTTGTGCTGGGGAAGCTCTCTAGCCGAGACTCCCAGTTCCCATTCCCTTCAGGTGGCTCCCAACTGCCTATAAATCCAGTTCAGGAGATCTGATGCTGCTCTGGTCTCCACGGGCTCTGCACATAGGTGGCCATATACTCCCCCACCCCCACACATACACATAAGCCTGTTCCTCACCTCCTCCCACCGTCCCATAAGGTACAAGGTCATCTTCCGCCACTGTCACCTAAATTAACACCCCACCTTCCGATGTCACTTGCTTCGCAACTCACTGGGAGTGAAGGCCTGGATAACCAGGGCCCACTGCCTCTGCTGGTCTCTGTCCTTTTGTAGCTCATGGCCTTTCCCACGTTTGCCTGACACACTGGGCTTGCAGCCTCACAGAGAGCCAGCTTGGGACGTTTGCTCTGTTTTTCAATTCCAAGTTGTCTTTCTTCAGCTCTTGCTTGCACAGTGCAAGGGGGTGCAAGTATTGTGGACAGCATTTGCAGAGCCCCCTGGGCGGCGGGAGGAAGATTGTTTAATTTTTTTCCTCTTTAAGAAACAAAAAGTTGGTCCATGTTCCAGATCATAGCAGAGGTTGTCGGCCCAAGGCGGCTTGAAAGGAGGCAGGCCGTGATGAACGTGAGGCTATACAATGGTTAAGGACTTCGGCTTCAGGGAAGAGCATGTGGTCCTTGGGGTGGCCTGGAAGGCTGTCCTGAGGAAGATGGTAGACGAGAAGGTGGAGTTCAGGTGGCTTCTGGCAGAAGTCATGTGCTAGGAAAAGATGGACGTAAAAGACGGCTTCAGAGAGGCCAGGACGCAGAGACAGAGAACGTTACTGTCAGAAGAGATACACTTCTGATGGTGCCTTCCGTGTCTTCCGGCGTGCACACGCTTCCTGCTCTGCCCCTGGGTCCTTCTCAGCCCTTTGTGTAGCACCCATGGCCATTCTTATTGGGTGTTTTCCTCAGAAGGAGTCTGACCCCATCAGCGCAGCGAGCCGTATCTTCCTTCTGGCCCCTCTGACCTCGTGCTTGCCCAGTGGCGCTCTGTTCCTCCCCTTCCTGGTGTGCCTTCTCACTAGCAAAGTAGTGCTTTTGAAATATGTATGATTTAAGTGGGTCTCCCTTCATGTGGCTCCCTTTGACAGTGTTGTGACCATCTTTTAACTGTTAGTGCACAGCTAATCAAAGCATTGGGATGCTCAGAGACAGTCTGCATCGCTGCTGAGGAAGTTAATGAGGAAAGTTCTTTTGGACACGATTTAACAGTATAGCCCAGGAGCCTTAAAACCTTGGGCTTGGAAGATGACTCGGTGGATAAAGCCCCTGCCATGCTGATGCGTGAACTGCTTGAAGCACGTGGGCAGGTGTGCAGGCTGCCTGTAATCCCAGCACTAGGGAGGCAGAGAGAATTCCCAGCTAGCTGGACTAGCCAGGATTGATAGACTCTGGGTTTATAGTAAGAGTGTCCGCCTCAGTAAATAAAGTGGGGATGCCCGATGTCAATTGCAGCCTCCCTCCGTACATATGCAAGCATACATGTGCAGATGATTACATACCAAACACACATATATGCACAGGTACACACATGAACACATACCCACAAACACACACTCACACAGGTGACTTAATGGTCGCACTGATTAGTGGCCATCTTAAGACTAGGGCCCCCATACTCCTCTATTTTTTTTCCTTTTCTTCTCTCTTTCTCTGCTCATTTGTTTACTTATTTTTCAGGTTAGCATGGAAAGTAACTGGTTCATCATGGCATCTTCATATGTATATGTCATAGCGTGTTCTTCCCCATAGTCCCTCCACTAAATGCTTTGTCTACACTGTCATCTCTTGTATACTTCAAAAACTATTATAGTACAAAAGCCATTGTTTCTATACAGTCACCAGTAGATAAAGCAGGTTCTGGAATTGTTTGTTAGATGTGAGCACACCCAAGAGCAGGACCTGGTACCCTCTCAGCGGAGGAAAGTGTTTGTTTTATGAGGGAGTGACCATCACTGGCATGGATCTCGCTGTGCAAAGAAAGGAAGCACACTAGTCCCTAGCACTGGCCTTCCCTAGCGCTTCCTTCCCATGATGGAGCTGAGAGATTTCTATTCTGTTATTTCCACTTTGCTTCTTGGTCCTCGTGGTGTCTATGGTGATAAGGACTTGCCTGAATCAGAGATGTTGATGGATCAGGTACCCTACTAAAGACGATTTAGATAATCCTCCTGGCTCCCCTCCTCGATGTGCTGTGCCGGGTGCCCAGGTGGCTCCTGAGTCAAACCCTCCTGCTTCAGCCTCCCTGGTGCTGAGATTGTTTGCAAAGCCTCTTGCTGCTCGTCACGGATGAGGTTCATGGCAAGCTGAGGGAATTAGCAGCGTGAGGACTGGAAGCCAAGTCCTTAGGCATGCTGGGTATGTGCTCCACCACTGAGCTCTGTCTCCAGCTAAGAGACCTTCGGGGGAGAAGCTGCCAGCTACTGGTGTGGGAGGGAGCATCCAGTGAAAAGCCTCCAGCTACCGGTGTGGGAGGGTTCTCAGGCCTTTGTGCTTTGCTTCATTCCAGAATTTGGCGATGGAGCTACACTGTTAGCAGCAAATCCAGATGCTACCACGATAAACATTGAGGACCCCAGTGTATCTTTTGGCCACCAACCCAGACCCCCCGGGAGCGTGGGGCGAGAAGAGGATGAGGAGCTGCTGGGGAACAACGACTCTGACGAGACCGAGGTTTGGACTACGCTTCCATTTTCTGTCCTTTGACTTTTCTCGGCTTAGAGCCCACACACTTAATCATTTGGTAGATGCCTGGTGCAGCGCCGGGCAGTGGTGACACCAAGACATGTGACCCATCACATCACTTTGGGGCCAGGAAAACAGGTAAACAGATGATCCCTCGTGAGAAGCCCGTGTGTGGGTGGTGTCTGGGAAGCAGAGGGGAGTTAGGGAAGGTTTTCTCTGGTCAGTGACGCCTGGCTGAGTTTGCTGCAAGAGGGAAAGTGGCTCCGCACTGGTGGTAGAGGCAAGGGGAAGGATCTTAGTAAAGCCACAGAGGCACAAAGCTCTCAATGCAGACAGGAACAGCCTTGCCTCCCCCTGCACTGCAGCAAAGAGTGAGTGAAGGCAGCAGGTAAGACTACAGACGAGCAAGGACCTGGTGATGTTAGTTCCCGTGTGTTCTGAAAAGCATCAGGAGCCAGTGAAAGGTTTAAGCCATGTATCTAGATATGTTCAGACATTATTTAGTTTTGTTTGTTAGGTTGATTGGTTGGGGTTTTTTTTTTTGTTGTTGTTGTTGTTTTTCGAGTCAGGGTTTCTCTGTGTAGCCCTGGCTGTCCTGGAACTCACTTTGTAGACTAAGCTGGCCTTGAACTCAGAAATCTGCTTGCCTCTGCCTCCCGAGTGCTGGGATTAAAGGCGTGCGCCACCACGCCATTATTTAGTTTTGGTGGCCTTAAATAAGTTGGAGGAAGACAGACTAGAGGCCGGAAGACCAGACAGAGTAGGGCAAAATGGTCTTGACTAGAAGCAATGGGAGCAGACCCAGTAGGACTTGAGAAATGGTGTAGGTGAAGGAGAAAGCAGGAGGCCGCAGGGAGACATAGAGGCCTCTGTCTGATTGGGTGGCGTATAAATCAAGTGGGTCTTTGTGACCCTGGGCACATAGCTGGGGTGTGTGGGGAGTAGTATTTCTTCATTACTCCACACATTGAGAATGCCGAATTCTAACCACTAGACCACCAGGGAGTGACCCTCCACACATTGAATTATGGTCCACAGCCCATGAAAGGTGCTCATTCTGTGTAGCTTCACTGTGCAGCTCTGGGGCACCATCACCAGCTGTGTGAGTCCTTTGTCACCAGGAGGACAGGAATCAGACACTGATTCATCCTGCAGTGTAGGGAAAGTGAGTCTCTTACAGAAAAGACACCCAGGGGCCTGCAGAGCACTGGGGTTAGAGGAGTGAGCAGCAGGCTGCCTTCCAGGGAGAGCTGTCAGGAGCACGGGCTACATCGCATCCAGAGGGGATGGATTTGAATGTGTGTGTTCTCCAGGAAAGAACAGGAACTCAGACTCCATTCATGGCTCAACACTTGCTTGGATGTGCAGTCCAGCTCCCGCCAACCAGGCTCTTAAGATGCTTTACCATAGCCATGTAACGAGGCTCCCGGAGACCTGCATGGTTGCATATTCCTAAAATCAAGGCACTCGGGAGGATGAGGCCGGATGATTGAGAGTTCAAGGACAGCCTAGACTACATAGTGAGACTCTATCTCATATAGACAGGAACAAAACTAACAAAACCTAAGGACAGAACTGTCCTTGGTCAGAATGAGTGTCCTGTGAGTAGTGACTTCTTAACCAGTTTGCCCAGAGCCTCCTGGTCTCATTTTCATTCTCTTGCTTGTAGGCTATTTGCAGTTCCCTACTTCATCTCTCTTCTTAAAGGTTTTGGAGGCCCAGTGGCAGGCTGTGGCCTTTTGTCTTTCTTGTTGAAATTGCCTGGACTCAGCATTTGAATGTTAACTTTATGTGGGATACTTGTAACCTAGAAACACAAACCTGGCCAAAATGTTTACAGAGGCGAGGACTGAAGATAGTCACTAACAGAATGATAGCCATTAGAGGGCCAGCCTAAGGTAGGAACCAAGATAGAGGAACAGGGCAGTTCTCACTGCTGACCAAGTGGCCTTTGGGTATATGAAATAGTACCTTAAAAGAACAAAGTGGGCTGGAGAGAAATGGCTTAGCTGTTAAAGGCTAGTGTGGGGATTGGAATCTGCATGGCCCTTAGGGAATGGTATTGCTAGGAGGTGTGGCCTTGTTGGGGGAAGTTACTGTAGGGGTGGGCTTTAAAGCCCCACCCAGTGTGGGAGAGTTGGTCTTCTGATTTGCATGCGGAGCAAGATGTGGAACTCTCAGCTCCTCTAGCACCAGGCCTGCCTGCAAGCTTCGCTGCTTGCCTCCATGGAGGTAATGGTCTGACTCTGAGAACCAATAAACCAGCCCCAATTAAATGTTGTCCTTGTAAGAGTTGCCTTGGTCACAACATCTCTTTACAGCAAGAAAAAAAAAAGGAAAAATACAAAGTAGAGTAAACTGGCTCCAGGAAGTTCAGTGGAGTCCAAACAGATTAGGGGAGTGGTGACTTGGGGCAAGTTCCCACCCAGCTAAGCTTATTGTTTATGCATTTGCTGTTAATCAAGGAATAGTTAGAACATGTTAGGTTTTATTGTTACTTGGTTATTGTTCTCATTTGGACTTTTAATCTGGAAAGAACTACGGTTCAGAAATGCTGGCACACACTTGAGATCTGGATCTTGAGCAACAGTGGCCATGGAAAGCTTAGCCCTGGGCATTGTGGTACACACCTTTAATCCCAGGAGACAGAAGCAAGTAGCTCTCTGAGTTCAAGATTAGCTTTGTTCAAGAGCAAGTTCCAGGTAAAGGAAAGTTTAAATCCAGGTGTGGTGGTACAGGCCTTTGATCCCAGCAGTCAGGAGACCGAGCCATACAGATCTCTTGAGTTCAATGTCAATCTACAAAGTTCCAGGACAGCCAAGCTTAGGCAGTGAGGGGAAACAGAAAGCTGGCGATAATGTGATAGAACAAAGGAGCTATGTTCCAGCTCCAGCAAGCAGAGAACTTGGCAGTTTTGGCCATGTGGTTCTGGCTTTAGAGTCTAGAATAGAAGGTATGCCGGGCGGTGGTGGCGCACGCCTTTGATCCCAGCACTTGGGAGGCAGAGGCAGGTGGATTTCTGAGTTCGAGGCCAGCCTGGTCTACAGAGTGAGTTCCAGGACAGCCAGAGCTACACAGAAAAACCCTGTCTCGGAAAACAACAACAACAACAAAAAAAAACAACAAAAACAAAACAAAACAGAAGACTAGAAGGGACTACTGGGACAATTGATGTTGGCTAACTGGAGCTAAGAAATGAGCAGTGATTAAGAAGAGAAGCATCAGGTGACATCTTCTGGGAAGGGTTTGCTGAGAGCACAAAGAAGCAGTGTTCCAGAGACAGCCAAGGTTGCACCTCCTGCTTCATCAGGACTTGGTAATGTGTAAGAGTCACCCAGGTGGTACTGGTTTTAAAGGCATGAAGGGGTCATGGAGAGCAGCTGAGGCTTGCTTGGCACTGTGAGAGGCCATGGAAGGCCATTGGTGAAGGTACAGCCTCAGTTGCAGTTGACGGTCCAGGACTGAAGGGGTCACACCACGAAGGGAGCCTATAAGAGGCTATTGGTGAAGCCTAGTTGCAGCAGAAGTCTCCAGTGAATTGGAGATGCCAGTACTATGGGGTGATCAGCAAGAACAGCATCAGCAGTGAAGTCAACCAGAGCCTAGAGTGCTGCAGCGGGCAGAGCTGGAGATATAACCCAAGCACTTTGGAGGACCCCAGAAGATCACGTGTGGATTCCAGACACTGGAACAAGAAGATATAAAGTTAAAGATCCCACGGTGTTAGAGATGTCAGAGCTGTGGGATACCTGCTGAGGAAAGCTGCTAACAGGGCGTGAAGCCAGCCAAAGAGAAAGAAGTTTGTTGCAGTCAACACAAATGAAAGGAGTTGGAGATCTGAAGAGAGTTTTGTCATCACACATGGAGATGCTGAGCTTAGAGTTTGCCCAGCTAGTTTTTGGCCTTATTTTGGTCCAGTATTTCCCCACCTGTTTTGGAATGGTAATCTATGCCCTGTGATGTTGGACGTATGTGAGCTGCTTTTTCATCTTGATTTTGTAGGAGATTACAGTTAAGAGATTGCATGAATCTCAGTAGAGACTTTGAACTTTGGACTTTTTATATTGTTGAGACTGTTACAGACTCTGGTGACTTTTGAAATTAGATTAAATGTATTTTGCATTATGCTATGGCTAGTTATGGCCCCCATAGACTCAGGTGTTTGAACAAGCCAATGGAGGCCAGGGAATAGAATGTGGTGGTTTGAATATGCTTGGTCTGTAGGGTGTGGTACTGTTAGGAGGTGTGGCCTTGTTGGAGGAAGTGTGTCACTGTGGAGGGTGGGCTTTGACGCTCCACCCAGTGCAGAATAGTCAGTCTTCTCCTGTTTGCCTTCGGAACAAGATGTAGAACTCTCAACTCCTCCTGCACCATGTCTGTCTGCTGCTGCAATGCTTTTTGCCATGATGATAATAGACCGAACCTTAGAACCAGTAAGCCAGCCTCATTTAAACATTGTCCTTTATAAGGGTTAACTTGGTCATGGTGTTTCTTCACAGCAATGGAAACCCTAGCCAAGATAGTTAGGCTCACAACTGAAAATACAACAACCAAGTGGGCTGGAGAAGGATAGCTCAATGGTTTGGAGCACTTGCTCTGCCCATAGGGAATGGTTAGAGGACTAGAGTTTCGTTGACCTATCAGGGGACTCAGAACTGCCTGTAGCTTCAGCTAAGGGATCCAACACCTTCTGGTCTCTGTGGGTACCTGTATGCATGTGCAGGCACACATAGATACATGCACATAAGTGAAAATGAAATTTTAAAAATCTAAAAAGTAAAAATAAATAAATAAATAAATAAAAGAAGAAGCCAGCCGGGTGTGGTGGCGCACGCCTTTAGTCCCAGCACTTGGGAGGCAGAGGCAGGTGGATTTCTGTGTTCGAGGCCAGCCTGGTCTACAGAGCGAGTTCCAGGACAGCCAGGACTACACAGAGAAACCCTGTCTCAAAAAAAAAAAAAAAAAAAAAACCAAAAAAAAAAAAAGAAGAAGAAGCCAGATAATTTAGTCCTAGGGCAAAATACAGAAAAGAATTCAGCTGGGCAGATTTTTATGCTTCTGTGCAACCTGTGACCATCAAATAGTGAGACATGTAAGAATAACTTCTACTATGAGACCGGACCCTAAGGTCTCGACCCTACTCTATAGACTTAAAGACCTTTGTAATCATTGGCTCCAGATAATTAAAATGTAGGCCTGAAGGAGACACAGAAAGTTATCTTATATAATTGAAAATATTTGTATCAAAATAACACTGGCAATTTGTTAAGAAGAGCTGGTAGTCCATCTATGGAAGAGCCGGTGGAACTGGCGATCTGAGCATTTCATGGCTATGGGTTAAAGTCACAGAGGGGTGACCAGGGCCTGCTAGAGCCACTCCGCTTTTCTCACCGGCCACTGTGACCACTGCTGTTCTTTTTGAGCAGATCCTATAATAAACAACTGATATTACTCTCAGCCCATTTTGTCTTATTTCATTTTATTTTACTCTTTTGAGACAGGGTCTATCTAGCCCTGCTTGGTTTGGAACTCTCTCTGTAGACCAGGCTGACCTGCAACTTGGATATCTCGTCTGCCTCTGCCTCCCCAGTCCTGGGATTAAAGGTATGTGCGTCTGTGAATGAGAACAAAACTGGAACAACATCCACTGCAAGTTAATGGGAGATCAAAAGAGGAAAAATGTACCTTGCAGGTTAAGGGTTCTATCTGCAGTTAAGACAGTTAAGAATAACTGCCTGTTGTCCTGTGTTAAATCCTTGCAAGTTAGGGTTTCCACTTGAAATTAAGAATAAGTTCTTGTTTCTTAGATGTGATGTAAGCAGCTTGCAACCCATTTCCATGGTGCATAGCGCTACCCTTGCTTCTTCCCTTTCATTGTCTCTTCCTAACAGTGGATAACAGCCAACACTCTCACCCCTCTGAACACCTTATCTCTCCTATAAAAGGGGCTTCAAGAGGCCAGCAGGGGCTGCACTCTCAATTGTGACTTAGGGTGTGACAGCTGGCTGGCCAGTCCTGGGTGCACCCCAAAATGCAGCTTGATTTAATTAAGACAACCGTGGATTGTGATCTCAGGTTTAACACGTGGCTGTAGTCCGTTCCTATTGGATTTGGGTTTTTTTTTTTCTCACTGATTTAAAATCTTGCTAGGTTTTGCATCCTTTGACTCTGCCTTCCTGTGTCTCAGCTTGAGAAGGTGGCCCACGATGCCCTTCCTTTTCCTCTCTAAGGTTAAGGTTGGTTGAGGCTCCTCAGGGGTTGCAAGACGCTCCTTTAACCTTTGTCTTTTGCTGTTCTGCTGGGACATATTCAGAGTCTCATGACCGCGTGGCTTTCCTTGGAAACATGGGGGACAGTCCCTTTCCAGTGACTCTCATTGTAGAATGCATCCTGGTTAAGTGTAGCCTCAAATAGCTACAACCGCCCTGACCAAGAGGACTGGTGACTTAGTCGGGCTGCAGGCTCCTTTAGAGGGAGGCCAAGCTCTGAACATTGGCTTTTCAAAGCCAGCCTTCCGTCTTTGCTGGCAGTGCCTCCAAGCTTTGATTGTTGAGTGCTTGGGTCACTTCCTGCAGTTGTGAAAGGGGAGAAGTAGGTTTTCATTTTAATTTTTGTAATTTCTATGGATATGGGGGACTCCTTGAGATAAAAAGAGAAACCAGATAGCTGCTCCATTTAATACTTTAAAATCTATGGCACAAAGTTTTAACTTTTTGGATAGAATTTGGTTTGGTTTGGCTTGGCTTGGCTTGGCTTAGTTTGGTTTGGTTTGGTTTGGTTTGGTTTGGTTTGGTTTGGTTTTTGAGACAGACCTTCCTTTGTGGGCCTGATTAGTCTGGAACTCATTGTGCAGATCAAGCTGGCTTGAGTTTGCTGCGATCCTCATGAGTGATGGTAGTGCGTATGTCTCTACCAGGCTGGACAGAATTTTAACTGGGCTTAATTTTGTTCACTTTGGGGCCATCGTAACACAGAACAGGGTAAGAAGTGGGGCCTTAGTCTAGGCAAGATGGGTCTCTGAGAGGAATCTTAAAGTGTTCACATATCATCGTTTAATTAATTAAGCTATTATTATTATTAATTATTGTGTTTGTGAGAGAGAGAGAGAGAGTGTTTG